>NC_080785.1:129337850-129985707 GCF_028018385.1 Neofelis nebulosa | reverse complement strand
GAAAAAACATTTGATTATCTTAAACTGAGAAAATCAGATACTGCAAGGTAACATACATATATCAGTTAAGAAACTTAACCATGTTTCTAGAATATTTTTAACACTCCTTTATTGCATAAAATCTTATCAGTACTATAAAGCCCAAAGCTCTTTATTTCCTTCATTAAGAATTATGAGTAGGAGCACCTGCGGGGGGGGGGGGGGGGCTCAGCTCAGTTGGTCGAGCATCCAACTTGGGCTCAGGTCATGATCTTACGGTTTCTGAGTTCAAGCTCCACATGGGGCTCTGTGCGGACAGTGTAGATCCTGCTTGGGATTCTCTCTCTCCCTCTCTCCTGAAAAGTAGGTGCTCTTTCAGGGTGCATGCTACAAACTGAGAAAGAGGGATTAAGAGCCCCACATCAGGCTCTGTGCTGACAGCTCAGAGCCTGGAGCCTGCTTAGGATTCTGTGTCTCCCTCTCTCTGCCCATCCTCCTCTCAATCTCTGTCTCTCCCCCCGCCCTCTCTCTCTCTGTCTTTTTCTCTCAAAAATAAACAAACATTAAAAAAAAGAATTATGAGGGGCGCCTGGGTGGCACAGTCGGTTAAGCGTCCGACTTCAGCCGGGTCACGATCTCGCGGTCCGTGAGTTCGAGCCCCGCGTCAGGCTCTGGGTTGATGGCTCGGAGCCTGGAGCCTGTTTCCGATTCTGTGTCTCCCTCTCTCTCTGCCCCTCCCCTGTTCATGCTCTGTCTCTCTCTGTCCCAAAAATAAAAAAAAAAATAAAATAAAAAAAAAAGAATTATGAGTAATTCTTATGCTCTATTTCTATAGCAGATTAACTGTGGTTACCATAAAAACACTATGAAATACAACTAGGTACAAGGAAAGTTCTCCAAACTAAATGAATATTTAAAGGCACCATAGTTTTAATTATAAAATGTTCTTCTAATTCAAGCTTTCAAAACACCATGAAAAATTATATTCTGGTTTTTAAGCCTCTTTATTTCTTATGTCAACATTTTTTGTCAAGGAGTTATCTGGTATTAGCTTAAAATTTTTTCACCTTAAAGAACTGAGGAAAATTGAGCCTGAAAACTAAAATATCACAGCACTCATTCAAAAATAAGCTGACAAAATCTCTTGGAAAAAAGCCATCAAGTACTAAAGTCTTGTTCAATCTAATTACTTCCTCCTGGTTAGTGAATGAACCTAGTTTTAACGCCACCAAAAGCTTACCAAAGGAACCTTTGACAACTCAACAACAAGTCCCTAGGTGTCCCAACTTCATGACATTCCCTGAAATGTGTAAACTATGAGGCAAATTACTAAATGTATAGTAGCCCCACCTCCTCTGATCAGTAAAATACAGCATTTTCAGTTTAACAGTTCCATTCATATCTTTACAGTCCTGAAACATAAAAATACTGTCTATTGATTTCCTGAAGATATTGGATATGCTTTCATCGACATTTCCCAGTTGACTTTTAGACAGGATAAAAGAATCATGAGCTAGATAATGACATCTCAAGGTACCAAAATTGCTGCCACTAAAATTTTAACACAATTAACACCAGAAAATACACTTCAAAAGAGCAGGGACTTCTGTTTTATTTAGGGATTAGTCCCCAATACCTAGAACAGAACCTTGGAGCAGCAGACTGTCAATTTCAGTATCTTAAGAATGAGTGAATGTGGGGCGCCTGGGTGGCGCAGACGGTTGAGCGTCCGACTTCAGCCGGGTCACGATCTCGCGGTCCGTGAGTTCGAGCCCCGCGTCAGGCTCTGGGCTGATGGCTCGGAGCCTGGAGCCTGTTTCCGATTCTGTGTCTCCCCTCTCTCTGCCCCTCCCCCGTTCACGCTCTGTCTCTCTCTGTCCCAAAAATAAATAAAAAAACGTTGAAAAAAAAAAATTTAAAAAAAAAAAAAAAAAAAAAAACAGAATGAGTGAATGAATGAATGAATGAATGACACAGTTCTCGCGTGCCTTACACCCTTGCAATTCCTCTCATCCACAGCACCACACACCAGCCCTGAGGATTCTTCCTGGATATGCCCTTGTAGCTGCCCTTTCCCCGTAACTCCCTGGGCAATTATCCTCATCTGTACTCTCAACACCTCATGCCTGGATTATAATATCTTCCTCCTCCTCCCTTGCATTCCAGACTGTACTTCTAGACCTCTGACACACTTTTTTATGCACTGCTTTCCTCAAGTCCCCTCTCTGTACATGCTTTCAAAGTCCTGTGCTCAACTGGCTCCCACACCTGCCATGCCTTTTCTAATCCACTCCAATGAATAACATCTCAGCCTGCCTTCACGGCCTAGCATTAAGACTTCACCCTTCAGGGAGCCTCGGCTCACTTCCTAGTCTTCAGAGCTCTTTACTGAACCCTGCAAAGGAATGTGGAAAAGAAAGAGATGATTCTCCCCACAGCCCCCCTGCTCATTTCACAGAAGCAGAACCTGAGGCTCAAGGTTGATAAGGTATTCACAGGATCCAAATTCTGAACTCATCAGCTTGCAGCGAGCCACCGTGCTACACTACCCATACGTTCGTGGCCCACTCCGTCTACAGCACACTTTTATTACTCAGGAGTTAAATAGTATGTTCAAAGCAGGAGCCGCCACTTATTCAAAAATTTTAACTATGTGGCTTCCTCACGTGCAGATGGGAAGAATGCCAATAAAAACCCCAATGCTCAAGTGGGTAAGAGAAACAAATACTTTGAAGGCCTAAAACTATATTTGGCTAAGTCACGGCCAGAACTGTGATATATCAGAGTGGCCCAGATTAACGATATCAAATGACTCATGTGAATCCCCCCACGGCAGGCCTATTTTCATTACATGCCTATGTAATGCTGTATGCACAGTTTGATGACAGGAGGCACGAAATACAATCAAAACTCACAGAAGTGATGAAACCAAGTTAGCCACATTAACCCAAGAAGAAAAAAAATCGAGAACTAAAGTATAAGAATGTGTTTTAATGTTTATGTGAGAGAGAGAGAGAGAGAGAGAGAGAGAGAGGGAGAGAGAGAGAGAGAACACTAGGGGGTAAGGGCAGAGAGAGAATCTTAAGCAGGCTCCACTCTAAGTACAGAGCTCCATGCAGGGCTTGATCCCACAAACCAGGAGATCGTGACCTAGGCTGAAATCAAGAGTCAGAGGCTAAAATGACTGAGGCACCCAGGCGCCCCTAAAGTCTAAGGATTTCTCAAACAGTTTTAATTGCCACAGAGAAGAAAATGTCAGGGTAAGCATATGCCAATTTCTTACTTTCTTTCTCTCTCTTTTATGGGGGGCAGGGGTCCAGGGAGAAGGAGTTTACTTTTATAACTACCAACTGAAAGTTTTAAAAAGTTAACCATGTATCTTTACCAAAAACAGACACACACACACCCCGAAATCAGAAACGAAAAAGTATTTACTTTAAACTTACAAAAGCCCTTCTACAGTGTGACACCCCAGAATACTGTCAAGCCGATTAATAGAAAGTGCAGGATTTGTGGGGGGGGGGGGGGGGGGGGGAGAGGCAGAGACAGCGCCTGGGTGGCTCAGTAGGTTAAGAGACCAACTCTTGATTTTGGCTCAAGTCATGATCTCATGGTTTGGGAGTTGGAGCCCCGCATCAGGCTCTGTGCTGACAGTGCAGAGCCTTCTTGAGATTCTCTCTCTACCCACCCCCCCGGTTCTTCCCCCCTTGTGTTCTCTCTCTCTGAAAATAAGTAAACTTAAAAAAAAAATGCAGGATTTGGAGCAAGACCTCACAGTAAATAATTCAGCAAGTGAAGTAAAATGGGAAAAATGGGAGATGCACTGGCTTGAAGGATGGTGTGAAATGGAGCAGAAAGGAGACATAAAATGGGGTAGATTCAGGGAACAACAAGAAAAGATCATTAGACTGGAGCAGATGGGAAATGGGGAGAGTAGGCAGGTGAGTTGGGAAGAAGAGTGTAACCAGGGATGGGGAGACAGGTGTCCTATGGATGAGGTGCGCAGGCCTAGACACAGCTGTGCAAGGATAAGAGGCCTGACTCCAAGGATTTTTACTAAGATTTTACTAAGGTCATGTATTTAATGAAAATCCATAGCAACCACTCCCTAATGAAATTCTATAGCTTCCGTTAGCAGACATGCCTAAAGTAAGGTTGCCCCCCTGCTAAGGTCCATGGGCAAATTCACATCTTCATTATCACAGAAGAATAATAATACAAGAAATGTCAAAAATAATCTTTTTTTTTTAAAGAGAAGTTACATTGTACTTGCATGTTTTAATCCCTACTTTCTTTAAAAAAAACAAAGGCAAATACACATAGAAAAAAACCCTTAAACATATATACACTTGAATCATATTACAGTTTGTCTCTACATTCACTGAACATATCTAAGTGCCTGTGTGTGCTCACCACTGTTTTACATGTGGGATTACAGTTGTTGCTGCTGCTTTAAACTTTCCCGTTTTCAAGCTTCTCCACAATAAACATTTATTTAACAAAAAGTTAGACACACTTGGCCACACAGCCAACCCTTGAAATAGTGGCAAGAATGCTAAAAAGTTTTAATTCATATTTAAATTTTCTTTAAGTTGTAGTTTTGAACCACAGAGAGGCAACATTTAGATCAGGTAATTTTAGAAAATCACATGCAAGGCAGTTTTGAAAAGAAAAGTTGTGCGTTCCCCAAAAGCCATTGTCACTGCAGGTCTCATTCAAAGTATTTTCACGGTAAGCTGTGTGACAAAAAAAGGTAAAAGAGAACTGGGCTACTGGCAGTTGACAATCTAGAACAATAAGTACATTTAAATTATCCTCTCCCCAACAATGTGTATTGTTACCCCAAGGTCATACTTGATCTCTTTTGTTCCCACTAAACCACCACAGACTACAGCCACACAGCCAAGAGATTCAGGAAGCTTGCACGTTTTTTCTGTCTCTGTTGTATTGACTGCTCTTTCTCTCAGGTTGTCAACCACTTATCTAATAGCTATCAGCAAAGAAAAAAACTGGCCTTGCTCCAAGCTGTGACAGGACCAGTGGCCAGAAGCCTTTGGGGACTCAAAGTACCTGGCTCCTGAGGGGCTTCACCCAGTTGTGAGCTCATCACAGAGCATACAGGTATAAAAAAACTTCTCAGGCCTCAGTCTGAGAACATTTTTTCTGCTGAACGGGACTGGAGAAAATTGACCATTTTCAGCTAGTTCGCTGCCTGGTCCAAAGCAGGGAAAAAAAAGAAGGTGCTTTGCACAGTAACCACAGTAACTACTGTCACTACAGCAATGCCCTAACAGGCCTCTCCAAGATGTTGTATCTCCAGAGAGTTAGGGATTCTCCAGATAGACGTGGTCTTTCCTTAAGCCAACAGTAACCATGGAAGAAAGGCTTCTGGGACCAAGATCTCTTGTTCATTTGTGAAGGCAGTTTAAAATCAGTATCCTGGTATTATAAATGACAAGGGCCATGAACGTTTTACCTCAGGAAAAATGCACAATAGCAACAAAGAGAAACATAAAGAAAACAGGGATGCCAGTCAACAAGCAGGTGGGCAGTGAACAGTATTTAACACATTCTCTGGCTACTCATTCTCCAGCTTTCCTTTAAACAGTAGGTAAACTAAGAGCAGTGTTTTCCTGTTCTGACATATGTGGCATTTCAGGTTTATAGATCTTAAAAGAGAAACAAGACTAAGCTATTCTAAACTAGAAGACACTGGCTACTTGAAATCTCCCTATTAATAGATCAGGTTTGGCAATAATGTCTTACTGACAGACCAGCTCATGGTTGTAAGCACTTAAAAGACAGGGCTCCCATCACTAAGAGATTATCAGAATAGTGGATTTTTTTTTTTTTTTTTTTTTTTTGCTGGCTAAAAGTCAGCAAAAGAAAAAACTATCAATTGCTAACTCTATATAGTAAGACCTAAATTTCTTTTCAACTACTGATACATTACAGCTACTATATGGCTGTTGTTTTCTGAGTATCTAGTTCTACCCTTTAGAGTTTTGAGCTACACAAGACAAGAGGCCAATCAGAGTAAAGGAAAAAGAGGTAGTTACTGGGAATACTTGAAGGGAAACACTGCTTGGTATTTATTTATAAAATCATCTCAAAATAAAAGCCAACAATGCTATCATCTTAAAATGCACAACTTAGTAGATATCAGTTAGATTGCTGGGATTTTGATGAGACCACATTATCAGGAGGGATAACTTATGAATTACTTCTAACATTAATTTTCATAGATTATTAACCATAAAAAGGGATGATAGGGTAATTGTGTCAAATTAATCAAAATTAAGAGAATCAAAGTGTGGTAATTTGCTTCAATACCAGGCCCTGTTAGGAAGTAGCTTAAAGTCAAGTCCCTAACAATTAACACAAACATACATTAAATTCAGCTTTAAGAAAGCTTTTCAATCCATTTTATCGGGGTTTTTTTTTATTCTCAAATTCCGCATATAGCTATTTAGGCTCTTGCATTTGGGAGTTGTAGTAAGAAACACGTATGAAGCAATAAGAGTTACTATTTTGAGCACAATTTATAATCCTGTGCCAGTTTTTTAAACATTGTTAGTTCTTAGAATTACATGTATTGTTATTATAGCTACAAACAAAATTGACACAAAGCAAACAAACACTTTGTAGATACTTCTTTTGCCTGGGGAAAACAACCCCAAGTGCGACCCCAATTCACCATCAAGTCTCAAATCAGGCAGTACCTCTTCTAGGAATAGGATTCCAACACTCCCTCAGGTTGGTGCCAGATGGCTGGGACATCTAATATGGGAGTTAGTAGCTACCTACCTGCTCTACACCGAGTACTTTCCACACATTACATCATTTAACCCTTCCAATTAGGTACTTCCTTCCTCACTTCATAAAGAAAAGTGAGGCTCAAGGACATGGAGCTGGCCAAGATGACAGTTAGGAAGCAACTGTAGGATTTGAAAGTAAGTCAGGAGTTGAAAATAAGTACTTCGGCCTCCCAGCCACCATATGCAATAAATACCGTGTCAGTATTTATCACCTGGTGTGGTGAACTCCTGGACAGCAAAAGAAACATGGCACCTCCTCACCTTTCTTCCCTGGGCTAGCACAGTGTCTGACAAACTGTAGGAGTCTGTTCAATAAGGCTAGTTGTTAATGTGGTCTGGAGTACATAAAGCCCAAGTTTAGAAACATCTGGCCAAACTGCTCAGTTAGTGTCTAGTTGTCAAACCTGTATGTGATCTATGGATTTATGTCATTAAGTCACAACAAATGTGAGATACACAGTTTATCTGTGCCTTCCCTTATTATGTCTATTCCCTGACAAGAAAGAACGCAGCTGTGCCAACTTCCTCGTATCACTGTACCATCAAAAGTTCAAGTAATAGATTTAACCCAAGGCTGCCTTTTGCCTTTTCTGCTCTAACAATTCCTACAAGGTTTGCTGGTTTGAAAGGACAGCCTTGACATTAACTCCATTTTCCTTCAAGTCACCTGTCAAAGTAGTGGTTGCTTCAGTCTAGAAATACATAGCAGGATGTCATCAAAATTGCATAATGGAGGCATGACTAATTTCTAATTTCTTCTGAAATTAAGAACTGGGCATCCAAATTTAAGATAGAACATTAAAAAAAAAAAAAACCTTTCTACAAAGGTAGAAAAGGTTAAAAAGCTGAAGATTCGTGGAAAAAAGCTCTGGAAACAGTTGCTTTTATTATTTTTTTCTTTTAATTTTTTTTTTAACATTTATTATTTTTGAGACAGAGAGAGACAGAGCATGAACGGGGGAGGGGCAGAGAGAGAGGGAGACACAGAATCGGAAGCAGGCTCCAGGCTCTGAGCCATCAGCCCAGAGCCCGACGCGGGGCTCGAACTCACTGACCGTGAGATCGTGACCTGAGCTGAAGTCGGACGCTTAACTGACTGAGCCACCCAGGCGCCCCTGGAAACAGTTGCTTTTAAATCTAAACCTTTAAAAAAAATAAGAAGAATCTAAAATTTTGTAATTCTGCGGGCAAAACGTCAACTGTTGCACCTTATGAGTACAGCATGTATCTCAATGCCTGGTAGTTCAATTTCAAATAAATTCTTATTGTTGACTATTCACACTATGAGACTTTATTTTTCCAATAGATACTACCTAATAGTCACAGTTCTGCCTCACTCTATGGATTTAATTTAGTTTAGAACTGGGAAAGCTAAAACTGTGCATAAAGTCAAAAAGAACATATAGGACGAAAGACAAGTGGATTCCGCAAATGGCTCATAGGAAGAAAAAACAAACCCAGCCTGAAAAGCCTTCTGAGTCCCTTCTGGGGATACGACCTAGGGAGGAGTACCTCAAGAGAGGAATTCCCAAACCTCAGGAAGACAGCAATGTGCTACAGTGACAGCATGCTTACTGCTAAACGAGGTGCACGCTGGTAGAACTGAGTTACACTTCTTTACATTTTAATCAAGTATAACAAATATAATTTAGTAAAAATGGCTAGGTATCTGTATCTACATGTAAGTTTAATGCACATTAAAAGGTTACATAGAGCTTTGATAATGAAATTTAGATCTTAGAATTCTGGTCCCAAGCTATAAAAGGCTAAAGAAAGATCACTAAAAAGCTACACATAGGGGCACCTAGGTGGCTTAGTCGGTTAAGTGTCCCACTCTTGGTTTCAGCTGAGGTCAAGATCTCTCTCATGCACTGGCAGCTTGGAGCCTGCTTGGGATCCTCTCTATAGCTCTCTGCCCCTCCCCCAACTGCGCTGTCTCTGTCCCTCTCAAATAGAAATAAACTTAAAAAAAAAAAGCTACACATAAATAATCTTTGTGCAGTCCTAGCTAATTTCCCTCTGATGTAAAAATGATGTAACAATTTCACCTGTTCCGTGTGGAACAGTTATGCAGCCCCCGGTCTGCTTGCTCCTGTGTCATTTCTTAGTTGTTTGGTACTTAATCTGAATCTGTTTCCACATGTGTCAACAGAGGGGGACATTCTTGAGAACTGCTAAGGGAACGAAATGAGACAATGACCGTGTGAATACTTTACAGATGACAAGGGAAGGAAGACAACAGGTCATTCAGGATCAAGTGCCCCAGGACTCCCTTCCCTTGCATCTACTCCACTACCTATGAAGCATCTGCCCCACGCTCCTTCCTTCTCCACACCAGAGCCAGCGCTCCAGTTCGGACCGTATTCCCTGCCCCTAAACTACTTGGCTTCAGGAAAGAACAGTATTCTCCTCTCTCGTCTGCGCTGCTCACCTCACCCCCTTCTATGACTCTATCCTCTGTGTGACTGTTGGATGAACCTGACTTTATGAGCCCGTCAAAGACCAAAACCACACTCTCCACGGTCCCTTGGTGAGTAAGACCCAGTCTCCTCAGCAAGCCACCGCAGACCCTCCACACTCCTGGCAGCACACCGTTTGTACCCTTTTCCCACAATTCCCCTTCACATCCCAAACCTCCAGACAAACTAGAGTGCTGGCCGTTTCTTGCACGTAACTTATCTTCCTCTCCCTGCTTTTCTTTATCTTCTATTTTCTCAGGGAATACCTGTCATCACACTTCTTTTCTAAATTCTACACATTCTTTAAGTAATAACTACCTAAGCCTCCCTCATTAGGCCTGTGCCGTTTGCTTCTTCCTTATCAAGCCCTCCCCTCACTTCTACTCAAAAGCACCCACCCTACGGGGGTCACAGGGAGGTGTGGTACTAGAATCCTGTGACCCATCCCCTTCATCCTGATGAGGCTCTGGCTCTCAAGAGTAACACAAAGTAAGTGGAAAGACAGGTAAGGGATCTGCCTTGTTTTTTTGTTTTTGTTTTTGTTTTTTAAGGTTTCTGGGCATAGCTATTTAGGTAATGAAGATTATCTCCCACATCCTACTCCAATCTACTCCTGGAACCCACAGGGATGAGACTCAGCTTCAAGCTGGGACTGAAAGAGCAGAGATCTGGCACAAGCCCTCAACACAGCTGGAAACTGGCAGATGCAGGAGGGTGTGAGAAAAACAGCCTGGCACTTGGAATGCCTGGGAGTCCAAATGAAAAACCTGGGACCCACACAGGCTGACTTGGGCACTGAGACATGCTATGGCTCTTAGAGTATTATTGACAACCTCTACTTCATTGCTAACACTTAGACTTTTGAAAAATTTTATCTTAGATCACTGCTTTCCAATTCTTTTTTTCAAGTCCCCAAATTGGCAATGTTACCTTTCCACATGGCAACAACAGGCTACAAATGGAGCATGTATGTCCCATGCTCACACAGGCCTCATTACTCCAGACTGTCTTAAGTTCCACCACTGTCATTCACTTACCTGTCTGGACAAGTAGGCATCTCAATTCGCTTCTCCTAGTGTTGAGGGCCTTACTCTCATGGGAACAAGCAAGATCAGCTACTTCTCACCCTCTGGGGAGGACAAGAAAAAGCTGAAATGATTGCCTTCAACACTGGCCACTGTTTAGGATGGAAGACAGCCAAAGACTTCCGCTCACTCAGAAAGGCTCTCCTCCAACTGTGTATGTATGTATATCTAGAGCAAGGGTAGGCACGTTTTTTCTGTAAAGAGCCAAAGAGTAAATATTTTGGCTCAGCAGGTCACATAATATGTTTCAACTGCTCAACAATGCCATTATATCCCAAAAGTAGCCATAAACAATATAAAGTGAATGAGCACGAACGTATTCCAATAAAGCTTTATTTATGAGCACTAAAATCTGAATTCCATATAATTTACGTGTGTCATGAAACACTATTTTGATTTTGTGTTCAAATTCTAAAGATGTAAAAAGCATTTTCGGCTCATAGGTCATATACAGTACGGATTTGGATTTGGCCTATGAGTTCATTTAAGGTATCTTCCTAGTGGGTTTTCTCTTTTGTATCTTGTAAATCCTTGTATTTTGTATCTTACCTTTGTCTTATCATTCCTATTACATAATAAACTCCTTAAAAGCTAAGGCCAAGTGATATATATTCCTATAACTCTTAGCTGATTCTGTTATGATGCCTTGCACAGAGAAGGGGTTTGATTTATTTATGTTGCATAAATGTCTCCTGCTCGTTATTTTTCAGTATTAATTCCTATTTAAAGAACTCTAAATTGCAAGAATACAAATCTTCCATGTTTTCCAGACAACATGTGAAGTACTTTTCAACTAACCTCATCTAGGCCTGTAGCTATTACTGTGCAATAGGACCTTGATTCATTAGGATCAAATAAAATGTTTCTTCTTTGTTCTCCCAAATTTGTCTTTAAATATATACAATTTTCTGCCTTTGTCCTCTTAAAGAAATTAAAGTTACCTCCTTAAAAATTCAGATCAATATCTACCCTATGACCCAGCAATAGCACTGCTAAGAATTTACCCAAGGGATACAGGAGTGCTGATGCATAGGGGCACTTGTACCCCAATGTTTACAGCAGCACTTTCAACAATAGCCAAATTATGGAAAGAGCCTAAATGTCCATCCACTGATGAATGGATAAAGAAGTTGTGGTTTATATATACAATGGAATAGTACTTGGCAATGAGAAAGAATGAAATACGGCCTTCTGTAGCAATGTGGATGGAAGTGGAGAGTGTTATGCTAAGTGAAATAAGTCATACAAAGACAGATGCCATACGTTTTCACTCTTATGTGGATCCTGAGAAACTTAACAGAAGATCATGGGGGAGGGGAAGGGGAAAAAGAGTTAGAGAGGGAGGGAGCCAAACCATAAGAGACTCTTAAAAACTGAGAATAAACTGAGGGTTGATGGCGGGGTGGGAGGGAGGAGAAAGTGGATGATGGGCATTGAGGAGGGCACCTGTTGGGAGGAGAACTGGGTGTTGTATGGAAACCAATTTGACAATAAAGTCATATTAAAAAAAAATTCAGATCAATAAAAAAATCTCAAAACTGACTTATTTTATTATATTTTACTTTAGAGACAGAGAGAGACCATGAGTGGGGGAGAGGCATAGTGGGGGAGAGAGAGAATCTCAACCAGTCTCCATGCTCAGCACGAAGCCCGACATAGGGCTCGATCCCATAACCCTGGTATCATGACCTGAACCAAAATCAGGACACTCAACCAACTGAGCCACCCAGGCATCCCTCAAAATTGACTTTAGATTTATTTTAAAAAGGCACTAATTATAGAAAAAAATTTTAAGCCATAATATCAAACCATGTAACTAACCTAGTTCTTGACACTGTTGAGCTCTAAAACTGCAGAAATAAACAAAACTTACCTTAAATAGTATAGGAAATATAATGCAAATTTCAATTGACTAGATATGAGTAATATTTAAGAGATAGCTGATTGTGAGCTATAGTTACCAGCAAGCATTACTATATAAATCAAATTTCCAAAGAACCCTGACACAAAGATTTCAAGTGATTTTTTTTTTGTAGCAGAATCACTACAAACTCTTAATCATCTAATGGCAATTAAAAGGCAAATTATCTTTGTAAACCATACAGGAAATGCTGCCCTCTACAGAGTATTTTATAAGAACAAAGAATGTTTTATATAAATGTAACCCATAAATTACCATGAGAGCAACTTTTTAAAATTCTAGTGATACCAATACTTAATGAGTGACAGGATTATTAGAGGAAAAAGGAATCCGATGGAGATGACTGGAATTTTATTTTCTTCACCTTAATGTTTATGCACACATACAATATCCTTCTATATAGGAGCGTGTGTATAAACCCACAAATACTCCAAGGACAAACAGTAAGGATAAACAGAAAGAATGTGCCAATTTAAGAGACTGGGAACACAGATTTCAGCTCTGAGGAAGAGAGGAAAAGGAATCTGCTTTGCCACATGGCAGGACAAGCCAAGGAGAGAAAGGGGACAAGGACTGGCTGAGTCGTGACCGCACAGCAGAGCCCTGTCCTCCCTCTCACACACTCGGGCTGCAGGGCCTGTGCCCTAGGGCTCTGGGGCCTTCCTTCTTTGCCATGGAAGTGGACAGCACAAACAGGCACAGATGGTACTTCAATATTTTATTCGAGTTCCATGCTATTTAAATTTCCTGAAAGCTCTAGGACTGTTCCACTCTTAGAAACATTTTAACTGCAGTGGGGAACTGGCTAGAAAATGAAAAGTTCAACAACAACTCGAGAGAAAGAAAACAGAAAGTTAAGTTCCTCCTGGATAGGGAGCAGGGAATTAGGTGATAACCACGAAGAACTAGAGAAATCCATTCTGGTGAGCCAGTTAACTCATCCAGGAAAGGGAACTATTTCGCAGGCTGTAGGCCAACTCTCAGATATCAACTCAGAATTGTCACTGAGGAAACGCTATTCTATACACTTGATGCTGTTCACTCACAGCATTTAGAACACTCCCCTCCATCCTGCTATGTCTAAGTACCACTCACCCTTCAAGTCCCAATTCAAATCTCATGCCTTAAGTGAATCTTTCTCTGATTCCTAGTGAAACGTCACCTCTCCTTTTTTGAACTATTTCGTCTGTGCCTCACATAACATACTTACCACCATCTACTATGTATTGTGGTTGTGATGGACTTCTTAGCTCCCTGATGAGTGCATACACTCCCCAAATACAGTACACGGTTCTAATTCATCTTTCTGCAGCTCTTTATATTTACAGGTTACTCTACTCTACACATAATAAATTGCATTTTAGTGGGTACTGACAAAGTAACTGTTGAATGAATAAATTAATAGATGAACTCATCAACCAATTAACAAGTACTTTAAAATGACAGGAGGGGCGCCTGGGTGGCTCAGTTGGTTAAGTGGCCGACTTCGGCTCAAGTCATGATCTCGCGGTCTGTGAGTTCGAGCCCCGCGTCAGGCTCTGTGCTGACAGCTCCGAGCCTGGAGCCTGCTTCAGATTCTGTGTCTCCCTCTCTCTGACCCTCCCCCGTTCATGCTCTGTCTCTCTCTGTCTCAAAAATAAATAAATGTTAAAAAAAAAATTTAAAAAAAAATGACAGGAAAATGGAGTAAGAACTGAGAATCAAAAGTCAAATAAGGTAGAGGCTCCCTTCTTCGGGAGGTTACATGTCTTAAATGACAACTTAAAGGCAAGTCTGTTTCCCTGGCTTTATTATTTTCACCTAATGTATTTCTCCTCTGAACTACTTATTACAAATGCAATTTTTTAAAAACCTGATAGTTGTATAATTTCACGCCCCCCCCATGAGAATCTTAAGCTCCCTGAGTTCGTGACTTGCATGTCCCCTGTTCACAAGCATACCTCCAGACTCAGCCGAGCACCCTGACACAGCGAAGGCTCAACAAATAGTTGAATAACTTGCAAACTAGTTTTACATCAGGTATTTAAGGAGTGACATTAGAAGGTCTAACAATTCTTTAAAATGTCCGTAACACAGGTGCCTGAGTGGCTCAGTTGGTTGAATGTCCAACTCTTGATTTTGGCTCAGGCCATGATCCCAGGGTCGTGGGATCGAGCCACCTGTCAGACTCTGTGCTGAGCAGGGAGTCTGCTTAAAATTCGTTCTCTCTCTCCCCCTGCCCCTCTCTCCCACTCACACTCTCTTGCTCTCCCTTTCAAAATAAAAAAGTAATAAAATAAAATTTTCGTAATACAGAACTCATAAAAATTAAATACAAATAAATGTCAACATGGGAAAATCCTTGTGATTTCATCTTTTAGTTTTCAAGTTGGGGGTAACTGTTACAACTCAATAAAAAGAAGACTTTGGGCTAAAGAGAATTCAAATGCTAAAAACTCATTTATCTTCAAGGTTGCATCAGAACTCGGATTCACACAATATACTTGTCATACTCCAATTTCTTGGACAATTGCTTTCCTTAAAGAAAAAGAACAGCCCCAAGCCCCGTGCTATGGTTCTTCTTATCTTTCACATAGAATGTACTATTATATCTATTTACAGAGGGGCTAAGTAAGGCAGTCATTTCTGAAAAAATGATGATTAAGCCCGACAATGACTCATACATAGGCCTATTGATTATATGAAGCAAAATCAGCTTTTGGGTGGCAACAATAACTAATCTCCTGAAGGCTGTTTCTTGGGTTATAGCCTGACATGTGGCTACGAGTCCTCAGAAGTCAAACATTTATAGAAAGGTAGGTTTCTGATAGTCTTAAAAACAAAACAGAACCAGGGCACCTGGCTGGCTCAGTTGGTAGAGCATGCGACTGTTGATCTCTGTCCTGTGAGTTCAAATCCCACGCTGGGTGGAAAGATTACTTAAAAATAAAATCTTTTGGGGCATCTGGGTGGCTCAGTCAGTTAAGCATCCAACTCTTGATTTGGGCTCAGGTCATGATCTCACTGTCCTGAGAGAGCCCGGCGTTGGGCTCCACCCTGAGCATGGAGCCGGCTTAAGGTACTCTCTCCCTCTCTCTCTGTCCCTCCCCTGCTTGCATATGTGCACTCTTTCAAAAAAAAAAAAAAAAAAATTTTTTTTTTAAATAAAGTCTTTAAAAAACAAAAAACCCCACAGAACCAAAAAAGATTATTTCACACATATGTTTACATTAGCCAAAAAAAATATGTATACAACTGTCTGGTCAAGAATTACAATGTTTTCCATAAAATGGTGAATAAATTTAAGCACAGTGGTTAAGAACCCACACTTAAAAAACAAAAACAGAAATCTTTTATAAAGGAAAATCACATGCAAATGGAGACTACAGGATAGTGAACTACATCACTCAACTTTAAGCAGCTACCAACTGAGGGCCAACCTTGTTTCACCTGCACCTGGCCCACTTTCCCCCAACCCCTTGTGGATTATTCTGAAGCAAATCCCAGGCTTCATACCATTTCATTTATAACTATTTCAACACATCAAAAGCCATAGACTTTGAGGCAGATAGACCCGGTGTCAAGTCTAGGCTCTACCAACTAATAGCTGTGTGACCCTGGGCAAGTGACTGAACTTCTCTGAGCTTGTCTTCTATCTGCAAAATGGACGAAATGAGATAAGGTACCTGAAGAATGAAGCCTAGCACTGGCCCAAAGAAAATAGTTAATATGGCAGCTGCGGTTTTTATTACTATACGAGCATAGAAAGGCGGGACTCTTTCTGACTCATTTCCAATGAGCCCCACAAAGGACAAAACAAATAGCAAGTATTCCCATATTTTAAAAAGAGATACTAACCTCTCTATGCTAAAGTTACAGAGGGACGAACAAAAACTGGTGATTTATGACCCCCCTCAGCCCAACAGTGACCTCCAGGAGTTTAAGGAAAACAAGTCCAGAAAATCTCTTTGGATAAAACTGCAGTGTTATGGGGTTTCAACCACTCTCCATGGCGGAGGGGAGGAACTACCTTCTGGTCACCATAAACCACGAGAAAGGGAATTTTAAGAGAGTCCCCTAGAGAGTGTAACCTATCACCCTTAGAAATTGTGGGGTACAAAGACTGGTGACTGACTCATACCTGATAAAAGCCCACCAGTGAGAAGCAGGAAGGAGCAGCCTGTGGTAGCTGTGTGGAAGCTTGCTCTGGAACAGCAAAGAGGATCCCCACCCCTTCCACCCCCAGGGCTGGCTTCCCAACCTGAGGCAGGCCGGGGATGGGGAAGGGAAGATTTACTTTTTTAATCAAGTTCAAAGAGGACGTTTTAGGTACTTAAAAGAGATTCTTGTAATTTACAGTGACATAAAAATTTAAAGAATACCTATTATATAAGATAGGTGTGTATATGATATGATATTTATAGGTTATATATTCCATCCAGAAACAATAAAAGAACAGACAGAATGAGTTCAAAGGGGGAACTGAGAGAAAAAACTAAGCTGTTTCCCATGATGTTCAGCATCTTCCATATAATAGTTACATTATATGTTCAAAAGCCCAGCAAGAGCAGAGAAGATGATGAGCGCCATCATACAGATTAATGAAATGTAGATATTAGCACAAATATTAAATAGTAACAAGTATATAATCAACTTAAACCATACCACTTCTAAACAGAATAAAATTTCAAGGCATATTAGAAAAGCTGTTCTCTTTTCATCTCTTTTTTCATTTAATTCTGGTGAGTAACAGCAGCCAAGCAATGCTTCCATCAAGGATTCGACCTACTTAATCCTAAAGAATGAAACAGGGAGGAGGAAGTAAAAGTTGCTTAAAACAGGACAGAAACAAAAAGGGGGGATGATCATGTGGCCCAAAGGGTACTGATTCAGGGAAAGAAACTCCATGCGCAAGGTCCTGCGTTAAGCACTAAAACAATACTTAAAAGGACAACATAGGTTTTCTGCCCTTAAAGGAATTTGGATTAGACATACAGCAACAGCAAGAGATCAGCGTACACAGTCTTTCAGAGGTGGGGAAGGGGTAAGAGAAAGAACACAAACTTGAAAATAGCCAAAGGCCCAGTAAAGAATCCCTTGGAAGGCTACTATGAAGTCACTCAAGGCAAATTCATGATTCAGATCTTACAAAAACAAAATAAAAATTCAGATTGTAGTCATTCCATTATAATGAAATTTTCTGTAGATTCTGAAGCCTTGCTACATTGGTTTTGAAAGCTCATTCCAGTTAAGATCAATATTTCTTTGGGGGAGAGTTATTTGGAGAGTTATTCATTACTTTCAAACTATGGAGGCACTCAACAGACCTTTCTAATAAAAAGTGTGATTGCATTTTGAATTATAAGTAGACACAAATTCATTTTTGGAAAACATTCAATGCCACAGAAGAGCTATCCCCATTGAAATCATGGGGTATCCAAACACACAAGACTCTTCAATGGCAATAATGGCGTCCCTGTGCCATCCACCTGGATAAACACAGGTTACAACCCTCATCCGGAGGTTGTGTTCCCCATAGCTTATGGTGGGAATTCTAGACAACCCAGCTCTGTCTCAGAACTAACTAACTAACCACAACCCAAATCAGCCACAGAACATGTTGTGTACAGTTTATAGAGGCTTCCCACTCATTTTCAGCAGACAGACCTCAAGAGCGTTACCTAAGGTTTCTGTTGCTATCAAGACACAGCTGATAAGACTATTTCTTGTCAGATGGATAAAGATGTAAAGTTAAGTCTAAATTTCACTTCTCACCTACTAAAACTATTAGAGTAGTCGATTACCATGTAAGTCGACACAAGCAAATTTATTTCTGGTTATGCAATCACAGAACTGATTACTTTTCAAATAAAAATTCAGAGAACTAGATTACTCCCCAGAATAAAGAGTAGCAACTAAGTGCCTGAGGGCACGCCCACACACACACATGGGGTTTTTTGCCAGTTTTCCATCTGGAAACCATGATGTAACAGGATAATCGCAAATTTACTCTCATTGTTTAAATCTATGAATAACGCACAGATCATCTAATACAAACAAGAAATTAATTGTGACATGTAACTCAAGTTCAAGTCACTTATAGTAGGTTGATCTTTCAAGGTAATTTTTTACAATTCAAGAAACCTCTTAAAAGTCAAGAGCCAAAAAACCTCTTAAAAGTCAAGAGTCAAAAGCCACCAAGGTGCCTGGGTGGCTCAGCTGGTTAAGCATCTGACTTTGGCTCAAGTCGTGTTCTCACCGTTTGTGAGTCTGAGCCCCATGTCGGGCTCTGTGCTGACAGCTCAGGGCCTGGAGCCTGCTTTGGATTCTGTGTCTCCCTCTCTTTCTACCCCTCCCCGCTCTCACCCTGTCTCTGTCTCTCAAAAATAAATTAATAAACGTCTAAAAAAAAAAAAAAGGGCAAGAAGAAATAACATAAAAAACAAAGCAGTTTCTTGTCTACCTATGAGTTAAGAAAGACTGATTTTTTTTCAAAGGTAGTAGCTCTGCAATTTTACAAGCAACAATCCTTCGAAATAAAATATAGATGGCCTAAGCCAACTGGATTAATAAAAAGGTATCTTTCATTTAATCATAATTCATTTTGATAATTATTGTCTACCTTAAAAGAATCTACTTCAAAACTGATTTTCTGCTTCCAGGATAGAAGGTGATATGTCACACAGAAGTCAAAGAAAACCCTAGGAATACCTCTAGGAGGGACAAACGTTGGAGATGGGACTCTTCCTTTCAGGCCAATGACGTCAAGTGGGTGTAAAGGGAAGAGCTTCCTTACTTTCTCCTTCTTATCCTCAGGTCTGAAAACCTACACCTAGAAGTATTTTACCTAAGGACCAAGGAACAACGAGACTCCCCAGGGAAGAACAGAAGAAATGACCATAAAGGATGGACAGTGACTTTTAAATAAATGTGCCAGAACTAATCCATACAAACGGATGCTGCCACCTTCAAATTCATTACTTTGGAAATTATATACTTAATCCAACGATACTGTTATAGTCACTTCGGAATTTGTTTCAGAGCTCAAAATTTTCCACATCCTTAAAACCAGGAAATATTTGTCTCTTCAGGTTAGATTTGCAATAGTCAAAGGTCCTCAGAGTAGCTGTGCTGTTGTTTGGAAAGTCTTTCTTGACCTCCCAAGTCCAGGTTCTGTGCCCCCTCCCCGTGATCACTACATCTCCCAGCAGAGCACTTCTCACTCTATAATGGAATTGTTTACTTGTCATCTGTCGCCCTGGCAAAACTGTAAACTGCATAGAAACAGGGAACAGATCTTATTATTATTATACCCACAATCCTAGCATAGTGCCTAGAAAACTGCAGGCTTCCAAGAAATACTAAATGATGCACTCTACTTTAATACGAACTGGTCTGGAATCCTGTGTACCTTCTCCACTGCCCCTCCCAGCAGCTCCAGGAAAGAGTGTATTTACAGAGACGAACTATTGCTTTTTATACTTGGCAGGGAGAAGTGACTGGATTTGATGATCTTCATTACTGATTTATGCATAGAGAAGCAAAAATCATGACTACATCCTCACAGACTAAAAACATAACTTTTTCCCTCTCAAATCTGCAAGCACAGGAGTATCTTACCTAGTTGCAAGATCTTTATAGTGTCTCTGTAAGCTTTCATCACCAGCTTGAAGTGGCGATAAAGTGGGTAGCATAAAACTCTTCTTCCAAAAGACACCAGGATTTCATGAACATTAGTCCAAGTCTGTGAAGTATAGTTTAAATAAGTAATCATTTCCATATTACATAAATAAAAGGACACAACGAAATATGAAACTACTCTCAATTAAAAACTATAAGTTTGGATCATCACAAAGCCATGCAAGAGAGAAATATAAAACCATGAAATGAGATTCTTTTTGTACACCTTACAATAAAATATTTAATTGCAGTCCTTGTAATTTCTCATACTTCATCAAGGTATCACAAATGCTCCTTAAAAATCACATATGCAGCAGGAAAGTTTCAAAAAGTCCTTTAAGAATTACAAATATGAATCTAAAACACATGGTACTAACAAAGTACAGATGCACATAAAAGACACTGTTAAATGATATATGTTTCATGTTTTTGTCCTTTAGGACCACTCAAGATGGTATAGATGAAAGATGGAGAACTCTTTAGTGAAGTGTGTTCACAGTCTCCCTCTTCTTCTACTTTTTCTTTTTCTTCTTTTTTAGTGTTTAGGGCATGAGAAAAACATGGTATTTATTTCAGTAATTTGCTTTCACTTATCAAAGAGAAAAGTGCTTTCTTGAAAAAAGTATTTTATCTTGAATAGTATCAAACTGAAACCATCAGCAATTCAACTTACTGAAAACACTAGATGAAGGCAATTTTGCACAAAATTGTTTTTTAATTGGATTTTGATTAAAACTGTATGAAAAATGTAACCCATATATAAAACTTAAAATATAAAAGTAAAACTAAGGGAGCAGAAAAATTTCCATGTATATTAATCCTTAACAAATGAGAGATCTGATTAAGAATATTGAGTATCTCACAAAGAACAGTTTATACCTAAAAAGAACTATAAACTTAAAAAATTCTACCAAAAACTAATAAAAATTTCACATAGCTCTCAATAGCTCTGGCAATTCTAAGTTATCTCAAAATCAATAAAAATTTCAAAATGAAATCATATATAGGTGAATTTATTCATGTAGATTTTAATAAAAGAACTATGAAACTCTGCAGTTACTGACTACTTTGTTTTCAACATCAGTAATCGATGCCATTATTACCAAATCCAGTTTCTCCGTTATATGCTGATCACGGCAATAAGTAGAACTCAAATGAAGTCTAGGGAGCAGTGCTCCTCCATCTTTAACATGGATACAAATCCCTGGGGATCTTGCTACAGGTTCTGCTTCAGTGGGTCTGGACTGAGATTCTCTAACAAGCTCCCAGCTGAGATGCTGGTCAAGCCATTAGTTCATGGAACATTCTCTGGAGTAGCAAAATTCTCTAACAAAGCTGAATGTTTCAGTTCCTGTTCCCATCTTATCTATTATTTAAACAAAGTGATGCCATGAAGGGCGCCTGGGTGGCTCAGTCAGTTGAGTGTTTGGCTCAGCCTCATGATCTTTTGGTTCGTGAGATTGAGCCCCGTGTCGTTGTCAGGATCTGAGCTGACAGAATGGATCCTCCTTGGGATGTTCCCTCTCTTCTCTCTGCCCGTCCCCACCACCCCACCCCGTGCACCCATGCTTTTTCTCTCTCAAAACAAATAAACTGTAAAAAAAGTGATGCCATGAAACAACCTTGATTTTATAACTTACAATGTACTGTATCTAGGATTTTTTTTTAATGTTTATTTTTGAGAGAGAGCAGGAAACAACAGAGAAAGAAAGGGAGACAGAGAATCTCAAGTGGGCTCCACACTGTCAGGACAAAGCCTAACTTGGGGCTAGAACCCACAAACGGCGAGATCAAGACCTGAGCCAATGTTCAACTGACTGAGCCACTCGGGGCCTAAACTGGAAAAGCAAAAAACTAATTGACTTAATTGATGATGCAACTGTTAGTTGTGTAAAATGACACTTTTTTTCTTTTTTACATGCTAGCTTTTATTATTTTACATGCCAGCCCCCCAAGTTCAAGAGTCACATGCTCTACCAACTGAGCCAGACAGGCACCCCTAAAAACTTTTTTGAGAAAGAAAGCGTGTGTGTGAGTGAGGAGGAGCACACTGACAGCGCAGAGCCCGACGTGGGGCTCGATCTCATGAATTTTGAGATCATGACCTCAACTGAAATCAAGAGTTGGACACTCAACTGACTGAGCCATCAGGTGCCCTTCTACTTTTAACTGCTGTTTTTACATTCAACAATTTGTTCAGAGCCAGTAAATTTTAAAATGGCATCCTCTGATATTTTTTATAAGATCTACAAAACGATTTACTGGGAAGTATTTATAAAAGCAATGATTACTATACTAGAAGAGTTATCAGATCTGACCATACTATTTGTAGGACCTTGGACAAGTTATTTAAACTCTATGATCTAAGCTTCATCGTCTGTAACATAGCAGTAATACTTATCTCACAGACTGACTGGAATGAACAGGAGAGGTAATACATGTAAAAGGCTATTATTAGCACAGCTTTTGATGGTCAGGAAATGGCCCCTAGTAGAATTATCACCTAGGTTTGCTTCCCAACTCTGAGCTCTGAGCCCCAATACTCACCAACTTACAAACACTGTTCTCCTTCTCCGAAATGCTACAATACCCTATCTAGCTTCATTAGAAGAGTTACAAACGCAATCAGAATTTTATTTAAAAAGATGGGGAGAAAAAACTTGTATAATCAAGTTTCCACTTTAAAAAAGTTAAGGAATTGCTTGAATTACCCACAACAAACTAATGGCGACAGAAAAAAGAACTTTCTAAACAAACAAAATGGCAAGAACTGCAAATGAAAATCATACCTCAAACCAGCACAGTGTGGGACTCAGTTTTCTAATGTTCCATGCAGACTCAACCTTCATTTGTTTTGGAGAAAAGAGCAGTGTCATTTTCGAGGTAAAGTCATTCAAAAATAAAGTAAATATATCCATTCACTCAACCAGTGTCTCAGTAGTACATACATAAGAACTAAGAAGCGTCTGTGGCTGAGGAAAAATAATTGCTTTGCAGAAGCTATCAAAGGCAAGTTTCTGCCTACTTTCCTTGGGATTTCACAAAGTAAAGCTTTTCCACTGATAAGAGTACCAGAACATAAGAGCAAACAAGCAGGGGCTTTGAAACTAAAACTTAAAGCAAAGTGATGTTTGCTCAATTACTGTCCTTCTCAACTAACTTACCCAAACATTCTGTAAGTAATCTGCCAAAGGACTCAAAGATAATGCTGAAGGGCTGACTGTGGCACTTAAAAAGATGCTCGGAATATGGCCTTTCAGAGAAGGCTTGTGAGAGTAAGTGCATTCTAGAGAAGGTCTTGAAGTTGCAAGACTTCGCGGCATCAAACATGCAAATAAAAGAATCAAAAATTGTCAATTTTATCAGGCATGACTGAACACACTCATTTCCTTAAGCAATAATGTGAAGTACTTTTTTCGTAAAAGAAAATATTTTCTCCAAGTACAGTATCCTTAAACGATGAACGGAAACAAAAACCATTTCCAGCTATAGTGTGCCCGTGATATACTCATTAATATTCATTTGGGAGTCAAATGCAAATCCCAAGAGTCACCTTTGAAATTTTCAGAATCCTAACAACAGAAAATTTGGCACATATCAAATTCTAATCCTAATACTATGCTAATGCTGTGATGGTGAGAAAAGCAGATTAAATAATATACATCGTGACCCAATTTAAATACACATACACACATACACAATGAAAGACTGGATGAAGAGATGTATCTCCTTATAACAGTAGCTATTTCTAATGGCTGAGATTATGGGAAATTTTAATTATTTTTTTCATACCTATATTTTCCTTTTATACTGATAGGAATTATCTGCATAATTTTTAAAAAAAGGAGAGCATATGCTCAGATGAAAACAACTCTTGAGCAAGTACAATTATAAACAGCTGCAGGGGCACATGGACTGGAAAGACTTTTTTGGTTCTTCAGCCTTTTTTAAATGTATGATCACTGAAATAGGTGAGAAAGACGTTAAACTCTTCATTTATAAAATCAAATGTGGATCAAGAAGAGATACAAAAAATGTTTATATTATTAAAACAAGACCATTTAAGAAATAATGTTCTTTACAAAAGGTTTTACTTTTACAAGATTTCTTTAAATAGCAAAAAAGATAGGATTCAGGTTTTTCAAAATGTAATTTACATGTAATTTTTTCAGAAGCATACATACTATATAAATTGAGGGACACCGGCAGAAAAATGCTCAGATTCCCTTTTCTGTAAAATAGATATACCTCACATCTGCTCATGGACAGCTTGGCCAGAGAATATAAACGGGTATGGTAAAGTTCACCTCTTGCCAATGTCAAGTGTCACATGGAAACAGCCCTCTTTGAACAAGTCCTCTCCTAAAGAGATGAGCGTTCAGGATATCCTTTCTCTACCCTCAGCTTGATTGCCCCACTCCACCATGTGATAGACACTGATGCGCAGAGAGAGAAGGAAAAAAGAACAAGCCAGCAATATGTGCTCACATCGGTACCCACCACTAACACGCACGTGCAGCTCTGCCAGGAGCATCCCCCAAATAAATCATCCCAACAGGGCTTACTCTCCACAGGAGTGACGCCTTACAGTTGATTTAGTTTGCTCACGTATGCCAACATGCACAGACACGTGTACACTTACGTTCTTCTCTCCTTCAGTGACACGAGTTTCATAGCAATATGCCAGAAGGATATCAATCAAACTGTAGTACACTTGGCGAAGAGCTCTCTTGTCCAGTAGGTAAGATTTATTGACAAATTTTCGCAGCTGATATTTCTCTTCTTCAGAAAAAGACACTAGGAAAAAAATGCATTTAAAAATGAAACACTCCATTCAGTTTTGCAAAAAAAAAAAAAACCCAGTGTGGAGGATTTGTCAAAATTAGAACTTCGATTATAGAAACTGAAATAAGAGTAATTTAACTCTGAATATAGAAGGAACTTTTAAACTAGGCTTCACAGTTTTATTAAGGGCTGTGCATCTGCTCCAACCCTAGTAGAGCTAAATAAAGGAGAAATGTCTAAACAGTATTTATTCCTTACTTCCGGGATGCCCTCTCTTTTTGCTACACTGTCCTGTATTCAAGGCATCTAAATGCCAGAGCTATTGACTTTAAAATTCAGATAACACAGTTTGAGAACAGAAAACAAAATGGCTAAATAAAGCACTCTGTAAATATTCATTATCCATTTTTAAAGTTCTATACAAAAGAATAGGAATATTCCCATATAACAGGCAATGTTAAGGGCAAAGTATCTATTAATATCTTTTAGACACAAAGTATCACCTACATAACACACAAATGGGACCACATCACACATATTTGACCTCTGGGAAGAGGGTGGTTCTTTTCAACAGTGTGTCTTTTCTTCTCTGGCTTTCACCCTGTCTACATCTTCAACAACAGCCTCCCCCACATTAAAAATCTAGTATATATCATTTCATATTTTTCTCTATAATCATGTAATGCTGTACAGACACATAAACATATACAAAGGAATTTATATGATCCTCCCTCCCCCACCCATAGAATTCGATCCTTTTTTTCCACCTAGCCTACCTCACTGAATAACTCTGGCAAATCTCTCCAAGTCAACTGGTACTTAGCTAATTTTTGTAAAGGCGCAGAATATTCCATGGTGTGGTATGCTCTATCCAACCACTCCCCCTACTGATGGGCATCCACCATGCTTCCAGTTTTCTGCCACTGCTAGTAAGACTGCATAAATGTCCTTACCACACATCCTTGGATACTGGGAGGTTGTATTTCTATAAAAGAGATTCCCGAGAGTAAATTCACGGGGTTAAAAAGTGCATCTGTTTTTTAAGAATACTTTATTTAAAGGCTACAACTCTCCTTTTTAATGGCCCTGGATACAAGTTCTCCTTCTACACCCATCCCTCCCACCCAGCGATAAATATCATAGCTTTTCCTACTCATTTCCATTTTAACAGATAGGAAGTGACTGTAGTATGAAGAATTCTAAGAGGAGACACAGTGAATGTGGGCAGAATCTGTGACTTGCTTCTATCCAAAAGAATATGGCAATGGTGATCAGACAGTCACTGTCATGATTATGTCGCTTTAAAGAACAGACTGGAGCCAGAGACTCACCGCTGGTTTTGAAGAAATAAGATACCATGTTGTTAGAAGGCTGTTTGGCAGGAGAGTGTGGGGGGCTGTGAGATGTGAGAGTAGCCTCCAGCTGACAGCCAGTAAGGGCACTGGGACCTTAGTTCTACAGACACAAGAACAGAATTCTGCCAACCATCAAATGAGCCTGGAAAAGAGCCCTGAGGTCCAGAAAAGAACATAGCTACCAACACATATGAAAAAAGAAAAGAGAAGATGGCCACATTTATGTACACCCTGATAAGACCCTGAGCAGAGAACCCAGCTAGCAAACTCGAGTCCTGAGCCATGGAAAATGAGTCAAATTAGAACTGTTTCTAATTTGTGGTAATTGGTTACACAGCAAAATAAACCTAATACAATGATATACCACTGTTACTGCGGTTAGTATTTTTCTAACTGCTAAACTTTAAGCATTATTTTATAGGTTTGCTGGCAACCTCTGAACGAACCATTCAATGTGTTTCGCCCACTTTTTTCTATTGGATGGCTTGTCTTATCAAATTTTTAAGAACTTGCTGTTATAGATATGAACCCTAGTCATATCTCCAAATCGACTGTATCTCTAGTGACTTTGTTTATGGGATCCTTTGCCACTGATTTATCTATTTTTTTGCGTGTAGCCAAATACGTCCATCTTTAAAAAAAAAAAAAAAAAGAAAAAACAAAACCAGATTCTGGATTGACAGTCTCTGATAAGTTTCCCCAACTCCTGAAATGTACATGAAACCTCTCATCTTTTCTGTAAGATTTACAGTTTCCTTTCTAAAATCTTAAGCTTTTAATCCATCTGGAAGCAATTTTTTCATGTTTAAGGATTCTGGTTAATTCCAGGTAAACAGTTAATTGCACCAGCACAGTTTGGTCAGTAATCCATCTTTTCCCCACTGTACAGAACTATTAGCTTTGTCAAATAGATCTGTTGTTTTCTTACTAACAATTACTTCCAAGCATTTTCAGCTTTAGTGACTTGTAAATACAATATTCCCCCCCCCCATTTCCAGTAATTTTTGATAGGACAGAGAAAAGCTATTTCTTTTCACAAACCACCTTACCCAATATTTGGCTGCCTTGACTAAAAAAAAGTGAAGTACTTAATGAATGCTAATAGTTAAAAAAAAAAACACAAAACCTTTATGTCTACATTGGTAAGGTAAGCAAGTATATAAGGCTGAAGTTCTTTCTAACTTTCCTCTGATGTTTACAATATAGACAAGCTATCGTCAAGGATCTATTTTCTCACATTAAAACATGAGCATTTTCTGGGGCTCCTGGGTGGCTCAGTAGGTTAAGCATCCAATTTCAGCTCAGGTGATGGTCTTGTAGGCAGTAAGTTCAAGCCACGCATCAGGCTCTGTGCTGACAGCTCAGAGCCTGGAACCTGCTTTGGATTCTGTCTGCCTCTCTCTCTGCCCCTCCCCAGTTCACACTCCCTTCTGTCTCTCAAATATGAATAAACGTTAAAAAAAAGTTTTTTTTAAAACAATATGAGCATTGGGGCGCCTGGGTGGCGCAGTCGGTTAAGCGTCCGACTTCAGCCAGGTCACGATCTCGCGGTCCGTGAGTTCGAGCCCCGCATCAGGCTCTGGGCCGATGGCTCGGAGCCTGGAGCCTGTTTCCGATTCTGTGTCTCCCTCTCTCTCTGCCCCTCCCCCGTTCATGCTCTGTCTCTCTCTGTCCCAAAAATAAATAGAAAACGTTGAAAAAAAAAAAAATTAAAACAATATGAGCATTATCGGTTATTATCATATATACAAAGTAAAATGCATCTTACCTTAAAGCAAGATTTACAGAAAGAGTAACAAGTAACAACATAAGTGTACTCAGTTCCTAGCTAGTGTAAGTAAAACGTGGCCTGCTACTTACCTTAGAGCGATTTCTTTTTTTTTTTAATATATGAAATTTATTGTCAAATTGGTTTCCATACAACACCCAGTGCTCATCCCAAAAGATGCCCTCTTCAATACCCATCACCACCCTCCCCTCCCTCCTACCCCCCCATCAGCCCTCAGTTTGTTCTCAGACCTTAGAGCAATTTCTAAAGAAACTTAAGCATCTAGAGATTTTAAGCTATCTCTAAAAAAAAAGGTTGTCAACCTTTTACCTTGCAAAGTAATCTTTAATTCTCGTTCCATGCCCTATCAGACCATTAGTTTCAAATTCACTTAAAAAGTTAGGCTCAATAAAGAGGAATATTTTGCTTCCAGTTCCAGTGGTTCATACTAACGTAGTTCAAAACAAAGCAAAACAAAACAAAACTTTAAAAGGCTCTCTCTTCAGGTTTTAGAATTGCCTGTTACATTTAGGTAAGGACAGGCTAAACTGCTAACCAAGAGACCCCAAAATACAGTGGCTTCTCTGAAACAGAAGTTTGTCTCCCACACTACTATTCTGAGTGAATGATCCAGGACTGGTGAGGCATCAGCATCTCCATCATATGACTTCCAACTATGCATCTAAGAAAGCTGTTCCAGGTTTTTACCATTTCCTAACCAATGGGCAAGCAGCCTAAGACGGCAAGCTCCTTCTTTCTAAAGACTGGGGCCAGGGCACACACCACTTCCGTCATTTCCCATCACCCAGGACTTAGGCACAGGACCACGCTGAGGACGAAGAAGGAAAGCAAAGGGAGTCAACGGGGCAGTCACTAGCTGCATGCTCACGTGTCTAGCTCCAACTCAGGAAGCCCCTGAGGGGAGGAAGACTAAAACAGACACCAGGTGACCGTGATGCTTTTAGGAGCCCAAAAATTAAGTTGCTTTTTAGTATTCCCAAATCACTCTCTTACTAGCCAGTTACCCCATCCCTTCTATCTCTGTTCAACAAAAACTGCCCTTTTGTGGGGCGCCTGGGTGGCTCAGTTGGTTGAGCGTCCGACTTTGGCTCAGGTCACAATCTCGTGGTCCGTGAGTTCGAGCCCCGCGTCGGGCTCTGTGCTGACGGCTCATAGCCTGGAGCCTGCTTCTGATTCTGTGTCTCCCTCTCTCTCTGCCCCTCCCCCATTCATGCTCTATCTCCCTCTGTCTCAAAAATAAATAAACGTTAAAAAAAAAAAAAAAAACTGCCCTTCTGCTCATCGCAACTGGACAAGGCCAGAAGAGAGAGATTTCCTCACACATGTTGGGCCCTTTTCACATAGTTTCCCAAACCCACTTCTGTCCTCTCTTAGGAGCCTTAACTTTAACATGGCTTCTTTTTGTTTAAAGGCTTCCTTCCAGCCATTTTACACTCTATCCTCTGGGGGAAAAAAATCTTAAGCGCAGTTATTGGAAATTACTAGAAGCAATACCCCTCTACTCATTAAAATTTACTTAGTGCAAAAAACCAGATCTTCAAATATATTTATGTAACCATTTTTTAATGATGTTAGAAATTCTATGTTTAAAAAGTATGAGAAGAAACAGGAAATATATTTGCACAAGTGCTGCTTACATAAATGACAACGATGGGAATGCATTTGTTTAATTTGCTGGCAGCAACATAAAGATATGTGTATACTTTTAAACTTAATGCAGGTAGGTGTCAGGTGAAGCATTCTTTAAAGACTGGGATTTGGAAATAGTATTAATAACACAAACTGGGTGCAGAATGTCTCATTGAAGGGCTAATGTGAGGATCCCTTAATTTAAATACAAGCTCTCAGTTCAATTAAAGCAATCTGATTTAAGGAAAATATAAGAAAGCACATATTCACTGCATGAAGAACGTATACCTTACAAAGTATTTTAGTCCCCTAGTAATTCATAAGAAGGTTTGAGACAGTATTCTCATAGGTATAGTTTTGAGATGTTCATTACTTCAGCTAATAGCAAAGTGCCAGGTGTTCATGATGATATTATCTCACTTGAGAAAAGCCTTTATCCTAGTTGACTAATAAGGACTTCTGCTTCCAGATAATTCTAAATCATAAGGTAAGCATTCCCAGAACCATTTAATAATACATTTACTCATCTAAATGTTTATACCTTCATTCTCAAGTAATCACACCTGTATATACATTTAATCGTTTGTAAAGACTGACCTAGGAACTATAGGTTCTGATGTTCCATTACCCACAAGTAAGGGCCTCTGCATAACGTAAGTCACTTTCCAAGACCGTGTATGCAAGAAAAGCCTACTTGAATGTACTCACGAATTCTTGGATGCCAGGTGCCCCAACCTTTCCTTAAAACACACCACCACCTTTTTCTGAACGTTTTCAAGTCCATTTTGACTTAAATAGCTCATTAATAATACATAAATGCATTTAAATTCTGCAATTCAAGCAAAGGAACCAGAGATGATAAATAACAATATTAACAAAGTAGGAAATCACTAGAGAAACCAAAAGTCTGAGCTCCCCAAGGCCTTTTTGATTAGAGCTGTAAATCACATCACCCAAAGGGGAACTTGGGGAGGTTTGCACACAATCAGGTCTAACTAAGCAGCGGCAATGGAAATGACTACAGATGCGGTGCCAACAATACTTGGATGATTGCCACCATGAGTAACATTTGTCAAGCATTTGTATGACTAAGCTACACTACAAAGCAGCCTTGCTATATAGTTCACAACATTTCGGTTAATTATACTTCTATAAATAATCTACAGTCAAACAAAGGCAGCGGAAAGCTCAATTCATTTGGGGAAGACACTGGTGCACTAGCATGATGCAAATGGCCCGGGACCACCTCCCAATGTTAAAAAAAAACCCCAATCGGTACATGTGAAGACTGCAAAGGGGCTCCCATCAAAATGGAAAGTGACCTTCTTAACTTCACTTTGAACATTCTCTAGTTGTGTTACTTTGAAATCGTCCCTTCTCTCTAAATCCCCCTCCCAAATATCTGTCTTCTGTGGGGCAACAATTAAATAATCCCTGATCCGGCTCCTCTCGGAGGAATGCAAATCTGTCTATTATATTGTATACTTTCTGGAAACAGATCAAGGGAACCAGAAGAAAATGTGCTGCATTCAAACCTTTAGCCTAAATGGGTAGTCCCGCAGCGCTACAACTTTCAAAGCTGACACTGACAGTTAGCTCTACAAACATTGGAGAACTCACTGGTGCCAAACAGGATGTCCCCGCTAGGAAGTTCATTGACTAAAAATGTTATGTGGTGTCACACCATGCAACCATGTGCCAAGATTCTTGGGCTGAGATTAACCACGGAGAGACAACATGGGAAATGTGGTAAGTCCATCCTCATGAAACCAGAGCTCAGCAGGAGCACAGCATTTAACACTTCCATTTACAAGCCTTTGGGGAGGAAGACTGGGATCATTAATAAAAGTCTCCGTGTTGTAACTCAGGCCTTGAATGAAAATCATAGGAATCATAAAATCAAAGGAGTCATAAGTGAGGCAAAGACAGGGAGCAAAGTTCACCATCTAAGGCTTATCTGGAATTCTAAACAATCTAGCTTACTATTTTATGATGAGACTGAATCAAAGGTAGAGCCTTCACCCGCACTGCTGTATCTGCCTGGCAACACCCCACTGCAGTAACACAGAAAGGAAGGAGGCCAGGGAGGCAAAGAACAAAGAGGAAGTGGAAGGGAAAATACAGCACGAGCATGCTCCTTGAGTAGGCTAAGGACTTGAAAGTTTATTTCTTGGTTTATTATTTTTTTTGCCCATATTATCATCTGGGTGAACACACTTCAAAACATTTTCACAATTCTGGGGACCTCCAATACTTGACCAAGAAAAAAAGAAAGAAAGACAGGGGCACCTGGGTGGCTCGGTCAGTTAAATGTCTGACTCTTGGTATCGGCTCAAGTCATGATCTCATGGTTTGTGGGATGGAGCCCCCCATCAGGGTCTGTATTGATAGCACAGGGCCCACTTGGGATTCTCTCTCCCTCTGGCTCGCTCTCTGCCCCTCCCCCATTCACATGCACGTGCTCTCTCTCTCTCAAAAATAAAAAAATAAACATTTTTTTAAAAAAAGAAAGAAAGATCTCATTAACAAAAAACTTCCCCCTAAAGCTTCATAAATGTACAAAAATTTTAATTTCACAGAGAGGCCATTCAATTTCTGGCACTCCCACCATTGATGTTAGTCTACAAAAATAACCTCTAACATTTACAACATGCTAGGGATTTCAAGTACATCATCTCATTCAGTCATCAAGACAACTCTATGTGGTAGGTATAAAATTTCCACAGCAACCCTGCCAAGTTGCAAGATCACACAACTAGCCTGTGATAGAGCAAGGTGTTAAAGCCCGAACCCCATCTTTAGCTTATATCCCACCCTTAACCCTATACTTGGCACATTACGAAAAGTACTTTCTGTACAACAACACAGAGCTCAAGTTCTTCTACCTTAGATCACAAGTCCTTGCTATTTTTAAAGGTGATTTTTAAAATGAATCATCGGGGCGCCTGGGTGGCGCAGTCGGTTAATCGTCCGACTTCAGCCAGGTCACGATCTCGCGGTCCGTGAGTTCGAGCCCCGCGTCGGGCTCTGGGCTGATGGCTCGGAGCCTGGAGCTTGTTTCCGATTCTGCGTCTCCCTCTCTCTCTGCCCCTCCCCCGTTCATGCTCTGTCTCTCTCTGTCCCAAAAATAAATAAATAAATAAAAAAATAAAAAAAAAATAAAATGAATCACCATACTAGCTTAGCAGGCTACAACTGTTCTCTAAGCACCAGTCGGGATACATGTCACAGGTGTAATGAAGATGAAGGGACAGGAGAGGCAGTGGTTAAAGGGAAGAACTAGTCTAATCTTCTGTTACAATTACACACAGAGAACTAACTCAAAGGCTGGCTCTCACAGAAAACAGGACCTAGAGCAAGCTACAAAGGATCCAAGTGAAGCAAGTTCGAATTTAAATCAAAGAAAGGTAATGCCTTTTCTTGATTTTTAGGGCAACTAGCTCACCCTTGTGGACAGAAAACTTAACTACACAACCACCAATTTCCACCTGCACCACCTTATCAAAACACTGCACCAAATCTGGGGAAACTGATTGAGACCAGAAGACAGCCTTGATGATTTCAGAGTGAGCAGACATTTTAAGCAGACCTACGTGGCATATACAATTACCTATCTCAACTTTGTTAGCAATCCTCTACCTGAAAATGTGTCAATATAATGTGGGAGGTCTCTGAAAGATTCTTAAACTCAAATCAAATATAAAACCAAGGATTTGTTGAAAAGAATGTAACAAGAGCCATTATTTATAAATGAGTTTCTCTACTGCAGTAGTCAATTATAAAAGATTAAAGCAGCAGTTTTTCCATCTGGTAGAAATCACCTAAACTCTAACAAAACCAAACTACAAAAATACTTTGTACAGTATTTATCTCTTCCATAAATATTTACCAAGAACTTAGTATACAACAGGCACTCTGCTAGACAACAGAAATACAGCAAACGACAGACGACCGCGTTACTATGCAGAGAATCAAAGTACTGTTAGGCAATAGACTTGCAGCTACTTCAGACTGAGTGGCCAAAGAAGGTACTGCAAAAAACTGTAAACAACCCAAATGTCCCATCAGTAATAAATAGCCCAAATGTCCATTGATCATGATAAAAATATACAACAGAATACCAGGCAGCTATTAAAAGCTCAGGAAGAACCCTAAGTGCCCGACATGGAAGAGGTACAACATGTGCTACACACTGGAGAAAGTCAAGAAAGAACAGAGTGCGTGTGAGTCTGTTTATAAATTTCTTACAGCTAATATTCAGATGTTGGTATATGCACTGAAAAAACCCTAAAACTGTTAAGAGTGATTACTGTTTTTTAATACAGAAATAAAAGCCAAATCAGTATACCGCAAAACATGGGCCTTCTACTCTTGATCTATCTGAAACTGTTCTAATTCTAACATACAGACGTAATATCATGAAAAACTTGGAAAGGACATATCCAATTCAATCAACAGACAAAGGGAATGAAAACTAGGTCTTTTCCCACCATTGCTAATACTCAAATGACCTTACTACAGTGGAATGTCCAGATCTTTTAAGCAGATTATTCAACTATTACAGATGTCCTGTGTGTTCACGTCCCTAAATTTACTTAAAAAATAAAAATTTTTAAAAGGATCCCAATGATTCAACTGTACTTCAAAAGACTGTTCCAAGACCAGTCTAATCATCGAATAGCATTTTCCAGTCTGGGGTGAAGACTGCATTTCCAAAATCAGCAAACCAAAAGACTATCTTCCCTCCATGAGAGAATTACAACTGTGTGCTTAGTAACAGGGAAGACGGGAAACAAATGAGCCTAATTTTGAGTTGCTTACCTAATGCAGCATGATTTTCTTGCTCCTGACTCTTTCCCAAAGAGGCCATCATTTTTGAATATATGTCAGTCCACCAAGGATTATACTTCAAAATCTGTTCAACAGCCTCATCTTCAAAAAAGTCAGCTCTGGAAAGAAAACAGTCAACGAGCTTGTTACATAGAATTGAGCTGAGTTTCATTTTTCTTTTAATTTTATCTTAACTCCTTATGTTTGGTATTAGAAACAGAGATTGTTAATTCAAAGTACAGATCAAGGAAATGAGCACTGTGTTCACTTTCTGAGTGGTCACTAATCACCATAAAACGAAAGCTGGGGTCAGACTAAAGGGATATGTGACATTTCTGCTCTCCTCAGAAACAAAGTGGAGAAAGGACCAGTCCTTCCCTTGAAGGCCCACCCCCGTACTGCACTGGCATGGAATGAGGCAAATCTGAACACAAAATGGACTGAAGCACTGAACTTGGGCTAGGTTTTTAAGTACCACCTGTTCTGGTAAGGTTACAATAAAGGAAAGAATCTTTTAATTCTACCAAAGGAAAAAAAAATAATCAACAGGAAATACAAGATACTGCACACCCACCCACCCCCACACACACACCATTTATTAGCATGCGCCCTCATACTTTCTACCAAGATGCAATTTCTCTTACTTAGCTCTGCTAGTCCTAATAGTCCCTTGGCTTAAAACTATTGGAAAAGAACAAAGCAACGTTTGTAAAGGAGAGAAAATTAATTTGCGTGTACTTCACTTTCTGGGTTTTAACTTGCAAAATAACTGCTACCTTCAAAATAGGTTCCTGGAGGACATGTATTCAGAAATTCTACCACCTTGCATTCAAGGCTGAAAACTGGTATTCGTGGGAACAGAACAATAAAAAAGTAGAACTCATGGTGAAAAATTCATTTATATGTCAGTTAATTAGAAACTCAAGGAATTTTCACAGGTTGATTTTCTAGCTGATAGTTTTATGACCTGAAATATTTTTTCTTTCAACTGAGATAATGAAATCTTTCTAAAATTAGAAACTCAGATAACTGAGTTATTAACTGAGTTAATTTCTGATTAGAATATCAGATAACTTACTGAATTCTTCATACATGCCAAGTACTGCACTAAATACTTTTCACCCATCACTTTCTTAAATTTTCACACCATCCCCATAGGTAGGGGGTACTACTAACACTCCCATTTTACATGGGTGGAAACTGAGGGTCAGAAAACTTGTATATCGTGGCCAAGGTCAGAGAACCAGTAAGAGTAAGAAGTGTGGCCAGGATCTGGACCCAATTAAGTCTTACTCCAGAATCCAAGCCATTAACCAATATAAACATTCCATTTTTATGCTTGAGGAAATAAAAGTACATATGGGACAAAACTGAATAGCAATGATCTTGAAATAGTAATTGTCAATTATCAATTTTTGTCAGGTACATGACAGATATTTCAAAAAGATAAGTACTACAAGTAAACAGCTAAAATGCTTTAATAAAAGTCAACAGGAAGTACTGACTCTGCCCTGTGCCAACAGTAGTACTGACTCCATTTTGGGCACTGGGGTTACACGGCTGACAAGAGACATGCAGTCAGGGTCCTTACGGAACTTACAGTGTCATAGGAGGGCCCAGCAGTCACAATATAAGTGCTATGTAACTACTATGACCTAACAGTACGAGCATCTATGGCAAAGTCAAACTGGGATGACAGGGAAGGTCTCTGAAGCCAATAGGTGAATGACAATTAACAGTTAACTAGACTAAGACAGGTGGGAGAGAGTATTCTGGCTCCAAGAATAGGTAGCAAAGGCCAGGAAACAAGAAGGCACGTTTAAGGGGGCAAAGGGGAGTTGAGGATAGCTGAAAGCAATACGCTGTAGTGACAACAACACTGTAAGCCATGTCCAAAAAATCTAGTGGATATTTGTCACTAAAAACGACTAGACACTTAAAACCTTTTACATATGGGTCTCATATCAGTGTGCTTTGGCCCACTGCTCTCACTGGTCTGGAACATGGTCTAGGAGCAAGCCCCAGAGCACAGAAATCATGGAGGCCTGGAAGGGGGTAGTAGCAATGGACATGGAGCAAAGTGGATCTGAGCTACAGTCAGAGGCTAGAATCCTTAGGATGTAGACATAAAGGGGGCCAGGAGTCAAGGTCTATATCCAGCATTCCAGCTGAGACAGTTCAGTGGACAACAGTGCCCTCTGACGAGACAGGAACACAGGGACACTAAACAGATAGAATAGCTGGAGACTTCCGCTTGGAACAGGCTGAGTTTGAGACATCCTTGCAGGACATACAGAGACTGGCGCAATAGGCAGTTAGCCACACAAATCTGATGCTCAGGAGAGACACATGGAATCGTGAGCATTTATTAAAATTTTTTTTTTTTTTCAACGTTTTTTATTTATTTTTGGGACAGAGAGAGACAGAGCATGAACGGGGGAGGGGCAGAGAGAGAGGGAGACACAGAATCGGAAACAGGCTCCAGGCTCTGAGCCATCAGCCCAGAGCCCGACGCGGGGCTCGAACTCACGGACCGCGAGATCGTGACCTGGCTGAAGTCGGACGCTTAACCGACTGCGCCACCCAGGCGCCCCGGAATCGTGAGCATTTAGACAGTGACGGAGGCCAAGGGAGAACACACAATCACCCAGAGAGAACTTGGGAGAATGAGAAAAAAGGACTCCACATACTGGAGGGCTGACGACACTTAAGTCAAGAGTTGAAGAGCCCATCTAAAATGATTCTGGGTCTCCCTAGAAGAAGTGATGGGAAAAAAAAACAAAACAAGACCTTGTAAAATCTACCACTTCCACGCCCTCCCTCTAAAAATTTCAAAATGTTTAAATGACTCTTTTGAGTAAAATCTCACTAATATAGTCCCAATAGTTGAAAATGTAATGGCTTATCCTTTACACTGTCCATGGTTCAAGAGTTTTGTGAACAAGATCTGAAGTTGACTAATGTTCTACTTTCCAAAATAAATTTATTTTCAAGTTTCTAAATGTCATTCACTCAATGAGCATTTACCGAGTGCCCCATGAAAATGCAGCATCAGGGAGATGAGGATCAGTAAGACACTCCTGACCCTTCAGGGCTCCACGATGAAATGGGAATGGATACAAAGAGAGAATATTGTAACATCAAGATGATCTGTCACTTGGAAGCCCTGAGGATCAGGGCTTCCTCTGCCAGTCTGAAAGGGGGTGTGCCAAGGGGTGACACCGGAGCCCAGTCTTAAAAGTTATCCAAGCTAGGTGGAGCAAGGGAGAAAACAGCTGTCACAGGAGTATCATGAATACAAAGTGTGCAAGAAGTGGTGTGGTACAAGCAGAGAAATAACTAAAATTCATTACTGCTGCAGCGTACAGGGTAGACAGGGACAGGCAAAAGAGAAGCTCCAGACGTAAGCACAGTCCAGATCACAGAGAACTTTCTACACCGTGCTAAGGAGGCAGAAGTTTATATACTTTAATTGATGGAGAACCCAGTGAAGATTTAAAGCAGATGTTCACTTTCAGTACTTAAGACATGATACTGGTGGTTTTATGGTTGATGGATTTGCAGGAGTCCAGGCTGGAGGTGGATACACCAAATACAAAGTCATGAGACTGCTGCACTAAGCCAGACATATAGGAGGACCAGAAAGAGACTGAGTGAAGGAAACAGCAAAGAGATAAATGGTACCACTTCTGGATGGATTAGAAGTGTGGAGAAAGAAAGGAGTCGAAGATAAATCCCAGGTTTCCACCCTGAGTGACTGGGGTGAAAAATGGTACACTCCACCGAACAGAAAATGCAGGAAGACTTTCCAGGTAAAAATGATGAGTTCAATTTTGGACACTCAGCAGAGGAGGTCAGCAAAATACCCAGTCGCTCTCCAAACCCTTAACAACATGACTTTTCTTCAGAGCACTTATCACAATCCAAATCTTGTCTCCTTCCCCACTAGAAAGTAAGCCCCATGAATGCAGTGACCTTGTGGTATTCACACGAATCCTCAGTATGTGTGACTCTGCCTGGCATGCAGTTCAATCAAACTGGGATTTGTTGAACAAATTAGTGCATTATGTGAAAGAAGAAATCGATGAGATTTTCCTCTAATGCTTTTTCCTAAGCTTGCCATTTTGAATAAAGAGCCATGCTGGAAGCAAGTGATCTTCTTCCCAGCCTCATCATTAGTACTCAGAGCCTTGACATTCCTCAATTCATCCAAAAGCCACATGAGTGTATCAAACTCTTAAACAAATTTACAGCACTGAAAAGTTACAATTTAAAATGGCACCCCAAATGCTAGGGATCATTTTTGTACCTCTTCTCATCTCACAGATATTTAGAATGCTAACTCAATTCTTCTATTTTCTCCCAAAGAAGGACATAGGCAGATTTATGAATTGGTTCAGGTAAAAGATATGCTGACAATTAAAAAAAAACAATATGCCTAGGGAAGGAAAGAAAAACCACTCTCGGCAAGAGAAATATGAAAACTTGGCTATGATAGGCAAAACAGGAAGGCCTATTAAAGAATGTTTCCAGATACCTTCAACAAACTGTAGTGTAAAAATAATGCCCAAAAGGAGTTACAAATAGCAAAAAATAGACAATCAAAAACAATGCATGTTTATGGATCATCTGTTATATGCCCAGTATTCTGCTGGGCTGCAAAACACACAGCAAGGAATAACATCACAGAATGGCCTCTAGATTTTACAACACAAGACCTAAAAAATAATTATTATCCTAAGTCATTTAGATGTGCCTTTGAAAGGTATGAATTTTTCTATATACTGAATTTACCTCACTGTGTTCTGCCTTAGGATAGAATTAAAATTAGTTTTCCTTAAGCCTGTAAAATATCAGACACCATGACGAGACATCACGACCAGTAAGAAGTCACACAACGTGAAAGTCTCATATACTTCACAATGACATATATCATGTATTACACATGTACATTACATTCACGTACATAAATGTCTAACATGATACACGCAATGTATTGTCTGCATGGTAGGTAAATTGAAGCAAACCTTTTCCTCCACTGTATTAACCATTAAGAACAATTTAAAAAGCACTGAGCTAAAAAAAATTTTTTTTAATTGAAAATTTAAAAGAATTTTACTTGGACTTCACTAGCATTAACACATCTGGGTGAGTCAGTCAGCCAATATAAATAATGGGTAAGAAGTAACACAAAAACTACAATTAGCCAAAGTCTTACTGTTACTGGAGGAGTCACAAAGAAACTTTACCGCACAGCTCCCACTCTCTGACCTGCCCATGACTAAATTTAAACCACTCGTGTAAGAACTCTTCTTTAAATAATGGAAAGAATAGCTCATGCATACTATTAAAGAAAATGAGCTTCTGGATAAAGAAACACAGAAGATGGAGAAAAATAAGGACTGCATATAATATCACACTGCTAACTATAAATTCCAATTTCCTAATTCTCTCAGGCCATGTCGTTATTCTTCCAGTTTTAGAAGAGAAGAGATAGGCAGTTCTTCTAATTAAGCTCCCTCCCACTTGAAATTTTACTCTTGTAAAGCTCATTCTGTTTTCATGCTGGCCCGAGAAATTTGCTGACAATGAAATTTCCCACTTTAAATATTCAGCATGATTTTAAATAGGTTTCTTCAAATTACTCTTCAGTGGACCTTTAAAGCCACAATTGGAGAGATAAAGGTAATTAGAAATGGCAGTATAAATGGAGCTGAATCTCTCAGATGTCCTCCAAAATATAACATACCCTGCTCTTACCCAGTTCGCCCTAGGATGTTGAACAGTTCTGACCATTTATCACTACACATCACTCAATGCATTTGCACATCACAAGATATATTTCTGCCATTCCAATTAGTCTCCCACTGTGTCACAGGAGATAGAATGTTAATCACAAGAGTAACAGCAGTTAAACTGAAATAGTGTACATGAAAAGGAAATACAAAATGACAAATGGAAAGACTCTTTTCAAGTCCTGACGGAGCCACTTAGTAGTGGTATGACCTTGGGCAAGTCCCTTAACCTTCTTTACCCAACTGTTGTGAAAACGGATTTAAATAATCACTTGAGAGCACGTGATAAGCTGAAAGCACTATACAAATATAAGGGAATACGATGATTACAGCTGCATGTATAACGGTTTAGAAATTGTTGGCCCAGAGCTTGGGAAGAATAATAATTGAGGCCTACATCAACATAGGACTCACATCCTAAGAGAGTCGAGTATCCACAGAAGCCAGGTGACAATCCCTTACTTGGAAGAAGTACTGCTTTTGTGGCCAAAGAGAGACATCACAATGCTCAAGTGATTATTTACCTCTGCATCAACTAGGTAAGTTTGTTAGGCAAATACAAGCCTGCAAGTGACACATTATGGCAAAAGACACAATTAAGGCAGATGGGAAATACAACAAAACTTAAAATTAGATCTTATTTATACCCTACTGCAATGAACAATTATTTGTTAATTAGACTCAGATCTTCAATTACAGGTGCTCGGAGATGAAGTGTTGGTAAAACCCTGGATCAGCCAAGAAATGTAGTAAATGTAGATTCAAATTCTTAAAAAAAAACTGAAACATCTTTTCATTTACATAGACCATTAATTACAACAAAAAGTCTACTGAGAAGAACTATAAATATTCTCACGAATGCAGTGTTCTACTTTTAAGCCTGGCAAGGAAAAATTTAAAGAAGTACATTAAGAGTTCTCCGATGCTGGAATGTTATCTTAGAAAGATCACAGAGGCTTAACACTTTGTAGGTTAATTCAAAAGTCAATTAAGGTTCTGAGCCATCACTAATTTCAAGAATCCCAAAACCACAGGCCTAACATAGTTAAAAAGGCACTCCAAAAATTTTCAAAGCAACGTCAGGTCAATTAAACGCTCAAAAAACTCAATACTCACAGATAATGATCAGGATCAAACTTGGCCAGCTCAGCATCCAGGCGTTTCTGCCTTCGTTCAGGTGCAGGAGTGAAATCTGGATCCTTAATATCAATAACATCACTCAATTCATCCTAAGAACACCCAGAAAAGAAAGAATAATTGCTATCTCCTATTTTGTCATCGAAAAATCTAATTTTGCACAAAAGGCCAAAACAAAGGAACAATCTGATCAGCAGGCCGTAATACTACCTGTGACATGTAGATTCAAATCCAGCAAATGTTTGTTAAACACCTACTGCTTCCCTGTTAGAAGTTTTCACATAAGTTATCTCATTTAATTCGTACAACAAAGTGATCAATATATATCAGAGACATAAACGTTCATCATAAATTTTTTTAATGTATATTTAATCTTGAGAGAGAGACAGAGCACGAGCAGAGGAGAGGCAGAGAGAGAGAGAGAGAGACACAGAACCCAAAGGAGGCTCCAGGCTCCGAACTGTCAGCACAGAGCCCGATGTAGGGCTCAAACACAAGAACCATGAGATCACAACCTGAGCCGAAGTCGGACACTTAACTGACTGAGCCACTCAGGCACCCCTGAACATTCATCATTAAAAAAACAAAAAACAAAAAGCAAAAAACAGAATAACTCCCTGCAAGCAACAGGAACATTCAATTCTCCATCTCTTCCCCATTTACTCCTAGAGATTTTAAAGTTATTAACAGCATGTTTAAATACATTTCTAAATTTTTCTTTTAATGTTTATTTATTTTTGAGACAGAGGGAGACAGAGCGGGAGTGGGAGAGGGGCAGAGAGAGAGGGAGACACAGAATCTGAAACAAGCTCCAGGCTCTGAGCTGTCAGCACAGAGCCCAAAGCGGGGCTCGAACCCACGGACCGTGAGATCATGACCTGAGCTGTAGTCGCACCCTTAACTGACTGACCCACCCAGGCGCCCCTAAATACATTTCTAGACTGGAAGATGGAGATGCTCCTGCCATGTTAGCAAACAGAACCTTAGATAACTTTTGTATGCCCATAAATCTCTGCTCGACCAGAAATCCACTAGACCCAGTCAGCCAGTCTCCAGAAGCCAGGCCAACCCTGGATGCTATGCTTACTTCCTGGTTCCCTCTTACCCCAAACAGGGTTGACTGTGTGGCCTTAGCCAATCAGACATTTCCTATCTTTCTTCCTTGTTATTCTTTATCCCATTAAAATTTTCTGCCTTTCACCCATTTTTCCAAGTCTCCCAGTGAAGACTGTTCACTTCCTAAAGCGTTAAATAAAGTCTGTTTGTATCACTGAAAACTGTCTTCTTTAATCACTTTTGAACATCTACATGCAGACTTTCCTTTTGTTTCTTCCTAAGGACTAACTCAGCTGGTCTCAAATAAGGATTTCCAAATAAAACTTACATATAAAACTGTGTGTGTTCCACTTTATGAGCATATTTAAGAATTTTTAAGGGCAATTTTGATGCATATGACTTTCTATCTGCAAACTTAAAAATCTAATCCTAATTGATATTCAATTTTACCGTAAAAGTCTTCACTGATGTATACACACACAGTGATACAGAGCATGTTTCTTAGGTCAAATCCTACAGAAAATAGGTATAGTAGGAAAACTGTCTAGGAAACCATATAATCTTTTTTTGTTATTATTAGAATTATGAAGCCAAAAAACCTCATACAATGCAAAATATCCCTATAGCGACATCTTTTTTTCAACCTCCTCATTCCAATTACTGACCACAAGTGAGAAGTATAGAAACTGAAAGAACCTTAACTAAAAAGAAATCCAGGGAAATTACTCGAGAGAGTCATGGAGGGAAACTGAAAACAGACTGGCAAATGGAATGACAGGTTAGTGCCTAATAATCGAGCTTAAAGTCGAGAGCCGTGAGGCAACCTCACCACAAAGAAATGAGCTACAATAAGCCGAAGGAGCCAAGGAGACACTAAGATAAACACTCCCCACACAATCCAAATTTTTGCATTGAAAAAAAAAAAATTCTCTCATTCCTATCACAATCCACTTAGCTCAAGTAATATCAACAACATTTAACCTAAGCACATTCTAATACAATGAAAGGGCCCAGAAAACTTTTTGGATGTCACGTCCAGAATACGTTAATACTTCTAACTACAAACATTCCAGGAAAAACCAGATTCTTGGCTGTCCCCAAATAAAATTTTGCATTCCAAAAGTTCCCTTACAATTCACTTTTGGGAGATTAAGAATATATTTCCCTATAGAAATACTATTAAAACCAGTATTTATGTGCTCATGGTAACCCACAAGTTTATTCCACTTATAATAAACTTTAAATAGAGTACTCTCCATTCAAAGGGCATACAACCCTGTGGCAATGTTTCCATGAAAAAATGCTTTCAGAGTTCCACTGCAACCCACCACAAACATCTCTTCCCCAAGCAGGACAATCTGGACTCTTCCCCTCTTCCTCACCTGCCTGAAATGAAGTCCTCCAGGCACATAGCCAGAAAAGTGCTGACCGTAGGCCTTGGGAGGAGAGGTCGAGTTGTACTGGGCCCACTGGACTCACGTCAGCCAGATGGCTACCACGAGAGCCGTTTCCTGCCCATGGACCCCAAGTCCTTCTTCCCAGCACCCTTAAGTCACACATTTGCTTCCCTACTAGCCCCAAGGAGTTCCTTGCACATACATACATGTACTCATTCACTCACTCACTCACTCACTTCTGAAAGCAGCCCAATGAAGCAGAAAAAATGTGAATCTGTAGTCAGACAAACTGAAATTAAAACCCAGCTCCAGGGGCGCCTGGGTGGCTCAGTCGGTTAAGCGTCCAATTTCAGCTGAGGTCATGGTCTTGCAGTTCTTCAGTTTGAACCCTGTGTCGGGGTCAGACCCCGGAGTCTGCTTCAGATTCTGTGTCTCCCTCTTTCTCTGCTCCTCCTCCACTCAACGCTCTCTCTCTCTCTCAAAACTAAAAATAAACATTAAAAAATTAAAAAAAATAAACACCTCAGCTCCAGTCTAACTGTGCATCTTCCCCGAATCTTAGCCTCCCTTCTGTGAACGAGTCTAGTGACACCTCCACCATGAGGCTGGGGACTAGTTTCCCTTTGCTGCTATAACAAATTACTACAAACTTAGTGCCTTAACACAACACAAATATATTCTCTTATAGGTGTGGAGCTCCCAAGTCCAGAGTCAGTCTCATTGGGCTAAAATGAAGGGAAGGCAAAGCTGGTTCCTTCTCAAGGTTCTAAGGGAGAATCAGTTGCTTTGCCTCTTTCATCTTGGAGGGTAGCTTCCTCATTTCTTGGCAGGTGTATTAAAAAATTGTCCCATGACAATGCCCTTACTCCCTCAGCTTCCATCATCATGTAGCCTTCTCTCTTTTCACTTTGACTGTCTTACCTCCTTCTTATAAAGGCCCTGTGATTAGATAGGACTCACCTGGATAATGCTGGATAATCTCCCCATCACAAGATCCTTAACTTAATTGTACATGCAAAGTCCCTTCTGCCACATAATGCAATATGTTCACATGTTCCAGGGACTGGCACACACAGACATGCCAGGGAATGGGGAGGGAAGGAGCATCATTCTGTCTACCACAGGCTGTTATGAGGATTAAATGAAATAATACAAGTAAAGCATCAAGTACAAGGCTTAATACATTCAATAATAAGCTTCTTTCCTCTGTGTCTCCCTATTCCATGCTGTTCCCTGCACTCACTGTCCAACTTCCTACTGGGAATACCTGTCCTCCTTCCCCTTCCACGTCCTTACTTGCCAGTAGCAATAAAAAGAGAAAAATAGGGATTAAAATGTGCTGCTTCATTACTTCACCTGAACCAGATATAAGGTCACAAATGGGGTAGAATCTGGGAATTTCTGTAGGTAACTACATTTCAGAGGATAAACGGACTAAGGGAACCACAGGCATTTCAAAATACTAATTGCACTGAGAATAAACCCAGACTTTCCCCACAGCTCTGCACAATCTAGCCCCTGTCCTGTACTTCACGCCCACCTCCTACCTTCCTCTTCTGGCTCAAATCCCCCAAGCCACGTATCAGGCATCCTTCCCTTTCTAAAACCCTGAGACTTTGCATTTACAATACACTTCTCACCATTCAAGACTCAGTGCAAATGTCGCTCCTCAAAGGGGCCTTCTCTGGGCATCCTCACCAAAGGAGTACCCCACAGTCTCCCACATTACCCCAACCGTTCCTTCACTTGTCACTATCTGAAATTCTCTAGTTTATTTGTTGTTTACAGGATTACGGACTAGCTTCCCACTAGAAGATTCCATGAGGACAGGAGTCTGGTCAATATTTTTCCTCACTGTATCCCTGGCACTGTTCCTGGCCTTCAGTATTAAATCATTCATTCAGCAAATACTGTATGAGGGGCTGCCTGGGGTGCTAGAGATCCAGAAATAAATATACACACCAGGTCTCTGCTCTCATGAGAGTAAGAATTAGACAGTAAGAATGCAGCTGTCCTTCCTCTCTCCCTCCTCTCCCCTCTTGCTTCCAGACTCAGGGCCTCCACATGTAGCTATGCAGTCTGTACCCCAAAGAACACAAACATCCCCAGCAGTACAAGTCCCACCAGGCTCGTCCTACGCACGGTCATACACAGTGGCCCTGTTCAAACCGGACACTCAAGAGGAACCGAAAGGAACTACAAAGCCAAGTTAGCGTGGGGGAACAGAAATCCATCTAGGGCATCAACCAACCAAAGGTAGAAAGATAGGAAGATGCGGGGCGCCTGGGTGGCGCAGTCGGTTAAGCGTCCGACTTCAGCCAGGTCACGATCTCGCGGTCCGTGAGTTCGAGCCCCGCGTCAGGCTCTGGGCTGATGGCTCGGAGCCTGGAGCCTGTTTCCGATTCTGTGTCTCCCTCTCTCTCTGCCCCTCCCCCGTTCATGCTCTGTCTCTCTCTGTCCCAAAAATAAAAAAAAAATAAAAAAAAAAAGTTAAGAAAAAAAAAAAAGAAAGATAGGAAGATGGGAAATGTTCGGCCATACCAGAACAGCGGTGATTCTGCTACGGCCACTGTCAGTCGAACCATTTAAAGTGGGTATTGCCAAGAAAAGGTCATGCAGGATGAAAATCAGGCTTATGTTAAATTTTGGCATCGCTATGGCAGAGACCCTCCAGGGAGAAAATGAACTGTGTGCACATCTGGCCAGTAGGCCTCCTGGAGACAACAGCCTCGGGTCCCTGGTGCAGCTGCGGGAAGGAAAAGGGCCGGCGAGCCAGCGTCCTGCGGCTGCTGGCAGCGGCGGTGCCGGGAGCTTGCTGGGTTGGCGCCCAGAGACTCTGGGATGGTTGCTCCTGGCAGCCCCCACCGCCTGACGCCGGTTGTGAGGCCCTGACTTTGAGCAGCCGGGGCAGTTTTCCAAAGGCGCCCTGGCGGCTGGCAGCGGTCTTAAAAGAAAAGGAAAAAAAGGGATGGGGAGGGGAGAGATACTTTAAAAAGAATGTTTCAGCAAATAGCACTTCTTTTTTCTTCTCATTATCAGTATGAAATATGGAAGTTTCTAAGCATATGCCGTGTACATGGTCGGAGGGGAAAAAAACATCGACTATAAATCCCCCCCCCCATGAAGGATTAAATTATTCGATTAAGAGCAGATACCTGGGTCTTGGAATTACGAATGCTGTTTCCTTTCTTTGTTATATTTTTATAATGAATATATATCGCTTTTATCATCAAAGAAAATAAACCTATTTTTCACTTAAGGGGGGGAAAAAAGAGACTGTGGAAAAACTAGTAAAATACGAGCCATCAACAAAACTTCATGGATATTTTCTCATCCAAAGGCAGAATGAGAGAAAGTCTAAACTTGTGAGAAAACATTCTTTGAGAAAATGCTGACGTTTCTTAAGTCCATCACTTGAAAACAGAAGAGATGTTCTCAAAGGTATTTAGGCAGTAATCATTCCAGCTTCTTCTCATTGCATCACTAGCAAAAAGACACCCACACCACTAACCTCAGTCAAATGATCACTCAGTTTTTAAGCACAGGGTAGTGGTGTCATACACAGAGCAGTCATGAATGCAGAACAACTCTGCGAGGAACACCAATTATGTGAGATTTGGGGGCCACTATCGCACAAAACACACCTACGTTAATACCCCAGAGAGGGTGTCCTTTGGTTCACAGAGGATTTTTGAAAGTTTTCATTCCTTAATGGTCATGAAGAATACCACAAACTTCTAGTTTTATTCATTAGAACATATAATCCTGAGGGGAGGGTGGAGGAGAGGAGAAAATGGGTGATGGGCGTTGAGGAGGGCACTTGTTGGGATGAGCAATGGGCGTCGTACGTAAGCGATGAGTCACGGGAATCTACCCCCAAAACCAAGAGCACACTTTACGCAGTGTATGTTAGCCAATTTGACAATAAATTATATTAAAAAAAAAAAATCATTCAATAAAAAAATATATGTATATCATTTTGAAAAACCAGTACCTACATCTACTGGTTTGTCCACTGGTAAAAGGTGCACAAGTAACAGCAACGATGCCAGGATGGAACAGATAGACACGAGAGCCCCGCACAGTGCCTGGCACAGGGACATAGTCAGTAGCTGTTGGCTGTTGATGCACAGACAGGGAAGTCCAGTACCTGTTTACTCAAGTCCCCCTAGAGAGGAGTGAACTTCAGCATTCAGACTTTTTAAAGAATTTAGAAAAGTTAACTGGTACACACCCATTACATATTTTATTTAACCCCCTCTAAATCTGGGGCAGCACCCTGTATTCAAATGCATTACTATTTCTCTGGCAAAATCTGTCAATATGCACACTAAGAGGGATTTAAGAAACTAATAAAAGACTCACGTCGGTGGGGCTCCTGGGTGGCTCAGTGGGTTAAGCGGCCGACTTGACTTTGGCTCAGCTCATGATCTCACAACTCGTGGGTTCAAGCCCCCACATCAGACTCTGCGCTTACGGTGCAGACTCTGCTTCCAATCCTCTGTCTCCCTCTTTCTGCCCCTCCTGTTCCCCCTCTCCGCTCAAAAATAAATGTTAAAAAAAATAATAATAAAGACATCGATTCAGATCAGGTTTTGTCACAAAACTAAACACACAAAAATGTTTACTTTGAGAACTTTCTGTTACCCCGTTACTACAGACATAGGTTATAAGCCTGCACCACTAGTTACCAGTTACATCACCCCTCAGGGTTGGTTCACATCCGTGGCTCTCTTTTTTTCCTCTGTCAAAGAAAATATGCATTCAAACAGCTTAGAACAGCAATGCTCATTCAGTTAAAATTTGAACATTTTAATGATTTTAGATCATCAAGCTAAAGGCTCGAGAATCATGAACATCAAATTCAGTGTTTCATTTCTGAAGGGAAACAGAATGATGTAATCAGGGGCTCTAACTATGCTGACATTTATTTTTAAAGCTGGGTGATAGGTGCCCAGAGATTTGGTGCCTTAGTTAAGACATTCAGAAAGACACAGAGAATATTTCATAACATTTTTTAAAATAAATCTAAATTGCTTATTGAACATTTCCAACAGATACAAGGACTTGGGACCTAAAGGACTTGGCCTAGGCTTACGTTATGGCATTCCAGCATCTTCTCAGCAACCTGGCAGAAATCCCTTGAAATGCTCTCCCCTCAACGGCAGCAGCAAGAAACCAAGTTCCGTCGCCTCAGAAATGATGATCCATCTGAATGTACAATCTGTACTTGGCCTGCTTGACTTGTATTAGCATTCATTTAGAGCTTCACACAGGTAAACCCCAAGTGATGGACCACAAAGTAGCTCTCAGCTAAACAGGTGAGGTCCATTCACTGTAGTTAGCGCTGTAGACAAAATGGACTCTAACTACCTCAGAGATGACCAGAAAATGTGATTAGGGAGAGAGACTATGGAGAGACCGTAATTCAGGGAAAAAAGCATACAAGGGTTTTGAAGGGAGTATCTAATCAGCATTATTTGCTCAAGTAAATCCCAATTTTGTTCTCTTCAAAGAGTCTGGAGAGCATTTTATATTTTTCATGGGCAGAAGTCTTTCTAGCATCCTATTCTTTTTCAAAGAGTTTTTATAATGCAGCATCTCCTAAGTTTTCTAAATGCTATTACAAAGTAGATGAGTAAATTTATCCCTATTTGAAAAAGAGGAGACAAAACTTGTTTATGATCAAATAACTGGCCTATCACCCCAAATCTAAGCAGTAGAAGTGGGACTAAAACATAGGTAAACCCTTCTTTAGTAAATTCAAATATGTCTTACTATAATAAACTACAGTCTAAAGAGATTTCATGTCCTCTGCCCAGATAGGGATTGAAAAAAAAAAAAAAAAAGTTGTCTGTTACGATTTCTTTCATTTAAAATTCAAACAAAACAAAACGAAACAAAACTCCAAGCTAATGGTTCAGAAATACTTTACATCATATAACATTCTAGGGAGGCATTTTCTATAAAACAACACAGGTACAAAATAGTTCAAAATCTCTCCTCTCCATTTCATTCTCCCTCCATAAACTAAAATAAAGCAGAATTCCCTATGTTTTTTGAGGAAGAGAGACTGATGTCATTCCTTTTTAGCCTAAGTGACAAACGATTGGGTTCTAACAAGAGATTACATTCAACCCCCACCAAGAGTAAACAGACACAAGTGCCTACTGTACACCAAGAACTAAACAATTCGATCAAAAGACACAAATTCATTCTCACCGGGAACATTCTCTCTCATTTATATTTATAAAACATCATGTAATCATTTTCATCTTTCAGAAGTGTAACACAAAGATTTGCAGTTAAGTATGAGGAAAGAGGAGTTCCGTTTTGTGTTTTGGAAACTTCATGTCTAGAATACTGAATAAAGTGGAGAAAAAAAGAAAGTAACAGGACATCTGACATCTGTAAGCACAGTGTGACTGGGCAGAACCACCAATGCAATGGAAAGGAACAAACGTGTGTAATCACTACAGAGAAGCAGCTGTGACTTGTGCTCTGAATACATCACCTCCTATAATCTTCATTAAAGATCTCCAAGTAGGAACAGAACTGAAATTAAAATATCAAAATGGTAAAACCCTATACAACAAGGTCTTTTAGAAAGAAACCGTACCTGTAACCGCTGAAACACTCCGGATCGTAAATTTCCAAATCCATAGTGGTACTGTGGATTCAGAGCACTTTCTGAAACCTCTTCATAGGGGACCTGTTCAATTTCCCAGTCAAACTCTTCATCCTCAGCTTCTACTCCTCCCTCAGAAACTTCAGAAGCACCTGAATGTGTTAAATATTAATTTATTCAAGTACGGGGTTTCCTAGGTACAACTTGGAGGGGAAAAAGTATACAAAATGCCTGCCCACATGCACTGAAAGGTATGTAAAAGAATATACATAACCTCATTATTTGTAAAATTTTAACGTTTAATTTTGAGAGACAGAGGGAGAGGGCACGGGAACAAGCGGGGGAGGAGCAGAGAGGGAGGAGACACAGAATCTGAAGCAAGCTCCATGCTCCCCGTTGTCAGCACAGAGCCCAACGTGGGGCTCCAACCCACGAATCGTGAGATCATGACCTGAGCCATCATCAGATGTTTAACCAAATGAGCCACTTAGGTGCCCCAACCCCACTATTTTTCATAGCTTCCCCCCCAAAAAAGGAACCAATCCGAAGGCCCTCAAGAGTCAGATGTATAAATAGTAAATGCAATGAAAGCAAACAAACCTCAGCTATAGATGGAAAAACCTCAGAAAAATATTAAGTGAAAGAAGCCATACAAAAAAGAACACATACTGCCTGAGTTATACGCACAATTCAAAAACAGGCAAAACTGAAGGTAGCAGTAACACTGCAGAGGGAGGAAGAAGGGACCAGGAGGAGGCACAGGGTAGGATTCCAGGGTATTGGAAACATTCCATTTCTTGACCTAGGCAGTATTCATTTTATGTAACTCATTGGATTTATAAACTTTTGATCAAAGCTCAAGAGGCCATTACTTTGCAAAAGACAGAGATGCTGTTTTAACTGGTCCAAAAATGTGACCGACACACTGAGTCAGTAATGTGTTTTTTGTCTTTAAATTATATGTCACCAGGGCACCTGGGTGACTCAGTTGGTAAAGCGTCCAACTTCCACTAAGGTCATGATTGATCTTGCAGTTCACAAGTTTGAACTTTGTGTTGGGCTCTGGCTGACAACTTGAAGCCTGGAGCTTGCTTCAAATTCTGTGTCTCCCTCTTTCTCTCTGCCTGAACCCCACTCATGTTCTCTCTCTCTCTCTCTCTCTCTCTCTCTCTAAGATAAATAAATGTTTAATAAATAAATAAATAATAAATAAAATTATATGTCACCAAATGAGCTAGTTTTATTTTCATGTGATGTCCTTATCTTGTCACCTGAAGGATTTTCTCCCATTTCCTATTTGCTATATCCCTCTTCCCCCAGAAACACAAAGCAGTCCAAATTTTCTGTTTATCTTTATTTCTTCTTAACTACAATAAACATACCTATTTCTTCCACAAGTGGTTTGGCAGTCCTGGATTTTCTTGGTGCCAGAAGAGCGGTTAACATGTTCAGTCCCTCAAAATGCTGGCCAGGAGTTTCTTTCGGCAATCGAATGGTAAAAATTCCTTAAAGATAAATTTGTTTTATACTTAGCTCTATTAAAAAAATCAAAGACTTCACACAAATACATCCAAGAAATATGTATTCCTATTTCATAGGGCTCCAAAATTATGCCCTTGTTATATAGTGAATAAAAATCAGGATAGAAAAAGGCTTGGGCCCCTGGGTGGCTCAGTAGGTTAAGTGTCTGACTTCAGCTCAGGTCATGATCTCGCGGTTCGTGAGTTCAAGCCCCACATTTGGCTCTGTGCTGACAGTTCAGAACCTGGAGCCTACTTCAGGTTCTGTGTCTCCCTCTCTCTCTGCCCCTCCCCTGCTCCCGCTCTGTTTCTCACTCAAAAATAAAATAAATATTAAAAAAAAAAAAACCTTGGAAAAAAAAGAAAAAGGCTCAAATAGGGTTTTTCAGAATCACTGATTCAGCTGTCACCTGTATCAGAAATTAATCTGCTAAAGCTGCAAAATGCTTTAGTCTTACACAGTATCCCCTTAACCTACAGATAATATTAAAAGTCCAAGCCAAAACCTCTAAAACTCAATGACCTGAGAAGGCAGTAGCTTAGAATTAGCCCATAGCTACTTATAAGATTTATTTCTGAACTTAGGAAAGAAAAATCAAGATATCTAATCCAATGAATAGCAGCAATTTCAAAAATTCACAAAATCTTAAAGCAATTATAGCTTAAAAAGTTATCTGAGATCTCAAGAGACATATCCCCAAAGTCTAAGACAGACTCAGATTCTACCTATGTACTTCTTTCCTTTCCCTGACTAGGTTTATCACTTCATTGAGGCTACCCCCATAGACTTCTTACATTATTTACTACTGTGAATTTAAAATATTTTTTTACCTTTTTCATTGCACTTAAACATATTTCAATACAGTTGACGCTTGAACAAAATGGAGCTTAGGGATGTGAACCCCCACCCAGTCAAAAATCTGTTTAACTTTTGACTCCCCCAAAAGCTAACTATGAATAGTCTACTGTTGATTAGAAGCCGTATCAATAACATAAACTGTTGATTAACACATATTCTGTATATTGTATGTATTAAATGCTGTGCCCTTACACTAAAGAGAAAAGAAAATGTTGTTAAAAAAAATCGTACGTAAAATACATTTACAACACAATACCGTATCAAAAAAAATCCGCATATAAGTGGATCTGCACAGTTCAAACCCACGCTGTATGAAAGTCAAGTATATACCAAAAACATCTCAATCCAAACCCACATGTACAGCTTCCTAAATCCCTGGGTACTTTTGAAATTTAATAAATTTGTTTCAGTATGCAACTTCCCTGCAATTAAAAGCACACTTACTACCTAGAAAGGCAGTTTCATATTTCATTATCACATTAATTACATTGTATTATGGATTATAACTTTGTCATTTAACTTTCATGCCATCCTTCCTCTCTTACCCTAGTTTACTGAGGTCAAGAAATATTCACTTAATAAATTACACAAGACTATACAGGGTATTCTTATTCCAGATCCACTGATAAAGAAAAATCCAGAGGCATCTACAAAAGGAAAATAAATGGTTTCGACACTAGCTAAACTGAAGGGCTTATCAATCTTGAGAAGAAAATGCAGTCGGCCTTTAATTGCCACCTTTGAACAGTTTCTCACTTACCTGTTATTAAGTTTTAACTTTAAAAAGTATAAAAGAAAAATTTGATTTGCAGCTTCCAAAAATCATCCACATCTTTTCTCATATAATCTAACTTTTTTAAAAAGTTTATTTATTATTGGGCGGGGGAGGGGCAGAGAGAGAGGGAGAAAAAGAGAATGCCAAGCATGCTCTGCTCTGTTAGCACAGAGTCCGGCGTGAGGCTCAAACTCTCCAACCGTGAGATCATGATCTGAGCTGAAATCAAGAGTCAGTCGCTTAACCAACTGAGCCCCCAGGCACCCCCCACATAATCTAACTTTTAAACTCTTATTCAAAGTAGAAGAAGTAGAAAATAAAACACCTAGGAAACAGAAACAGGGTATTTAAGTAACTTTAAAGAATACTGTGAAGTACTTTACAGGACTGAGGAAATTGTAATTGTCAAGAAATCCATGAACAATAGGCACGCGGCGTTAAGAAACAATGAAGTGTGCATTTGCAATACATCTAAAGGTCCCCATAGTATCTTGAAAGATCATGATGTACTTATTCTAACATGAAGAATCCAAAGAAAAAAAGTAACAAAATTCCAAAGGCAATACCTTTATCCGCATCATAGGATCCCTGTTCACTTCCGTTTTCTACAACTCTTCCAGGAAGGGTTAATCTGCAGATTTAATAGGTTACATCAAGTCCTTAAATTACAGAGTATAAGTGACCATCAATGATAGTACGTTTACCACTGAAATCTATCAACCATTTTAAAAGGCAATTCTTCAGCATTTCTTTAACATCTTGCAAACTAAATAACTTACATTTCTTCCCTAGCTAAGATAAAAGAAATCACAGCTGCCTCATCTTTCTGTCTGAATACTCCCTAGTCACCAATAAAAGCGACGCTTAAAAAGAAAAACCACAATAAATATTAGTCATCACTATTTCTACAGTACTTTCGTCTTCCTAATGAGTAAGGGAGTTATTAATATACCTGGTGCCTGACACAGCAGGGGCTCCCAAAAGGTATACTAAATGGCTCCCTTCCCTCCCAAAAGCATTTTTAAAATGGAAAACAATAAAGAAACAACAAAACCAATTGTTTATTTGGGGCAAATTAATACTTAAAAAAAAAAAAGCAAAAAACAAAAGTTTTTCTCAACTCTCATTATTACTATACAGGGATTTTCCCCCTTTCACTGTAAAGGAAATGAACTGATTTCCCTGTTTCCAGTTTTACTCTGGTTCAGTCGCGTCTTCCACAGAGGTCCCAAAAGAATTTTTCTAAAATAGAAATCAGGGGCGCCTGGGTGGCTCAGTGGGTTTAAGTGCCCAACTTCAGCTCAGGTCATGATCTCAGGGTTTGTGGGTTCAAGCTCCGCATCAAATTCTGTGTTGACAGCTCAAAGCCCAGAGCCTGCTACGGATTCTGTGTCTCCCTCTCTCTGCCACTCCCCAACTTGGGCTCTCTCTCTCTCTCTCTCTCTCTCTCTCTCTCTCTCAAAAATAAATAAACATTGAAACAGACTTTAAAAAATTAAACAGAAATCAGAGTGTCACTTTTCTAGTGAAAAAGTTTTCATGGCTGCCTGACATCAACTCAATAATTTACACTCATGAGTACCACATATGAGACCAGCTCCATTCCATTCCAAACTTAAAATGTGAGGCTCCTTTCCTCCCATATCTTCTATTCATATGCTTCCTATTCTAACATTATAATAACAACAACAACAACAAAACTTGGCAGGTCCCAAAGGCCCAGGGCTTCACAACCTAGTTAACTTTGATCTTAACGCTTCCTGGAGCTACAATGCAGTTTCCAAAGCAAAATCCTTTCTAAGTCCAACATAAGAAGTCCGTTTATGGATAAACTAGCTTGTTTTAATGGTTACAAACACTAACTTCACTTTCAGAATCTGAACTGAGTTCCAGCTCTGCCATTCGCCACCTCTCCAACTTTTTTTGTATAAGTTAATCAACTTCGAAGCTCATACACTTCATCTGTAAAATGTGAGAAATAACAGATCTCCCCCAGAGTTACTGCAAGAAGAGGTTATTACTGTGAAGTAGGTAAGCATTCCAAAAATGTAAGCTATTAATACCAATGTTCTTCTCCTAAATTCTTTGTAAGTATAGAGTTAAATTCTTACTGCATAAGAGTGAAATCCTATTTGTTCACAGATCTGCCACCCCTGATAGACTCTCGGTTTCCCAAGCAGAGGAGCGAGGAGGTTTTATTCACCTCTGCTGTACTGTAGCCAACTGTATTTTCAAAGATGGCCCATCTCACATCATTCCTCCCAACTGTGGGGTCTATGTCCCCTCCCCCTAAAACTGAGTGAGCTTGCAAATGTCCATGGATAAATGAATGAATAAGTTGCAGCGTGTGTGTGTACGTGTATACACATATACATATGTATATACATATATATAAAACACACACACACATATATATATTTGCTTAGCCATATTAGAATGGAATATTACGCAGCCATAGAAAAGAATGAAATCTTGCCATGTCCAACAACATGGATGCATCTAGAGCATAATGCTAAGTCAGAGAAAGACAAATCCCATATTCCACTCATATGTGTAATTTAACAAACAAAACAAAGGGAAAACAAAAAAGAGACAAACCAAAAAATAGACTCTTAACCAAAGAGAACAAACTGATGGTTACGGGGGTGGGGGGGACGGGGACTGGATTAAATAGTTGAAAGGGATAGGGGCGCCTGGGTGGCTCAGTCGGTTGAGCGGCCGACTTCGGCTCAGGTCATGATCTCACAGTCCATGAGTTCAAGCCCCGCGTCGGGCTCTGTGCTGACAGCTCGGAGCCTGGAGCCTGTTTCGGATTCTGTGTCTCCCTCTCTCTGACCTTCCCCCATTCATGCTCTGTCTCTCTCTGTCTCAAAAATAAATAAACGTTAAAAAAAAATTTTAAATAAATAAATAAATAAATAGTTGAAAGGGATTAAGAGCACATTTATCATGATGAGCACTAAGTAACATGCAAAATTGCTCAATCACTATATTGTATACCTGAAACTAATATAACAATGTATATTAAATATACTGGAATTAAAATAAAAATTAATTAACTAGGTTTTTTTGTTGTTGTTGCTGTTGTTTAAACTGAGTGGCCTTGGGGCCAATAAAATGGAACAGAAATGACAGTGTGATTTCTGAGGTTAGGTCATCAATGATATGAACCTGCCTTGTCCCCTGGAATACTTGGCTTTTGAAACTTTCAGCTCCACACCCCCCCCCCCCAACAAAGGAATCAAACTAGACCATGCAAACACACCACACAGGGAGTCCTGAGAGTACACAAAGAGAGAGGCTGTGCCCCAGCCACTCCATCAGTCCCCAGCTGCTTTGGCCCTCACTGTTCCAGGTCCAGCCAATATATAACTACAACTGAATTAAAGATCTCAAGTCAGAACAGCTCGGCCAGGCTGTTACCAAATTCCTGAGGTACAACCAGGGCAAGAGAGTTAGATAACTGTTGTTTTAAAACACTATTTGATTGGTTATGCAACAAAAGAAAACTAGAACAATAGGCCCTTATAATAAATATCTACTGTTTACTGAACATATGGTCACGGCAATAAAAACTATCCATCCATTGTCTCAATCCTCACATCAGCTCTGGACGATCACTAATATTAGTCCCATTGTAAAGATTAGGAAACTGAGATGGCATAATTTGCCCTAAGTGCCAGAACTGTTAAGCGTGCTGAGACCCAGGTGTGCCCAACTCCCCAGTCCCTGCTACTCAAGGAATGGATGAATTGGTGTAAAGAATACTCTTTAAAGTATTTCACAAATAACCTCTTATTTGGGCTTCATCAAGACTCCCAAACTTAGGCAAAATGGTTTTTACCTTGAAACTCCTGTTATTATATTTGTTTAATTTTACATTCCTATCACATTTAACATCTTTTCTCTGAGCCTCTGATACCTCATCTGTGACATGAGTTAACAACAGAAACTATGTTGTAGGACTGTCCTAAAATCAAATGAGATAATCCACATAAAGTATTAACCTGAAGTGAAAATTCACTAAATGTTTGCTACCACCATCACCATCAACTTCCCATTCTTCATGTCCTGCCTTAAATATCACTTCTTCAAAGTCTTTCCCGGGGCCACTTTACATTTCAACAGGATCCCCTTTATTTTCTTTCCGTGCACTTCCCTTCAGAGCACTTATCACAATCTGGAGTCATACCTTTACTTGTTCGTTTATTGCTGTTCTCTCCTCATTAGAATGTAAACTATATGAGACACCACTATACCTCCAATACCTAAAACCCAGTCTGGTATAAATAAATCAAAGGAACAAATGAATAAAGAAACAGGAAAGTGCAGTATATGCAAGTTAAGTCAGGGCTTAATGGGAATCTGAGCAAAACGGTTTCCCACCCAGTGAAGGAACCAGTTTGACTCAAGAGCAAGGTTTATTAGGAAAGTACTTGGGCAGAAAAGGTAGGCTACAGCTACACTTGAATTAGAAAGATTAGGAGAATGGATTTTATGTAGCAGGAAAGGGAAAGGGGTTGACAATGTTTTAGGAAGAAAACTCCGCAGTGTCTTCTGTAAAAAGAAGCTAGTATCAATCAAGGCCTATTTCCAAGGAGCGCTCGCTGCCCAGGTCAAATGGGATAATACACACAAATACACATAATACGCCTTACTTTATGCGTTAAAGTGAGCCCACGGAGCTGTTGCTACTTTTGTTATGGTTCTGTAAGGAAAAAATGCAAACAGGTTGTGATGAAGGGCCCTCACTGCGAACGAACGACCACCGCAACTAAAGGGCAAAATCAGACAAGTTAGGAGGAGGTAGGAAAACGAGGTTAATTTGGTGTCAAGGGGGCAAAGAAAGGAGAGAATATCAGGAAGTAGGGAGCGGCCCGCCAAGCGTGGACACAACTCTTAAGCAGAAGGTCGACTGATAAAAGTCAAAAGGACTGGTCAGTTGGGAAGTCAGCGCGCACCGTCCTGGAGCAGGGGATAGGGTAGGAGGACCAACGCATGGCGATAACAACAGTAAAAAGGTACGAGAACTAGGGCGATAGGACAGAAACTGCAGACGTTACAAGATCCCAAACGCCAGGTCTTATAATGGCTCGAAATCTTTTTTACAGTGGGGATTTAACAAAGTTTAAAAACGGAATGAGCTTGTACAACACGTGGAATGCACTTCTGACGAGGTCATTTCCTCAGCACGGAAAGAAGCCGCGGAAATCTCGGGAAAAGGCAATCATTAAATCCCTCGCTCTTTCTTCTTTCCTCGGTAAACAGTTATCTCAAGAGTAACTGAGAGATGAAAGATCAATCAACGAATCAATCCCCTAAATACATTCTTTCCAGGGCCAGACACAGAGAACTCGCCTGAGAAAGTACGGCTTGGCGTAGAACTTAAAGTCGACCCCCTCGAAGTAGACGTCAAACTCGGAGACCCGGGCGTAGGGCACGCGGATGGCGACGGTAAGGAAGTCGGGGTCCTGGCTAAGGTCGAACGCGGGGGTCAGCATGGCCGCGCCGGACTCAGGTGTCCCAGCCACTTACACTCAAGGCCGCCGCAGTCCAGCCACTCAAACACCCCAGTAGGTACCCACGCGGGAGACTGGGTCTCGTAGCCAAGGCGCTTCCGGCTCGAGACGGAAGTGTTTGCGCGTGAGGGAGGAAGTCCCGCCCCACGCCGATCTCCATGGAGACTGGACGCTGTTAGTGGAGAAAGGGCGCGGAGCGTGGGGATTTGACCGCAGAAATGGAACTAAGGTCAAAACTTGGAAAAACCGGGACTAGAATCCTCCTTAGACCCACCAACCCTGTTTCGAAATCCTAAGAGATTAATTTTAACCTCACTGGCCTTGGAGGTAGACAGACCTGCGTTCGAATCCCTTCTCGGCTACCTCTCAGCTTAAGACCTTAGGGAAGTTACAAAACGTCCCCATGCTTCGGATAACTTTTCGATAAAATGGCACTAACACTAACCCCGCAGAGATGTGAAGATAACATGAAATTATGTAAGTAAAGCTCTAACAAGGTACCTGGCAAGTTGTCAACGCTCCTTGTGTGGAAGCAGTCACCGCAGAAGCCACAGCAGCGTCGTTACTGTGGTTTCCTTAGTTCTCACCTGCCTTGTCCGCAATTCCCCCTTTCTCCAACCCCCCTCCATGTTTCACTGCCCATTTCTCTTCCCCTCCCTTTCCCTCTCCCTCTCTTTATCTGTTACTTTCTTTTCTCTTCCGATTTCCTTGAGTAGTTTTCTCGTATACAGATCGTCCATCTCCCTAACCTCGTTTAATCTCTACTATGAGTTTCAAAGAACACGAGTCAAGAGAGGTTAAGCACTGTGTCTTATAATCATGCATCTTACAATTACCAGAACCCAGAACGTTGACTCTTAAACCCTGTTAGTGCCTGAATTGACAAATTGCTGTACCTCCATATCCCTTCTTTCCTTTTCTCAGTTTTCTCTGTACACTTTAGTCTATGCTCCTCATACTCTCCCAGTACCCGTCCCACTGATGTCCATCTTTCCCTACTTAGTCCCTTGGCCTTGCTGCTTCTTGTTGTATTTGCTGTTATTCCACCAGAAACTAGATTAGTCCAGGAAATAGTATTTACCTCCTGGTTTTAAATGTCAATGGAAAAGGGGTAAGAGTCATCTCTGTGGTAGTGGACCAGATAACTTCAAAAGACTTTTCAACCTCCAATTTTTATGAATCTTAAAAATTAATTAGGACCCTGGAAAACAATAGTAGGAGCAAATAAAATAAAAATTACAAAATAAAAACCACTCTGTTTAACTCTGGGAGTTTTGGGGTTTTGTTTTTTTTTTTAATGTTTATCCATATTTTGAGAGACAGAGTGTGAGCGGGGGAGGGGCAGAGAGCGAGGGAGACAGAATCCGAAGAAGGGTCCAGGTTCCAAACTGACCAAACAGAGCCAAACAGGCCGACACGGGGCTGGAATTCACAGACCATGAGATCATGACCTGAGCTAAAGTCAGACGCTTAACCACTGAGCCACCCAGGCACCCCATAACCCTGGGAATTTTTTTAAAAAATAGTTTACTTCTGAGAGAGAGAAAGGGGAGCGGAGGGGCAGAGAGAAGGGGACAGAGGATCCAAAGCAGGCTCTGACCTAACAGCAGTGAGTTGGATGCAGGGCTCAAACTCACCAACCATGAGATCGTGACCTGAGCCGAAGTCGGATGCTCAACCGACTGAGCCACCTAGTCGCCCTAACTCTGGGAGTTTTAATAAACACAAAATAAGAGGTTGTGTGTGAAACACTTGAAAGAGTACCTTTTATCTTTTTTAAGTTTATTTTATTTATTTTGAGAGACAGAGAGTGCAAGCGGGGTAGGGACAGAGAGAGAGGGAGAGAGAATCCCAAGCAGGCTCCGTGCTGTCAGCACAGATCCGGGCTGGGGGCTTAATCTCAAGAACCATAAAATCATGACTTGAGCCAAAATCAAAACCCGGCCACTTAACCAACTGAGCCATCCAGGCTCCCGAAACAGTACTCTTTAAACATTGATCTATTTCCTGGATAGCAGAAGGATTCACTGAATTAACTGAATACTTAGTATGTGCCAGCACTGTGCCAAATCCTTTATAATGATCTCCCTTTTCCCTCCTGACAGCTCTTTATTTTTTTTTAAATTTTTTAATGTTTATTTCTGACAGAGAGAGAGAGACAAAGCATGAGTGGGGGCGGGGGGGGGCAGAGCAGAGAGAGAGGGAGACACAGAATCCAAAGCAGGGTCCAGTCTCTGAGCTGTCAGCACAGAGCCCGATGCAGGGCTCGAACCCACGAACCATGAGATCATGACCTGAGCCCCGAAGTCGGACGCTTAACCAACTGAACCACCCAGGCACCCCTTGATAGCTCTTTAAAGTAGGCATTCTATATTCCCATGGCAGGCACAGTATCTCACAGCTGTGAGTGGTGCAATGGGAATTGAAACCCAAATGAGTCTGATTCCTGGGCCCAGCTCTCATATACTATAGAATTGACTCTATGTTACCAATCCCTCCAATATTACCATGTACCCAATTGTTCCACATTTAGACCACAGGTATTATCATAGGCACTCAATATTGAAAATGAATTGGTGCAAACATGGAATCAGCAAAACTCTCAAAAGGTCCCTTGAGATAGGCCTTTGGCTGCTCTAGAATCTTTACTTCTACCAGGGGACCTCATTTCTATAGGTCACAAGCATTAATATTTTTAAATTATTAATGCCAAAGAATTAACTGAGACTGAATCTATGTTATCCATGAGGACACTGTAAGTGAAAGCACCTTACAAATTAGAGCTGTGCACTTCCTAGATATTTTATTCTGTGTTTGACCACATACACACACACACACACACACACACACACACACACAGGATTGCAATACAGTTAGACTGTATGGTTCACATACAATATATGTAAGAAACATACATTGCATCTGCTATAGCACAAAATATTGACAGCTGTACCTATATAACAGGATTCTGTTGTTTTACTTCTAAGCAAGAGTTCATTTTATTTTGTATTTCCAATTAGCAGTAAATTATACAAGTTAAATACATTCTCTTTTTAAAAAATAGAATATTACATACACATAAGTTTCATTTTTTTGTGTTAACTCTAGAGGAAAATCAAACAGGAATGAAGATTTTCATCATTTTTTGAGCTATTCAATGGCTACAGTATTTGTTTACATTTTTCCTTCTCCTTAAGGCTTACTTTTGGATGCCCTTCCAGTGTTTTAAAAATAATCTTTTGCTTGGCCACTTTATTGAGCATATGTATATAATCTACATCTTTGATTATTTTGATTCAGCCCCTCTTCTAACAAAACTTGATTGTGATCTTCAAGGTTCAAAATTAAGTATTAAATTTAAAAATATTTTTTCTATAAACATTTCCAATTTCAGCCTTATGACAAAATGCTATTGTTCTAGCAGTCTTTTAGGGTGAAATACTCCTTGTTTCCAGAAGGTGGCATTCGTACAGTCGATTAAGACAATGTTATTACAAAGAACAGAATTTTAACTTATGTTAGAAGTAGCTTCCTCTAAAAGCTATTTATAACTCTAGTTGATTCTCTGAGCCATTTTGGGAAGCGGTGGGATCTTATTCAGAATTTGCAAACGACACCTTAAATTGTTATTATTTTGGCATACCTCCTTTCAGACTCCATGGAAGTATAGAAAGACGTTTAAACAAAAATGGTATCATACTCTATATTTTGAATTTTTTCCACCTAACATAGCATTGAAATATTTCCATTTGGCCACTTTTTTGCCAAGAATATTGTATCATAACCATACACTCCTTATTTACCTGTGTTAGTATCATAACACTTAAGAAATGAACAAAGTGGTGATTGTTTTTGAGAGATGAAAAAAATGAAACCAACAGTAGAATCATAAACATAGATCATAACCCTAGGATAAAAATACAGAAGTTAGGAGGCGCTTGGGTGGCTTAGTTAAGCATCCGACTTCAGCTCAGGTCATGATCTCACAGTTTGTGGGTTTGAGCCCCGCATCAGGCTCTGTGCTGACAGCTTGGAGCCTGGAACCTGCTTCTGATTCTGTGTCTCCTTCTCTTTCTGGACTCCCCCACCTGCTCTCTCTTTATCTCTCTCTCCCTCAAAAATAAATAAATGTCAAAAAAATACAAAAGTTAGAATATAAACTCAGTAAAAACATTTTGAAGTATGAAATAAAATTATCCTTCTATATAACAGTAGTAAATACAGTAAGACTAGATATCCTAAGCTTTGCGATTCCCAGAGGGCTTGGATGAATTCCTAGATAACTTACAGATAAATACTGGATCGTAAAAGAGGCTTAAGGGATGGTCCCAACAGGAAATAGAGCAGCCCATGAGTCTCCACTGTTTTTTTAAACCCTTTGTAGTTAAGCACTTTTTCTGATCCTTGCACCAATCCTTCAGCAAATTCAAGTTACGTTGTTAAAAGAGCACAGCACTGGCAATAACAATAGCACAGTAATGGGTATTTCAGGTAGGATTTAGTGCAATTTAAATTTCATACAAACTCAGGAAAGTTCTGAAGAAGATCTAACATGGCTGCAGCTGACACCAGTAAGCTTTTTGCAACATTTTTGTGCAGTGTGTAGCCAAGGGTTTAGCACCACATATTTCAAGATGCTAGTCTCATCCCATTAGATGAAACGCAGATCACATAAGAATGCTAACCAAACAGCGTCTCAAGCTTCCTTCATTGTGTAACATCATATTTCTAAAAGACATCTACATAAGGTGCGGTTTTGATGCCCTGCCCAGGTGCCCTTTAGGAAAACAGGGAACCCATCCGTCACTAGTAAGGAGTGTTGTTAGTGGCTTGCCCTTGACCGCTTCTTCAAAGAATTGCCTTAGTCCAGTGTTTCTCCACCCCAAGTATTTCTGGAAGACAAGTCTTTGTTGTGGGGGGCTGTCCTGTGCATTGTAAGATGTTTAACAGCATCCTGGCCTCTTGCTTCCCAATACCAGTCCCAGCCCTGCGGTTGTGACAACCACAAATATCTCCAGACTTTGCCAAATGTTTCTTAGGGGACAAAATTGCCCACAGTTGAAAATGACTGCCATAGATTGATTGGAGGCTCCAGGAAATAATTACCACCAACACCACTACCACTCTGCCATCAGGCCCACAACCATGAAAACTGATCTGGGGTCCTGAGACTGCCTTAAAGGAGCAGATGACTCCAGTGTGGCTTATGCTTCAGAGTTCCTTGTGGCCAAGAGTAGATTTTTCCTGAGTCCACATGCTCATTCAGTTCTTTCCCTATCTTTGTCTTTCTTCACTTCTCCCTTACTGGTTTCTCCTGCAAACACCTCTTGGATAAATCACAGGCAGCCAAATCCTTGCCTCAGGATCTGCTTCTGGGGAATAGATCTAGGGCACCTGACCCATGAGCTCATCTTAAAAAACTCCTTCCTTCACATTCTTTACACTTCTGCAAAATGAATGGAGAAAAGTATCTGCAATATCTACAGAGACTACCTGATGAGATTTTATGTTACTTTTTTTTAAGGTCTCATAATCTAGTTATCATTAACCTAACTAATGTTGTCTTCGATTCAGAGTGAACATGTTTTTCATTCTTTATGCAGAAATTATTTAAATGTACCTCTTCTGGCATCAAAGATTGTGGTAGATTGTACATTGATACAAACACCTTTAAAAATTGTTTGGCAGTATATACTAATAAAGTTAGACATGTGTATGCCCTAACATCCTGCAATTTCTCTCTTTGATATATAACAGAAATGAGTGGTAATCATCCCATCAAGAGGTATGAATGAGAATGTTCATAGATGCATCATTCATAATAGCCCAAACTGGATTCAAGGGCCTATCAAGAGTGCAAGAGACAGATTGTAATATATTCACTCTGTACTGCAACAAAGCAGTAAGAAAGAATGAACTTCTATACAACACCAAAAGAGTTCATATACTATGTTTCTATTTATATGAAGTTCAAAAGGGGAAAAACTAATGTACAGTCATAGATGTGAGAATAGCAAGTACCTTTGTGAAGGTGGTTATTGACTGGGAGGAGAGATGAGAAAACCAGCTGGGTGGTGAAAATTTAGTCAATGTCTTGATTTTAGTGGGGATTACACGAATATACACATAGATAAAAATTCATGGAGCTGTATATTTGAGATTTGTGCACTTTATTGAATGTAGTATTTATTACATATTGTATGTTGTATGGAATGTTTATTGTATGTAATATCTCAATTAAAATGAGGTTCTGTGCATAAATAGAAACCAATCAGAGATTTGGGTCACTCCTGGATGCTACCAGCAGATAGCTCACATCTGTGTCCCTCACACGGGATTGCCCTTGACTGCAGAGAAGTGCCCTGTACAGAGTTAACCCTCTCCAGAAAGCGGATGCCATATACAAAGGCCTGGTGTCCTATCTCATGTGGGACAACTTTGAAAGCCATCCCCACTCCAGAACTTCCTATAGAATTGGCAGAGGCCTTGGTTGTATTGCATCTTAGGCCTCTGTCCAGTCCCACCCTCCCCTTCTTACAGGTGTAGTTCCCAAGAGCATCACCCCAAAACCATCTGCATTCAACTGTCCTTCTGAAAACTGTGTTTCCTAGAGCCCCAATCTAAGATGTTGTATGTGCTACAGACCCATTTTCCTCTCAATACTGAAATTCCCAAAATTAACTCTATGACCTTTTTCTTGATTTTTCTGCAAGGTCATTTCCCGACATTTCCTCACTAAGGGGGTCTTATAGCCATGATTTTGACTGTATTGCAAAAAAAACTATTGCTAGGGCTCTCTATTTTCCTGAATGCCTTTTGCATAGTGCAGCCACTCAGAAGAAAACCAATCTTGCGAAGAAAATAGTCAATAAAACTATGAGCTCTAAGCAGGAGAAAAATAGTTTCCCCTGCAATTTGAAACAATTTCTGTTGATTATATGTATTGTAAACTCATTGCAGGCACTCCTCTATAAAGTTAAAATGGCATAACTGGATTGTTTTATATTGTTTTCCCAGAAGAGTTCACATTAGTCACTTTTTTCCTGAATAAAGATAAACCCTTTCAACAAGATGCCCTAGTGTTTAACATGTGGGTAGTAATTATGTTATTGTCAATTGTACATAATCAAGACATAGCCTTGGATCCTTCTTCCAATCTTCTCCTTTCGCTTTGCTCCATTCTGCCCTCGGGTTGTGTATATTCTCTGTTAAGTGTTCCTTCACCCCTCAATTGATCTACACCCCTCGATTGATTCTTTTCCTGCACTGACATTTTCTTCATTTCACATCTATTTTTTTCCTTTATGGGTTTTGTTTATTTATATTTGTTTTTCTTGATCAGGTCAGTACTTAACAACCACTTTATTGTGACTCTTTAAATCATAATTTATAGCCAATTAGACTTATCCTCTCTTTAGACAAGACTTTAAGAAACAAAAAGAAACAAGAAAACTTCAACTATGTCTTCATAAGTTTCCAGCAAATGGGATAGAATTTGAATAGATACTATAGAGCCAGTTACTTCCATTATCATAGTTTATATAACTTTTTTTTTCATTCTGGAGAATAATGCTTGAGTTCTCCACTTTTCCCCTAGGCAAAACTGCTCCCAATTATCATAAATTTGTGGTATACATTTAGTCAACAATAATAGCTGGTATTTATTGGTTGCTTATTATTTTCCCAAGTGACTTTCAAACAATATCATTACTTGATCTCTGTATAAACTCTATGAGGAAAAAGCTATTACATCACCTCCAACATTATTTTGTAGATGAGGAAACTTGGACTTGGAGAGGTTGAGCAATCGCCCGAGTCCCATGGCTTATAAGTGACACAGCCAGGATTGGGATCCATAAACTTATCCTTTGTCTATCCCCACTGTCTATAAAACACATGTTTCTGTTCTTGATGCTCTGGGAAGAGAGGAGAAGTGAATGGAGATAATAAAAGATGAAAGATGTGACTCTTAACTTCAAGTAATTTGGACTTCAGTTGAGAAAATAAAACACAGAAGGATTAGGAACTGCGGTGGCCAATTTCCAAAGACGCCTTCTCTCACAATGAGCCACTACTCCCAATGATCACACTTTGTTTGGTCCCTTCCCACAGTGAATTGAGGTTGAGCCTGTGTGGCCAGGAGAATGCAGCAGAGGTGACACTACATGACTTCTGAAGGCCAGGTGGTAAAAGGCCTTGCCACATCCACCTTACACTCTTGGAACAGATGCTCTGATGGAAGCTAGCCACAGTGTAAGAAATCCAACTACCCTGAGACCTCCATGCTGTGGGGAAGCCCAACCTAGCCATGTGGAGAGGGTGTATAACCAGCTCCAGCTACCTCAGCTGTCCTAGACCAGGCACCGTTCACAGGAGTAAAAATGCCATCTTGGACATTCAAGCCCCAGCAGACTCCACACAGAGAAGAGAGGAGCCTAGCCATCTGCCAGAAACAAGGCACACGGCTTATGGCCCCATCCCAGCCACCTCCAATCCTTTGAGTAACTCCAGCTAACGCCCCAGCCATGTGAAAGGAAAGATAAGCCATCCCTGCTGTGCATAATTCCTAATTCACACAATGGTCAGCATAATAAAATGGTTGTTATCTTAAGTCATTAGGTTTTGGAGAGGTTTGCAATATAGCAATTGACAAATGGAACAGCAGTGAAAGACCACAAAGGGTGTACAGATGAAGTCAGGGAGATCCAGAGATAGGGAAATGCTTGGGGATGGAACAATTAGAAAAATCCCATTTCTGATAAGAATGTCTGGGGCCCCAGCAAAGGCTCCAGGGAGACAAAATACAGACAAACAGTGTAGAACCAGGTCACCTTATCTAATGTGAAGACTGCAAGAATGGAAGCAATAAGTCAGGTTGGAAAAGAGTCTGGGGCAAAGTGGTGAGGGTGGTGAATGCCAAGGAAAATAATGTTCCAGCTGAACAGGACTATGAAAACAATCTAGTACAACTCAATTTCTTTTTTCTTTTCTTTCTTTTTTTTTTTCTTTCTTTCTTTCTTTCTTTCTTTCTTTCTTTCTTTCTTTCTTTCTTTCTTTCTTTCTTAACAAATGAGGAAACTGAAACCTAGGGAAAGAAGTGATTTAGGCAAGGTCACATAGCTGTTTGGCGCAGACATTAATACTCAAGGCTAGAGTATGATCTCTTTCCTCTAGGAACCCACAGTTGGTTAGGGAAATGGGATCACTCTTTTGCATCTAAATCTAGATAAGCTGTCTCCCTGGGCATCAAAAGTACCACAGTATACCCACCCTAATATGTCTGGATAGCCACTGCACGTATAAAGCCAGTTGCTGTAATTTGTAGTTGTAAAGTCTCGAACGTGTTTTTTTAATATTTATTTATTTATTTATTTAGAGACTGAGCGAGGCAGAGGCAGAGAGAGGGAAAGTGAGAATCCCAAGGAAGCTCCGTGCCCGTCAGTGTGAACCATGAGATCATGACCTGAGCCAAAATCAAAAGTCAGATGCTTAACTGACTGACCCTTAGTGTCTTCTCTAACACTCGTACCTCATTCTCTTCCTTCATGCTAGAAACCAAACCAAATGGAATCTCAATACCTTTCAGTCTCTGAGCTTTCACCACATTCTTCACTAGGTTTTTTTTTAAACAACTTCACAGAGGTATAATTTACATTTCATAAAATTCATTCCATTTTCAGTATGCTCTTCGGTGATTTTTTAGTATTGATTGGTGCAAGCCTCACCATTGTCCAGTTCCAGAATATTTCCACGGCCCCAGTAAAATCTCTCTGCCCATTTGCAGTTAATCTTTGTTCCCTTCGGGAGCTGCAGACGAGAAATAATTTACTTCGTCCCGCTATTTTTCTTTTGTGAACATTTGCGATCAATGGGACCAGGCAATAGGTTGTCTCATGTCTGTCTTCTTTTGTGCAGCACGTTTTGGAGGTTCCTCCATGCTGTGACATGCGTCAGTATTTCATTCCCTTTTACGGATGAATAGTATTCCACTATACAGATGTACCCCATCTTATCTATCCATTTATCAGTTAACAGATATTTGAGTTGTTCCCACTATTTTTGCTATTGTGAATAAGGCTGCTTCCATTAAGTCTTAATCATAGTAAGGATTGCTAAGTATAGAGACATTACTTACAGAAGTTTTGGGGGTTTTGAGGGGATTGCTTACTAAAATAAGAAAACACAGAAAACCATGAAGAGGAAAATAAATTCATTCAGATACACTTATGCTATTAGTATTCTACACCTTTTTTCTAACCATATATATGATTCTTTTCTTTATAATACTAAATGGTACGTACTTTTTAAAAATTGTTATTTTTTATTAATTTTTTTATTTGAAAGAGAGAGCATGCAAGCAGGGGAGAGGGGCAAAGGGGGAGAATGAGAGAGACAGAAAGAGTGAGAGAGAGAGAGAGAGAGAGAGAGAGAATCCCAAGCAGGCTCCATGCTCAGCATAGAATCAAACACAGGGCTCGATCCCACAATCCTGGGATCATGACCTGAACCAAAATCAAGAGTCAGATGCTTAGCCAGGTGCCCCAGTATGTGCTTATTTTAAAATTAATGTTTTCGTGAATAATTTTTCTACATCAGTAACATTCTGTTGAATTGATATACCATAATTTGATCTCAATTATTAGCTAATAATTTATCCCAATGATTCGATAACTCAGATCTATCCATTTGTTTGTCATTATAAATAGCATTAATTGTTGCTATGCTCACAACAGCTATCTACAGACTCAACTCATAAAACTACTTACTTCTGTTTTCTTTCACATCTTTTCTGGTTTATTGTTTACATAACTTTTTATTTCATCCTGAATGTGGTTTGGTGTGTACTCCAAAGCCATCCTTCCATGTTGACTTAAAAAGCATTCTTCGTTGCACAGCACAGGTAAATATCACCCTGAATCTTTTTCTAGGTCTATATTCTACTTCATCAAGCAACTTCTATGTGCCCATACCAGCTTGTCTTAATTATACCTGACTAATGCATCATGATACATAGAGGTTAACACCTCTTTTGTGAACATTGTCTTGTTTCATGTTGTCCTGGAAAGTCCAATTTTTGTTAATATCTACGGCCTGGGAATTTTGAAACAATTTACACATTTTAATAGCAAAATCATCTTCTGAGTTCACCAAGAGAACTCCTGGGTTGAAGGCAACCTTAGGGTAAGTTATTTGTAACACATACAGTCATGGTTCCCTCTTACCCCGTCTTTCTCCATCTTTGTCCATTCCCCCACCTGACCACCATCTTTTATTCAGACCTGAGCTCTGAACTTCCTTCCCTGTCCCTGTGATGAGATGAGTGTGAGCTGTGAATCATAGTGTTCTAAAAAATAAATGGATCTTGAAACCATAGCATCCCTACACAGCATTGCTATGATCTGTATTAGATAGGAATTTTCAATGCACAAAACTCTGGTGTGCCAAAAAAAAAAAAGGAACTTTGACTTTCCATATCTGAACTTCTCTTTCCAGCTGTAATTTGCCAGTCAGTTCATGGTAAACCCAGTCACTTGAGAGTTTTTCCTCCATCTCTTTGGAGGAAGAGACCTCCATTTCAAGAGGTCAATGTTCTTCTCTTCCTCCCTAATTCATCTCATTTCTAAGAAAGTTTTCAAAGAATCATGGCATTGAGTAGAACAGGGTGAGCTGAGGAGACTGCTGACCCTTGGAGTCATTGCTCTTGCATAGACTCATGAAACTATGAAGTCATCCAAAGTTCTACTTCATAGCCATACAGTACATGTCAACTTCTGCTGAGTCACCCCCTCATCAGCACAAGGACCTATCCTGTCTGTATACCCTAGCATGTTTTAGAGGCCCTACTCTGGCCCTTCTCAGGCAGTGCCCATCCAAAGCTCTAGCCCCTCCCCTTTGTAGCACACCCTCTGGATAGCTATGACACGATAAGTCCCTATCTAAATGCTCCCGAGTCCACTTGCAAGGTTGATGTAGGCTTCTTTTCCAAGTGACCCTTCTAAAGTCTAACTCTCTCTGGCGTACACAGCCTCATGCCTGAGGGTGACCAAGGGTCAGCTGTTGGCAGGGCCATGGACGAAACTTTGATGTGTCCCTGTATGTGTCAGGGGTGGAGGGAGAAGGGGGTAGGCCAGAGGCTGAGGCTTGGGATTCGCTCTCACCACCTCCATGTATAAGTATAGAACTCTTAAAGTTCATTCTGACCTTCTAGGTTGTTATAAAAGCATATGTGTCAGGCATGAGCATAGAGCACATGTTATTTGACAGTGGTTACTTTGGCTTATGACTGCCCAATATTTCAGCAGGTGGTAGGTAGGTCTCCATTTATACTCTTGCCTCAGACCCTGTGAATTCTAGGGGATGGGCCTGATAGGTCTCTATTGCTCAACTTAGTGCCCTTCTCAGGACATAGAACTTTCAGCCATGCTGTGACCCACTCCAGGGCCAAGGAAGCTTACCTCTTCTTGTCTGCTCTGAAGATCTCAGCCATGGGTTACTCCTTAGTGTTCTCACTCTGCAGAGCCCAGGGAACACCTATGACATGGCCACTCCCAAGGCTCTTTTCCAGTGTCCTCTCAACTCAATTCCCTCCAAATAACTGGAAGATCTTTCATCCTGCCTTGAGTATTGATCCTAGTGTCTCTTTTGAAATCACCAGCAATTACCTTGAAATTTTTAAAACGATACTTTTTTTTTTTTTTTTTAGTTTAGAAAGCATATCAGGTGCACAGCTTGATGAACGATCACAAAGCAAGCATGCCCATGCCTACCACCCAGATCAGTAAACAGAACATGACCACCACCCCCCAAACTCCCTCTCTATCCCCTTTCCAATCACTACCTCTCTCTCCTCCCCAGAGGAAACCAGGATCCTGACGTGGAACAAGAGTAGTTTGGCTTGTTTTTGAACTTCATACAAACACAATCAGTTTAGATTCTTTTGTGTGTGGCTTGTTTCACTCAATATTAGGTTAATCAGATTTACTCATATAGTTGCATGTAGTAGTAGCTTATTTAATCTCATTACCATATAGTATTCCATCAAATGAATATGTACCACTATGTATCCATTCTCCTTTTGTTGAGCATTTGGATTATTTCTAGCTTTTAGCAATTATAAATGAAACTGCCATGAACTTTCTTTTACATAGCTTTGGGTGCACATAGATATGATTTCTACTAAATACACGTTATACCTGCAAGTGGGATTTCTGGGGCATAGATTATGCACACGTTTTGTTAGTAGATTCTGCAATTTTTCCAAAGTATTTGGACCAATTTATCCTCCTACCACTGAGGTATGAGTTTTGGTTGCTTCACAATCTCACCAATGCTAGATAGTATCAGACTTTTTTTTTAAGTTTTTTAAATTTATTTTTGAGATAGAGAGAGTGAGGAAGGTACAGAGAGACAGGGAGAGAGAGAATCCCAAGCAGTCTACATGATGCCTGTGCAGAGCCCAACAGGGGGGCTCAAACCCCCAGCCTTGAGATAATGACCTGAGCCAAAACCAAGAGTCTGACGCTTAACTGACTGAGCCACCCAGGTGCCCCAATATTATCGGACTTTTTGATTTTAGTTATTCTGGTAGAAATCTCACTGTGGGTTTTCACCTCTCAATATTTTATTACAAACTTTTTCAAGCAAACAAAAGAGTCAAAAGAAATGTTACAGTGAATATTTTATGTTCACCTGTACCCTCAATTTTTATATGTACATTTTTAAAGTTAGCTTTAGATTCTATACATAAAGAACATAAAGAATCTAGGTTTTATTAGGAAAAATATAAACAGTATTTCTATCCTCTTTCTGGGCAGAGCAGGGATCTTAACCTTTTAACTTTCTTCTGAACTATCTCAATCAATCTTTCATGTTTTTGTTTATAGATGTTAGTTGCACCCTGATTATAAAACTCCTCCAAAATATTACTTTTTAAAATATTTGTCAATATGTTTTACCTATTTCTTTTCTTTTAAACTTTTTACCTATTTTTGAGAGATAGAGACAGAGCATGAGTGGGGAGGGGCAGAGAGAGAGAGGGAAACACAGAATCCAAAGCAGGCTCCAAGCTGTCAGTACAGAACCTGATGCAGGGCTCGAACTCATGAACTGTGAGATCATGACCTGAGCCCAAGTCAAACGCTCAACCGACTGAGCCGCCCGGCCACTCCTGTTTTACATATTTCTTAACCCACCTCTGCTTCTAACATTCTATTCCTTCTTGAGTTCAGTTTCCTTAGTCCCAAAGTATATGCTTATTATTCATTCAATGAATGCTCTCCGGGCGGTACATTTCCAGACTTTGTGCTCTGCATTGTACCTTCTGTATTAGATTGCTATTGCTACTATAACAAATTACCACAAAGTTATTGGCTTGAAACAACAGAAATGAACTCACTTAAAGTTCTGGAAGCCAGAAATTTAAAATTTGTTTCAGTGGGCTAAAGCCAACGTGTCAGAAATGCTGGTTCCTTCTGGAGATTCTAGGTCCCGAGCAATTTTGATCCAGCTAGACCAACTCTATTAGTTGCGATGCCTGAGAAGAATCCTCTGTGGCGCTCGGCTCTGCCTTCTGAGCCCACAGCTTTGCCTTCTGAGTTATCCTTTTCTTTTTCTGAAATGAGAGCACATGTTTGCAGTGGAGTTATTTTAGTAACCCGTTTACTGCCTGTAGAATGTTGGGGGTCCCATGGCCTTCTTTCCTTTAGTCTTATCTTTCTGCCTGAGCTGGCAGTGTTTCTACTGATGATACGTTCTCAAAAACCATGTGGGTCTCTCATGTGAGTTGTGAGAATTCATCCTATTAAACACAGGTCTTTGCTGGACAATATCATCTCCATGCTTGGTTTCTGCAGAGACAACTGAGGATATCCATGAGTCACACACCTAATCTCTTTGAAGAGCCCTCTGTGCGGTTGAATATCCAAATATATATGCTCCTTTCCAGGTACTAGCAACATGTTGTCCAGCCACATCCATGACTTTCTCTCCCGAGTATAGTTTCCTTACACTGAATCTTCTAAATTTTTCCATTTCTTGCAAAGTGGATAGGCTGAGAATTTCCCAAAAGTCCTGGTTCCCCTCCACCTTTTTTCAAACAGTTCTTCCCTAAATTTATTTCTTACCTCTCACATTTTACTAAATGCAGCCAGAAGAAACCAGTCCGTACCTTCAACATTCCACTAAGTATCAGAGTTTGTCGAGTACAAATTCTACTTTGCATGTCACTGTGGGACGCAACTCATCTAAGCTTCTAACACTATGTCTAAGGATCTCCTTTCCTCCACTTTTCCGTAATGTGTTTCTCATTTCCCCATGAGCCCTCATCAACAGTTTGTTTAGCATTTTTATTTGTATCAACATTCTGTTTATGACGATTTAAGTATTCCCTGAGACGATATACACCTTCTCTTTTCACTTCCTTGTGAACGCTTACCAGCAACATTTCAAACATCCATATTTCTACCAATAATCTCTTGAAAGAAATCTAAGATTTTTCTATCATGTGCCTCAAAATTCTTCCAGCCTCAGTCCATTAACCAATTCCCCAACTGATTTAATATTTTTAATATTTTTTACGTTTACGCCCTCTAAGTTGAATGACTATTCTTCAGGGCATAGAAGTCCAGGTTCATACATTTTTCTTCAGCACATTGAAAATATCACGTCATTATATTCTGTCTATGTTATGGCTGATGAGAAATCTGGCTTTCGTTCCCTTGCAGGTACACAGATTTTTCTTTCTGCAAATTGAAGTTTCCTTGTTTTTCCTTTATGTTCTGTGTATTTGTTGAAATATATATAGGCCTGTGTTTCTTTTCATTTATCCTGTTTGCAACTCACTATGCTCTATCAATTTAAGGATTTGTACCTTTTTACAGTTCTATAAAATTCTCAGCCACTTTCATTTTTTTTTTTTTAATTTTTTTTTTCAACATTTTTTATTTATTTTTGGGACAGAGAGAGACAGAGCATGAACGGGGGAGGGGCAGAGAGAGAGGGAGACACAGAATCGGAAACAGGCTCCAGGCTCCGAGCCATCAGCCCAGAGCCTGACGCGGGGCTCGAACTCACGGACCGCGAGATCGTGACCTGGCTGAAGTCGGACGCTTAACCGACTGCGCCACCCAGGCGCCCCCACTTTCATTTTTAACATTGCCCCCTTTTGCCCCATTCTTAGCTTCTGGAAGTTTAATTAGAAGTATATTAAATTGGGGTGCCTGGGTGGTTCAGTCAGTTAAGCATCTGACTCCTGATCTCAGCTCAGGTCTTGATCTCTGGGTCATGAGTTCAAGCCCCACGACGGGCTTCTCGCTGGGTGTGAAGTCTACTTAAAAAAAAAAAAAAAAAAAAAAAGTATAGTAAATATTCTCACTCTATCCTTTTTGTCTTTTAGCCTATTAAGTTTTTATATTTATCTATCTCTTCATACTACATTTTCATCAGTTCCTTATCTTCATTTTTTTAAATCTATCTTCCTTTAGTTTAAAAACCACTTAAGTTTTTACATTTATGTATCTCTTTGTACTACATTTTCGTAAGTTCCTTATCTTTTTTTATTCATCTTCCTTTTTTTTGAGTTTTCTTTTCAGTTAGATTTTAAATGCAATTTAACTTTTAAGTTGGGCTTCTAATTTTATTATTAAAAATTTTGTATTACTAGAAGTTATACTTTTTTATTTTCAAATCTTCCCTCTCCCTTTTGGTAGTCTCTTATACCTACATGTAGTTTCCATAACCTCTCTTGTAAAAAAGGTATTGCACATACTTATGTTCTTTTGCACAGTGACCGTTCCAATGTCTGTCCTTTTTACAGATTGTTCTCCACATTTTGTTCTTTATGTTGATTCTTTTTTTTCTATCATAATTTATTTTTTTTAATTTTTTAATGTTTATTTATTTTTGAGAGACAGAGACAGAGTGTGAGGTGGGGAGGGGCAGAGAAAGAGAGAAAGACACAGAATCTGAAGAGGCTCCAGGCTCTGAGCTGTCAGCACAGAGCCCGAAGCAGGGCTCGAACTCACAAGCCATGAGATCATGACCTGAGCCGAAGTCGGACGCTTAACTGACTGAGCCACCCAGGCGCCCCTATCATAATTTATTTTATATGTGTGTTTTATAGTTTGGGATGATGAAATCAAGTTCCTTGGAATTTTATGTGTGTGAATTTCCTGAAACCTAGTGTATTCGTTTCTTAGGGTGACCATAGCAAATTACCACAAACTGGGTGGCTTATGGAACAGAAATTTACTGTCTGAGGCTTCAGGATGTCGAGAATTTGAAATCAAGGTGTGATCAGGGCCATGCTCTCTCGGAAGTGCAGAGGAGAGTCCTTCCTAGCCTCTTCCAATTTCTGGTGGCTCACAGCGTCTCTTGGTTGTGTCAGTATGACTTCAATCTCTGCCTCCATATTTACATGGCTTCTTCTTTCATGTATCTGTGTTTCCCTGTGTCGTCTCTTCTTCTTACCAGGATAAGTATGCCAATCATTGGATTGCGGGCCCACCCTACATTCAAGGTGATTCATCTTGGGATCCTTAATCACATCTGCAAAGATCCTATTCCCAAATAAGTCATAGTCTGAGGTTATGACTAGACATAAATTTTAAGGAATCACTCTTCAGCCCACCATACCTAAGATTTAAGTGTGTTTTGCCAATTAAAGTTTGCTTTTGCTTTTGGAACTTGGACTATCTACCACTTTTTGGTTGTTTTAACCTAAAATTTCTCCTTGGATGTTTTCTTTTTCTTCTTCTTTTTTAAATTTATTTTTAGTTATTATTATTATTATTGTTATTATTATTATTATTTTGCCTCACAGAAGCCTATGTGAAAGTGGGTTGTTAAAAATTCTCATATTATTTTCCTCATCTGAGGAACACAGTCAACACAGGCTATATCTTCCCCATCTTCTGTGAGATGGATTGTTTTCTAGATTTCTATCAGGGTGCCACTCTTTGAGGGGACTTGGTTTATTTTTATGGTATTCTTTTTTTTTAATTTTACTTATTAATTGTAGTATAGTTGACATACAATATTATATTACTTTCAGGTGTACAACATAGTGTTTTCACAATTCTGTGCTTTACACAATGTTCACCACAATAAGTGTAGTTACCATCTGTCACCATACAAAGTTATCACAATATTGACTATATCCTGTATGCTGTACTTTTCCTCACCATTACTTACTTATGTTATAACTGGAAGTTTGTATCTCTTAATCATCTTCACCTATTTCATCTATCCCCGTCACCTCCTCCCCTCTGGCAACCACTAGTTTATTCTCCATATTTATGAGTCTATTTCTGTTTTCAGTTTGTTTCTTTGTTTATTTGTCTGTTTCTTTTAAGTTTTAGATTCCATCTATAAGTGAAACCACGTGGTATTTGTCTTTTTCTGTCTGACTTGTTTCACTTAACAGAATACCTTCTAGGGGCACCTGGGTGGTTCAGTCAAGTGTCCCACTCTTGGTTTCGGCTCAGGTCATGATTTCAAGATTTGTGAGTTTGAGCCCCATGCAAGGCTCTGGGATGACATTTTTTAATGGGATTTTTTTTTTTTAATTGTTGAGTTTTAAGGGTTCTTTGTATATTTTGGATAACAGTCCATGATCTATTTTGTCTATTGCGATTATTTTCTTCCAGTCTGTAGTTTGTCTTCCAGTTCTCTTGAGATTGTCTTTCGCAGAGCAGAAGTTTTTTATTATAATGAAGTCTAGTTTATCAATTATTTCTTTCATGGATTGTGCCTTTGGTGTTCTCACATACAAGGTCATCTAGGTTTTCTCCTATGTTATGTTCTAGGAGTTTGATAGTTTGACATTTTACATTTAGGTCTAAGATCCATTTTGAGTTAACTTTTGTGAAGACTGTTAGGTTTAGGTATAGATTTTTTTTTTTTTTTTTTTTTTTTTTTTTTTTTTTTTGCATGTGGATGTCCTATTGTTCCAGCACATTTGTTGAAGGGACTATCCTTGCTTCATTGTATTGTCTTTGCTCCTTTGTCGAAGATCAGTTGACTATACTTATGGGGGTCTATTTCTGGGCTCTCTAGTCTGTTCCACTGGTCTATTGTCTATTCTTTTACCAATACCACAATGTCTTGATTACTGTAGCTTTATAGTAAGTCTTGAAGTCAGGTAGCACCAGTCTTCCAATTCGGTTCTTCTCCTTCAATGTTATACAAGTTATTTTAAGTCTTTTGCCTCTCCATATAAACTTTTGAATCAGTTTGTCAGTATCCACAAAATAACTTGCTGGTATTCTGATTGGAATTGCATTTAATCTATAGATCAAATTGGGAAGATCTGATATCTTGACAACATTGAGCCTTCCTACACATGAACATGGTATCTTTCCATTTATTTAGTTCTCTGAATTTTTTCATCAAATTCTGTAGCTTTCCTTATACAGATCTGACACATATTTTGTTAGATTTATACTTACGTATTTCACTTTGGAGGGTGCTATTTATTATACATGGTATTGTGTTTACAGATTTCAAATTCCACTTGTTCAACGCTAGTATGTAGGAAAGTGACTGACTTCTGTATGTTAACCTTGTATCTCACATTCCTGCTATAACTGCTTATTAATTTCAGGAGTTTTTGTCTATTCGTTTGAATTTCTTGCATAGACAATTATGTAATCTTTAAACAAAGTAGTTTCATTTCTTCTTTCCAAATCCGCATACCTGTATTTTCTTTTCTTGTTTTATTGAAATAGCTAGGACTTCCAGTATGATGTTGAAAAGAATGGTAAGAGGGAAAAACTTTGCCTTGTTCCTGATCTTAGTGGGAAAAGTTCTCATCATTAAGTACAATGTAACCTGTAGTTTACTGTTAATGTTCTTTATCAAGTTGAGGAAAGTCTCTTTATTTCTAGTTTTCTGAGAGTTTTTCTCAAGAATGGGTGTTGAATTTTTTCTGCACCCATTGACATTTGATGTGATTTTTTTCTTTAAATCCTGTTGACATGATGAATTAAATTAGTTGATTTTTTAATGTTGAACCCACCCTTTTATACCTGGAATAAATCTCACTTGTTCATAGTGTATAAATCTTCCTATACACTGTTGGATTCGATTTGCTAATTTTTTTGAGGATTTTTGTATCTATGTTCATGAGAGATACTGGACTATAGTTTTCTTGCATGTCTTTTTCTGATTCTGGTATTAGGTTAATGCTAGCCTGATAGAATAAGGAAGCATTCTCTCTGCTTCTATTTTCTGAAAGAATTTTAGAGACAACTGGCATACTTTCTTCCTTCAGTGTTTGTTAGAATTCATCCATGAATCCACCTGGGCCTTGTGTTTTCAATTTTGGAAGTTTACTAATTATCATTATTTTTTAATTTATATTTTACTTAGTTTATAGTGCAATATCGGGTTTAGGAGTGGGGAAGTTTATTAATTATTGATTCGATTTCTTTAGTAGCTATAGGCCTTTTCAGTTCATGTATTTCTTCTGGTGGTTGTTGTGTTAAATTGTTATTTACAAGGAATTGGTTTATCAAATTGCAGGCATAAAGTTGTTCACAGTATTCTTTCATTATCTTTTAAACCATCCATGGAAATTGTAGTGATACCTTATCTTTCATTTTTGATATGAGTCATCTATGTCTTTTCTTTTTCTTTTTTTTTTTCTTTTTTTTTTTTTAAATTTTTTTTTTCAACGTTTTTTATTTATTTTGGGGACAGAGAGAGACAGAGCATGAATGGGGGAGGGGCAGAGAGAGGGAGACACAGAATCGGAAACAGGCTCCAGGCTCCGAGCCATCGGCCCAGAGCCTGACGCGGGGCTCGAACTCACAGACCGCGAGATCGTGACCTGGCTGAAGTCGGACGCTTAACCGACTGCGCCACCCAGGCGCCCCTGTCTTTTCTTTTTCTTAGTCTGGTTAGCAGTTTATCTATTTTGTTGGTCTTTTCAAAGATACAGCTTTTGGTTTTATTTTCTCTGTTGATTTGCACCTTTTAATTTCATTGATTTTTGGTCCAATTTTTATTATTTCTTTTATCTTACTTTAGATATAATTTGTTCTTCTTTTTTTAGATTCCTAAGGTGGAATCTTAGGTTATTGGTTTTCCACCTTTCTCTTTTCTAATATATGCATCAAATGCTATAAATTTCCCTCGAAGCCCTGCTTTCCCTGAATCCCACAAATTTTGATAAGTTGTATTTCCATTTTCACTTAGTTCAAATATATATATGTATATATATACATATATATATTTGAACTATATATATTTATATATGTAAATATATATAGTTAGTTTTAATTTTAGAGAGTATTGTGAGCAGGGGAGATGGGCAGATGGGGAGAGAGAGACAGAATCTCAAGTAGGCTCCATGTTCAGTGCAGAACTGAATGTGGGGCTCAATCCCATGACACTGAGATCATGACTAAGCCAAACTCAAGAGTCAGATGTTCAAGTGACTGAGCCACCTACGTGCCCCTAGTTCAAAATATTTTAAAGTTTCTCTTGAGATTTCTACTTTCATCCGTGTGTTTTGGAAAAGTGTGGTTTAATTTCCATGTATTTTAGAGTTTTTCAGTTATCTCTTGTATTGATTTTTAGCTTAATTCCATTGTGTTCTGAGAACAGGCATTGAATAATTTATATTCTTTTAATTTTGTTAAGGTGCATTTGATAGTTCAGACTGTGGTCTATCTTGGTGAATCTTCCATGTGAGCTTGAAAACAGTGTGTATTCTGTTTTTGTTGGAGGAAGTAGTTTATAGATGTCAATTATAGATGGATCAAAAGTGCTATGTCTTTAATGATTTCTTGCCTGATGAATGTGTCCATATCTGACAGACTGCTGGTAAAGTCAAGTCTCTAACTATAGCAGCGGATTCACCTACTTGTGGCATTGCTATCAGTTTTTGCCTCAAGTATTTTGATGCTCTTTTCTTAGATGAATACACATTAAGGATTGTTATGTCTTCTTAAAAAATTGACCCGTATATCAATATGTAATTTCCTTCTTTACCCCTGATAATTTTCTTCCTCTGAAATCTGCTTCTTTTGAAATTAATGTAGCTACTCCAGCTTTCTTTTGATGAGTGTTAGCATGGTATAACTTTCTCCACCCCTTTGCTTTTCCATCCTTTAACTTTTAATCTTTATATGTCTTTGTATTTAAAGTGGGTTTCTTACATATAATATACAGTTGGGTCTTGTTTTTTGATTCACACTGAAAATCTCTTTTATTTAGTGTATTTAGACAATTGATATTTAGAGCAGTTATTGATATAGTTTGATTAAAATGTATTATATTTGTTACTGTTTTTGATTCATTGCACTTTTCATTTATTCCTGTTTTTTTCTCTTCCCTTTCTGCTTTTTGTGGTTTTAGTCAAGTGTATTACATAATTAAATTTTCCCTCCTCCCTTAGCATATCAATTATACTTCTTTCTAAAAATAGGATTTGCGATATACATTTACAACTAATCCAAGTCTGCTCTTAAACAGCACTATACTGCCTCACAAGTAGTGTAAGTACCTTACAGTAAAAAAATATTTCTAATGCCCTCCTTCCATTCCTTTTATTATCGCTGCCATTCATGTCACTTATACATACCTCTAAGCATCAGACACATTATTGCTATTATTATTTTAAACAAACTGGCCTTTTTAAGATCAATAAAGAATAAGAAAAAAAAAGTTTTTATTTTACCTTATTCCCTCTTTAAGCATCAAAGATGCTCTTCCTTTCTTTATGTAGATCTGATTTTTTTTCTTACCTACATCATTTTCCTTCTTTCTTTCTTTCTTCTTTATTTTTTAAAAAAATTTTTTTAACGTTTATTTATATTGAGAGACAGAGTGTGAACGGGGGAGGGGCAAAGAGAGAGGAAGACACAGAATCCCAAGCAGGCTCCAGGCTCTGAGCTGTCAGCACAGATCCAAACACGGAGCTGGAACTCACAAACCACAAGGTCATGACTTGAGTCAAAGTGAGAAGCTTAACTGACTGAGCTACCCAGGGACCCACATTTTCCTTCTTTCTGAAGAAACTCTTTTAACATTTCTTGTATGGCAGATCTGGCAACAAATTCTACCAATTATTGTTTTTCTGAGAAAGTCTGTTTCTCCTTCACCTTTGAAAGATAATTTATGAGGATACAGAATTCTAGGTTGGTAAATTTTTCTTATAAATCTTTATGTATTACACTTACTCTTTTCTTGCCTGCAAGGTTTTGGAGAAGCTGGACATAATTCTTATCTTTGCTCTTCTATAGTTAGAACATTTCTTTATATCTGGCCTCTTTCAAAATTTTTTCTTTATCTTTGATTTTACGCAGCTTGAATATGATATTCCTAGGTGTAGTCTTTCGGACCTTTATTTTGCTTGGTGTTCTCTGAGCTTCCTTGACCTGTGGTTTGCTTTATGACATGAATTTGGAGAAAATTCTCAGTCATTTTTGCTTATAAAATTTCTTCTGCTTCTTTCTTTCTTTTGTTCTCTTTCTGGTATTCCCACTACATGTGTGTTACACCTTTTATAGATATCCCACATGTCTTGGTTGTCTGTTCCTTCAGTCTTATTTTCAGTTTTAAGAGTCTCTATTGACATGTTTGTAAGCTCAGAGATGCTTTCCTCAGCTGCGTCTAGTCTGCTGATGGGCTCATCAAAGGCATTCTTCATTTCTGTTACAGTCTGTTCACCTGATTTATGAAAAGTTATTGGGAATGCACTGGGAGAGAAGGTGGGTTTTTCAACAAGCGGGCCAATTAAGTATCCATATAGAAAAATATAATCCTGATCTTTACCTTATACTTTACACAAACACACATACACAAAAATAACCCACAATGAGTTGTATACCTACTTGTGGAAACTAGAACAATAAAATGTCTAGAACTGTAGTATGCAATATAGCAGCCACTAGCCCAATATGACTATTTATATAAAATTATAAAAATTTCAGTTCCCCAATCATAGTAGCTACATTTTAAGTGTTCAATAGCCACATGAGGCCAATGGCTACCATATTAATATAGTGTAGATATACAACATTTAGTGTAGACATAAAACATTTCCATCATCAGAGAAAGTACTATCATACAACTATATACTAGAATGAAATAAAATAATTTCTTTGTGACTAAGGCAAACATTTGTTAGACAAAACACCAAGTATACCAAACATAAAAGAAAAGATTGAAAAATTGGACTTCACTAAATTGAGAACTTCTCTTTATCAAAAGATACCATTAAAAGAGGGAAAAGCCACATAGAGAGAAGTTATTTGCAAAATGTATATCTGACAAAAGTAATATAGTAATATAGTAATAATATGTAAAGGACTCCCACAAATTAATAAGAAAGAGACAAATGCCCTAACCCCCACCCCCAAATAAGCAAAAGACCCAAAGAGGCACTTCACAAAAGAAGATACCCAAATAGTCAATAAATATGTAAAAGGTGTTCAAGGGAAATGAGAATTCAAACTGTAACACAAGATTTTACACACTCACCAGCATGGCTAAAACTGGATTAGCACACAAGATCAAGTATAGGTGGGTATGTGGAGTAAATTGGAGTGCTATTGGGAGGGCAGATTGGTACAACCATTTTCAGAAACCATTTGGCGCATCTAAAACTAAATAAATGCCCACCGTATGACCCAGAAATTCCACTTTAGGACACATAATCAAAAGAGATGTGTGTTTATGTCCAGCAGTAGATTTGTACAAAATGTTCATAATAGCTGGAAATAATTTCTCAATAGTAAAAATGAATAAAATAAAAATAATAAAATGAATAAAAAATAATAAGTTATGGTATATTCATATAATGGAATATTACCCATCAAACAAACCAACATATATACAAGCAAACCAACTGATACATGGAAAAAATGAATTGACCTCACAGACAATATGTTGAATGAGCATACATATCATATAGTTCTATTTATATAATGTTTCAAAGAGAAGACAAAATTAATCTAGGATTATAGAAGCTAGAGTAATTATTATCCTTGAATGTAGCCCCTTGGGAGAGGGCATAAAGAGTCTTCCGAGATGTTAGAAAAGTTCTATATCTTGGTTTTTGTGGTATATCCAGTTATACAATTAAGAACTATATATGCTAGGGGTGCCTGGGTGGCTCAGTCAGTTGAGTGTTCAACTTTTGATTTCAGCTCAAGTCATGATGTGAGGGTAGTAGGATTGAGCCTTATGTTGGTCTCTGCATTGAGTGTGGAGCCTGCTTAAGATTCTCTCTCTCTCTCCCTCTCTCTCTCTCTCTCTCTCTCTCTCTCTCTCTCTTTCTCCCTCTGCCCCCTCCCCTGCTCAATCTCTCTCTCTCCTTCTCTTAAAATATATGCATGTATATATATACATATATATATATATATGTATATATATATACACATATATATTACTGTCCATAAATAATCACTTGAAAACATATAAACATATATATATGTATGTGTAATGTGTATCTGTGTGTGTTCATATATGTGTATGTGTGTGCGTCTATGTATGTATACACACACATACAATTGGTAGTAAGTGTTGTATAGGAAACAAAATGGGCAAATAGTAATAGGAGGAACACTATCTCCTTAAAAAAGGAAGTCCGCAATAGTCTTGCTAAGGAGGTGGCTTTGGGCCAAGATCTAAATATTGAAGTGCCTTCCAGAGTCTGGATTCAGCAAAAGGAACTGCAAGCACAAAGACACTGAAGCAAGGAAAAGCCAGGAATGGTAGAGGCCCTGATGGAAAGCCACTGGAGCTGAAAGGGGCCCCAGGATGGATGTAGTTGGAGCTGCAGTCAGGGGCCAGATCATGCTGGATTTAGATGCTATGGTAAGGAGTTCAGACTTATTCAAAGAACCATGAAGAATCACTGCAGAGTTTTAAACAGGGGACAAATAAGATTCAATTTATGTTTCTTAAAAAAAGTCGTCCTGTCTTAAAACTTGGAAGAAGGCATGGGAAGAAACAAGGAGAATAATTAGAAGGTAATTGCTATTGCATGTAGGCTGTAAAATAGCCACATCATGTAACAGGGGTGGAGACTGGGGGGGTGGGGAGTAGAGTTGTCACAATTTATATGGAATATGGTAGGAATGAGGCTATTAAGAATTTATCAACATTTGGTCTTGTCAGGCAATCATGATTGGCAATTCAGAAGGAGAGAGCTGGACAGATGGCAATCATATTTTAGAAGTAGCTTTGACAGAATTTGCTCGTTCTCTGGATATGGGAGGTGAGAAAGGCAGCCTTCTAAAATGACTCCCAATAATCCTGGCCTCCTGATATTCCAGCCCTTGTGTAATCTTCTCCTATTGAGTATGAATGAGATTTAATGACTTGCTTCTAGCAAGAAGAACAAGACAGAGTGACAGAATGTCACTTCTGAAATTAGGTTATAAAAGACTGTGACTTTTGTATTGCTGCATCCTTCCTCTGACTCTTCTTACAGGCTTAGGCTTTTGCTGATAGAGAGGGTCACCCAACAAGGAACAGAGAGCATCTTCTGGCCAAAAGATAGCAAGGAACAGAGACTCTCAGTTCATTGGCCAGAAAGAAACTGGATTCTTCCAGCAACCATGTACGGGAGCTTAGAAGTGGATCCTTCCCCAGTTGAACCTTCAGATGAGACCACAGTTCTGAGCCAACACTTTATTGCAGCCCTGTGAGAGCTTGTGAAGCAGAGGACCTACCTAAGGTGTTCTGGATTCTTCACACACAGAAATTATGAGATAGTATGTGCATTATCTTATGCTACCAAATGTGGGAGTAGTTTGTTATGAACAACAGATAATAATAACTAATAATAGATTATAGGTAACTAATGCAGGAGGTGAGGGAAACAGAGAAATCAAGGATGACTGCCACCTAATTTCTGGCTTGAGCAACTAAGTGTCTAGAGATATCAAAACTCCAGGAGGAGAAACAGATTTCAGGAGTGAGGGTGGGGGTCAAATAAACAAGCATTTTGTGCATTAAACATCCAAGCGAGAAGTTGTGTGAGCCATAGATAGATATGGAGTCTGGAACCCCTTTTTCATGATGTCAGAAGTTGTACTTCTCCGCCAATCAGAGCAGTGAAATCCAAAAGTTGAGTATGGATTTAGAAGAAGGAGGTAAGTCAGTAGAGTTTAAGAAAATTAAGTCCTCTGTTTGGTCAAGCCTAATTATCCCAAGTTCCATTTTGGTGTTTGAGGCTAAAACCCCAGGTGCTACTTCATTGTCCCTATGCCTAATTTTATCCTTGTTGTATGTGTCCTCCTTGAGGAAGAAGAGAGGCGGTAAGACAGAGTATGGGAGTTTTTGCTTCACTGGGCCACATAGCAACATGACGGTGGCCATTTCTAAATCTGAAAGGCCTATACACCAAGCTTTAGCATAGCTCAGCATTTCTCTGCAAGGCGTCCATGTCGGCACTTGGCCCAGGACAATTCTTGTTGTGCTATTGTGTCCTGAGCATTGTAAGAGGGTTAGCATATGACAGTAGAACCAGCCAATCATTGTGACAACCCAAAACATCCTTTTCACATTTCCAGATGCCTCCTATTGGAATGGTACCTCACCCTCATAGAGAACCAATGGTAGCCTACGCTTGACCTTGCACTCTGCCATTTCCGTGGTGCCTGCTTTGAAGAGTTTCCAGGTTAGTAAACATTCTCATTCCTAAAATTTTAAATACAGTGGGATCCCAAATAATTAAAATATAATGTTAATATAAGAATGATTCAGAATATAATTGAATTTAAGAAAAAAATGTTAATGTTTATTTTTGAGAGAGACAGAGAGTGAGTGGGGGAGGGGCAGAGAGTGAGAAGGAGACACAGAATCTGAAGCAGGCTCCAGGCTCTGAGTTGCCAGCAGAGTCCGATGCAGGGCTTGAACCCACAAACCGTGAGATCATGACCTGAGCTGAAGTGGGGAGTTAAACTAACTGAGCAACCCAGGCTACCCAGGAATATAATTGACTTTGAAATGATTTATGGGGTGCCTGAGTGGCTCAGTTGGTTGGGCGGCCGACTTCGGCTCGGGTCATGATCTCACAGCTCGTGAGCTCGAGCCTCATATAAGGCTCTGTGCTGACAGTTCGAAGCCTGGATCCTGATTCAGATTCTGTCTCTCCCCCTCTCTGTCCCTCCCCGACTCAGGCTCTGTCTCTGTCTCTCTCTCTCAAAAATAAATAAACGTTAAAATTTTTTTTTAAAAAATTAATGATCTATAAGTCAACATGGAATCTGGTAGAAACTCAGAGACATTGTTATAACTGATCTTCTTTGGCCATGCTGAAAAGAGAGTTAATAGAACATTGGCTGGCAGTTCATAGTGAATAACACTTTGTGTCCTAATGCTTCAGATTTGTGACTGGAGATGCCCTGAAAGAATAGTTGGAAAGTTCTAAAACTTAATCTGGTGACTATAGCTGTGAAGGTGTCACAAGACTCTATTTGTACGTTGGGGGTAAAGTTATTACTCTATCTCAAATCTGTGTCAGAGAGAAAAAATATTTGCATTTACATATTTATGATAAGCTACGTTTTATTGTAGTGATTATCACAGAGCTTTTATTGGGCACCTATTGTGAGCCAGGTACTGTGCTAGTTTCTTTGAATGTGTTTTTAAATTTAATGATAATACTGCCGCTGTGGAGAGCAGTATTATCATTCCCAGTTTGCATGCAAGGACATGAAGGTTCTAATTGTGCCACTTGCTCAGGATCACTAAGCCAGTAGGAGACTGAGTCAGATTTTAAACCCAGACTTTGAAATTTTTTCTATGACTTCTTTAGACTACGTGGACCTGGAGTGATTTGGTTCAACAGATATCCACCAAGTGCCAGGCCCTGCATTGGGCAAACAGAACAGAGATGCCCCTGCCTGAATGGAAGTGTATAAATAGGTGCACGGGTGTGTGGAAAGACGGATAAAAATAAATGATGGGGAGAATGCATACAATAATGAGATGCAACCGGAGGGTAAGTGAGTGAGTGACCAAATAAGGGAGGAAATGGAATGGTTAGGGAGGGAATGAATGGATGGATGGATGGACGAGTAGATGGAAGGATGAATTAAAGAATGAATGAATGAATGAATGAATGAATGAATGAATGAAGAGGTATTGAGGCTGCCCTACCTGAATCCGAAGCGCCAGTCTCCCGGCTGCTGCCGGGTGGGTGGACGGGCGGCTACTCCACACAGTACGGTAGACGCGGGCCGCTCCTCCTCGAGCCCCGCTCGCGCCTCCTCCTTCCCTCCCGCCCCCTCCTCGTCCTCCTCCTCCTTCGTCGCCCGCCCGCCGGCCGGCCGCCCGGACCCCAGTCCCCGGCGGGCGGGCAGAGGAGGCGGCCGCCCCGCTCTACTGCGCTGGCCCCGCCGCAGCCGCCCGGCGCGCAGCGATGCGCAGAGGGGCCGCGCCGCCCGGGGGCCGCCGCCACCGCGCCGCACCATGAAGCTCCGCAGCAAGGCGGCGGCGCTGCTCCTGCTCGCGCTGGCCGCGCTGCTGCTCGCGCTGCTGTCTCTGCGCGCCAGCCGCGCCGAGCCCCCCGCGCCGCCCGCGCGCCCCGCGTCCGCCCCGCAGCGCCACCCCGCGTCGGCCCCCGCGCGCCTCCCGGGCCCGGGCGCCTTCCCGGGGGCCGGTCCGCGCGCTCGGCGGCGCCGGCCCCCGCGTCCGCGCCCCCGAGCCGGCCGCCGGGGCGCCGCGAGCCTGGAGAAGTTGGCGAGGTGAGTCGTGTCAGCCCCAGAATCCCCTCTGGGACCCGTGTCTCACTCCCTCAGCCGGTGCCGAGTCCAGGGGAGGCTTTGGGCTGGAGGGACGGACTCCCAAGTTCACCCGCGGGCTGCCCACTTCTGTTTCTTGCTCCGCTGGAAAGTAAGAGCCACCTTCGTGGAGTCCTGTTGACAGCCCAGTGCTGTTGATCACGTACATTTTTGAAAGAGAAGTGTCAGGGAGGGTGGCTTATATATTACATTTCTTAACAGTCAGGGCAAGGCGTGTGTTTGCATTCTTGCAAACGTGCGCCCTTTGTTTAATCTTTCAACAGCCATCACGATGCAAGAATGCTTTATCTAATTCTCATGTTTCACTGGAGGATTTTTTTTTTTATATATATACCAAAAACTTAGATGTAACTGAGTTGGAAAAGTTAGATGTTTACCAAAGACTAGCTGCCTCTCATTGAACCTTGAATCGCCCTGTGCTTAGAACAGAAGAGGCACTCGACCTAAGTTTATTAAAAAGTTTTCTTCTTGGAAGGAGCGTGGCGTGGCACGGGCAAAATAGAGTGACGGTTTCCCTGTTCCTCGTTGTGTTTCAGACTTAAGTACGGTCCAAGTGTCTTACAAGCAAAACATCTTAACCTTTGACATTATGTTTGATATTCTCTTTCTCTGCGTGGAGTTTAACCCGCCACAGCTTTTCATCGGAGCGTTTTATCTTTGTCCTCAGGGTTGCTGGACCGCCCCCAGGTTAGGGATTTGCGTTCATTTCCTTTGTTGTGGAGAGCTTTTTAACAATCCCCTTGCAGCGAGTCTGTTTCCTCTGCCCTTTGGAAGCTGGTGATGTTTGTAACTGCTGTTGCTGCGTCTGCGTGTGCTGGGCTCCTTAATTACTTGAAATGAGTTGAAGAATTCTTTTTGGCTGTAATGACTAAATCTGTTTTGCCGCTTTTACTGTAAGAGAAAAGACACAAAACCTCAAGAAGTAGCTGTGTCAGCTTTTGTTTCTCTTCTGCCTCATAATAAATGTACAGATGGGTAGTGACAAGTTTTAGAGGGGGAAAAAAACCCCAATGATCTACAGAGTCGCTTTTAAGCCGTTAGAGCCATTTACGGCATTTTATGAATGTATGCATACTTTAAGGCTATATCTGTTAGGAACTGAGGTTTCTTAGAATGTATTATGTTAAGGTTCAACTGCAAGTTTACTATGATTTGTAGTGGATGGTACAACTTTTACATCAATAATAATTGACACCATTTAACATAGCTAATAACCTTTTGCCAGGTACAGTGCTCACAGGGGTATGTAAAGATAGTCATTGTTGACATATACCGTGCATATATTAACCATGTCAACTACACGGCAACCCTATGACAGTGGTTCTCAAAGTGCAGTCTGAACCAGCAGCAGCCGTGTCACCTGGAGCCTTGTTAGAAATGCAGATTCTCAGGCCCTACCCTAGCCCCATGAAATCAGAACCCCTTGGGATGAGGTCAGTAATCCGTGTTCTAACAAGCCCTCCTATTGTTTCTAATACACACTAGCGTTTGAGAGCCTGCTCTATGAAGTAGGCACTAATATCATCCCCATTTTACAGTTAAGGAAGGTAATGCACACAGTTTAGCTGCCTGTTCAAGGTTCATAGATCACGTGTGATAGATAAGGATGAAGATTCAGGCAGCCTGGGCCCCGTACATTCTTACCTGCTATGCTAATGTCCTATGCTAACTAGTCTTGCCTGTGTTTCGTAAGTTTTTCTGAGATTTTTCTAAAGAAACATCATAGATTTTTACAGCGGTCTCATTCTTCAAGGTATTGGGAACATGGGACAGCATCTTCTTGTCTCTATCTTGAACAAATTGGCTCTGACTAGGAAGAGATCATGAACAGAATCCAGATGGATGTTTTAGGAAAGGACTATTTCCATGAGCAGCAGTAGCTCCTGAAGCCATTTTTCTTTTTGAACATATCTCTTATATCATCATGGAAGTCATGGCCAACACCATAGGAATATAGAACAAAATTTAAAAACTCAGGGCAGAGTGGAAAACAAAAAAGCCACCAGAAGTCTCAAGCTCAAATGCATAAAGATGAAAGTCTCGTGTCCTCTGGAGAAGTTGACATTTTCTGGGACGTAATAACTTTTTTTTTTTTTTTTTTTTACTACCTGGACAGAAATGGCGACAGAAGATTCTGAGACACTGAGGGAGCAAAAGGAAAGATCTCTGCATGGGCTCCTTTATTGCTTTCCTAATCCTGCTTGGGTTAAATTTTTGTGGTTTAGAAGGAATTTCATTTTAGGGAGGGAAAAGAAAGCCTCGTGTTTTTAGAAATTGGGTGCTTTAATCTCGTTATGTGGCTAGAATCCAGAAGAGATGAAGGTTACGTGATCTCATTTCTCGGGCCTGGGGAGTAGTGAGAGCAAGCTTGCAGTTGGATGTGATACAGTCCACCACCTGCTGACCATCCGTGGACCCGGCTGCCTTGCCTCCCCCAGGGTACTGTTGGAAGTGAAGTTCTGCCACGTCAGCGCAGGAAACATAGCCCTCTCCTTCCACATCTTGTTTTCATTTCAGAGAAGTTTCCAGGGACTTGCCTAGTTAGCAGACAGACCCTACAATTTTATAACTAGTCATTTGTATGCAATCTGTCCTGCGGTGGCCTCTCCTCTCTATAAATATAAAGCCCGGAGGTAAGGTCTAAGCTTTTAGGTCAGGGGTGGGATCTGAAAATGGATACCACGATCTAAGTAGCAGTTCCAAGCACACAAACGAAATGAAATCTTCCTTTTGTTTTGGTTTATTCGTGATTTATACCTGGCTGACTTCCATAGAGAATTTGAGATGACTTTCAGTAAAAAAAAAACATATATAATAAGGCCATTGAAATCATCATAAAAAATGAAAAGTCATAAAAAGGAGGAGGAAATAAGCACTGTTTGTCAAAAACTGAGCCACCATTGTTATGAGGATTAAGTATTAAATTTAGCTTTAAGCTTCCTGGCAGCCATGTCAAAAAGAGAATCATGATGGGCTACCTTATTTTCACTGAATGATAAGAGGAAGAGTTGCTCATGAGGTATGATTTGGTTTTCATGGAAATGAATTCCAAAAAGAATTTTACTGGAGAGTAAACTTTAGCCGACTGTCTCTCCAGTTTGCTTCTGAAAACCTCCTCTGTGGGCCTACGTATGCTAAATGCAGTTGAATAGCACTGCTAATCAGTGCAATGAAGAAAAGAATTTGGCATCTCGAGGCCAGAAAATTGAGTTCTAGTCCCCAAGCCATTTCACCTTAATTTCCTCATCTATGAACTGAGCACATCAATCCAAAAGTTTTCCAAGATCTCTTCCAGCTCTGACATTTGATGATCCCGTGATGAGATCATCCAGTTTAGCTGTGAAATCCCAACAATGGCTATTGCTAGGCCCTGTGTGCCATCTCTTGCAAAATCAGTTTCTCATTTATTGGCTGTAGCCTAGAACCCTTACTGATTACTCAATCTCAAGCCTCTCCTGAACTTTATTCTTTTTATTCTTGCACTAGCCTGGATATTGCTGTTTTCTCTCTTAAAATATGGTTTCTACACTACTCTAAACTCTGCAGAGGTCCCCTGCCATTTTATTCTGCATTCAGCAAATGTTTATTGCACGTATATTCTGGACCAGGCACTCATTGTACAGTGGTGAAAGGAGTTGGTGCCCTCCCAGAATTTGGGAGGGATGGGGGCGGGGAGACAATAGAGAAACACGTTACACTTGGCAGCCGCCCCGGCTGCCCCAGTGAGAGGAAGCATGTTTACTCGCTCGTCAAGAGACACCATTTCCTGCGGTTCCCTTTGGTGTCTGAGATAAGTCTTCTCAGAGGGTTCAAGCCTGAATAAAGGTCTCACTTAAGCAGCATGGTGTTACAGAGCAAAATGCCAACACTGCGGCGATTCTATAATTGTCTGGTAGCCCCACGACACATTGAAGGTACTGTCTGTGATATTCTGTACTGCTGAGTCTTGATTCTGTTCACATTCATTTTTGTGGATTGGTCCATGATTCCACCTTGTATCGATCAGCAAGCCATTCTGGTTCAATCTCAAAATATATGCCCCCTCTTGGGGCACCTGGGTGGGCTCAGTCGTTAAGTGTCCAACTCTTGATTTGGGCTCAGGTCATGATCTCATGATTCGTGAGGTGGAACCCCATGTTGGGTTCTGTGCTGAAAGTGCAGAGCCTGCTTGGGATTCTCTCCCTCTCCTCCTCCCCTACTTGTGCACATGCATTCTTTCTCTCAAACTAAATAAACCCCCCCCTAAAAAAAAAGTAAAAAAAAAAAAATACCCCCACTCTCACCTTTTCTACTGCTGCCATGCTTACCACTGGCTTCTAACCACCATCTTTTACACGTGGACCTCCACAGCAGCCCAGGATCGGGTTGGCATCCCTCCACTCTAGCACCCTCTACAGTTTGTTTTCTGTACAGCTGCTGGGATAATGTTAAAGATGGCAGACCACATCAGGTCTTTTGCTGGTGAAAGCCCTTCGGTGACAGACTTCTTGTCACCGTGAGAAAATTCAGTTTCTTAGTCCGGCCTGCAAGCCCTTGTCTGATTTCAGCCCCATTTAGGTCTCTGACATCATTTTCTACCACTCTGCTTCAGCTACACTAGCCTTCAGACACCCTCAACTCATTCCTGCCTCAGCACTTTTTACTTGTTCTCTGTGCTGGAATATTCTTTGCTCACATCCTTGGGTTGCTAGCTCCCTTCTTTCAAACTATGCTTTCGTGTTTTCTTCTCAGACGGGTCTTCCCAGCTGCTCTAGAAAAAAGGACCCTTCCCACCATTCTCCACACCCTTACCCTGGTTCGTGTTGTTGTTGTTTTATAGCATGAGTTATTATATGAACATTCTATTTTATTTGCTCCTTTCCTACAATGTACACTTCATGTCTTATTAATCACTGCACCTTGTCACCTAGAACAGAGTGATCTCCTAGCAGGTACTCAATCTATATTTGTCAAATGACCTAATGAATGAATTCAGCACCCACCTTGTGCCAGCACTGTGCTAAGATTTTACTTATGAGTAAATTACATATTTAATAATGTTCAAAATAATCTCATAGTGAAGAACAATGAGAAGCATAGTGAGGATCTTTAATTATAAAGATCTTTAATTATAAAATCCTTAAAAGAGAGGGATTCTTTTTTCTTAAAAAAATTTTTGTTAAGTTTATTTATTTCTTTTTAATGTTTTTACTTATTTTTGAGACAGAGAGAGACAGAGCATGAGCAGGGGAGGGGCAGAGAGGGAGAGAGAAATCCCAAGCAGGCTCCATGCTGTCAGTGCAGAGCCCTATGCAGGGCTCAAACCCATGAACCCTGAGATCATGACCTGAGCAGAAATCAAGAGTTGGACATTTAACCAACTGAGCCACATGGGCTCTCCAATAGATGTTAATTGTTAGAGCAGTTTGGGATTTTTAGAAAAACTAAGAAAGTAGTACAGGGTTTCCCAATACCCTGCGCCCAGTTTCCTCCATCATTAAAACCTTACAGTAGTATATTTGTTATAATTAATGAATTAATAGTATACATTATTACTAGTATTTCGGTTTTTTTTACATTTCCTTAGTTTTTATAGAATGTCCCTTTTCTGTTCCAGGATCCCAGCCAGGATAGCACATGACATGTAGTTGTCATATGTCCTTAGGCTCCTCTTTATTGTGGCAGTTTCTCAGACTTTCCTTGTTTTTGGTGACCTTGAGAGTTTTGACGAGGTCAGATATTTTGTAGGATGCCCCACTATTGGAATGTGTCTAATGCTTTACTCATTATAGTACTAAGTTATGGGTTATTGGGAGGATAGCCGAGAGGTAAAGTACCATTTCCATCACATCATATCAAGTGTATACGCTATCGACATGATTTATGACTGCTATTATCGGCCTTCATCACCTGGGACAGGTCGTGTTTGTTTGTTCAGGTTTTTCTACTGGCAGCTTGCCCTTCCCCCCACTCCCTTTCCATACTGTGAAATTTAGAAGGAAGTTTCTGCACAGCCCACACACCTGAAGAGTGGGAAGTGATGCTCTCTCTCCCTCCTTGAAGGTAGAGTATCTATATAAATTATTTGAAATTGTCCTGCAGGGGAGATTTGATTCTTCTCCTCCATTTATTAATGTATTTAGTCATTATATCACTATGAGCCTGTGGATATTTATTTTATACTTTGAGTTACAAGCCAGTAGGACTATTTTGTTGCTGGAATTGTTTCTTTATTGGCCATCAGGAGCTCTTACAGTTGGCCTCTGTTCTTCTTTGACATAATGCCATCGGTGTGTTTTTGGTTTTTGTTTTCATTTCTAGTTTTTTGAGCATTTCCTTACTCTCTGGCCCTACAGGATGCCCCAGGCTCGTCTTGTATATTTTTCTGCTTCATTTTTTGAATCAGCCATTTCTTCAAAGGGCCCTGATTCCTCTTATTGGAGCCTGGTATTAGAAACCAAGATCTGGGTATGAGGCATGCTAGTTGCTACTGGGATACCATTTCTTTTAGACACTCACAGCTGACAGATCAAAACATGTATGTGTTAATACTAGCCTACTTATTTACACATATATATATTTCCATATGTAACCGTCTCTGTGTTAAGCTAAACATTACTACCTGGACCATTATAGCTTCCTTCCCTTACCTGTTGGGGAGAGAGAATTTTTTTGGTTCCCCAAGCCCAGTTTTTTCGCATCTCATTGACTTTGATTGGCTTAAATGCCTGTGGTATGGAGGAGGGACTGGAAAGGAGTGGAGGGGTAGGATAGGATTGACTACTTGACTGAAACCGAGCAAAACCCAACACCTGAGTTAGAGATGAGGCCATGACCACCCAAACCACCTGGGGAAGGTGATATGGTAGATCTTATGATTGGCTCCAACCTACATTCCTCCCACCCCTTGCAGTTTGTGGGTGGACCATACATACCTCCAGGAGATGGTCTACGCCAGGCCCCACCACTTTCATGGTATGAACTGCATGTATCTAGGACTGAAACATTCAATAAATTCATTTCTTGGCAATGGTTATTGGTCCACAGGTGTTACCTGACCCAAGTTGACCGAATCGACGGACATATTTTATATTATTAGATGAAAGACTCCATGTGCTAGATATGGACAAGGAAATGAATAGTCCTAGTTACTACCATAATTCTTGTAGCAGCACCTTTAGGATGAAGCCATCACTGTGAGCAGTAGAATAGAAAGGAGAATATGGATCCTTGAGGACATCGCTGAGTCCAAGAATCAGCGAATCCTGACTCCTGCCCTGTCTTGGGCCCTCTAGTTACATACTTTGGAGTTGAGGTTTCTGGCATTTTTATCCAAAGTCATCTTGCCCAAACCAGATGGTTCTTTAGATCAAAATCTGCTGCTGTTGATGGAGAGAAAGGGGAATGGTTGCACGGAGCACATAGGAAATGAATGTCCACCACACCATAGAGCAACCATTTTGTGCCTTCAACCTTGTCCCAGTTGGCAGGTGATTCAGAGATAGGTTCTTGGGCCAAATTAGACCCTTTCTTAGGGATTTAAAAAATTGGAGCAGAGACAGTATAATGGCAAACTGTTTCTAGTGGCTAAGACTAAGGTATGAAATTCAGGATTGACAGCCATGTTTCTGCCATGTGGAGAAAGCTAGTGTGCCCTGAGAGTACATGAACCCGAAGTGAGAAACTACACAGAGCAATGGGGGTGGGGGGGCGAGGCCTAATGTTGTTCCCAAGGCCAGCTTCTGCCCCTTGCTGGCCATGTTGTTTCATCCCTTTCCTAGAATCCATGGATTGAGTTTCTGTCACTTACCACCAAGGAGTTCTGACTAATTTCGATACGTAGCTACTGCTTTTAACACCTTCACTAAGTTCAGTAAATAGTAGCTATAGTGACTCTTATCCCCATACACATTCACAGATGAGATTCTTTGGAAGAAAATTTGACAACAGATTTTGTTTTTCCCTTTGGAGATAACTCCCTTCACATTATCTCACTGCAAGAAAATAAAAGAATTATATATGTTATATATTTTACTACCATTTAAAATATTTCTTAGAAAAGAGAAAATAAGAGATTTCTGTTGAAGAGGAAATTCCTTTTGTGTTCCTTTCCAAATCTTCCCCAGCACTTGATTTATTCCAGATCATGAAATTCTAAAAATTGCCCCTGGAAAGAGGAATTTCTTGATTTGATGCCTTTATTGGGACTCCTTGATTTTGTGCCAGCAAAGAGTGACTTTGATATATATGAAGGTGATGTTTTGATGTTTGCCCATGCCCCCCCCCCCCAACCTCTTTTGGCAACAGACAGACTGAAATGGTCTAGTAGAAATTCATCACGGTACAATTTAGAATCCAAGATTTACATTAAGTAAGAGACAATGGAGAACACGACCCCTTTTCACGGGGAAGGAAACTGAAGTCCAAAGAGGTAAAATGATAATAATAATGTACATAAAGTACCTAGCACAGGGCTAGCTCATGGTGGCTGCTCAACAAATGACTCATTGTTCCAAGTACTGTTATTATCCACTGTTGTTTATTAGTTAGGAACTGAATCTTAACTAGACCCAGCTAACTGGCAGTCTAACGTTGAATTATTCCTCCTTGGCAAATCATGGCTTTCTCCTAAGTTCAATAATGAAATGAACTATCACAGGTAGAATGCTGGCACAGTATGTAGCACGCAAGAAACTCTCAGCAAACGGGAGCTGGGGCTCAGATGCAGATTAGGGCAGGCTTTTCTTGGATTATGAATTGAGGAAATCAAGACTCAGCTTTCATATGTGATAAATAATACAGGGGCACCTGGGTGGCTCAATTGGTTAAGCATCTGCCTTCGGCTCAGGTCACGATCTTGTGGTTCGTGAGTTCGAGTCCCGGATCCTCTGTCCCCTTGTCTCTGCCTCTCCTCTGCTCATGTTCATTCATTCTCTCTCTCTCTCTCTCTCTCTCTCTCTCTCTCTCTCTCTCTATCATAAATAAACATTAAAAAAAAATAATACACCAACCCCAGTCTTCTGATCCTCAGTAGAAGCTGAAGGAGTAGATTAGGGAGGATCGTTTTGACTGCCTCTCGGGCAGTTGGACTGTTGATCTGGAGAGTGTCAAGCCTGGAATAGTGGCTCTCTGTAGCTTTGATGTCTCCTCAAGGGCAGGGAGCTATTGTTTGCCAGCTCAGAAAAGTGGAGGGTGAGTGAAGCGTTCACGTTCATGTGCATGGAAATTAGGAGGTTGTTCTCAGGGCACCCAAATGCAGAATTTTGTCCACTGTCGCTGCTATTCAAGGGGCCTGCCTCTCCAGTTGAGCTTGAAAAGGCTCTGCATTTTCCTCCCTCCAGTTTGGTGAGACTCACAAGGACCTCAGCTGTCTGGCTGCCAGCCTTAAAGTAACAAGCTCTGATGTTCGAGCATCAGATTTTACCCCTCAGGGAGAATGGGTTGTTAGGAATTCCTGCCTTATTTTATTTGATTTTATTTTTCCTTTTTAGAGAGAGAGGGACTCTCAAGCAGGCTCCATGCTTAGCTTGGAGCTTGACACAGGGCTCAATCCCACGACCTTGGGATCATGACCTGAGTGGAAATCAAGAGTCTGACTGAACTACCCACGGGCCCCCAAATTGCTGGCTTAGAAGAAACACAAGAGAAGTTGGAAATACATTGGAAATTGGCATTTTAGAAGAAACATTTAGAGTTTAAAAAGTGTACAAAAACTTCAAATCTGATCTGCAGTAAGAAAGAGTACTGATACTTGAAGTAATATGCTTTTTACTGCTCTGCCTAGCCTGTTTTTATCATGGATTTGAAATAGAGAAAAATAAAGGCTTCCTATACATTTCAAGTTATTTAATAATAACGATGATGGTAATAACTAATATTTAATGAAGACTTAAAATATGCCATGCTGCTGTATGAAGCACTTCCACGCATTATTTCATTTCACCTTCCTAAAAGCCTACGAGGTACTATTACTGGATAGGTCAGAACACTTTCTGTTGCAAGAGTTAGAGTCTCAGCTCATCAGCTTATACCACTTAGTCATAAAAGGGGGTTTACTGGATCAGTGCATGGGCACCTTGGATGGCTCAGTCACTTGAGCATCTGACTGTTGATTTCTGATCAGGTCATGGTCTTGGGGTCATGGGTTTGAGCCCCAAGTCATGCTCTGCACGGAGCTTGGAGCCTGCTTGAGATTCATTCATTCTCTCTCTCTCTCTCTCTCTCTCTCTCTCCCCCCCTCCCTCCCTCCGGCCAACCCTCCCCCACTCACATTCTTTCTCTCTCTGTCAAAAAAAATAAATAAACTCTCTTAAACTTAAAAAAAAAAAACAGCTGTAAAGTGCAAAGGTTACAGGTATATCCCAGATTTCTAGCCATCTTGCCTCTGTCTTCAATCTCTGCTGCCTTCTGTGTGGCCACACCCTCACGTGGGTTTCTCCATTGGAGAATTCCAGCAGGTCTGGGCTTACCTTTTCCTCCTTCAGTCACTGCCAAAGGAAAAACTTTGTCCAACGAGAGTCCCAGAGTTGCCTCTATTGACCTGATATGGATCCCATGCATATCTGATTGATGTCATTGCCTAGGGAGTGGATGAATCAGCCCCTCCAAACCTCATGGACTGAGAGCAGAAAAGGAATGGTTTCCCCAAAAGACAATTAAGGTTCTCTTATCAGAAAGAAACTCTTGGAAATGGATGCTAGTAAGAAACACCAAAACCAGAAGCAGATGTCCACTATAATCAGTATGCCCATTTTACAGATGTGGAAATTGAGGGTTAGAGGTGGTTAAAGCATTTGCCCGAGATGGAGCAGCCAAGAATTTGAAGCCAGGCCCATGTGCTTTTGAAGTCAAACTGCTTATCACCATGCTGTCCTTGGGAACAGATCTTGCAATTTGAACTACTCGATTGCTTTCTAGAATCCCTTTGAAGAAGATCCTTTGATAAAGTCTCTCTTTATTTTCAAAGATTTTTTGTATTTGTAAGGGAAAAATAGGCTATAAAAATTATCCCTTAAAAATGTCTTAATGTATTTACATAGTTATATATACACATTCACATATATTGAATGTAACTCTGGAAGGTTATTCCATTGTATGTTAACAGTGGTTATGGAATTGGAATTATGGTGCCCCCCCCCTTTGGCTTGTCTGTATTTAAAATTTTTTCTGTGATGAATGTTTGCATTCCTTTTATAACTTACAAAATAAGTTAAAATATATAAATTATAAAAATTAAAAATCCCTTATTGGCCTGAGGCCTAGGAGGATGGAAATTAAATGGAGAGACCATTTCTCCTCCCCTTAAGTTGGTGTTTCATGTTCTTTTTTCAGAAATGGGCTAGAAGTGTCCATTTGCAGAATATGTAATCCTCATTCTTTTCCCTCGTATGTCACCAGCCATTTATTTATCTCAAACTAGCACTGCTAGTTCATATTTTACCATCTCAATAACAGCTTAATTTGAAAAGAAGAGGGAGATGGAGAAATAGAATCTCTTGTGTGTCAGAAACAATCATAAGGGGAACAAATGAAATGAGAATTAGTCCAGGCAGTATCACAGATTTAGAGGGAGAGGAATATGTATAAATACGTTTGTGCATGATGTCAGGTAATGGCGGATGCATGGGTTACGAAGGCAGAGTTGGTAAAGGTGTGCATTGAGCATCCTGCCCGGGGGGGCTGTGCATGGATGGGGTCTAAAACCCTATCCAAGCTCAGATCACTGAGTGTCGAGCCCTGAGTACAGATAAAGTGTTTATTTGCCCGAAGCAGGCTCCTTTTCTAGATCACTGGTGTATAGCTCCAAATAGAGCATAATGATGAAATAATTTTTTGAGAGAATCTCAAAAAAAAAAAAAAAAAAAAAGCTCCAGCTTTTCAAAGTCCAGCTTCCTGAGTCTGAATCCTTGCACTGCCACTTACTCACCATAAAGGAGGTATATGTGTCTAAGAGTTTCTAAAAGCAGACACGCACACATATAGACATATAGATAAGATTGACAACTTCAGGCTTTGAACATCTCCTATGTATTGGACCTAGACTTTGTTTAGGAGCACAGCCATATTTTAGATATTGTGATCCAAACTAAAAATATGCTATTCGTAATCGAGCATACTTATCAAATAATTGTATTATGCACTGCCCCCCCCCAGCAGTTTTTTGGCACTGTGTACACACTATTCGTATAATAGCATGGCTTCAAGGCAAACGTCAGCTTCTCTGCCTATCGTGGAAGATTAATGATACTTGATTTAACTCCAAACCATGGGTCATTAAAAGTGATTTAACTGTTAGCACGGTCCTCAGCGTCATGTCTGGGTTTCTAAGTGAAGGCTGTACTCACAGCTCTAGCAGGGAAATTTTTTGTCAGGGGACGAACGTGTTCCCAGACCTGTGGTTTGCAGGGAACTTTATTAGTGCCTCTCACTGCCAACATGTAACGTGGATATAATTACCCATTACCAGACTCCTTCCAGGGGCTGAATCGAGGTGTTTCCACTTCTAAACTGCCACTCTGGCCTCATCTGCAGACCTTCTGCAGGTTCCAAATAGCTATGGTTTCATCTGGAAGGATTCCGCTTGGGAGGGAATCTATTCTTCCCCTACATGTGCTTTTCTTCAAATTCATCTTCTGCCCTTTTTCCCCCCAAAATATTTCTATATTTCCTTCCCTCTTAAAACAAGTTACCAACAGCACGGTTTTAGACTGTATTTAAAAATTTTTTTTCTTTCTAATGTTTATTTATTTACTTATTTTTGAGAGACACAGAGAGACAGAATGTCAGTGAGGGAGAGGCAGAGAGAGAGGGAGACACGGAATCCAAAGCAGGCTCCAGGTTCTGAGCTGTCAGCACCAAGCCCGACAAGAGACTCGAACCCACAAACCACGAGATCATGATGTGAGCAGAAGTTGGATGCCCAATCGATGAGGCACCCCTGTGCCCCAGACTGTATTTTGAAGAACTGGGATTTTCTGCGAAGCTTCCACTGCTTGTCTGTATCACAGCATCAGGTTTATCTGAGTTAATTTAGCTTGTCAGTTCAGGAGAAGCCCTGGTAAGAGAGGTAGCAAGAGACAGCAGGAAAGAGGGTCTGAGTGCAACCAATTACTTGCTTTAATAATTCAGTGTGTTTTGCAGTAATAGGCTACAAAGTAAATAGTGCTACACATAAGTGCCGTATTTCATTATTTATACACTCCAGAAATTGAAGTTTAATTAAGTCACACTCCTGAGACTTTTAACGATTAAGGAGACGCCTCGTGTCGGACAGTGTGGGGCTGGTGAGGCAGCTCTCCCTCTGAGCCTTCTCTGAATATCATTTTTCGTTTGTACAGGGAGGGGTTGAGCCAGGACAGTTGAGGCAGTGTTTTCCAAACTGCAGGCAATCCCGCATCAGAGCCATCATTCTTATAATATGGCTCTACTACCGTTGCTAACCTGAAACATTAAAAAAAAAAATTGTCATTAAACATCAGTGATTTATTTACTTAATTAATAGCTTGATAGCGATACAATCCAAATACCCTTTCGAGGTGTACAAGACAGTGGTTTTTTAGTTTTTTTGCAGAGTCGTGCAACCATGACCACATCTAATTTCAGAATATGTTCTTCACCCAAAGAAGAAACCCTGCACCCAGTAAGCAATCAGTCCACATTTGCCTCTTCCCCTAGTCCCTGGTAACCACTAATCTGCTTTATGTCTCTATGGATTTTCCTCTCGTGGACTTTTCCTGTGTATGGAATCATCAATATGCGGTCTGCTGTATTTCCGCAAGGTTCACACTTGTTTAAGGTTCATCCATGCTATAGTTACATCACCACTTCATTCCTTTAATTGGCAAATCATTTTCCATTTTATGGATATGCCACCTTCTGTTTGTCCATTCATCAGTTGGTGGACTTTTGGGTTAGACTCTTTGGCTATTATGAATAATGCTGCTGTGAACCCTTGTATACAAGTTTGCGTGTGGATGTATGTTCTCATTTCTCTAGGGTAGGTAACGTAGGACTGGAATTGTCAGGTCACATGGTGGCTCTGCGTATAGCCTTCTGCAGCACTGGGGAACTGTTTTCCAAAGTGGCTGCACCATTTTACAGCCCCACTAGCAGTGCGTGAGGGTTCTAATTTCTGCACATTCTAAATTTATTCATTTATTTTTGAGAGAGAGGTGGGGGAGAGGCAGAGAGAGAATCTTAAGCAGGCCCCGCCCTCAGGGCAGAAGCCAGTGTGAGGCTCACCATCGGTGAGATCATGACCTAAGCCAAAATCAAGAGTTGAGCGCTTAACTGACTGAACCGCCCAGGCACCCTCTTAGTGTATTTATTTTAGGGGAAACTTTTCTATCGCGGCCATGGATTGTTGGCAGTAATGTAAATAAGAAATAATCATCAAAGGAGACACTGAGAAGATGAAACAACGTTGCGCATTTCTAACTTGGCCGTTGAAGGTTCTGTATCTGAGTTCTGCTGTCTTTTTAGTTGAAAGGGAGGATTAGGCAACATTAGAAAGCTGTTCAAGACATGTTAGCACCAAGTTGAGACTCTCTCATTGACATTGTTGAAAAAGAGCCGGAAGTGGAATAGCTTTCTCACTCAGAGACTCAGAGTGATTTGATGCGGTGTCTTAATGATAATTGTAACTGACGCATCACCCTCTAGAACATGCGGAATTTGGAGGCACAGATGCCGTATGCAAACCCATCTCATCGTGTTTCCACAGTCGGCTCCATGATTATGTCATACAAATACTCAGAGGTGTAGGGGATCGTGTTTGTTACATTTGGGGGGGTTGTTTTTTCTCATGGTATGGTGTTTTCTAATAACTCTTGGGTAAATTTGAGAAACTGTCAAGGTTACTACATTCTTGATAGGATGATGACCCACTAATGTCATTTCTGGGAATGTGGTCAAAGGACATAATGAAAAGAAGAAAACAGTCTGTTGGCACACACATGTTTAGTGTCAGACTTTTTTTTTTTTTTTAATGTTTATTTATTTTTGAGACAGAGAGAGACAGAGCATGAATGAGGGAGGGTCAGAGAGAGAGGGAGACACAGAATCTGAAACAGGCTCCAGGCTCTGAGCTGTCAGCACAGAGCCCGACGCGGGGCTTGAACTCACAGACCGTGAGATCATGACCTGAGCTGAAGTCAGACGCTTAACCGACTGAGCCACCCAGGCGCCCCCAGACTTTTTTTTTTTTAAATACGACAGAACAGTTGGAAACACCCAACAAAAGGGAAATGCTGATAAGCTATGGTGTTTTAGTTGGAGGGAATAGTAGAGAGGCAGTGAAAATGATGGTTCTAAAGACTTAGAAAGTGACAAGAAGAATAAAAATCAGAAGAGAAACATAGAATATAAAATTGAAAACAAAAAAAGTTGAATCCATACTATTAATATAGCTGTGAAAATATGTATTCAGTGGAATAAAGACCAGGATATAACATGTAAAAAGTAGTCATATAGGGCAAGATCCTTTTTCATTTACCAACTTTAATATTTCAACACATCTGTTTTATATTTTTTAGTTGGAAGTGTACATTGTGTATTTTTTCTGATCTTTTTTATTTTTTTTATTATCAGTTTTTTTTTAATGTTTATTTTTGAGACAGAGGGAGACAGAGCATGAACGGGGGAGGGGCAGAGAGAGAGGGAGACACAGAATCGGAAGCAGGCTCCAGGCTCTGAGCCATCAGCCCAGAGCCCGACGTGGGGCTCGAACTCACGGACCGTGAGATCGTGACCTGAGCTGAAGTCGGACGCTTAACCGACTGAACCACCCAGGCGCCCCTGATCTTTTTTATTTTTTAAATTTTTATTTATTTTTGAGAGACACAGAGCACGAACAGGGGAGGGGCAGAGAGAGAGGGAGACACAGAGCTGGAAGCAAGCTCTAGGCTCTGAGCTGTCAGCACAGTGCCCGACGTGGGTCTCAAACCCATGAACTGCGAGATCATGACCTGAGCTGAATTCGGAGACTTAACAACTGACTGAGCCACTCAGGCATCCCTATTCTGATCATTTTTTTAAAGATAGAGATTTTTTGTTTACTTACATGGCCTTATTTTGATGGTATATAATGTGCCCTTGATATAAATTAAAAGGAAAGAATTTGTAACCACCAGCTGAAATAAGATTTTGGAAGAAAATAAGCAAAAACCGTGACAGAGAATAAAAGGGAGGGTGTTCCTTTGATGAGGTAGTCAGGGAAGCTCATCCTGCTGTTTAAAAGAAAAGGAGGATCTGAGCAAAGGGAAGAATATTCCAGGCGGAGGACACAGTTTGTTGTAAAGGTCCAGGATGTGAGCATAGCACTGGGTGTCTCAGGTAGAAAGAAGGAAAGGTGGTGGGTGCAGAGGTCACGAAACACAAGGGTCAGGAGGCTCAAGCATCTTCTGAACAGTGGGTGAAGTCCTTAAGAATGCTAGCAGGGATTGGTGGGGGGAGGAATTCTGTGAGTGAGGAGCTAAGTCTCAGGAAGCTGGGAGATGCCAGCAAGAAAGAGAAGGTAGAAGAGTTTTTATCCACAGACTTCACTCTGAAGACACGTGCCATGTCTGGGTGTAGCAGTGAGAAATAAGGAGGCCACCAGTCCTCTTATTGCCCCGGGGGCTCCCGGGGCAGGGGAGGAAGAGCAGCCTCCACTTGGAGGTTCTGCTGGGGGGGTGGCATCCTCACAAAGCAGCCATGTTTTCATTAAGTCAAGATGCGAAGAGAATTCCCTAAGGAAAAGCTGAGCATAGAGTGGGTTTTCCTGAGGGCCTGGAGGGAGAGTTTGGGAGAGAAAGGGGAGGTGACAGGTCAGCTCAGATTTTTAGTTCTTGGCTATAGCTGAACTATGGGTCGTTGTGGTACAACTGTGTTAATAAGCAAGCTCCAGGATCTCTCCCAAGCCCCACTGATTCGGAATCTCTGTGGTGTGAAGGTTTGCATATTAACAGGCACCTAGCATGACTATAATGTGCAGCTGGGTAGGGAATCCCCTGCGCTAGATGCTAATTGGTATCTCTTCCAGCTATAAAGCTGTAAGAAGGATGAGCCTTTGGATCAGGGCCCTAGCACTGAGCAACAAGGAAGAAATGGATTCAGTGAGCATTTCAAAAGCTGACTCAAGGTGAGAATATGAAAGAGGTGGCGCTAGTCAAAGGGGGTTGGAAACATTTTTAAGCCCCACATTAGGATTCTTCTGTGGTTGCTACACCGTAAGTTTGTTTCCATGTGGCTTAAGTAAAAGGAAATGTATTGGCTTAAGAATCGAACTGTATCCAGTTATGGTCAGGGGCACCTGGAGGCAAGTATTCAAGTAATGCCAGCAGACATGTGACCCCACCCCACCCCCATCACCTTTTGGCTCTGCTTTCTACTGTGTTGACTCCCATTCAGATTCTACCAGTGTGGTGGCCAAGATGGGTACCATCAGTTCCCACCTTAGCTGGAAGTTCCTCAAAATCCTGGACAGCAAGTGTCTACTCCAGTCTCCTTTTATAAAGTATAAATAAGAACATAGTTAGCCATCCGTCAGAACAGTGTTCCGTTCCCTATCACCCATTCCCTGCCCAAACTCTGTAATTCAAGGCGTTAAGGAGTTTTAGGTTCGTAGACTGGACTTGCTTGATCCTCAGAGGTCTCAAGTGACATCGGAGAGGTGCTGAGTGCGTCATTGGTAGGAGCTGGTGAAAGGCACACCATTTCAGTGCCCTTAAACTGGACTATTCATTGTGATCACATGACAGAAATGCTTACTACCTGAAGCCTGAGATTTTTAATGTAATGTGAGAAGTAAGAGAGTGGGGGCAGCAAAGGTCTCGTTAATCCCAACCACTGATACTTGACCTGCCACCAGGAGAGGCCTTTATTTTTCTTTTTTAATACCTGTCACCAGACACCAAGAAAGATTGCAGTCCCTAGCCCCTGCTTTTTGTACTGTGCAGTCCCAAATCATGGAAGTCTGCAGAGAGTAGCCTGTAGGCTGCAGAGGAGGGCAAGCTTTTTTTAATTAAAAAAAAAAATTGTCTGGACACCTGGTTCAGTTGGTTAAGTGTCTGACTTCGGCCTGGGTCATGATCTCACTGTTCGTGAGTTCGAGCCCTATGTCGGGCTCTGTGCTGACAGCTCAGAGCCTGGAGCCTGCTTTGGATTCTGTGTCTCCCTCTCTCTCTCTCTCTTTCTCTCTGTGCCCCTCCCCTGCTCGCGCTCTATCTCTCTCTGTCTCTCAAAAATAATAAACATTAAAAAAAATTGTCAAATAGTTTGGGCATACAAAATAATACAGATATTAACATAATGAATTTCTGTGTACCTAGCACTCATCTTAAGAAATAAAAATTTAGGGGCACCTGGGCAGCTCAGTCGGTAGAGCATCTGACTCTTGATATCTGCTGAAGTCATTGTATGATTGAGCCCCATGTTGGGCTCTGCACTGACAGCCTGGAGCCCGCTTGGCATTCTCACTCTCCCTCTCTCTGCTCCTGCCCTGCTCTTGCTTTCTCTCTCTCACTCTCAGAATGAAGAAATAAACTTAAAAAAATTTAAATCCCCAGAAATAACCACCATCCTGCATCTGATGTTTATCATCCTCCCGTATGTTTACTTTTACTACATGAGTCTGTGAACAACACAGAGTGCTACTTTGCTTGCTTTCAAGCTTCATCTAAGGTATTATTCTTTTGAAAGTTGCTTTTTTCCTCTTTGGATATGTGACATTCTGGTTTGTTCATTTTCACTGCTATGTAGTATTCCTCTTAAACACATTATAGGGGCGCCTGGGTGGCTCAGTTGGTTAAGCGTCCGACTTCAGCCAGGTCACGATCTCGCAGTCCGTGAGTTCGAGCGCCGCATCAGGCTCTGGGCTGATGGCTCAGAGCCTGGAGCCTGCTTCCGATTCTGTGTCTCCCTCTCTCTCTGCCCCTGCCCCGTTCATGCTCTGTCTCTCTCTGTCTCAAAAATAAATAAAAAAAAAACGTTAAAAAAAAAATTTTTTAAACCAAAAAACAAAAAACAAAAAAAACCCACATTACATATATTCATGTTCTCCTTTGCATGGACAGCAATGTTATTTTTAGTTCTTCACTATTACAAACCGGGCTGCTGTGAACATTGTTGCATGGGTCTTGTGTAAATGTAAAAGATTTCTTTAGGTTACATATGTAGGTGTAGGACTACAGGGCTGGAGGGTGTATGCGCAACTTCATTCCTCCTAGACATTCCCAAATGGTTGTCCAAAATGTTTGGGTCAATTTATACTGCCCCGGTTCTTTCTGAGCTGTCCCCCACACTCATATCCACTCTGAAGCTTGGATGATCCAACGTTTATTTTATTCCTTAATTTTTGCCAATCTGAAAATAAAATGGAATTGCTTTATTGTTTACATTTGTATTTCCCTGATTACTAATGTCAAAGCCTTTGTTCAAGCAGAAGCTCAATATGTAAAGCTAAACTGGACAGAGTTATTTGGAACGGGGCAGTATTTCATATTTAAGGTAGCTATGCTATTACATTGACTGTTTTCGAACCTTTGGATGATACCTGTGCTCCTAAATGGAGCATAATTTCAAGGAAACGAGTTTTCATTGAATCTTATCAGTAGCATATTTTGGCCAGTCTTTTGCATGATTTGTAACTGACTGTGATTTTAGCATTATCTGTGACACAGCCTTCTGATCCTTTTACATAAGTTATTGGGAGCTGCCTTCAATAGTAGGTATGAAAACCCACCCACAGGGCTCAGGAAGGGAAGACATCAGAGTCCTTATGGCAGGGGTCCTTGAATTTACCAGACATGCTCCTGATTGTGTACCTTTGCTCTCACTGTCTCCTCTGCCTGGAATGCTCCTCACCCAGAAATGCCCATGACTCATATCCTCACCTCCTTCAAGTTGTCGTCAGATCTCACCATCTTAGTGAGGACGTTCCCAACTTTGCACTGCATAAAAATATCTACCAGCCCATCGGCCACTCCTGTATCCCTCCCTGTTCAAGGGTATACCTCCTTCATAGTCCTTATCGCCGGATAACTTTCTATATAAGCTATTTAGTTACTATTTGCCTTGAGTGCTACTTCCTTCTTTGTCTTTCCCCTACCACCTTGACAGTGTAATTTCTTCAAGGGCAGGCATCTATGTCCGTTTTGTTCACTGCTGTCTTCCTGGTACCTAAAGCAGTGCCTGGCGCATGGTAGGTACTCAGTATAGATTTGTTGGTTAATAAATGGCCTGAAGTTAGCAAGAAAAAGAGCAGAGGGGAAAATTTCTGAGAGACACACACACAGAGAAAGAGAGAGAGAGAATACATGTGCCAAGACCTGGAGACAACTCAGCAGTCTGCTGACCAGAAGTGAAAATGGATGGAAAGTATGAATATGTGACTGTGGCCACAGTTATGAAGGGCTGTCCACCGAGGCTGGAGGTGCTGGAGGCAGTTGCTAGAGATGTAAATAGGAGCCATGATCATCACTTTGGACTCAATCTTGAGGGCAGTCAGGAGCCCTTACCTTATTGTAATCAAAAGAATAACACAATACTAATTGCATTTTAGAAGAACTTCACTCTGGTGCCAACAAGAAGAAATCAGAGGGTGGGAGTTAAGGATAAGACTGGAGGCAAGTGGACCATCTAGGGAGCTGACAGAGCAATCGAGGTGAGAGAAGATGGTGGCCTCATCAGGTAGCAGGAGGAGGACGAAGAGAAGAGGACAACATTGGAAGATGCTTAGGACATCTCGAGTGTCTTCCTGTGATCCCTGAAGTCAGTGGAATCTGAGTGTCTCTCGGCATCTGGACTTCGTTGAGCTTCCCCTGAGCATGCTCGTAAGTAACTGAATTGGAAAGCTGTCTGGAGTGCCCCACCCACATCTTCACCTCTCCTCTTGATGAAAGAAATCTGGAGCAAGACTTCCATTATTCAGCAGAGCAGTGGATAATGGAGCAGTGCACTGATTGGACTCGAAGCTTTTGGAAGGAAGGTAGCATTCCTCGTCCAAGTTTCCCTGGCCTCCAACTCTTTTGTGCAAGTAAATTAGTTTCATTTGTCTCAGGGCACCTTTTCCAGGCCAACTCCTTCCAACTTGCCTGCGAATGTCTCTCAGTGGTGTGTTTGAGGCTTGGCTGCGTCTCCTTGTCTGGAACAAACCTTTTATTACAAGGAAATAGCTGGATGATGATTCTGGACTCTTGGACCCTATTCCCCTCTCAGCTGTTGACTCAGTATCTGATACCTTGGTAATTTTCAGCTCAACCTGCCTCCTCTCCTGACTGTTTCTCATTAATACGACTTACATGCTGGAGGCTGAATTTCAAGTCTACCACCTCAGGAATCTTGAGCGAGACAGTTAGGATTAACACCTGTTTCTTCAAGACTTTCCGAGGATGTGATGGAGGCACATATGTTCTTTTCTTTGCTCACCTCCTGGACTCGCATGGTTTTCCTTTGGTGCGGTGGTCATGCATTCCACTGCAACCTAAAACCATCCAGATGATGGAAGTATCATGTTGCTCGTTTCACATGGGAAAGCCACGACCCACCCTTGTCTTGTTCATGTTGCGTTCAAATCTAATTTGCGTGGCCTCTCTGAGTGTGAGCACCACAACCCCTGTGTCAGCTGTTGAAGCTTAGCAATGCTATTTCCAAACATGGGCCATTCGGCAGGCAGCAGGCACTCGACAGCTGAGTGGGGCAGAAAAAGTCTCAGACACCTAAGGCAGGCCAAACAGTGACTCATGCTGCAATTGCCAGGATAAATATGGGAATAAATGGTATTTTTCTCTAAGCAGGAAGAATTGTCAAAATGCTTATCACTTTATAAAATATAACAGATTGTGCCTGTTCATGTTTTGAAATGTTCCAACTATTCACTAGCTGGGTTGTTTTGGGTTTTTTTGTTTTGTTTTGTTTTGTTTTTTATGAGTTTAGTAATAGCTTTAACTTGTTTTTCCTCTTCCTAGGAGGCCTGGAGAACTCAGGAGTTTCCAGGCTGTGCTGCCTCCAGAGCTCTGGATCCACTTGGCCGTGGTGGCCTGTGGCAATCGGCTGGAGGAGACACTGGTCATGCTCAAATCAGCTGTACTCTTTAGCCACAGGAAGATCCAGATCCACATCTTCACAGAAGACTCTCTGAAGCCCGAGTTTGAGAAGCAGGTGAATGTGTATAAATGGCAGCACCATGTTCCTGAGTGCAGACAGACTGCATTTTGGGAAATGCATATCCTGGTTGCTAATGTATTTCTGCTGTGGACTCAGCTGTGTGGCCATAAACTCTTGACTGTCAGTCTTACTGTTCTTACTTATAATGCAGGGATCATTACACTTGCCTTACAGAGATCGTAAGGGTTCTATGTGATGATGCCCTTGAAGCCCAGGGCTTGAGCCTCTGGTGTCGTTAACATTGTTCTTATTTGGGGGACAGGTAGCTTTTTAAAAAAATCTATTTATATATGTTTTTTGAATGACAAGTAATAGATGTTCATTAAAATAAATTCAAATGATACAGATGTTATGAATTAAAAGGTACGAGTCCTTGCTACCCTCAGTCTCACATAAGATACTATCAGAGTTAACGATTTTGAGTTATTTTTCCATGTTTTTTCATGTGCAGATGTGTGTGTGTGTATGTATGTATCTGTGTGAGTATATGTATATGTGTGTACATGTGTATTTGTATATATAAACATCTGCATGTTTGGGGAGCTATTCCTGCCCATGGGTCCTATCCCTGTGCTTTAATAAAGTCACCTTTTGGCACTGAAAAAAAATTAAACATCTACATGTTTAACACATGCAATTGTATGTGCCTGGATTCAAGTGTGTTTCTTTTACAAAATCAGAGTTATTCTCTATGTGTTGTTCTGGAACTTGCTTTTCCCCCCTTAAAACCATATTGTCAGCATCATTCCAGGTCAGGACTCAAACATTCTTACCTCTTCTCTTCTGGTGGCTGAACAGTATTTTGTTGTATATCTGGATCCTTGTTTATTTGACTTTTCCTACAGTGAGGAACAAGTAATGATTTTTTACCAGTACACAAGGAGAACTTTGGAACCACCTCTTGTCCTCAGTCTAGGTACATGTGTGACTTTGCAGACCAAACTTTGCTTTGTCTCGGAAGTTTTCTCTTGTGGTAAGGCCTCGAGTACTGGGAGAGTGAGACCCTGTTTTGCTCTGTGTCTATTGACTGGGATCAAAGCAGGGCGGCCTCCTGTCGCCAGGTTGGCGGTACTAATGAGAAATGCCAGAGAGGCATGTTGAGCAGAGAAAGGCTAATAACAGAAAGCTAGAAAACATGTTAGGTTTCCTAAAGAAAAATGTCATCTTGACATCCTCACCAAGGGAAGCCAAAGAACAAATAGTCTTGAAGCTTTGAAATTGATTGGAAACTGCCTTGAAAAAGATCTGAGTCAAAGGAAGGGAAAGGGGATGGAACACACGTGGTTAGCTGCTCTGAAGCTGTGGGGACAGGAGATGGTGATGATGGTGATGGTGATGGTGATTATCATCTATCAAGGGCTTCTGATTTGTTTCTTTTTTTTTTTTTTAATTTTTTTTAATGTTTATTTTTGAGACAGAGAGAGACAGAACATGAACGGGGGAGGGGCAGAGAGAGAGGGAGACACAGAATCGGAAGCAGGCTCCAGGCTCTGAGCCATCAGCCCAGAGCCCGATGCGGGGCTCGAACTCACGGACTGCAAGATCGTGACCTAAGCTGAAGTCGGACGCTTAACCGACTGAGCCACCCAGGCGCCCCAAGGGCTTCTGATTTGTGATGCACTCTTCTTTAACCCTTACGGGAAGGTAGCACTCCTGTTTCTGTTTTGCAAACAGATCATCGAGGCACAGAGAGTGTTAGTGGTTTGCTCATCAGGTGTCAGTTCAAGGTCACAGACTCAAAGCTCCGTTAGCCTAACCACTGTACCGTACTCCATCTCAAGCTAGTAGGCAGAAGACTCAAATGCAAACCTCACTTCCACTGTGCACCTTCTGCTTGATCTCCAGCAAGCCTGGTGGCCTTTTAGAGCTTCAGCTTCCCTGTTTGTAACTTGAAGCTAGTAGCATTGATCAAAAGATCTAAGGTATCTGGAATCAGGATAGGCTAGGTCAGGGTGCTGTAACACCTCCTGAAAAGCTCAGAGACTTGCCTTGTGCCTGCTACATGTTTCACACAGGCACTCAGGTCTGGGACTGAAGATGACAAAGACTGTTCATGCTCTTTTTTTTTTTTTTTAAGTTTATATATATATTTTTTAGTAATCTCTGTACCCAACGTGGGGCTCAAACTCACAACCCTGAGATCAAGAGTCTTACGCTCTTCTGACTGAGCCAGGCAGGTGCTCCAAGACTATTCATGCTTTGAGTTGCACCTGCTGGAACATTTGGCCTCTAATGTTCTTGGGATGCCATACAGGAAAGAGAGAGACAAGTGCTTCATGACTCTGCATTTCACTCCCTAAGCTTGACAGCGATGTGAGTCTTTTCTGCTCACATGTAACTGCCCAGAAGCAGTCACGAGGCTCACCCAGCGGCAAGGGGCTGAGAAGTGGTCAGAGTGCAGGAAGGGAGGATAAACTAGCTGTGGGCAAACTCTAGCAATGTCTTACACAATATCCATCTAACAAGTATTTCTTGAGTACCCACTGTGTGCTAGAGGCTGGGACATGAGACGGAGCAGAACAAACTAGACTTGAACTTAAAAAAGATGAGGGGAAGGAAGATGCGTGTATGTACAATTATGTATATGGGGCAGACCGTGTTTTCCAGAGAAGCCCCAGCACCCCACCTTGTGTTACTCGCATCCTCCTGTGCTTCCCTCCTTCACTGACCCAGGATTGGCCTCTGTGACCAGCAGCATAGGGAGGATGCGACGCAACATCAGTTCTGAAGTTAGGATTTATTTATTTATTTATTTATTTATTTATTTATTTATTTATATATTCATTTAATTTATTTTTTTAATAAATTTTTAATGTTTATTTATTTTTGAGACAGAGAGAGACAGAGCATCAGTGGGGGTGGGGCACAGAGCGAGGGAGACACAGAGTCCAAAGCAGGCTCCAGTCTCTGAGCGGTCAGCACAGAGCCTGATGCAGGGCTCAAACCCACAAACAGTGAGATCATGACCTGAGCCGAAGTCGGACACTTAACCAACTGAGCCACTCGGGGCCCCTGAAATTACGTTTTAAAAGGCACTGCGCTTTCTATCTTGGTCACATTCACTTTCCCCTTGGGTCACTTGCCGTGGGGTAAGCCACTTTCATGTCAGAGCAGCCGTTGTAGAGGTCGACATGATAAGGATTGAAAGCTGCTTGTAACACACGAGTGAGCTTGGAAATGGAAGGTCCCGCCCCATGAAGCCTTCAGATGACTGTAGCCCCAGTCACAACTTGGACTGCACTCTCATGAGCCACCCAAGCCAGAACAGCCCAGCTTACAGAATTTTGACTCTAAGAAACTACGTGAGAGAATACGTTTTTGTGGTTTTGAGCTACTAAGTTTTGGGGATAACTTGTTATAAGGTAATAGCTAATGCATACACATCTACTTATGTCTTACATATGTATGTATGTATAAAAGAGAGTATGCTAATGTAATATTCAGGTGACATTTGAGGCTAGGGCATGGAAAGGATACAGCTTCTGCCTCACTCTTTCTTGGGTTACCTGCCCCAGGAACCTGGCCAACATGTGAGGAAGCCCAAACTAGTCCATACAGAGGGCTCGTGTGGAGAGGCCTGCTCAGAGAGGAGCTGAGGTCCCCAGCACGTAGCTAGCCTCCACTGCCAGGCATGTGAGTGGACCAGATTTCAGATTCTAGCCTCCAGCCTTTCAAGTTCCTAGCCGAGGCCACAGACATCATACAGCAGTGTAAACCATCCTTCTGTGCCTTGTCCGAACACCTGAGCTGTGGAATCTGTGAACATAATAAATGGTTGTTTTACACTGCTAAGTTGGGGGGTAATTTGCCATGAGCCATAGTAATGGGCACATTATAAATTAGGAACTGACTTGCATGGGAAAATCATTGAATTTGAAAAATCATTTGAATTGCTCTGATGACTTTATTCCTTTGATGGCTCATTTCCTCAGGTCTTTGTCAGACCAGTGAAGCTCAACTAACAAAGGAAATTGTACTAGGGTGCTAAAAGACAGGCAGGGCATATGGCCTCATCCCTTTCTCTCCCATGCAAGGATTATGGTGCCAGTTTAGATAAAAAAAAAACCTTGTCTCCTATGTAAGTTACAGAACTTCTCTCAGTCACAATTTCTTCACCTGTATCGAAAGGCAAATGAATCTTACTGTAGAGCATACTTGTGAAGCTGACTCAGATCATCTATTTATTCTTTCATTCCACGAAGATTCTTTGGAGTATCTCCAGTATGTTGGGCACTTTGTTAGCTCCGAAGTAGTAGATTAGCAGCAGTTAGTTTGTGTGAAGCCACAGGAGATGCCAGTGTGCAGGGGCAAGTTGCGCCTCCCTCCTCGAAAGTGTCCCTTACAAAACCGAGGCATTGTGGGAATATCCAGTTTCTTGTGATAACTTCTGGCGAAGCTCAGGGCCATATATCTTAGGGCAAAACACAAAACAAAGTGCCAGTTGATATCATGACTCCTCTAGAAGCTGTTTTATGGGTGAATTCTACTATATTTAAGTAGACTTTAAAAAATAAATTTTTAAACTGTGTGAGTCCAGTATGTCTGGTGATATTTACCAAGTATAATATAGATACTTAATATTTTGGAGTTTCATTTGGTCTTGTCATCTCCAATATAGAAGCTGAAAATGCCAGCTGGTTGATTTCCTTGACTCTCTAGGCAACTCGCGAATCAGACGTGTGCTTTAGGCTTGGCTCATCTGTCAGGAAAAAGTGGGACCCGGAAGTGGGGATAACCACCGTTGCATTCTGGTGATAGGTAGGGCCAGTGGGATGGCAGCCTTCTTGGTGGGTGTGGTGTGTGGTTCTGCCACAGGAATAGGTGTCAGCAGGAACTTTCAGTGGCTGGAGTTCAAATACATGCATTGATTTAAATGTAAAAGGACTGAACAGTCCAGTTAAAAGACGTAGATTGGCAAAGGTAGATAAACCCTCCTAGAAGGTAGGATACTAAAGATCAAGGAATCAAGGGAAGCAACAGACCATGGGACCTTCCCATTCCCCTTCCAGGGCTGATTTTGGGCTGTTGTGCCGTCGCACAGTTGTACTGAGTGTTTGTGCCCGGTGTCCGTTCTGATGTGTCGGTGCAGTTGTGCTGGGTATTTGTGCCTGGTTGTGGCTTCTCATTGGTCAGTGGCCTTCATAAATCAGTTATTAAATCCTTTATCACTCTTCCTCTTTCTCATTCTGAGATTTCCCTCCCATATATCCATCTCAAAATTGCAAAGTTATTCACTTTTGAAGTTTATTTATTTATTTTGAGAGAGAGAGTGCATGCACAGTGTGTGCGAGCTGAGGAGGGGCAGAGAGAGAGAATCACAAGCAGGCTCTAGGGAGCCCAACATGGGCTCATGAACCATGAGATCATGACCTGAGCTGAAATCAGAAGTCAGATGCCTAGGGGCGCCTGGGTGGCGCAGTCGGTTAAGCGTCCGACTTCAGCCAGGTCATGATCTCGCGGTCTGTGAGTTCGAGCCCCGCGTCAGGCTCTGGGCTGATGGCTCAGAGCCTGGAGCCTGTTTCCGATTCTGTGTCTCCCTCTCTCTCTGCCCCTCCCCCGTTCATGCTCTGTCTCTCTCTGTCCCAAAAATAAATAAAAAACGTTGAAAAAAAAAAAAAAAAAAAAAGAAGTCAGATGCCTTATGGAAACCAATTTGACAGTAAATTTCATATATTAAAAAATAAATAAATAAATAAATAAAAAATAAAAAAAAATAATAATAAAAAAAAAAAAAAAAAAGAAGTCAGATGCCTAACCTATTGAGCCATCCAGGTGCCCCTCTTCAAACATTTTTATGTGACCATATAAGCATTATATGTACATTATTAAAAAATCATAAAACTATAAAGGAAAAAAATCTACCTTCCTATTAATGGTCAGGGAGAGCAATTTTTATGTATTTATTTATATTCTTTTTCTTTTCATGTAAACATCAGAAATGAGATTGTATCCTACATTCCCTTTTATACCACTGAGTCTTATATTATTGAATTTCTTCTAAAACTGGGGTTAACTACTTTCTTATGTAAAGTACCAGACGGTAACTTTTTTAGGCTTTGCATGCTGTGTGGTCTCGTAGCTACTCAGCTCTGATATTCATTGTAAAAGCAGCCATAGAAATATGTAAATAATTAGGTGTGGCAGTGTTCCAATAAAACTTTTATTTATGGACACCGAAATTCAAATCTCATGTCGTTTTCACATGTCTCAGAATATTACATTTGTTTTTATTTTTTTAACTATTTGAAAATATCAAATCATTCTTGGCTATGTGCTTGTGGTAGCAGGTTGGATTTGATCCTTGTACAACCAACAGCTTGCCAACGCTCATTGTACATTGTTGTCATTAGTTGCTGCATCATATTCTGTTCTGTAGACAAACCTCAGAGCTTATTTAACCAAATTGTTATTTAGGTTGTTTCCAACTTTTCACTGTCACAGACAACATTATGATAAACAACCTTGTAATAAATATGAATGTACTTTTGGAATTTTTCCTTAGAAAATTCTTAGAAGTAGAACTATGGTGTCAGTGGGGAAGCAGATAAGCATACGGAAGGATGCTCAACATCAAATGTCCTTGGGGAACTGCAGCTGAAGACAGCGAGATACCTACACGCCTATCAGAATGGCTAAAATCCACAACACTAAATGCTATCGAGGAGGTAGAGCAACAGAAAATCTCATTGCTGGTGGGAACACAAGACAGCACAGCAACTTTGGAAAGCAGTTTGACCATTTCTTAGAAAGCTACATGGAGACTGACCATACAATCCAGCAATCAGACTCTTTGACATTTTCCCTAGATGAATTGAAAAATTGTCCACACAGAAACCTGCACATGAATGTTTATAGCAGCTTTATTTGTAATCACCCCAAATTGGAAGCAAGCAAGATGTCTTTCTATGGGTAAATGTAGAAACAAACCATTGTATATCCATACAATGGAACGTTATTCTGCTCTAAAAAATAAATAAGCTATTGGGGCACCTGGATTTCTCAGTCGGTTAAGCGTCCGACTTCAGCTCAGGTCATGATCCCACAGTTTGTGAGTTCGAGCCCTGCGTCGGGCTCTGTGCTGACAGCTTAGAGGCTGGAGCCTGCCTCGGATTCTGTGTCTCTTCCTCTCTCTGCCCCTCCCATGCTCATGCTCTGTCTCTTGTCTCTCAATAATAAATAAATGTTTAAAAAATTAAAAAAAAATAAAATAAAAAATAAATAAGCTATCATTCTACAAAAAGACATAGGGAAAACTTAAATGCATACTGCTCTGTATAAGAAGCCAATCTGAACAGGCTATATACTGTATGATTCCAACTATATCCCATTCTGGAAAAGGCAAAACTAAGAGACAGTAAAATAATCAGTGGTTGTAGGGGTGCCTGGGTGGCTCAGTCGGTTGAGCGGCTGACTCTCAATTCTGGCTCAGGTCACTATCTTACGGTTTGTGAGTTAGAGGCCCACATTGGGGCTCCAAGCTGACAGCTCGGAGCCTGCTTGGAATTCTCTCTCTCTCTCTCTCTCTCTCTCTCTCTCTCTCTCTGCCCTTCCCCTGCTCCTCTCTCTCTCTCACTCTCTCTGTCTCACAAAATAAATAAACATTAAAAAAAAAATAATCAGTGGTTGTAGGAATTCAATGGGAGGGAACGGTGAAGGGATTTTTAGGGTGCTGAAACTATTCTGTAGTGGTACATACCTGCCATTATACATTTATCAAAATCCATAGAATGTACAACACAGAGTGAACCCTAAGATAAGCTATGGACTTTACTTGCTAACATATTGATACTAGTTCATCAATTGCAACAATATGCCACACTAATGCAAGATGTAGATAATAGAAATGGAAACTGGGGGGTAGAGAGGGAAAGGGGGAAGGGTAGATGGGAACTCTATGCTTCCTGCTTAGTTTTTCTATAAACATAAAACTGCTCTGAAAACTAAAGCCCATTAATGAAATAACATATGCAAAGAAAATAATATATACTCATTGTAAAAGTTCTAAAGAACACAGAAGTATAAACTTAAAAAATGAAATCACCACCACCACCTGCACAGGTGCCCACTTGTAACAATTCAGTGTCCATCTGTAGAGATTTTTCTCTCCATATAAAATATATATGCATATGTTTTCCAAGACAGAACTTATATTATGAAATTTCTTTTTTATTTTGCTTTTTCTAAAACCTAACTATCATAAACATTTTTCCATGCCAGAAAATATAGATCTACCTTATTTTAACTGTTAACAGTAGTCTATTGTATAGTTCTATCATAATTAATTTTCCCAGTTCGTACTTATTGGTCATTTAGTTTGTTCACAAGGATTTTTTTTTTTTTTTATTACAAAGTAGGTTGTGTTGAAAGTCTTGTGCCTTTATCTTTTGAAGTTGGTTATTGCCAGTTTCCAAAGTGCCCTCTTGGAAGTTTACTCAAATTTATACTCCCCTTGTGTTATTTATGTACCAGCCTCCTAACACCCTTGCCAACTCTGGATGTTATCATTATTATTTTTTTTAATTCTAGCCATGGTCTTTCATTCACTGAGCACTAATAGTGGTGGTGAAGTTAGATTTTCTGTGTAAGTTGCCTGAATAGTGTCCACTTGAACATCCAGAAGCTTCAGATGTTTTCCATATCTCTGGGGCCTAATCATCCTCTTCTTGTATTCCTTGTTTTTTAGTTACGACAGTGGCCTGACTCATATACAAAGAAGTTTGAGCACCGAATCTACCCCATCACATTTTCAGTTGGAAACCCTCAGGAATGGAAGAAATTATTCAAACCGTGTGCTGCTCAGAGACTCTTTCTTCCGGTAGGAACACGAGCCTTTAATAAGGTGTTCTCAGGAGACAATTGTTCTTGCAAACATGGTGAAATTAACTGGTGTTAAACATTTTACTTAAAGCTGAAAATGTGTTTCTCTTGGATTCTGTAGTTGATTTTCTTACTCTTCAAGATATAGAGAAAGGGTTCTTGTGTGCAAGAAGTTGTCTTTCCAGGGGCACCTGGGTGGCTCAGTTGGTTGAGTGTCCGACTCTTGATTCCGTTCAGGTCATGTTCTGACGGTTCGTGAGTTCAAGCTCCACATTGGGCTCTGTGCTAGCTGTGCAGAACCTGCTGGGGATTCTCTGTCTCCTCACTGTCTGCCTCTTTCTGTCTCTCTTTCTCTCTCTCTCCCTCAAAATAAATAAATAAACTTTAAAAAAAAGTTGTCTTTCCACAAGATTGAGGGACTGAGAGCATCCAAAGCATGTCTTGTATTATGAGTCTTTGTGATTATTATTATTTCTCTTATAACAATAACTATTGCCAGATGTAGCCATGCTAGGGAATAGTTCAAAAAAGGCCCAGAGTTCTGGATCAGGCTTTCAGTTTTTAATTTTTTAATTGAATGCTTTTGTTACCTTTTTAAAAATCCTAAATAGAAAAATCACTGAAGATATATCAAAAAATTTTTTAATGTTTATTTTTTTAATTTTTTTATTTTTTTAACGTTTTTATTTTTGAGACAGAGAGAGACAGAGCATGAACGGGGGAGGGGCAGAGAGAGAGGGAGACACAGAATCGGAAGCAGGCTCCAGGCTCTGAGCCATCAGCCCAGAGCCCGACGCGGGGCTCGAACTCACAGACCGCGAGATCGTGACCTGAGCTGAAGTCGGCCGCTTAACCGACTGAGCCACCCAGGCGCCCCTTAATGTTTATTTTTGAGAAAAAGATAGAGCGCAAGTCGGTTAGGAGAGAGGGAGACACAGAATTCAAAGCCGGCTCAGAGCTGTCAGCACAGAACCCAAGGTGGGGCTCAAACTTATGAACTATGAGATCATGACCTGAACTGAAGTCAGATGGTTAATCATCTGAGCCACCCAGACCCCTCACCGAAGATATATCAAAACTGATGTCTGTCATGGAGCAAAGATGGCAGCTTTGACTTATGAATTGCACTCTTGACATTTGTGACAGATTTGTGCTTTTGGCAAACATTTACTTGGTGCCCATTAAGTACTAGGCCTTGGGTTAGTGATGGCAATATGGTAATGAGCAAGTTAGTGATAGCCTTGCTCCCTTGGAGTTTGAGCCTAGCAGGGTACTGGACAGGTAATTGAAAGTATGATCTATGCTGAAGTCCCATGGATATATGTAACCTGGGCTTCCACACTGGTCAGAGAAAGGTCATAGAAGATTCTTTTGGGACGTTGCATTTATGCTGAGGCATGAACACCGGAGAAGTGGGGATCACTGGGTGGCAAGGGCCTGGTTGGCAATGAGAGAGAAGAGGGTATTAAGCAGATACAGTAATATGTTCAAAGGCCCTGAATTGGGAAGGAGCATGTTTGGGATAATAAAAGAAGGTAGAGTAACCAGAACATAGAGTGAATGAAGAGGCCAGTAGCAGTTGTATGGTCTGGTCTTTGTGTTAAGGACATTGAAAAGCCTTTGACTGATCTCTAGCTTGGAAGTGGCATGATCTGACTTGTGTTTTAAAGAGGACACACTAGTTCATTGCAGTGTGGACAGTGGCATCGCTAGACCAGTTGCTGATGAGGTAGGCTATGTTGGGTGCCCTAAAGATGGATTCAGAACCTCCCCCAAGAAGTAGTATTTACCAGTCCTTGTGATTGGCTAGTAGTAAGTGTTGAATTGGGAGAGTACGGTGATAAGTATTTCGCCCAGGTTTCTGACCTGAACAGATACTAAGGCTGATCTGTTTGAAATTGCCTATATTCAGCTATTAATGACCTTGTTATGGTTCATCCTACTAAGTGGATGGTGGTCTTCGGAGAGATGGAAAAGGCAAAAGGGTGACCAGTTTTCATAGGAGGGAGATGAGTTTAATTTGGGTCCTATTTTGACTCAGAGGTGCCTGGGAGATGGCCATGCAGAAAAATCTCACCGTGTGTCGGCTTGAAATCCTAAATGGCAAGTTGGTCCTTTTAGCATTTCTTACCCAGAACCTGTGAGAAGAAAAAGGCCTGGTGGTCCTCTTGGTGTCTGTGCACGCTCACTCACTCATGAAATGGCCTGTTTGTCACATGCCATGGACCTTCATGTGAGGTGGGATTAACCTTATAAAAGTGTGGGTAAGGAACAACTAATTTAAACTGGAACTAAAATCTGTGTGTTGGTAATATAATAACTAATTACCATGTCAGAAGATGAGAAAAAAATGTCAGGTTTCTTTTCCTTATCTCTGTTTTAGGGGGGAAAATGTATTCAAAACCCAGGTTCCTATTGGAAAATTGTCTCTCCCACCTATCCAAAAAATATAAGCAACCCAGTGGAGCCACATTTGAATTTTCCCTGACCTTGAGTTGTGCCTTTATTGCCACGATTAAAAAAACAAACCTACCACATGATGGTTTTCATTCATTCCCAGCTAAGTAAGCATTCCATTTTGAATGACAAATGAGTGCTGGTATTCCTTATCTGCTTTTGATAATGGAAACTAGCCCTCCTTAAAAATAATAAAGAGGGATTGTAGTTGACAGGACATTTACCTTCTCCAAGTCGTGTATCATAACAGCAGATTATGAGCCTGGCATTTTGGGGCATCAGTAGAATGTATTGAACCTCAGGGTAATTTGAAGTAAAGTCTAGGTGATGTTTTCCTTGAAATTCATCTCTGTAAAACCAAATCAAATGTATTACTGAGCCAGCAGAGTGAAGATGGAGATCCCAAAATACGAACATTCTAGCAAGTGGTAGGTCAGTCGATTGAGAACCACAGTCTCACCCATATTCTGAGGCAGTGTCATCTACCCCAAGCCTGTAGAAATAAAACCCCTTCTCACATAAGATCTCACTATCAGAATAAGATCAGAGTACAAGCCTGCAACCAAAGCCTATTAGTTTCTTAAGTACAATTAGTGGAATTCAGATCCCACCAATTCACGATTTATGAAGTCCCAGAAATGAGTGGACCTTTAATTTTCTATTTCTGTGAATAATGGTTCTAAGAGCAGGACCATTATTAGTGCAAAGTAAGCTCCAGCTGGCTTGTACTAGTAAGCTGTCTAAGATGCATACCACTTTCAGGTAACTCAGAAGCTGAAAGTATTTAAAACAATCTGTCAATTACAAATAAATCAAATCTGTTCATTCACATTTATCCTAGAGTACTTTTCCCTTTTCCTTTAGTGACAGCCGTAAAGCTTTCACTATGGTAAAAATAATGGAGTGTCATGAATTCATAATACCTTTCTCCCATTTAATTGGAATTACTGAGATTTTATAATGGCTCTATACATTTTGTTGCACACTCTGCCTCCTTGATTCCAACAATCTATGTCCTCACTAATTGTGGTCTTCTGGGGACCCTAGAGATATTTAAAACATGACAGGGATCATTGAATTGCAGAATCTTCAGAGACTTTATTGGCAAATGGCATCCATTGTGGAAATTCACATTAGGTTAAGGTGCTATGTAGTTCTCACTCAAGGAGAAAGGCCCCCTTTAACAAAGTTTTGATAAATTCCAAGATTACAATAATGTCTCATGTCATTCTTGCTCCCAACACTTGGCCACAACCATCCATCTCAGAGGAAGAAGTTAGTGAAGGATATTGTCATGAGAGGTAGGATAAAATTGCTTACAGCCTTGACCTGTAAATTCTTCCTGAATTTTCTGAACATTTCGATATTTCTAACAAAGTTGACTCATCCTTTAATATTTCAAAGGCATACCATGACAAATAAATAGAAATCTTAGATTACCTAGGTTTTCTACATCACATCTCAAGTAGCAATATGTATGTAATCTTTCCTTTTTCCACTTACAGTTTGTTAAAGAGGTTTGTAACTGGTTCCAATATTTGGAAAACTGTATACTTACAAGAAATATTTTGATGAGTCAGCTATAAGCTAATGGACAAGAGAGGTTACCTGACTTATAAGAACTTTCTATAATTAAGGTCAGGCCTCTGTGCTATTATTAATATTATAACTCAGCGTTAGCAGTTAACATTCAGGCTTCCTTGGAACCAGTGCTTTGGACGTCAACAAATACTGACAGATATATGAGAACATATTAAAAATCCTTAGTGAGAGGAACATCTATTAGAATCACTACAAATGATGTCTCTGTATTTCATTAAACATTAAGAAGCCATAAATTATTAGGATAAGATGAGCTATCAAAAAGATCCCTTGAAAATGACCCTCGATCCCAGTTTGGTTGAACAAGCTTTCCACACTCCTTATCATTTACTCACACACTATTAAAAGCTTGACATTCAGGATATTAGTTACAACTCTTGGTTACCTGTGAAAAAACTCAACTCCCAAGTAGCTAAAGAAAGAAGGAAATTTTTTGGCTTAACTGACAGTGAAATGCAGATGATCCCAAGCATAGGACTGATCTGGGGCTCACATATGTCACCCAGGCTCTGAGTGCCTCTCCCTCAGTCCTTCCAGGGCTCACTCCAGGAGTATAATGATTGCTTGAAGCAGCCTGAGATACAAATGCTAGAAGCTTAGCCTAGTAGAAAAAGCAGAAAAAGCAGAAAGGGTGGCTACTTCCAAAATGGTGGCAGAAGAACTCTGTGCAAATGTTCCCCAGAGAGATAGGCATAAGTGGTGAAAATTATTTTTAAAGCAACTATCTAGAATCTTTGGACATTATGATAAGGACCTAAACAAACAAAGAAACAGATTATTTAAGAAAATCTACTAATGTAACCAAATCCAAGCTTGCTTTGCTCGCTACATAACAGGCCCATAATCTAGAGGCAAGATGTTAGGGAAAGTAAAGTGACTTTATTTGGAAAGCCAGCAAACCAAGGGGATGCAGACCATTGTCGTAAAGAACCATCTCCCCTTGGCAGGAAATTTGAGCTTCTTTTATGTTGTTAGCAAAAGAGGGAACTGAGAGGGAATTGGAGTCCAAAGATGACTGATGTCTGTAGATATCTGAAGAAGGTTGTGTAACTTCTTTGTCCTTGGTCAGTGATCTTTGTGTACAGGAATCTGGTCATGTCATTCCTGTGAATGTTAAGCATATCATAGTCATTTCTGTATGTGCTTCCCTATCTCCTCAGGTAAAGTAGATTTTGGGTAGAAAGCAGTGTTTCCAAATCTTAGCCGTAAGCAAAATGTCTTCGCTGATTAACATGGCTACCTCTAGGGCTAAAGCAGAAGTTTCTAAGCTTCCGTCACACTAGCAAGGGAAATAGAAGCAACATGGAGTCAGACATCCTGGTTTTCTCCCTGTTACAGTAAAACTTGGTAAGAAAGAGGGAGAGTCTGTGACATTTGAACCTCCCTCTGGTCTCCCCTTCCAACTCAGCATGATGGAATGTCAACTCTGGGCAATTCAGTCAAGAATACAGGGATCCTTTCTCCCCAGCTCCTGGTTGAGAGATACGGTATTAGCTTAGGGAGGGCAGGCCATGAGGAGTTCTCATCTCTACAGCTATGTATCACAGAGCTTAAATTCCAGGCAAATGTAGCCAACATCCTGGGGCTTGCTTAATTAAGAGGAAGCTGGTACCTTCATGAGAGCAACAAACTAAACTATAAGCTAGTTAGTTTACCAGGGAGAACAGGGAAAGAGACAGATAAAAAGTGCCTTCTTGGTGCCAGAACAACGTTCAAAGTCTGGCCTCAATAACTATCCCTGCAAATAAGCCTAAATTGAATTGGATCAAATGGAGGAGCACTTAGTGCCTCAAAAACAATTAGCTGGCAGTTAGTGGAGGGTAATAACTGGGTGTAATACCATCAGAGGTAGACAGCTTAACAGAAAGATTAGAGAGTCAGTCAAAGAGAGGTGATAAAACCACTATCATTTCAGGATGGCTGTGTGCATGCCCCAGGCTGCACCCACTGAGGAACAATACCACAGGCTGCATAGAGTGGGTGAAGTGGACTTTCCTAAAATAGTCCAGGCAAGATTCTAAACAAATGAATAAATAAATAAACATCAAAGGGTGCCAGGGTGGCTCAGTCAGTTAAGCGTCTGACTTCAGCTCAGGTCATGATCTTGCGGTTCGTGAGTTCAAGCCCTGCATCGGACTCTTTGCTGACAGCTCAGAGCCTGGAGCCTGCTTCAGATTCTGTGTCTCCCTCTCTTTCTGCCCCTCCCCTGATTGCTTGCTCTCTCTCTCTCTCTCAAAAATAAATAAACATTAAAAAAATTTAAAAAAAAAAGAAATAAAAAACATCAATAAGCCCTGTAGGTTGGAGTTGCTAAAATATATTATCTAAAACATCCTATCATGCTATAATACATTAACATGCTAAATACATTATCCATATTTTTTCATCAAAAAAATTTGAGGCAAAGAAACGGAAAACTGTGACTCATTCACAGGAAAAAATGCAAGCAATAGAAAATGCCTGTGATAGGACCCAGATGTCAGATTTAATAGAAAAGACTTCACCCCTTGGGGGTCAGGCCTCGCTCTGGTCACTTGATGGGGTCTCATCCCTAGGGACATAGTACAACCCTGGGGCTCTGCTGGTGTGGGCTCAGGACCTGTGGGTACCAGCCTGATTCCTGAGGGTCTGACCAGGAGGTAGGGATATCACCACCACTTGGGACCCCAGCTCTCCCCAGCTGTCAGTAATTAAAAGCAATCTAACACGCATACACATGCACACACAAATAAACGACTTCAAAGCAGCCATTATATTTTCAAGCAACAAAAGGGAACCATACTTAAGTAAAGTAAGCTGTGATGACAATATTTCATAAAACTAAGAATATCGGTGAAAAGATGAAACTTATTTTTAAAAACAGCCAAATGGAACTTCTGGAGTTAACAGTTACAATGATTGAAATGAAAAGTCATTAAAGGAGCTCACCGTAGATTTGAAATTAAAGTAGAAAGAATTGGTAAATTTGCAGATAGATCAATAAAGGTCATGCAATCCAAGGAACAGAGAAAAATAATGATTAAAATTGACCAGAAACTGAGAGAAATGTGCAACACATAAAGCAAGTGAGCATATGCATGATGAGAGTGCCAGAAGGAGAGGGGAAGGAGAGAGAGGAATAGAAAAAAACTATTTGAAGAAATAATGGTTGAAAACTTGCCAATTTGATGAAAAACTATCTACCCATCAAAGTTCACAGAACTCTAAGTAAGATAAACTCAAGGAGGTCCACATGCAGACAAATCATAATGAAGATCCTGAAAGACAAGTCTTAAAAGTAACAAGAGAAAAACAACTTGTTACATACAAGGGAACTCCATTATGATTAACAGCAAATTTCTCATTAGAAACTGTGGAGGCCAGAAGGCCATGGGATGACATATTTGAAGTGCCAAGGGGTGGGGGGAAACTGTCAACCAAAAATCTTATATCTAGCAAAACTGTTTTAAAAATGAAGGTGAGATAGGCTGTGTGCCCAACAGTCCTCTGGATCTGTTTCTTGCTTCAACGGGGTTTGGATGGAATAGACCCAGGCATGCCTCTTCTACCAGCCTCCTACCACCCTCCAAATTTTTTTCAGTCTCAACCTTCAGAGCCATATTCTCAGCTACCCTCTGCCTCCGGGACCAGCCAGCACCCTGTATTGAGCTTAGCTCCTTATTAGCAATCAAATATGAACTCTCAAATTCATCAGAATTATTCCACAGAAGTGGATGCTGCTGTCAACCACCTGGTCAGCATGGATCTACCGGCCTCCTACACCTACCTCTTTCTGGGCTTCTATTTCTGCAAAGATGTAGCTCTGGAGGGCATGGGCCACTCTTTCCACAAGTTGGCTGAAGGAGAATGAGCCTACTGAGCTGTCTCTTAAAGATGCAAAACCAGCACCGCAGCCATGCCCAGGATGTGCAGAAGCCATCCCCAAATGAGTGGGGTAAAACCTTGGATGCCATGGAAGCAGCCCTCGTTCTGGAGAAGACCTGAACCAGACCCTTTTGGATCTGCATGCCCTGGGTTCTGCCCATGCAGACCCCTATCTCTGTGACTTCCTGGAGAACCACTTCCTAGATGAGGAGGTGAAACTCATCAAGGAGATGGGCGACAAGCTTTCTAACCTCCCCAGGATGGGCTGGGCAAGTATCTGTTTGAAAGGCTCACACTTAAGCATGACTACGAACTGCTCAAGCCCAGCAGCCTTTGAGGGGCCCTCTGGCATCCCTGTGGTGTGGGGGCTTATGCCTGAGCCTCTTCCTGAGGCCACAGGCAGCTTTTAAACCACCCTGGAGCCCTGGAGCCCTCTCCCAACCCTCTCCCAAGCCATGAACCAAATGGAAACAATAAGAATTTTCACAGAAAAAAAGAAGAAGAAGGAGAAGGAGAAGGTAAAATTGAGTCATTCCCAGATAAAGAAAACAGGTAGTTTGGTGCTAGCAGAACTGACTTATAAGCAATACTAAAGAAAGTTCTTCATGCTAAAAGCAAATGACTCCAGACAGTAATTCAAAATCACTTCATAAAAAAGACCCTTAGTAAAGGCAATTATATAGAAAACATTATAATGAATATTTCTTTTCTTAGTTCTTTTTAAAGTAATTTCTGCACCCAGTATGGAGCTTGAACTGATAACCCTGAAATCAGAAGTCACATGCGTTACTGACTGAACCAGCCAGGCACTCCTATAATGAGTATTTCTTATCATTTATTCTCTTAATTTATTTTGAAAACAATTGTATAATACAATATGTATGTAACTGTATTGTTGGGACTGTAACATAGAAATGTAATGTATTTAAAAATAATAACACAAAGGTGGTTGGAGTTGAGCAAAGTTGTCGGGGATAATAAAATGATACCAAAGAGTAACTCAAATCCACAGGAACAAATGAAGAAAATCAGAAATGGTAGAAGAAGGTTAATATAACAAACTCCATAAATATATCCTTGTTCTCCTTCCTCTCCCAGCTTCTTTAAAACATATACAATTAATATTTGCAAATGACATATCAGACAAAGGGTTAGTATCCAAAATCTATAAAGAGCTCACCAAACTCCACACCCAAAAAACAAATAATCCAGTGAAGAAATGGGCAGAAAACATGAATAGACACTTCTCTAAAGAAGACATCCAGATGGCCAACAGCACATGAAAAGATGCTCAACGTCGCTCCTCATCAGGGAAATACAAATCAAAACCACACTCATATATCACCTCACTCCAGTCAGAGTGGCCAAAATGAACAAATCAGGAGACTATAGATGCTGGCGAGGAGGTGGAGAAACGGGAACCCTCTTGCACTGTTTGTGGGAATGCAAATTGGTGCAGCCACTCTGGAAAACAGTGTGGAAGTTCCTCAAAAAATTAAAAATAGACCTACCCTATGACCCAGCAATAGCACTCCTAGGAATTTACCCAAGGGATACAGGAGTACTGATGCATAGGGGCAATTGTACCCCAATGTTTATACCAGCATTCTCAACAATAGCCAAATTATGGAAAGAACCTAAATGTCCATCAACTGATGAATGGATAAAGAAATTGTGGTTTATATACACAATGGAGTACTACATGGCAATGAGAAAGAATGAAATATGGCCCTTTGTAGTGACATGTTTGGAACTGGAGAGTGTTATGCTAAGTGAAATAAGCCATACAGAGAAAGACAGATACCATATGTGTTCACTCTTATGTGGATCCTGAGAAACTTAACAGAAACCCATGGGGGAGGGGGAGGAAAAAAAAAAAAAGAGGTTAGAGTGGAAGAGAGCCAAAGCATAAGAGACTCTTAAAAACTGAGAACAAACTGAGGGTTGATGGGGGGTGGGAGGGAGGGGAGAGTGGGGGATGGGTATTGAGGAGGGCACCTTTTGGGATGAGCACTGGGTGTTGTATGGAAACGAATTTGACAATAAACTTCATATATTGAAAAAAATAATAAAATAAAACACATACAATTACATGAAGTAGCAATTATAACAGTGTATTATTGGGTATGTGACAGGTATAGATGTAATACATACAACAAAGACATCACAAAATGGAGACAAGAGAATAGAGCTATATAGGACTGACATTAGTGTATCTTACTGGAATTAAGTTAATATAAATCTGAAGCATATTTTGATAAGATATATATGGTAAGCCCGGGAGCAATCACTGAAGAAAAATATGGTAAAAACAAATCACTATCTTAAAATGTTACATTAGAAAATATCCACTCAATGCAAAAGAAAGCAGTAAAGGAAGAGTACGGGAACAAAAGAGACATGAGACATATTGAGAACAAAAAGTAAAATGACAGACATAAATTCAACTATATCAATAACATTAAATGAGAGTGGATAAAACACTCCAATCAAAAGGCAGAAATTGCCAGAGATAGTTGATAAAAAAAAAAAAACATAATGTGCTATGTACAGGAAACATACCTTAGGTTCAAAGATACAAATAGGTTAGAAGCAAAATGATGGAAAAAGATGTCAATCAGACAGCAACCACAAGATAGCTGGAGTGGCTATACTAATATCAGACAGAACAGAACTGAAAAAAAATTGCTAGAGGAAAACAGGCACATTTTATAATGCTAAAAACATTAACCGACCAAGAAGATATAATAATTATAAATATACAACATGAAGCCCAAACTGACAGAATTGGAGGGAGAAATAGGCAGTCCACCAATAATAATGGGAGACTTTAATGCCCACATTCAATAATGGGTTACAATAGGTAGATCATCAACAAGGAAATAGACCTGAACAACACTTAAAAGCAATTGGACCAACAGATACCTATAGAGCCCTCCACCCAAGACTGGTAGAACACATGTTCTTCTGAGTGCATGTGGAACATTTCCATGGCAGACCACATGTTACACCACAAAACAAGCCTCAATGAATTAAAAAGGACTGAAATCACGTAAAGTATGTTCTCTGACCACGGTGGAATGAAATTAGAAGTCATTAAGAGAAAGAAATTTGGGAAAGTCACAAATAATGTGGAAATTAAACAACACACTCCTAGATAACCAATGGGCCAAAAAAGAAATTACAGAAAAAATTAGAAAATACTTTGAGATAAATGAAAATAAGCATACCAAAACTTATGAGAGCCGCTGAAGCAGTACTTAGATGGACATTTATAGTTGTAAACTGCTACATTACAAATGAGGAAAGATTTTAAATCAATATTTTAACCTTCTACCTGATACACTCAAAAAAGAACAAGCCAAATCCAAGCAAGAGCAAGGAAGGAAATAGTAAAGATTAGAGTAAAAAATAATGAAGTAGAGAATAGAAAAGTAATAGAGGATAACAACAGAACTGAAAGTTCGTTCTTTGAAAAGATCAACAAAATTGATAAACCTGTAGCTAGACTGAACAAGAGAGAAAAAGAAGACTCAAATTACTGAAGTCAGGAATGAAAGAGGGGAGATGAATACCAACATTAGTGATATAAAAAGAATTGTAAAGCAACAGTATAAAAAACTGTATGATAGTCAGTTAGATAACTTAGATGAAATGGACAACTTTGAAAATGACAACTCAGCACAGAGCCCGAGGTGGGGCTCAAACTCACAAACGGTGAGATCATGACCTGAGCCGAAACTGGACGCTCAACCGATTGAGCCACCCAGGTGCCTCTGGGAGAGGTCATTTCAGAGAATGAACCCCAAAGGCAAAAGTTACAGAGTAAAGACTGACCGTTCTGATCGTCTATTCTTTAATAATCTGTGCGAACAGTAAGAAAGTACTTTTGGGGCGCCTGGGTGGCTCAGTTGGTGAGCGTCCGACTTCAGCTCAGGACTAGATGGTTTCATCAGTGAGTTCTACCAAACCTTTAAATAATTAATACAAATTGTTTCCAATGTCTTTCAAAAAAAAAAAATAGAAAGAAAAGAAGTAAATATGTCCCAACTCACTCTATTAGGCCACATATTAACCTGTTACCAAAACCATGCAGTGACATCACAAGATGTCAGACCAATTACAGACCAATTACTCATGAATGTAAAAATTCATGAGATGGAAAAATCCTCAACAAATACTACCATAGAAAATCCAGCAACTCAAAAACGGATTATACACTATAGCTAAGTGGGATTATCCCCAGGGATACAAAGTTGGTTTAACATAGTAAAATCAATTAATGTAATATAATATGTAAACAGAATAAAGAACAAAAAGGTCATGAATATCTCAATAGATGCAGAAAAAAACTGACAAAATCTAGTAAAACTATCTCTATTGTCAAATGACTTCATATCGTATATAGAAAATCCTAAGGAATCAACTTAAAAAATAATTAGCATTAATACACAAATTCAGTGGGGTGCCTGGGTGGCTCAGTCGGTTAAGCATCCATCTTCAGCTCAGGTCATGATCTCATGGTTTGTGGGTTCGGGCCCCGCATCAGGCTCTGTGCTGACAGCTGGCTTCGGATTTTGTCTCCCTCTCTCTTTGCCCTTCCCCCACTCACACTCCAAGTGTCTTCCTCCAAAATAAATAAATATCAATACAAATTTAAAAAATAAACAAATTTAGTGAGGTTGCAAGATACAAAACCAAGACACAGAAATAAATTGTATTTCTAAACACTTCCAATGAGCAATCCCAAAATAAGATTAAGAAAACAATTCCATGTATAATGACAAAAATAATAAAATGCCTAAGAATAAATTTAACAAAATGAGTGTAAAATCTGTACTCTGAAAATTGTAAGAGTCGTTGAAAGAAATTGAAGAGTTAAATGGAAAGACAGCTCATGTTCATAGATCAAAAGACTTAATATTGTTAAGATGGCATTAGTCCTCAACATTGTCTACATAGTCAGTGCAGTCTTTAGCAAAATCCCACCTGACTTCAGTGCAGAAATTGACAAGCTGATCCTAAAATTCATACAGAAATCCAAGGAACTATAATGTGAGTAAACTTCTAGCCAGGCTAACTAAATAAAAAAGAGAAAGGACACAAATTGCTATTATTAGAAATGAAAAAGGGGACATCATTAGTACAGATTTATTTTGATGGACATTAAAAGTTTAATAAAAAAAATACTAACATTTCTATGACCACAAATTTGATAAGTTAAATGACATGGATTGATTCCTTGAAAGACACAAACTATCAAAACTCACACAAGAAGAAACAGATGATCTGAATAACCCTGTGCCTATTAAAGAAATTGAATCAATAATTAATATCTTAAAAACAGAAAGTACCAGGGCCAGATGGGTTTGCTGGTGAATTCTATCAAACATTTAAGGACGAAGTTATACCAGTTCTCTACAATCTCTTTCAGAGGATAGAAGAAGAGGGAATACTTCCTAGCTCATTATATGAGGCCACCATTGCTCTAATGCAAAACCAGACAAAACGATAATAAGGGAACTATAGACTAATTATCTCTCATTAACACAGATGCAAAAATCCTCAACAAATTATTAGCAAATCAAATCCAAAAAAGCATAGAAAATATTATACACCATAACCAAGTGGGATTTATCCCAGGTATGCGGGGCTGGTTCAGCATTAAAAAGTCAATTAACAAGGTGCCTGGGTGGCTCAGTCAGTTGGGCATCCAACTTCAGCTCAGGTCATGATCTCGCTGTCTGTGAGTTCAAGCCCTGCGTCAGGCTCTGTGCTGACGGCTGGGAGCCTGGAGCCTGTTTCAGATTCTGTGTCTCCCTCGCTCTCTGCCCCTCCCCCACTCATGCTCTGTCTCTGTCTCTGTCTCTCTCTCTCTCTGTCAAAAATAAATGAACATTTAAAAAAAATGTTTTAAAAAGTCAATTAGCGTAGCCCATCACATCAACAGGCTAAAAGAGGAAAAGTACATGATCTTATTAATAGATGCAGAAAAAACAGGGGCGCCTGTGTGGCTCAGTCGGTTGGGCGGCCGACTTCGGCTCCGGTCATGATCTCACGGTCCGTGAGTTCGAGCCCCACGTCGGGCTCTGTGCTGACAGCTTGGAGCCTGGAGCCTGTTTCGGATTCTGTGTCTCCCTCTCTCTCTAACCCTCCCCCGTTCATGCTCTGTCTCACCCTGTCTCAAAAATAAATAAACTGTTAAAAAAAATTTTTTTTAAATAAAAAAATAATAGATGCAGAAAAAACATTTGACAGACTTCAACATTTATTCATGATAAAAACTGTCAGTAAACTAGGAATTAAAGGTAACCTTATCAACTTGATAAAAAACTGTCTATAAAAATCCCTACAACTGGGACATCTGGGTGGCTCAGTTGGATGAGCATCCAGCTTCAGCTCAGGTCATGATCTCATGGTTTGTGAGTTTGAGCCCTGCATTGGGTTCTCTGCTGTTAGCACAGAGCCTGCTTCACATCCTCTGTCCCCTGCTGTCTACTCCTCCCCTACTCACACACTCTTTCTCAAAAATAAATAAATAAAGATTAAAAAGAAACCCAACAGCTAATTTTGTACTTAATGGATCTTACAAAGTAAGCTTTAGGACCTTAATAGGATAGGGAGACTCAATATTGTCAAGATGTCACTCCTTCCCAAGACAATTTATAGATTCACCTCAATTCCAGTCAAAATCCTACCAAGTTACTTTACAAATATAAACAATCTGTAAAGTTCTTATGGACAGGCAAAAGGCTCAGAATATCCAATACAGTGTTGAAAGAGAAGAACAAAGTTGCGTAACCAATGCTACGCAGCTTTAAGACTTACTCTAAAGCTATAGTCATCAAAACAGAGTTGTATAGGCAAAAGAATAGACAAATAGATCAATGGAACAGAATAGAGAGTCTATAAATAGACCCCCATAAATACAGTCAACTGATCTTTGACAGAGGAGCAATACAATGGAACAAAGATAGTGTCTTCAACGAATGGTGCTGGAACAACTGGATATCCATATACAAACTGATAAATATAGATGCAGACCTTACATACTTCACAAAAAGTAACTCAAAATGGGTCAGATACTGAAGTGTAAAATGCAAAACTATAAAACTCCTGGAAGATAACATAGGAGAAGACCTAGATGACCTTGGGTACCATGGTGGCTTTTTAGATATAATGCCAAAGACATGATCCATGAAAGAAATCATTGATAAGATGGACTTTGTTCAGTTTAAAAGCTTCTGCTCTGTGAAAGACAGTATCATGAGAATGGGAAGACCAGCTATAGGCTGGAAGAGAATACTTGCAAATTTCCGATAAAGGATTATTATCCAAAATATACCAAAAACTCTTTAAAACTCAACAATAAGAAGCAACCTAATTTTTTTTAATATATGAAATTTATTGTCAAATTGGTTTCCATACCACACCCAGTGCTCATCCCAAAAGATACCCTCTTCAATGCCCATCACCTACCCTCCCCTCCCTCCCACCGCCCATCAACCCTAAGTTTGTTCTCAGTTTTTAAGAGTCTCTTAAGAAGCAACCTAATTTAAAAGTGGGCCAAAGACTGGGGCGCTTGGGTAGCTCAGTCAGTTAAGCGTACGACTTTGGCTCAGGCCATGGTCTCACAGTTCATGGGTTTGAGCCCTGTGTTGGGCTCTGTGCTGGCAACTCGGAGTCTGGAGTCTGCTTTGGATTCTATCTCCCTCCCTCTCTCTCTCTGCCCCTCCGCTGCTTGCTCTCTCTCTCTCAAATATAAATAAACATTAAATTTAAAAAAATGGGCAAGGCTTTAATAGACACCTAATCAAGGAAGATGTACAGATGGCAAATAAGTATATGAAAAGATGCTTTATATAATATGTCATCAGAGAAGTGCAAATTAAACCAATAATGAGATACCACTACACATATGTTAGAATGGCCAGAAGGAACGCTGGTGTTACCAAATTCTGATGAGGGGGTGGACAAACAGGAATTCTCATGCCTTGCTGGTGGGAAAGAAAAATGAATGGCGTGCCTGGGTGGCTCAGTCAGTTAAGCATCCGACTTCGGTTCAAGTCACGATCTCATGGTTCGTGAGTTCAAGCCCCACATCTGGCTCTGTGCTGACAGCTAGCTCAAAGCCTGGAGCCTGTCTTCGGATTCTGTGTCTCCCCCTCTCTCTGTTCCTCCACTGCTCGTGCTGTGTCTGTCTGTCTCTCTCTCTCTCAAAAATAAATAAAAACATTGAAAAATTAAAAAAAAGAAATGAAAAATGGTACAGCCACTTTGGAAGATAGTTTGGTGGTTTCTTACAAAACTAAATGTACCTTTACCATGGGACCCAGCAGTTGCACTCTTGGTATTACCCAAAGTAGCTGAAAACATGCCCACACAGTAACCTGTACTTAGATGTTTTAGCAGCTTTATTCATAATTTTGAAAACTTGGAAGCAACCAAGATGTCCTATGGCAGGTAAATGGATAAATAAACTGGACACATCCAGATAATGGGATATTATTGAATGCATAAAAAGAATTGAGCTATCAAGCCCTGAAAAGTCATGGAGGAAACTTAAATGCATATTACTAAGTGTTAGAAGCCTATCTGAAAAAGCTACACATTTTTGATTCCAGCTATATGACTTTCTGTTAAAGGCAAAAAGCTATGGAGACAATGAAGACGTTTGCCTGGTTGGGGGGCAGCCAGGGTAATGAATGAACAGGCAATGCACTGAGGGTTTTTAGGGCAGTGATAATATTCTATATGGTATTACACTGGTATATATATGTAACTATACCTTTGTCCAAACCCAAGAATGTACAACACCAAAAGTTAACCATCATGTAAAGTATGTACTTGGGGTTATTATGATATGTCAATGTAGGTTCATACTTGGTAACAAATATACCATTCTGGTGAGCGATGTTGATAATAGAGGAGACTATGCACGTGTAGAGACAGGAGATATAGGAGAAATCTCTGTACTTTCTCTTAATTTTTTTGTGTACCTGAAACTGCTCTTAAAAATAATCTTTATTAGAAAGAAAGAATGAAAGAAAAAGAAAGAAAGAAAGAAAGAAAGAAAGAAAGAAAGAAAGAAAGAAAGAAAGAAAGAAAGATGGAGGGAGGGAGGAAGGAAGGAAGGAAGGAAGGAAGGAAGGAAGGAAGGAAGGAAGGAAAGAAGGAAGGAAGGAGAGCTCAAGGGACCCAAAATATCCAAAACCAACCTGGAAAAGGTGAGCAAGGTTGAAAGATTCTCACTTCCTGATTTTAAAATTTACTACTAAGGTACAGTAACCAAGCCAAAGCAGTACTGACATAAGGATAGACATATAGAGCAATGAAAGAGAATTGACTCCAGAAATGAATCCTCATAGTTACAGATTCATTCAATGGAGAAATAGTAATCTTTTCAACAAATGGTGCCAGGAAAACTGAACATCCACATGCAAAAGGATAAAGTTGTATTCCCTACCTCATGCCATATTAAAAAAATTAATTCAAGTGGATCAAAGACCCATATTGAAGAGCTAAAAATGGAAAAGTCTTAGAAGAAAATACAGGAGTAAATCTTCAGGACCTTCAATTAGACTGTGTTGTTTTTGGTTTTTTTTGTTTTGTTTTGTTTTAAGATATGATACCAAAAACCCATGGAACAAAAGAAAAACTGGATATTTGGACTACATCAGAATTGAAAACTTCTGTGCTTCAAATAAGACCATCAAGAAAATATAAAGAAAGACATCCACAGAATGGGAGAATATATTTGCATATCACATATCTGATAAGGAACTTGTTATAAATAATTCTTACAACTCAATAATAAAAAGATAAATAGCCCAATTAAAAAATGGGCAAAGGATCTGAATAGACATGCCTCCAGAGAAGATATAAAAAGAGGAAATATACATATAAAAGATGCTCAACATCATTAGTCATCAGGGGAATGAAATCAAAACCACACTGAGATGCCACTTCACCCCACTAGGATGGCTGTAATCAAAAAGACATTATAACAAATGTTGGCAAGGATGTGGATAAACTGGAAGCCCTGTGCACTGCTGGTAGGAATATAAAATGGTGCAGCTGCTTTGAAAAACAGTCTGCCATTTCCCCAAAAGATTAAACATAGAGTTACCCGATGACTCAACAATTCCACTTCTACATAATAAAGAGAAATGAAAACATATGTACACAAATATTCATAGCAGCATTGTTCCTAAGAGATAAAAGATGGATACAACCCAAAAAGATGGATACAATCCATCAACTGTTGACTGGATAAATAAAATGCATTATGCGTGTGAAATGGAATAGTACTTGGCAGGAAATAGAAATGAAGTAAGTATTATTGATACATGCTACAGTGTGGGTGTGCTTTGAAAGCATGCTAAATGAAAGGAGCCATTCAAAAACAACACATATTGTATGATTCCATTTATATGAAATGTACTGAATAGGCACATCTATTTATAAAGATAGTAGATTAGTGCTTGCCTAGGGCTAATCAGGATGTGGAAAATAGGGAGTGGCTGCTAATGTGTACAGAATTTCTTTTTGACATGCTGAAAATGTCCTAAAAGTAGATTGTGATGATGTTCAGCAATCAAAAAGAATGAAATCTTGCCATTTTCAGCAACAAGGATGGAACTAGAGTGTATTATGCTAAGCAAAATTAGTCAGAGAAAGACAAATATCATATGACTTCACCCATATGTGGAATTTAAGATACAAAACAGATGAGCATAAGGGAAGGGAAGCAAAAGTAATATAAAAATATAAAAACAGGGGCTCCTGGGTGGCTCATTCAGTTAAGCGTCTGACTTTGGCTGAGGTCATTATCTTGCAGTTTATGAGTTTGAGCCCTGTGTCGGGCTCTGTGCTGACACCTCAGGGCCTGGAGCCTGCTTCAGATTCTGTGTCTCCTCCTCTCTCTGCCCTTCCCATGCTCATGCTATGTCTCTCTCTCTCTCTCTGTCTCTCAATAACAAATAAACGTTAAAAAAAATTATATATATATAATATATATATATATACTTAATATATGTATATATATATATTATATATATATTATATATATATAATATATATATAGACAAGGAGGGGGACAAAACACAAGAGACTCTTAAATACAGAGAACAAACCGTATTGCTGGAGGAGTTGTAGGGGAGGGGATGGGCTAAGTGGGCAAGGGGCATTAAGGAGGACACTCACTGAGATGAACACTGAGCGTTATATGTATGGGATGAATCACTGGATTCCACTCCTGAAATCATTACTGCATTATATGCTAACTATTTGGATGTAAATTAAAAAAAAAAAAAAAAAGATTGGGATGATGTTGTACCACTCTGTGAATATATTAAAAACCATTGAATTGTTCACTTTAAATGGATGAATTGATATATAAATTATATTTCAGTAGAGCTGTTAGAAATCAAAAGCATGGTACTTAATAACTGTCATAAAAATTCTGGGGTAGGAGCAACGAGGTGGCTCAGTCAGCCAAGTGTCCGACTCTTGATCTGGGCTCAGGTCATGATCTCACAGTCATGAAGTTAGTCATGAGATCATGCCATACATCGGGCTCCGCCCTGAGCATGGGGCCTGCCTAAGATTCTCTCTTCCTCTCCATCTTACTCTGCACATCTCCTGCTTGCTCATGTTCTCTCTTTCTGTCTCTGTATTTCAAAAATAGAAAAAAATACTGTGGTATATTGTGATTGCCCCTGAATGGCTCATGTGCCATTATCCCTGAATAATCATTATGGCCAGAAAGGTAAGATACTCTGATTAGCCCAAGTTAACTCACATTATCATCCATGGGCAACAGGGGCCACCTACATGTGAACCACAGGTATTTGATTTTTTCACAGGAGAGAGGGTTGTTCTTCTCAGAAGATGAAGGAAGATATGCTGGAGAGGCCAAACAACAGATTATTATCTAAGTTAAAAATGACTAGTTCTTGGGGCGCCTGGGTGGCTCAGTCGGTTGAGCATCCGACTTCGGCTCAAGTCATGATCTCGCGGTCTGTGGGTTCGAGCCCCGCGTCGGGCTCTGTGCTGACAGCTCAGAGCCTGGAGCCTGCTTTGGATTCTGTGTCGCCCTCTCTCTCTGCCCCCTCCCACTCATGCTGTGTCTCTCTCTCTCTGTCAAAAATAAATAAACGTTAAAAAAAATTTTTTTTAAAAGAATGACTTGTTCTATAACATTTCTTCTCAAGCCTTCAGATAGGCCCTTTTACTTTGTTAGGATAAGGAATATATATATGGTGGGGCCTTTAAGAAACTTAATAGCCACAGTACTAGGAAGCATGTAATGGAGATAGAAATTAATTTGAGATATATCAAGGCAATATGGTGTGGTTGTTAAGGCTATAGACTCTAAAGCAGCCCAAATATGTTCAGATCTTGCTTATACCACTTACTGCTGTGTAACCTGAGGAAATTACTTTTCTTTGCCTGAATTTATTCATCTGCAAAATGGGAATAAGAATATTGCCAACTCACAACAATAAATTTGTAAATAAAATTGTAAAAATTTTAGTTAATACATTTAACATCCTCAAGAATTGTGCCTGGCACATAGTAAGTGTGAGCTTCTATTTTTATTATAGTTAATATCATTTTAAGGACTGATATGTGGCAGGAAGCTACTGAGATTATTAACTTTTTTCGCAAAGGGACCTTATCTTGGCTAATAGCAACAAAAAATTTTTTGGTCTATTTGGCCAAGCCATAACCAACACAGAACAATTAGAACATACCTCAGCAGAGAACACCACTGTTATAATATCAGACACACTGTAGAAAATTGTCTTTTTGTTCCCAACATGATTACCCTCCTAGTAGTTCTGGAATTATCATGTTTGTTATGAAGCATAAGAATCATAACTCATATTTGTTGAGTACCTACTATAATTCTCTGGTTGCAAGCAATCAAAATTGATTCAGACTGAATTAATAGAAACCCAGAGATCACGAGACATTTGAAGAAACTCTAACAGAAATGACAAAGGTCAAAACAAATAAAGAGAAACTATCAACTTAGAGAAAATAATATATGCAGGATAAATAAAACTTCTAAAGAAATTATCATTAGTATCCTCAGAGAAAGAAGATATTACATGAAGAAGCATAGGATTTTTTTGGGGGTGGAGAGAGCATGTAAGCAGGACAGGGGTAGAGGAACAGGAAGAGAGAGAATCTTGAGCAGGCTGCACGCTGGGTGTGGAGCCTGATGTGGGGCTCAGTCTCATAACTGTGATATCATGACCTGAGCAAAAATCAAGAGTTGGACACTTAACTGACTGAGCCCCAAGAAGCATAGGATTCTATAAAAAAGGAAACATTTAGAGACTAAAACCAAAATGTTTATAAATTCAAATGTGTAGGGGCACCTGGGTGGTTTAGTAGTTTAAGTGTCTGACTCTTGATTTTGGCTCAGGTCATGATCTCATGGTTTATGAGTTTGAGCCCCATGTTGGGCTCTGTGCTGACAGTGTGGAGCCTGCTTGGGATTCTCTCTCTCCCTCTCTCTCTCTCCCCTCCCCTGCTCACTCTCTTGCTCTCTCTCAAAATAAATAAAAATTTGATAGCAGACATGAGCAACTCAATACAAAAACTGCAGAAAAAGTTGAGGAAATTATTCCAAAAGTAGAGTGATAAACAATAAAAACCAATTAGATGGAGAATAGCAGTGAAATGAACAGAAAATTAGAGGAAAGATCCAATATATGAACAATAGTAGTTCTGAAAAGTGAGAATAGAGAGCACAAAGGATAGGAATCAACATTGAAATTAATTCCAAGAAAATTTCTTACAACAGCAAGACATAGATTTCCAGGTTGAGAAAACCACCAAAAGACTATTACATTAAATGAAAAAAAGTCATACATCACCAGGTAGATTGGCTTCAATTTTCAGGGTTCCAGTCCAAGATGGCAGCATAGGAGCCTCTTGAATTCACCTTCTCTCATGGACACCCTGAGCCTACAGCTACACATGGAATAATTCCCTCTGAAAGAAATTTAGGAACCAGCTGAGTGATTCCTACACATTTGGCAAGCAAGGAAATACCCTTTTTACCCACATTGAAATGGGTCTTGGCACTCTCAACTACTGGGAGCCACTAAGAACAAAGAAGATGGATTGAACCATCACAAATGTTTGAGAGACATCCTAGAGCTTGAGTGAGATGTATAGGAGACTGGAAGAGGCAGCTGTTTTATCTAATGCACAAAATCCAACACAGAGAGTCAAGGAAAATGAAGAAACAGAGGAATATGTTACAAATTAAAAAACAAGATAAAACTCCAGAGACAGACCTTAATAAAATGGAAATAAATGATTTACTTGATTAAAATGATAACAGTAATAAAGATGCTACCAAAGTCAGAGCACAATACATAGGCAAAGTGAGAATTTCAACAAAGAGATAGAAAGTATAAAAAAGTACCAAACAGAATCACAGAGCTGAAGAATACACTAACTGCACCAAAAAATTCAAAATTCAACTGCACCAAGGGATTCAACAGCAGACTGGATCAAATGGCAGAAAGGACTTGAACTTTGAGAACGATAGAGAGAAAACGTCATATTGTGTGTCAATAGTGAAGAAAGGGTCACATCCAAAGGATTAGAAATCAGAAGGGCTCCATATGTCTCAACAGCAATAGTGGAATTGCTAAAATATTGCAGCAATGCCTTTGAAATTCAGAGCGACATCATTTCCAACCTAGAATTCCATACCCAGCCAAACTACAAACCAAGCACATGGGTAGAACCAAGACATTTCCAGATGTGCACAGTTTTCAAATATTTACCTCCTCTGAGTCTTCTCTCAGGGAGCTACTGAGAATGCTGCACCGGAATGAAGGAGTAGATCAATAAAGGAGAGGACATGGGATCCTGGGAGCAAGGAATCCCACAAAAGAGATATAAAAGAGTTTTAGGGGAAAGAAAGTGAGAGCTGCACAACATTCTGATTAAAACATATCAGGAAGCTGTGGAATGAACTTTGCTAAATATGTGTAAAACTAAGCAACACAATAACAGCAAAAAAGGCAATTATTAATTCCAGGGAAAAAAGAATTGTGGTAAAGTATTGTGGTTCACTCCATGGCTTGATTGGAAATAGTGTTTACATGCCATCATAAGATAACAGTGTATATTGAGCTAAACAGTACTTTGGTATGCTGTATTAGGGGATGAGAAGTGTGTATTTGAGAAGTATGGTGGGGTTGGGAGTTTGTGTGAAAGGGAGTTAAATTATCTTCCAGGGTAGAAAGTCAATAGATAAGACATGTGTGATATAATAAGAAATACATATCTGGACTCTGCCCCTGGTTTTTGATACATAGCTCCTAAAACTCTTGTGATTTCCTGAGTGAGATGGGTGCTAGGAATACCTTTTGTTCTAGTATTTATTTGGTCTTTGACCCTCTTCATGACACAGAGGTCCTAAAAAAATCTTGTAATTTCCTGAATGATTAGGGTAATAGGAGCATCTTACACAGATATTCTAAATTCCTTGGAATTCCCTGGGTGATAGGAGTGTTTTTTGTTCCCCTGAGGTGACTCTTCTTGGGCTGGTCATCAGAAAGACGAAGTCATGATTAGAAGCTTGGGACTTTCAATCCTACTCCCCATCCTCCAGGAAGAGTAGAGGGAGATTAGAGATTGAGTTAAACTATCATGCCCCTGTGATGAAGCCTCCATAAAAACATGTAGACTTTGGAGTATAAAGAGATTCCTGGTTGGTAAATACATTCATGTGCCAGGATGGTGACTTGCTCCATGCTTTGTGCAGATGGAAGCTTCTGTGAGCGCAACCCCTCTGGACCTCACCCTGTGTACTTCTTCATGGGTATCCTTTATTATATCCTTTATAATAAATCCATGAAAACGTTTTCCTGAGTTTTCTGAGCTGTTACAGCAAGTCATCTAACTTGAGGAGTCGATCATGGGAACTCTCATGTACTTGTAGCCAAGTTAGACATAAGTGTGGGTACCTGGGAACCAAGTACTATGATTGGCATCTCAAGTGGGGTGCAGTCTTGACAGACTGGGCCCTTATCCATTGGCATCTGCACTAACTCAGGTGGTTAGTGTCATTGAATTGTAGGATACCCAGTAGATCCGCAGTGTTGGAGAATTGACACATTTGGTGTCAGAAGTGCTGTAGATTCAGAGAAATAGTTGTTATTTTAACATATTATTTAGTGACTTGAATGCACATATCCAAAACAATTTAAATTGTATTTTAAAAAATTTTTTGATGTTTGTTTTTGAGAGAGAGAGAAACAGAATGCAAGCAGGGGAGGGGTAGAGAGAGAGGGAAACACAGAATCCAAAGCAGGCTCCAGGCTCTGAGCTGTCAGCACAGAGCCCAACGCAGGGCTTGAACCCAAGAACTGTGAGATCATGACCTGAGCCGAAGTCAGATGCTTAACCTACTGAGCCACTCAGGTGCCCCTCAAAAACAGCATTTAAAGAATTGGAATTGATTGTTAGTTGTAAAAGTAGTAAATGCAGTGGGAGACGTGGAAATTTTATTTGTCCACTTGTCTCTCTATCTGTATTTAATTATTTACCAAGCCTTTGTTAACTTCAACCCTTGTATTTGTTAAATTGTGGAAAATTATCTACTGGTAACTCTTCAGATCAATTCAGTGGATTACGATCAGATTTCAAAAAAGTAAAATAAAGTAGAATACAATAGTGAGCATGCATTGCATAGAGCAAAGACAAATATTATTTTTGAATTTTTCGTTTCTGTTTCATATATTTATGCACATACTAGAATCATGATGTAAATGCATTTCTTACTGTGAGATGCAGTTGAAAGTAGTTTGAGAAATGGGCTTCAAGATGTGTCTTCAGGATGTCCCACTGAAAGCAAAGAATGTTCGGGACGTGGCCCAAGACCATGCAGTGTCTGTTGCACTTAACACTGGGAGGATCTTTAAGTTTATGGTTTTGTTAACTCTTCACAACTCTGATTTGTATCCTTTTTATAAATGAGGAAACTGAAATTAGCCCAAGTTTCTTCTATAATATAGGTATTCTGCCCTACTTCTTGCATTTTCAGAGGGCCCTGTTTTCTCCTGTACTTACAGAAAACGTTACCAAAGTGTTCCAGAATACCTCCCAAGCCTTCCATTTCTCCACTATGAAATGGGTGTAACGCAAGCACATATGTCTTTGCTTTGCTGTTTAGTGAGGCTGTTATATTTAAAATTGCTACACCCCTCGCTTTGCTTTTCCCCTATTCTGCTGTCTTCAGTTAGAAGACTGCATGATGTATTTATCTTTTCTTTTTTTATTTTTTTACTTTTCCCACTAGCATGTGAGTCCTGTCAGGAGAAAGATCTTTGATCTCCAGCACCTAATAACAGATGGCACTCTGTAAAAGTATTTCAATGCATGGACAGATGAGAGGGAGGGAGGGCAGGAGGGAAGGAAGGAGGAAGGAAGGAAGGAGGGAAAGCAGGAACAAAGGAGGGATAGAAGGAAGGAGGGAGGGAAGGCAGGAACAAAGGAGGGAAAGAAGGAAGGAAGGAGGGAAAGTAGGAACAAAGGAGGGAAAGAAGGAAGGAAGGAGGGAAAGTAGGAACAAAGGAGGGAAAGAAGGAAGGAAGGAGGGAAAGTAGGAACAAAGGAGGGAAAGAAGGAAGGAAGGAAGGAAGGAAGGAAGGAAGGAAGGAAGGAAGGAAGGAAGGAAGGAAGGAGGGAGGGAGGGAGGAAGGGAGGGAAGGAGAGATGGAGCATCGACTTACAATCAGGGCTTTAGCAAGTGCTTCAAAGAGCAGTAGAGAGGATTTGAAGGTATAACGCTCGTAAGAGTGTCCAGCCTTGCACACAGTAAATACTCAGTAAATGTTGGTTGGATTTGATTTTCAAATATATGGAAAGGGAAAACATTCTTAGAAAACTAGTCCAGTTTTAGGGAAGGCCTACAGTTCCTGAAGACCTACTGATCCTGTTTTCAGCAACTCCCTAGCAGAGAACACATCCTCTGGGGAGGCACCATCTGACCAAAAGACTAGACTGCTCTAAGTGACAGTTTCCCTGGCTACCAGATGTCTACAGTCAACAGGAAAAGATAGTGTGTACTTGCTGGCTGGGACTGCAACACCTGATAACAGGAGGAAGAAAGCCAAAAGGGATGGAAGCAGATGGAAGATCTGAGACAGCCATCATCTCAGAACGTACCGGAGAAACCAGACACCTTCAGTAATGCAAGGCCTGTGGAAAACGTCCTGCGTGCAGCTATGACAGTTGGCCACACAGCTGCGATGATGAAATCAAAGACCAAATACAAGTTTGATGAGCCAGAATTTTAGGAGAACCATCCCAAACAAAGCCATCATTTATTTGCCCAACTTGGAGGCAGTCTGATTGTGTTTGCATGGAGATCAAAGATTAAAGTGATCAGAGAAGTCTGTTAATGGGGAGCATGTGTGACTGCAGTCATGACATTGGTACATTCTGCTCTTTTTTAAAACTTCACAAAAATGAGTATGTAAGTTACATGTAATTCCACAAGAGGGCACAATGGAAGCAAAAATACAAATTGTTATACTTTAATTTTCTCCTGTGCCACCGTATTTTATGCTGGTAATTTAATGATCAACCTTAACATCTCAAAACAGTTAAATTGGTGGATCACTATTTAATAAAAAATGGGTATTTATTTTTGTACAGACTCCCAGTGTTTGTACAGGAAAGGGGAGCCTGGGTGGCTCAGTCGGTTGGTTAATCGTCTGACTTTGGCTCGAGTCATGATCTCACTGCTTGTGAGTTCAAGCCCCACGTCAGACTCTGTGCTGACAGCTCAGAGCAGCTGAGGAGCCTGCTTTGGATTCTGTGTCTCCCTCTCTCTCAGCCCTTCACCTACTCATGCTCTGTTTGTCTCTCTCTCAAAAATAAATACTACAAAAAAAATTTTTTTAAACCAGAAAAAAACAGTATATAGGAACAGTACTTTCCAAGTGTTCGTGATTCTATCCTATCTTAGGCTAATTTAACATTATCAAATAGGATGTTTGAGAATATTCAGCATGGAACAGAAAGTCCTTTGCTCTCTGCACATCCAAAGTGAAAGGAAAGTATCTCAAAGCAGACAATTAGCAAGTATGTATAGCATGATGCCACTACTATTTTTAAAAATCCAAATGCACATATGTGAGTGAGTGTATATATACACACAGCCATTCATTCAACAGTGTTTATTGAGCCCCAGCTATGTAGCTGTCCCTGGAAATACGGTTGTAAGCAAGGGAGCCAAATTTCCTGCTCTTAAAACTTACATCCAAACCATGAAAGAATGACCAAAAAAAAAAAAGTTTTACATTTTATTTTAGGTAGTTAAAAGAATTATGGGGAAAAAAACTTATGAGTTTAAAGAGTGACAGGGAGTAGAGATCTCTGAGGAGGTAATAAGTGAGTTAAGATCAGAATGCCTAGCCATCCTACAATCACACGTGTAGATAAATGTGTAGAAACAGTCAGGGTGCTGTTCACTGAAGTGTTTACTATGAGTTCGTTCTAATGAAAAGAGAGAGGATGTGGGGGCTTGGAGTAGTGGTGTGTAGGGAGGGGATAGACAGGAAAAGAGGAGCTTGAATTTCTGACACCACAGACTGCTGCCTTGGCTGTTTTGCTAACACACAAGCATGCATTTGTGTATTGTGTACTTTGGAGAATTTCTTAAAATGGCAAACCAATAAGAAAGAGAAGAAAACAAGAACATAAGAGCTTTTCATAATGTATGGAAGCTAGAAGACATATAGACACACCGTGAAAGTACAGGCCTCTTGGTGACCAGGTGTTCTGGGTCTGGCTGTATTTACATTAATACAAAAAAATAAACATGGCAGTGATAATAGAGAACAGGATGGTTGTACCACCCTGATTACTCATCTCCCTGCCAACTGTGTCCCTTCCCTCCTGCATACCACTCCTGGATTTTTGGATTTTGAATGCTACTCTTAGCCTGTGAATTCTGAGCTCAGAACCTTTTCAGAGTCTCTGTTCCCATATAGGATCCAGTCCAAACCCTTTTGTTCAGGGTTTTTGTTCAGGGCCAGCCTTTTGTTCAGGGCCCTTTGCATTTTGACTGAGTTCACCTGTTAATTATTCAGCATTATTCCAAATCATGATTTCCCTGTCCAGCCAGGCTGGTCTGCCATTGTCCTCCTGAGATGCTGAACATATTATCCTTCACCATACTGTTGCCTGGGGATGATGCCCTGGCCACTTCGCTCCTCCGCATCCAGCCTCACTTATTAAAATCATACCCAATTCTTTAAAACTCACCACGACACCCTAATAATCTGAGCTCAAATTTCTCATTACCTTCAATAAATTATTTCTCAGCATCACACAGTCATACAGGCTTCCAAGGTCAAACATCGATTTGGATCCATGTTTTTGATAGATAAGTAGATAGATAGATAGATAGATAGATAGATAGATAGATAGATGTTTTTGATAGATAAGTAGATAGATAGATAGATAGATAGATAGATAGATAGATAGATAGATAGACAGATAGATAGAAAGATAATTATAGATATATGTGTATGCATTGGTTAGTATACATAGGTGCACTTCCTAACTATCCACTGAAAGAGGCTAGAAGCAGAGTGTATTGTGGTGCTGGAAATTAATGATGTGTTAAAATATAAAATGAATGGACGGATGGATGGATGGATGGATGGAGCGATGGAGGGATGGATGGAGCGATGGAGGGAGGGATGGATGGAGTGATGGAGGGAGGGAGGGAGTCATACTGAAAGGGCATGGGAAGCAATCTGAAAGAGCCCCATATGTCCAGACTCGGAACAGCATGGGCAACAAAATAAGCAATGACAGTATGGACCTATAACCCCTGAAATAGAATAATTTTCCGTAAGTCCATACTAATATAAATAAATAACTGAATGGATAAATAAATGGGGAGAAGTGACAGCTCTTCCCTTCAGAAGAATTCGAATTAACATTTGTAGAAAGAATGTGGAAAATAGAAAATGACCATTAGAATGCCATAGTACTAATGGCTGTAGGTAAGATCTAAAATTAGGGGGTGAGGGGCGCCTGGGTGGCTCAGTCGGTTAAGCGTCCGACTTTGGCTCAGGTCATGGTCTCACAGTCTGTGAGTTCGAGCCCTGCGTGGGGTCATGTGCTGACAGTTCAGAGCCTGGAGCCTGCTTCAGATCCTGTGTCTCCCTCTCTCTCTTCCCCTCCCCTACTCATGCTCTGTCTCTCTCTCTCTCTCTGCCAAAAATAAATAAACATTAAAGAACATTTTTTTTCAAATAATCTATGCTCCTTTAAAAAAAATAAAATAAAATTAGGGGGTGAAACTTTAACCAGAAACGAGATGTTTGCATGTTTCAAAGCATTTCCTCCAGAATATTTGGCAATTATGAAGCGGGAAATATGTTTATTGCAGAGAATATTGGGAGACAGTACCTTAACCAAGTGATTAAGGTTCACATCACTAGTAATACATGTCAACATCATATATGCCCAGATATGATACACTGAGAAGGGCACTTCACCTCTGCTGTGTTCTTCCTAATGATGCATAATCTCAGTCTAATCATGAGAAAACACCAGACAGCAAATTGAGTGACTTTTACCAAGTGGTTGACCACTACTCTTCCAAGGTGTCAAGATCATGAAAAGACAAGGAAAGACTAAGGAAAAGACAAGGAAAGATTGGAGGAAATTAGGAAAATGTACCAACTCAATGTAAGGTGGGATCCTTGATTGAATTTTGAACCAGAAAAGGGACATTAGTGGAAAAGCTGCTAAAATCAGAGTCAATTCTATAGTTTTAAGTTAGTAGTGTTGTACAAGGTTAATTTCTTAGTTTTGACAAGTTCTCGGTGGTCATGTCACACGTCAACACAGCAGAAGCTCAGTGATGAGTACGTGGGAACTCTCTGGATTCCTTTTGAAACTCTTTGTGGAAGTCTAAAATGGTCACAAAATAAAACATTTAAAAACACACACATACATATACGCTGGTTCCAGGCGCCGACGCCAGACCTAATAATTCAGAATCTGGGGGTAGGGACCGGGGATCTGCATTTTAAACAAACTTCATCAATGATTCTCAGGTACACGGAGGTTCAAGAACAACTACTCTGTGACTATCCACATCCACCAGTCACGTTGTGAGCATGTACGGTTAGCATTAGGTGAAAATCAGCATGAGCCTTTGGTATCAAAGAACCCTGGTTTCACTCTACCATTTTTCAGCAGTGACCTTGGGTACGTTATTCAAGCTCATCTGTTAAATGCGGGTAATAATACCACCTTAGCAAGGTTTTTGAGGTACCATTGTATATGAAATGCCCAGAAGGATGCTTAACATGCAATGGGTATTGAGTAAACAAAGGGATTAGTTTATTTTTCCTTTACATTTGTAAATTAGTTTATTGACAAAAAAAAAAAATCTGTGGATTCATTATTTCATAGAGTTCTGTGACCTTGGGCAAGTAACTTGACCTCTCTGTGTCTCAGTTTCCTCATCTATAAATAGATAATACTATTATTATCTACTAATACTACTAATAATACTAATACTACTACCTATTAGGTTGAGCTGGTGGAACAGGGCTTCGCACATAGTGCTATATGAGTGTTTATAATTATTTTAATTATTTAGCCAGAATAGTATCTTACCTACCTAATTATTTTATGGGATTATTGTTTACATGGGCCTCAGGCTATTATTACCCCTTCTGATCAGTTTTCATTCTTCAGATTTTCACCTCTCTTTACTAGAGGACCTCCCATATTACCTAGACGTTGGTGGAAATGTTCATTTTTATTCAGCTTTCTCTCTTTCCTCAAAAGTTCTTGTCTCTGTAATAGCCTGTTTCAATATAGGTCCAGTGTGCATTTTTTTCAAAAGGAGTGTGACAGAATGGTGGAGGAAAATGGTACTTATTTTTACTTATTTTTATCAAGTTGCAGATTTATGTTGCTGTGTACTTTCCTTTTTTCTTTTCGTTTGGAGACTTTGGAATTTTGGTCCCAGCGCGGAAGGTCCAGAAAACCTTAGAAGCTCTGTTCCTTCCAGTTGATCTTTCTGTAGAATGAGAAGGGGCAGGAGTCACCAAACATTTTCCCAGAATCTGCTCACCCACCCCCCACCTCCCCCATCCCCACCCCCCACCCCCCCGCAGGGGAAGACTTTATGTTAAGAGAGCTGGAGGCAGGTAGCGGAGGGGTTGCTCTCTCTTGCTCCTTTCTTGCCCCGAGATGTCCTCTTGGTCAGCTTTGATAGACATCTTGCCTGGAGGAGAATGTGCTGTACGACTGATATTTCAAAACAAGAAGAGAAAAAAAGGACAGGGACCTGATTGAACTGTGGAAATGAAAGAATGAAAGAATACCTTGGAAAAATGCCTTGAGTATATTTGGCTTAGGGAAGTGAAAATTCACCAAGGTAGAAATAGGTTAAGTAACCCCACGGAGTACATTGTGTAAACCGCACTTTGATTGCAAAGGCGTGGTAACAGTGCCTGTGTTTCCCTTTCCCCTGTTTTTACTGTAAGATATATGCAATATAAAATGCTTTTAACCATTGGAACTGTGTTTAAGCCTCCAGTGCTGTGGCCCTGAGTACATGCAGGGCTGTGCACCTCCATCCGTCTCCAGAGCTGTTCCATCTTCCCACACTAAAATAGCGTCTGCCTGGGGCTCCTGGGTGGCTCAGTCGGTTGAGCATCCAGCTTCGGCTCAGGTCATGATCTCACAGTTTGTGGGTTCGAGCCCCGCGTTGGGCTCTGTGCAGACAGCTCACAGCCTGGAGCCTGCTTCCGATTCTGTGTCTCCCTCTCTCTCTGCTCCTCCCCGACTCATGCTCTGTCTCTCTCTTTCCTTTAAAAATAAATAAAAACATTAAAAAAAAAATTGAAATAGTGTCTGCCTTTCCTGTGCCTTTCCACGGGAGCACCATTTCTTCACTTATGATCTGATTTAGTAAATACAGGGTCTGTGCCTTGCTGATTCTGACTAGATGAATTGTGGCTATTTTAGTCATAAGCAGGTCTCTTATTTTTCATATGCATAGATGTCTTCTTCACCTGGCCAAAAATATTTCTTTTTTTCTACTTCTTGAAACCTTGTCCTTTCCTCCTCTCTGTTGCCTTCTCCTGCTCTAACCCTCTTTACATGTTTTTACCTTCTTCTGATTATCGTTGATGGCATTTTCCAAAGGCTCCCTCTCTAGAGTTTGGTTCTACTTGGATCTGAATGGCTCCTTTGTCTTTCCTTCTGTTCTGTCCTCCCCCCTCTGGTTCCTTTACCTTTCCTTCAGTTTTAAGGATGTTGTAGAGATGCTTGAGAGGTAAGGGAATGGAATTATATGCTTAGCCCCTAGCTGTCTTATATTATATGCTTAGACCCCTTGGGTCTTCGAGACTTCATTTGCTCAGAGACCATCTCATTTCTCAGGACCTGTCTTATCCACTGATCAGCCTTAAAGCATTTCAAGTTTTACAGTGGTTCTGATGCAGGTCAGCAGTTGAATTCCTTAGTTTCTGTAAATATTTATTGGATGCCTAATCTCTATACCAGGCATTGTGCTAGGTACATGGACTTCAGAAGTTAAGTAGACACAGAGGGTCTTGCCCTCACAGAGCTTCTATTCTAATCAGGGAAGCAAGCAGTAAATGAGAAATTCAACAAAGGCCACTGGTGTAAGAAGTGGTGGGAAAGAATTCTTAGGTGTTGTGATGAGGAGACTGGGAAGGGGGAAGGGTGGGTGTTCTCCAGGAAGCCTTACTGAGGAGGTACCATCTGAGCTCGGATCTGAAGGATAAGTCAGAACTGGGTGTTCTAGAACAGTGAGTGGAAAGCTCTGCTTCCCATGGGGGAAGGCTTCACTGACAGGCCAGGGAAGTTGCTTATTCCCAGTCACAGAAACTCAATGGAGCTTTATGGACAGGCTCCCAAGGAGGGGAGAAACATCAAATCATTGCTAACTTATTTACAGCAGCATGTATGATCTGGGAACGTCGTCCATTTTCACACTAATCATAGTTCTGATTTTTTAAGCAATTATCTAAAACAATAGCTCACAAACCTTGAAACTGACAAAAGCATCAGAGGCTGCACATGTATTTCATAGCCAATAAACATGCTCTTTTTTAAAGAATTTTTTAATGTTTTATTCATTTTTGAGAGAGAGAGCAAGCAGGGAAGGGACAGAGAGAAGGGGGACAGAGGATCCAAAGCAGGCTCTGTGCTGATAGCAGAGCGCCCAATGTGGGGCTCAAACTCATGAGCGGTGAGACTGTGACCTGAGCCAAATTCGGGTGCTCAGCTGACTGAGCCACCCAGGTGCCCAAATAAACATGCTCTTTTTAAGCATATTTGGAGACCTTATCTTCTTTACCTCAGATGTCAAGAACTTAGGGAATGTAGTGAGAGAACATTCCCAAAGCTGATTCCTTGGTAAATAAGAAGTCCCCAGTTTCCATTTATTTTCCTTCTGAAAGAAGAGATTTATGTGTTAGTGCCTGTCTCAGCAAAGACTTAAGACTCCAACAGAGGAGACCTTGGCCGTATGTAGGAAGAGAATCAAGAGCTTATTGGCTCTGTAGTAAGTTATTTCACTCCCCAGCCTCTGCTGACTTTGACAGTAACAGAGTGATAATGAAAAGTTTAAGACCCTGAAGCCAGAAAAACCTTAGGTTAGGCTAGGAGGTGAAAGAACACCACTGATAGAAGACGAGGTTGGAGGTGAGCAGAGCATGTCCATTCTCCAGGGCCTTTTATGGGCGATGGTATGTCTGTGACTACTTAAAGTTCAGTGACAAGTCTTAAGGGGGTTTAAGAAGGAAAGTGGTATCCTCTAAAGTAGATTTTTTGAAAAAGCCTCCCAAGCAGTTCATAATGGTATAAGGATCAAGCCATTGGGAAGATGTCACCCACCTAAATGAGTAACAGAACTTCCAAAGCTACAAAGCAAAAACATACTTAGACAAATAGACAAATCCACAGGCTGAGTTGGAGACTTCAACACTTCCCTTTTTATGATTGACTGATTAATGTGAAAATGAGTGATGGTCCCAAATCATAGCTGCATTCTTTTTTTTTTTTTTTTTTTGGTTTTTATTTAAATTCCAGTTAGCTAACATAGAGTGTAATATTAGTTTCAGGGGTACAATTTAGTAGTTTCACACTTACAACACTCAGTGCTCATCACGATAAGTGCCCTCTTTAATTCCCATCACCTATTTCACCCATCCCCCCAACCAACCCACGCCCCCTCTGGTAACCATCGCTTTGTTCATTGTAGTTAAGAGTCTGTTTATTGGTTTGCCTTTCTCTCTCTTTCTCCCCCCAAGGATCATTTGTTTTGTTTCTTAAATTCCACATATGAGTGAACTTCAAAATGGATTAAAGACCTCAATGTGGAGGCGCCTGGGTGGCTCAGTAGGTTGAGTGTCCGACTCTTGATCTCAGCTCGGGTCATTTTCTCAAGGTTGGTGAGTTCAAGCCCCACATCAGGCTCCACACTGATGGTATGGAGCCTGCTTGGGATTCTTTCTCTCTCCCTCTCTCTCTGCCCCTCTTGCATGCCCTCTCTCTCTCTCTTTCTCTGTCTCTCTCAAAATAAACATGGGGCTCCTGGGTGGCTCAGTCAGTTAAGCTTCTGACTCTTGGTTTTGGCTCAGGCCATGACCTCACAGTTTCATGAATTCAAGCCCTACATCGGGTTCTGTGCTGGCAGCATGGCACCTGCTTGAGATTCTGTATCCCTCTCTTTCTGCCCCTTCCCCATGCATGCTGTCTCTGTCTCTCTGAAATAAATTAATAAACTTTAAAAAATATATTTAAGAAATAAATACATAAATACATAAACTTAAAAAAGCGTTTTAAAAAGACATAAAGGTGAAGCAAGAAACCATTAAAATCCTAGAGGAGAACATAGGCAGTAACCTCTTCGACATCAGCCAAAGCAACTTTTTACTAGATATGTCTCCTGAGACAAGGGAAACAAAAGCAAAAATAAACTACTGGGACTTCATCATATCTGTTGATGTAAGTGAATTTGCAGTAATTTCACAATTCTCTACCCCTTCTTTAATGTCTGGAGGTAAAACTCCATGGAGCTCCTTTGGTTAGAATAAACAAACAGAAAATCAGTATGGGTATAGAAGTCCTTGACAACAGTATCAAACCAAGTTGACAGCTACAGAACTTATAGAATACTCCACCCAACAACTGCAAAATAAACCTACTTTTCACATGTATGGGGAACATTCACCAAGATCCACCATATGCTGGGCCATAAATTTGAGAGGACTGAAACCATGTAGACTCTGCTCTATGACTACACGATAATTAAGTTAGAAATAAATAACAAAAGATGGGGCGCCTGGGTGGCTCAGCTGGTTAAGTGTCCGACTTCAGCTCAGGTCATGATCTCACAGTTAGTGGGTTCCAGCCCTGTGTCAGGCTCTGTGCTGACAGCTCAGAGCCTGGAGCCTGCTTCGGATTCTGTGTCTCCCTCTCTCTCTGCCCCACCCCCACTTGTACTGTGTGTGTGTGTCTCTCTCTCAGAAATAAACATTGAAAAAATTTTTTTCTGATGAATAACAAAGAAATCTGGAAAATCCCAAATGTTTGGAAATCAAACCACACACTTGTAAATAACCCATGGGTCAAAGATTAAAAATCCCTCTGGATACTCTGTGAAGAATACATTCCGGGGGGATAAGTGTGGACACAGACTAGCAAACAGACCTTTCCAGACTTCTGGGGGAGATGTAATCATGCCTTGGAGAGGAGAGTAAAGGGTAGATTCACATGTTCTTCGAGGAAAAGCTGATGGAACTCTCTAGGGTTTGGTGTGGGCAATGTGAGTAGAAGGGGAAGCATCTGACCTTGGGTTTTCTGTCACATCTTTTTTTTTTTTTTAATGTTTATTTCTGAGAGAGAGAGAGAGAGAGTGCGAACAGGGGAAGAGCAGAGAGAGAGGGAGACAGTATCTGAAGCAGGCTCCGGGCTCTGAGCTGTCAGCAGAGTCCAATGTGGGGCTCGAACTCAGGAACTGTGAGATCATGATCCAAGCCGAAGTCGGACGCTTAATGGACTGAGCGGCCCAGGCGCCCCCATGGTTCACATCATTTGACATCTCCCCTTTGGTCTCAGGATCCAGTCAGCATAGCTTCTGTTGGGGCCCTGCTCACTCTGCTAGTCTAATTGCTCACCAGCCTGGCTTTCCTGCTTTCAGCTTCAGCCCCACCCGGCACCTTGCCATCCCATTCTGCATCATGCTCTCTCTCTCTCTCTCTCTCTCGGTTGTGGACCTTTTCACATGCTGTTCCACTTACCTTTAGAACTCTTTGCCCTGCTGTTCACTTATTGCTCAGCAGAGATGTTGCTTCTTCTGGGAAGTCTTCCCTGCTTTCACCGGAGACTGGTTTAGGGGCCCTGCTGTGTGCTTCCGTGCTACCCCTGTCCTCCCCCACACCTCACTTTGCTCTGCCTTTTACCTGCCTCCCCCATTAGACCTCCTTGAGAACAGAGGATATGCCTCGTTCTTTCGATACTACTTCTACAACTGCCACTACTGCAATAGCCAGGTACTTGTACCCCACACTGTGAACCAAGGATCTTAGCCCTTGAGCAGAGCATGGACTGCCAACATTGACCGAGTGCCTGCTATGTGTTTGCCGCACACTTCGCATGCCCCGTCTCATTTCATCATCCCAGCAGTGCTATGAAGTGGGCTACCTATGCCCCTCACAGGATGAGAAACTGAGGCTTAGGAGGCGTCAGTGGCTTGCCCAAGACCACACACTTAGTAGCAGACACGGGATTTGAATTGTTTTCAAATACAGTAATCCTGTCTCATCCGCGTTTTGCTCTTTGCAGTTTCGGTTACCTTTGTTCAGCCTCAGTTCAGAAGCAGGTGGTCCTCCTTCTCACATAGGGCCAGAGGTCCTCGGTAGCCTGACAGTTCGTCACAGTGCCCGCGTCACTCACTTCCCGTCATGTCATCTCATAGGCGTTTTATCATCTCACATTGTCATAGAAGGGTGAGGAGAGTACAATAAGATATTTTGATGCTTATTTTTATTTTTGAGGGGGGGAGGGGCAGAGAGAGACGGAGACACAGAATCCGAAGCAGGCTCCAGGCTCCACGCTGTCAGTACAGAGCCCGGCACGGGGCTCGAACCCACAAGCCATGAGATCATGACCTGAGCCGAGGTCGGACACTTAACGGACTGAGCCACCCAGGCGCCCCTAAGAGAGACAACAGTCACGTAACTTATTACAGTATATCGTAATAATTGTTCCATTTTATTATTAGTTATTGTTAGCCTCTTACTGTGCCTAATTTATAAATTAAACTTTATCATAGATATATACACAGAGGAGAAAACACAATATAAATAGGGGACTCAGTATTATCCACCGTTTCGGGCACCCACCAGGGGTCTGGGAATGTATCCCTCCTGGACTGGGCGGGGGGTTGCTACTGTAATTAGACTTCAAACCCAAAGCTTTTAACCGCCAAATTGTACTGTCAAAGTCAGAACAGGACTGGAGCAAAACAAACTTGAAGGTAAGCTGTTGAGCCCTTGAGAATTTTGTTGCCTGTGGCCAGCCTCTTGTCCTCACAAAGCACAAGGAGCCAGCAGGTTGAGGCGGTGAATGGAGCAGGTTCAGGAGTGCCCATTACACCCGCAGGATCGTGTACAAATAGCTATTGTGTGCTCCCTATCTGCCCCGCTTTCCTAAGAAAACAAAGGCCTCATTTCTAGCACTGACTGATTTCCATAAGGGAATTAGAATGGCTAGTTTTACATCCTTTCGGTAAATATTCCTCTTCCCATTATATCATGGCCAAATGATCTTCTTCAAATTAATACCCGCAATCATTGCTGCAGAATTAGCCTCCAGAGACACACTGTTACAGAAAGAGTGAGGTTTTTTTTTTTTTCCTTTTCTCCTGGTGTTTTGTTGTTTTTTTCAGATAAAGAGTAAAAAGGCCTTCTGGACTTGTTTTCCCTCAAGGTAATAAGTAGATTATGATATTAGAAATTTCAAAAACTTCGTTTCTTCTCTGCCTGACTCTGCGTAAGAGGTTTTTTGTGGTTGACGTGGTTTTTTTTTTTTGGTTTTTTTTTTTTGGTGTTTTTTTTTTTTTTTTTTTGGTTGACGTATTTTGAAGGGCTGTGGGCATTGCTAGGAATGGTGGCTAATTACACTTGACGCCTGACGAGGGAGAACAAGAGCCTTCTTACAGTAACAGCACTGTTAGTTATGGAGTACTTACTGTCCACCAGCCATTGTACCACGTACTTTGTGTGTGTTATTTCTCTGGGTCGTGAGGACAACCTGGGGACAAGGGTGGTGGTGGTGATACTGCTTTACAGTTTTTACAGATGGGGAACTGAGGCCTGGAAAGCCTGAGGGTCTTGTCCAAAGTCACAGGGCTAGGAGGTCATCCTGCCAGGAACTGAACTCACAAATACCAGACTGGAGATTTTTTTTTTTTTAATTTTTTTTTTTTTTCCAACGTTTATTTATTTTTGGGACAGAGAGAGACAGAGCATGAACGGGGGAGGGACAGAGAGAGAGGGAGACACAGAATCGGAAACAGGCTCCAGGCTCTGAGCCGTCAGCCCAGAGCCTGACAAGGGCCTCGAACTCACGGACCGTGAGATCGTGACCTGGCTGAAGTCGGACGCTTAACCGACTGCGCCACCCAGGCACCCCCAGACTGGAGATTTTAAGGATTGTCCCTTCTCCGAAGTGTATCATTAGGGCTGCTTCTGTGTGTCTGTTTGGAAATAGGGCCTACCTACCAAAACTCTAAATGCTTAGTTTAATAAGCTCATGCCCTTGTAACCACCACTGTGGTCAAGCACTAGATGATTTGACCATTGCCCCAGACACCCCCCATCCATGTATCCCCTCCCAAGAGCACCCATGGGCTTCTTTACATTTCAAGGAGCGCTGATGCAGAGGAGGGAGTGAAGGAACTAGGCTTCAACGGTCACAAATGGGCCGTTGCCCTGCGAGGGCCAGACAGGTAACTCGGGAATGACACATATCAAGTGGCATCTCAGTTAAAGGTGACTCTGTGGTACCTTTTGTTCAGGTTAAAATCCTTGGACTTGCACATGACTTTTCCCTTGTCTCACATGACATGTAGAGTCCATCAGGAAATCCTGTTGGCCCTGTCTTTAAACTACATGGAGGATTCAACCACTACTTCCTTGCTGGGTTGCCACTACGCCGTCACATCTCAACTGAATTATTAAAATGGTGTCCTGGGGCGCCTGGGTGGCTCGGTCGGTTAAGCGTCCGACTTCGGCTCAGATCATGATCTTGAGGTCTGTGGGTTCGAGCCCCGCGTCGGGCTCTGTGCTGACAGCTCAGAGCCTGGAGCCTGCTTCCGATTCTGTGTCTCCCTCTCTCTCTGCGCCTCCCCTGTTCATGCTCTGTCTCTCTGTGTCTCAAAAATAAACGTTAAAAAAAAATTAAAAAAATAAATAAATAAAAATAAAAAAAAATAAAATGGTGTTCTAACTGGTCTCCCTGCTTCCCCTGCATACCGCAGTCATCTGTTCTCAGTGCAACATCCACAGTGACCATTTCTCTGAGTCAGATCGTGTCACCCTTCTGTTGAATCTCGTCAGTGGCTTCCATGTCATTCAGGGTAAAAGCCAAAGTTCTTCCCAGGGCCAACAAAGCCCTAAGTGGCCCACGTACCTCTCTTTCTCCTTCCCTGACTCTTCTTCCGTGTGTTGGCCCTGGTCCAAGCACACTGGTCCCCAGCTGTTCTGGAAGTGTGCCAGCCTGCTTTATTCCCATTTGCTCACCCCTTCTGAGCAACACTTTCTCTCCAACCCGATTCGAAATTGCAAACTCCCTGTGTCCCTGGTACCCCTGGTCCCTTTCCCTGCTTTATTCTTCTCCTGCTTACATACTATATCATCAGATAATATATCTTATTTATTATCGGACTCCCTCATGAAGGCAAAGATTTTTGTCTGTCTTGGTCACTGCTGGTCACCCCTGGCACCTAGTGGACCCTCCATCAATGTTTATTGTATAAATGAGCAGAAAATGCAAGGAGTGCCTGTAAACCAGCACCAGCAGATTTTTCCCTTGTAGGATGCAGGCTGTTCTTGCTGGGGCCATCAATTTCTTTTAAGACAGAAATGCAGATATTTCTGAGAAACCTTCAGTTTTTAAAAAATGTTGGCAACTAATTCAATTTTTTCAAAAGGCTATGTATGAAATTTTCTTAAAAATCCATTCACTGGCTGAATTTGACCCACAGGCCTTAGTTTGCAATCTGTAGCATAGGTTGAACTGGCTTTGCCTTTTGTAAAAAAATTTGTTTTAATGCTTTATTTATTTTTGACAGAGAGAAAGAGAGGGAGAGAGAGAGAGAGAGAGAGAGAGAGAGAGAGAGAGAGAGAGAGAACAAGCAGGGGAGGGGCAGAGAGAGAGGGAGACAAAGAAACTCAAGCAGGCTCCAGGCTCTGAGCTGTCAGCACAGAGCCCGACGCAGCTCACAAACCACGAGATCATGACCTGAGCAGAAGTCAGATGCTTAACCGACTGAGCCACCCAGGCGCCCCTGGCTTTGCCTTCTTAACTGAAGACTTGCAAGTTTTCCAGAATTAGCAGCTAGAAAATGTATTCCTAAATTTTTCTTCCATGTCCCTTGGTCCTAGTCCAGGAAGCACATCTCCAGAATCACACATCACCAGAGGAGGGGTTAGATATGGCTTGGAGAAGGTTTGTAGAGGGTTTCCACCTATGAAGCATTCGGATCTGGGGCCTGTGTGGGTGCCATCTGGTGGTGCCAGCACTGGAATCCAAGTGTCCTTAAATGTTTCTCATTGGTCTTCCAGATACGCATCACTTCTTGCCATAGTGCACGATCCCAGGCAGTCCTCCAGGGCAAGACTTGCAAGAAAATATGAACTAAAATGAATTGCAAGGCTGAAACCCTGAGGTGTGCTCCGTGTAGGCCCAGACCCTGAAGTGTGATCAAAAAGGCACCCTCTTACCTTGCTGGTTGAAGTCCAAAGGGGTCCACTTCTAGAGAAGTAGTTTGGCAATATGTATCACGCGTACAAATGCATGTACTCTTTGACTAAGGAATTTACCCTACAGAGAAACTCATGTATGTTGGAAATGGGTTAAGATGAGGAGGTTTCTCACTGTGACACTTTTTTTTCATAACAAAAGCTTGAAAACGACCTAAATGTTCTATAACATGTAAGTAGATAATAATAAGTAAAAAACAATAAACAAAATCTTTGTGTGCCGATACATCAAGTCCTCCTGCACGACTGTTTTATTTATTTATTTTTATAGCAGGCCGATAACATTGTGTATGCTCTGCTACCATTTGTAGCATGAAAGGGGATTGTACATGCATAGCTCTATACATGCATAAAATATCTCCGGCACAGCAAAGGGCAGTCCATTATCAGCGGTTACCTCTAAGAAAGGGAGTTGGTGACAGAATCACAAGGAAGAATAAACTGTCAATAAATTTACTTCAGGATATTTTTATTTTGAACTGCGTAAATATTTGCTACATTAAAAAGAAATGCCAGGGTACCTGGGTGGCTCAGTTGGTTAAACAGCCAAGTCTCTGTTTCGGCTCAGGTTATGATGTCACAGATTCATGAGCTCAAGCCCCACCTGGGGCTCTGCGCTGACAGCGTGGAGCCTGCTTGGGATTCTCTCTCTCCCCTCTCTCTCTTTGCCCCTCCCACACTCATGCTCATTCTGCGCCCCCCCCCCCAATAAATAAATAAATAAACCAACAAACTTGAAAAAATTAAATTAAAAAAAGGAGAAAAAGAAATGCCTTATTATGTGCTTAGAAATTTCCCTAGAAAGGCACCTATTGTAGTGTTGTTTCTAATAATAAAAAATGGGAGCAGTCTTTCATATCAAATAATTGGATATGGGTTAAATAAAAATTTTACCCTATGTAAGTGAGTTTATTCTCATTTTATAAATGTCTGATACAACTTTTATTGCCTTTTTCTCTCTTGATTAAAGATATTGCCTGTAACTTCATGTTGGAATATCTCCATTCTTCAGATCTTTTTAGTTTTTTTTTTTTTTCCAGACCTTCTTCAGAAGAGTCTTTTTGTTTTCTTCTTTTTTGTTTTGATGAGGAGTGGTAACATTTTGAAGAAGAAAGTAATGATAACTTTAATAAAAATGATTGAGGCCAAGAAAAAAATTAGGGTGATCAAGTCAGCAAGCTTATCACTTCTTAGCCTTTTGGCTAAGATCAAGTGCAAATCACCAAGCTTGATTCTTTTGGGCAGATGACTGCATAACCCTTAATTTATTAAAACATTACATTGTGAGCTTTTATTCAGGCCTTATTAGATAATCAGCCATAAAGAGAAATTTGTACTATTTCACATGGGTTTAAATAGGTTTCTCTTCCTCTCGAATTCTGTAATTCTAAGTTAGCTTTATATTGGAACACCATACAGTCTCTTTTCCCTGAAAACACATTCTAGAAAGTGACTTAATCTTGTTATAACCTTATTAGCCAAAATGCAGCCATCATTAGCATTATTTGACATATGAACTTGGGCAGAGCCCTTTATTTTGCTTTAGTTTTTCTTCCCAGTAAAATAAATTGGCAGAATGTTGAGCCCTTGGGATTGTGTTGGACATGCAAGACATCATAATTGTATTTACATGTAGTTCATAATTTTTATCATAACATGCATTTACTAATACTTTTGTAGAGAGTTTGCCCTTGCTCCACTGTACTCTGGAACTGTAATTAAAAAAAAAAATATCAAACAGAGGCTAATCTGTGGCAAATTTTTTTACTTTTCCATGGGAAAATAAGAAAAAATAAGGATAAGGTAGGGGAGTTTTTAAGTTTGTGTGTTCAATTCGAAGGATTCATCTTGATTCTAAAATCGAGATTGTCTGGGGCGCCTGGGTGGCGCAGTCGGTTAAGCGTCCGACTTCAGCCAGGTCACGATCTCACGGTCCGTGAGTTCGAGCCCCGCGTCAGGCTCTGGGCTGATGGCTCAGAGCCTGGAGCCTGTTTCCGATTCTGTGTCTCCCTCTCTCTCTGTCCCTCCCCCGTTCATGCTCTGTCTCTCTCTGTCCCAAAAATAAAAAAAATAAAAAAATAAAAAAAAATGTTTAAAATCGAGATTGTCAAGTGGTTAAGATGGATGTCAAGATAATCTTTTAAGAAATGATAGGTGATCATTATTATTATTAATTTTTTTTGTGATCGTTATTCTTAATTTCATTTTATTGGTTTGTAAAATATATTCCTCTACTAGATGAGAAAGAAAGCTGAATCCTGTGGCTGATAACGTAAGCTCTGAAATCATTCAAATCTGAAATCTGCATGATACCTACATCATATAGTGCACATACATGTTCATCAGTTTTAAATATTGGAGATTCCAATGGAATATTGTCTTAGTCGGCTTGCCGTAACAAAATACCATAGATTGGGTGGCTTAAACCACAGAAATTTCTTTTCTCATAGGTCTGGCGGCTGGAAGTCAAAGATCAGGGTGCCAGCATGGTCGGGTTTTAAGTACCTCTTCCTGGCTTGAGACACTGCTTCTCATTATTTTCTTTCATGATAGATGGAGACCAAGGTGTCTGGCCTCTCTTCTTATAAGGGCACTCATCCCTTCATGAAGACCCCACTCTCATGACCTAATTGAACCTTAATTTCCTCCCATAGGCCCCATCTACAAATACCATCACGTTGGGGGTTAGAGCTTTAGCATGTGAATTTTGAAGATACAGACATTCACCCCATTGCAAGTGTCACTATGGTAGTAGGTGTTGTGGTGCTGTTTGGATAACATTAGGCCAGGGATACAGGAATATTCAAATCCTTCCTTAATTAAGCTACCACTAAATTTGGGGAATAATGGCAAAACAAGGCAAATAACACTATTACTAACTAAGGCTTTGAAATCTCTAACTCCAAGGCAAAACTCTGGTAAGCAAAGCAGTTAGGACAGGAGAATTCATTTGCTTTATTAGATGGCTGGCTTGAAAGAACAGCAATAGAGGTTGAAATCCACAGCCCATGAGCCAAGAATGGCTTTTACATTTCAAATGGTTAAAAAAAAAAATCAAAAGATTTTGTAGCATCTGAAAATTCTATAAAATACAAATTTTAGTGTCCGCAAATAAAGTTTCATTGGAACACAGCCGTGCCCGTTCCTTTATGCATTGTTATAACTTTCATGCTACCATGGCAGACTTGTATTGTTGCCATGAAAAGAGACTGAAAGAGACTGAAAGATTTATTATCTGACCCTTTAGAGAAAAAGTTTGCCAATCCCTGATCTACAAACCAAGCTTGCCAATGATTTGTTTCGCCTGTTCCCGAGACTAAATCTTAGCTGAAAATGTTTATTCAAAAAGGTGCAGTTATACCCATCGGCACTAGAAGAAATGGATCCAGAGACAGAGAGTATTTACCCCAAAGCCTGGCATGAGCTAGTCTAGGGATTGTCCACTTCAGGCTGTCCAATGCCAGACCCTCATTCTAAGAAAAACTGAGAAAGACAGATGGCTTCACTGAAGGATGAAAGTACACAAGAGACCCTCAGTCCATATGCTGATGGACTGAAAGTTCAACCCTTCCCAAATACAGTCTAGGGTCCTAGAATTGAAGCAAACTAAATGAAGGTTTATCTTCCGTTGAGTCTCTACCCTTCAATTAATATGTATCCTTGGAGTCAAAGGAGGAATGGAAGCTAAGAGTGGTACCACCCTTTGTGCAATTCAGCCTTGACCAGTGAAATTGATGGCACTGTTGACATATCAGGCTACTTCCTCTGTTTCTGATTTGTTTTTGTTTTGGTTTCTCTCCCCTCCCTGCCCCCCCAACACACAAAGGTGATTTTAAAGGATGTGGATTCACTTCTCTATGTGGACACCGACGTTCTCTTTCTGAGACCTGTCGATGACATATGGAAGCTTCTGAGGCAGTTTAATGCCACCCAGCTTGCAGCCATGGCCCCTGAGCATGAAATCCCCAAGATTGGCTGGTACAGCCGCTTTGCTCGGCACCCTTTCTATGGCTCTGCGGGAGTTAATTCAGGAGTCATGCTGATGAATTTAACTCGTATAAGAAGTACCCAGTTTAAGGTAAGGAAATACTTTATATTTCATGTTTAAAATTCAGGATTTTGTCATTTCAACAGTGATGTTCCTAGATTGTCAATGTACTGCTTTTGGAAGTAAGGGGCTTGTAGGTGAGGAAGGAAGGAGCCAGGGAAGAGGAAAATATTTGCAAAGTTATGAAATGTTTGTTCAGGAAGAGCCCAGGTGTTTATGGTATTTAAAGCTACAGCACAGTTACTGTTCAAGAATGTTATGTTGCATTTCTGAATTCTATAATGTTTGAATTCTGTGTTTACCCAAAGCTTCAAAAACCATGGAAAATTTTGTGAAATTATCCTAGGGATATATTTACATATGTATACAGAGATATTTGTACAAGGCTGCTCATGGCCTCATCTTTTATCCTAGTAGAGAACTGGAAAGAACTTAAATGAACCTCAGTAGAGAGCTAGTCAATTAAAAAAAATCATCCTCTAATTAAGAAGTAGATCAATCTGTAGGTAAGATACATAAGATCTCTAAAAAGATATTAAGGGAAAAAAGTTAAAATGCAACAAAGCATGGTACCATAAGTATGATCTCTTTTATGGCTTAGAAATTTCCAGAAGAAATACCTAAGAGAATACCTGATTGTTAACCATGGATATTTCTGGGAAGAGTGGGGGTGGAAATGGTAGGAGGATGGGGGAAGAATACTTTTACTTTTTAATTTTATCTTTGTGTGCTATTTGAATATTTAGTCTATAAATGTGTTGCTTTTATTTTAAAAGTAAATTATGTTAAGACAAGGAGAAGGTGTTTTCCCTTAGATACCTTAACTCTGCCATCTGTATTTTGTTCCTTCCCCTCTGAGGCAGGAATTAAGCATAAGAAAGAGAGTTTCAATTTGGGCATAGTTGGAACCACCCAACTAGTGGTTCCTGGCCCATCTAGTATCTATGTGCTACCCCATCTGGCAAAACTCTACAGTTTCCAGCCCTAGTTTTGCTTTGTCCTATGTCTTGAGGCCAGCAGGGCCCCTCCTATTTGCTTCCTAGGGGGGCTTGGAGGCTTTGGGGTCCTCTGCACTGTTTCTCAGTGGACAAAAATGTATTTGCTTTGCCTCAGCCACTCTAATGATTGTCTCTTTTCCAGAACAGCATGATTCCAACAGGCTTGGCTTGGGAGGACATGTTGTACCCTCTGTACCAGAAGTACAAGAATGCCATCACATGGGGAGACCAGGATTTATTAAATATTATTTTTTATTTCAATCCAGGTAGGCTCTCTTGCGAGAATGCCCTTTGTGTAGGAGTCCGCCCACCTCGCCCCTCAGAGCGCATTCCAGCCTGGTCTGCTATTGACTGAGCCTGAATTGTGCCTGTGTCCCCTGTGAAGTGCGTCCTTTCATTCACCCCCTGGGCTTCTCCCAGAGGCGGCCCACACACTTCTGACACAAAAGGCCAAATGTTGAAACCTCCAACACTGGACTCCGTTTTTTGAGAATATCTTTTCGATTTTTGCCACACCATTCTTCTAAGAAGTGTGGTCCAAACTAATGGCAGGGCACAGAACTGAATGACAACATTATAAGCTAGGCACGAGGCCTTCCACAGCTGAACAATGGCTAGATTGAGGGGAATTGATTTCTTGAGATCCCTACAGTTAAGTGACTTGTCTGGGAGTTAAATGAGCCTAAAATAAGGACTTAGATTCCCCAGTTCCTTTTTCTTTTCACGGGAGGCAAAAGATGTTCTTAGATTGTTACATCAGTGATTTGGCGGAGTTGGGGGACGGAGGGAGAAGAACATTTCTGATCTATGTTTCTTGGCTGTTGTCGACACCTAAAACTAATAAAATTTCCCTCTTTCTTCTTTGCTAAAACCATTATTTATGTTGTTAAAAATCAAAACCATGTTTTCTTCTTGAGAAAGACCTTTGGGGGAGAAAAAGGGCACTCCTCACATGGACCTATTCCATCCATTTCTTTGAAAAAATCCTGAAGTAGAGACTCCTGTTTATAAAGACTTCTTTCTGTCTGTCATGTCACCTTGGAAGCGCCTACTTTGTACTTGCAATTTTTTTTAAACAAAACTCTGAACTAAAATCTAATGTCGTATGTCGTTGGATCTAAATGGAGCAAATCCTGGAAAAGAAAAAAAAGCAGATTGAAACCGAGTTTCTGGGGAAAATTACCACTACTAATTCATTGATAAAGGGAATGTCTTGGCCATTCACTGGTGGCCTGTTTTAATCCATTTCCCTCTGACAGTAACAGGGAATTTAAGGTCTGTATCTCCTCCTTTTCTTCATAAGCAGATTTCATCTTTTTTTCTAGGTGTTGATGTATTAGTTAGGACTCTTGGTTGCATATAAAAGATCCCCCAAGTTAGCCCAAGCACAAAGGATACTTTTTTATAAGCAAACTGATGTCTGCTAGAAACCAGGGCGGGAAGGCCAGCAGACTCAGCCCGGAACATGAAGCAGGACGGGGAAATTGATGAGGATCCCAGGTTGGACTTGCTTTCTCCCACTGAGGTTGTTTATTCTTCTCGTTGTGGACCTCATTCTCTGCTCCTCAGGCCTCAAAGTAGAGTACCAAGGCTTCATACTCCAGGTGCAGTCACATGGAAGGATTAACCCCCAATTCCATCCCAATTCCAAATTCCCAGGGGGAGAAAGCAGACGGTTCCAGCTAGGCCAGGAGCATGGAGCTGAGAAATCATGGCTGACATTTATTATTTACTAAATGCCAGGTGCTGTTCTAAGCATTATCTTCTCTAATCCTCAAAACCACCCGAGAATATAATCCCCATTATACAGACAAAGATACCAAGGGACAGAGAGTTTGTTCGATAATTTGCAGCACTGCTAATGAGAGACGGAGGAGGGGTACAAACCCACGCCACTCCCAACTTCAGCCCTATGGGTTTGGGAGAGAGGGGAAATTCTAAACAAGGGGAATCCTACAGAGCTGGGCAGACATCCCAAAATGTATCTCTCCACTGAATTATTTGTCCTTTAAATATTGCAATTTTCCCTCTGTAATGTGGCTAAAACTATCTTTTACAAGCCCATCTGTACATACTCCCAAATAGGAATTCAAAAGATTCGCACAATTTCCTCCCCAGAAATCCTCTTAGCCTGTTGCAGATTATTTGAGGACGTGATCAGTGAGTAAATAATACTTGAAGGCAGTTGTAAGCAGCTTTACAATTAGACAGGAGCCCTTGTCTTTAATTGGAGCTGAAAACCAGCTGGTTTTCTCTGTGCTCCCCATCGTAAATCCATTGAGTACTTGAACATTATAAAATAATTTTTCAAGTTGTTCTAAACCCTGGTTCTGAGCAGGACCAATAACCAAGTTTTCTAGCTTTAGATCAGCAAATTACTAGGTAACTCCTTGATTATTCTTTGTGTCACCTGCATTGGATCTTCCTTTTTCATACCTTTTTCAGGTGCTTTATTAAACATGAGATCTTTGAACTGAAATCCATTGGTATCTTTCACATTATAAGCCTTTTCTTTGTTTATATGGGTTGCGATCACTCTCTCTAAACCCGAAAACTATTTTGAAAAAAGTTGTGTCACCTTTATCCCTAGAAAGGAGAGAGGGAGAGGAGATTGGCCCCAACACAGGATATAAACATATTTGCTATTATGGTTCTGTAAGTTGCCATGGACAAAGAAGCAATGCACAAAAAACCTGAACACATGTCTGGAACATTACTCATAGCCTCCTGTGGTCAATAACACCACTTTTTAAAAATGTGTGGTTTTTTTTAATGTTTATCTATTTATTTTGAAAGAGAGAATGGGAGGAGGGGCAGAGAGAGAAAGAATCCCAAGCAGGGCTCCATGCCATCAGCATAGAGCCCGACGCAGGGCTCAAACCCATGAACCGTGAAATCATAACCTGAGCTGAAATCGAGAGTCAGACGCTTAACCAACTGAGCCACCCAGGTGCCCTTTAAAATGTGTTATAGTCAGGCCAGCTAAGGAAGGGACCAGGGGGCGGTCCTGGGAACACATGGGGCAGATTGTGCTAGGCCTCTTGGGAATCTGCTAAGGACCAAAGCTGATTTCTCTATCCCTCAGAGGCCCCAGGATCTCTGCTGTCCTTGTTTCTCTCCACGCCTACCTGATTCCATTCTGTTTCTCAGCATTCTCTTTATATGTGGCCCAGCCTAACAAGCCCATAGCCAATGATGATGCATATTTGGTAACAGCCCCCTATGTTTCCTAATTCACATTCTTGAAGAGAGAGAGAGACCAAGGAGAAAGAGAAAGAGAGAGAAATTTGCCCAGCCCAGCCTATAACTGATTTCCAGCCCAGCTGGAACTTAGTTCTCTTTGGATAGGGAGACCACCCACAATCTGGTCATCAGGAGCCAGAAGAGCAAGGCCTTGTGGCATTTTCCTTTCTCAGACATGAGCCCCTAGGTCTCTCCTTTCTTCGGGAATAATTTTCATAAAGGTGGGCTGTGCGCAGGGAAGGAAGGAAATGAAACCAGCCAAGTATAGACGACGAGGCAAGGCACTCAGCCAGAGAGTAACAGTAGGATGCTGCCCACTGGGAGAGGGAAGAGCTGAAATACCCCTGGAATATACCCAGGTTGTCATGGGCTAGAATCTACATAGGGTAGTTGAGTGAGGGGTTTGGTGGGGCCACAGGGAGCAGGACACCTACTCACATGGCACAGGTCTCTTCAGTGGCCCCATTAGGGCCTTGTTCTCACACTGCCAGGGTCACTGGAGCCCTGCACTTGAGTGTGCAGCCACCCTGGACCCTCCCCCACCCCAAGAGCTCCCAGCATCTGACAGCAATGAGTGTGTTGTCGGAGTTGACAGCCCCCACTATCTGGTGTTAGGACTGTTCTGGGAGACTGGAAACACCTTATTGTTTGGGGAATCTGGGGGTTTCATGAGCTCTGATACAAAGCACAAGAATGAAGATTGTAGGGTCCTTGTGGTAAGGGATTGTATCTACTTTTTGTCTTTCACGTGTAAGACTTCACGCCTGAAGCAGGGTTGGTCTTCAGAAGTGTTGGCTGGTTGAACACATGGATTTAAGAGAATGAAGTGAAAAAGGGAAGTGAACAGAGGAGAAAGTCCACAGGAGGGAAAGCGAGGAGAGGAAGGAGAAAGAGAAAGTAATAGAAAGCCGAAGAACACATGTGGTAAAGGAACGTATAAGATTCCATGCACTCATTCATTCAGCAGGTATTTTTGAGCGCCTACTATGTGCCAGCCACCATGGTGGGCACTGGGGATATGGCAGCAGACAGAATGGACAAGTTCCTCTTTTCATGATACCCACCTTTTAATTGGAAGAGGTAGACTTCCAAAGAACAGCAACTAGTTCCAAATCACATGTTGTGATAAATGCTATCAAGGGAACAGATGAGAGATTGAGAGAAAGAGCCTGTCTGGAGGGAGAGGATTGCTTCTTTAGATTGTGCGATTAGGGAGGCCTTCTTGGAAGAATTAATTGCCCTTCTCTGGAACAGGGCACATTCTGGAAGAAGGAAGAAGAGGATGCTAGGAAAGCCTAGTTCCAGAATGAGACAGTAAAGAAACAAAACTAAAAAATGAAAATAACTGTTAATGATGCAATCCAACAGCCTCCATTCTGTTGGTAATATAGCAAATGAGGAGTAAGCCTGTTTCACCATGAAGTGAAGATGACCAGGCATTGAGCTCTTCCATAATCTTAGAGATCTCAAGAGTTCGAAATAATCAGAAACGTAAGGAACAATCAATTCACACAGTACTTTGCAAATAGTTAGGGGGCTCTGGAAAAAAATGTAGACTCCTGAAGGGATCACTAACGGACTCCAGAGCCATAGATAATCAGTTAATGAGCTTCTTTATCTATGTAAAATGAGAGGAAAATAGCAAAGACTCAGGGCTTAAACAGGGCTTGGCTTGGAAAAATATTTTAAAATAAATTGCAGTGGTTTAAGGCTCTGGGGATTTGGAATTTTAAAACCACTCACCGTATTATTTCCCGAGCAGCGGAAAGTAACCTGGACATTTCCCCATGCTATCATTTTTAACCATCAGATTTTGACAGCCCTGATAATCGTGCTTAAAATAGATCCATTTTAGAATGGTTATTGATCACATGCCAAATAACCATCATGAGTCCACTCTGCATGTTCATCAACTGATCTCCATAGGGGTTGCCTCTTCAGTCCACCCCTCTTCTCCTTCCCCCCTTAAAAAATGGAGATTGCAAAGTGTAACCCATGCAAAATTTGTGAATAAAGAGACACGTCTGTTACTTTTTAACTGCCCACTCTTGATTTTCCTTTCTTTGGGTAACAGGGCTCCAGTTTTCTCAGGGGAATTACTCTTCCCTCTCTCTCTCCCTCTCTCTCTCTTTCTGTCTCTTCACCCCTCCCTCTCCCCCTCCCTCCCCATACCCCATTCGCTCTTGCAAGCAATCTTAGAGCCTAGTCTGCTCCTGACTCCCACTCGCCCAGTCAGACCATGTCCTCCCAACCTGACTGGGGATCCAGGAGTAGAAAGTAGCCAAGGTTGTGGAACTGGCAGCAGTCGTGAAAAGCTGACATTAATTAGTGCCCACCTCTCAGAGCCCAGGAGCTGTCCCACTTCTTGACCCAGTTCAACTTTACCTCTGATTTTATGAGCCACCCGCTCTTTCCAAAGGCAAATTCCTTTCTCTTACTCATTTTCTCCTTCAAACTAGAATCAAAGTTAGTTACTTGCAATCCACTATAGACTGATATTTCTTGAATGTTTTAGGTCAGAGCATTCTATATATGACAAGTTTGTTACCATTATCTTACCCTTGGAAGAGACTGAATTTATCCTAGCGAAATTGAACGGCTCATCTTTTGTAAAGCACACTCTGATTTCCAGACTCTTCACCATGATCCAGCCATTTTCTCCTCGAATGCTCTTCCAGGCCTGCATTTCTGACTGTCAAAGTCCCATCCTTAGTCTGTAAGCCTGAGTTCAAATGGAACTTTACTTAAATGTCCTCCTTTCTATGAAACCTGATAAAACCATGTTCTCTTACTATATACTCTATGCTGTCTCCTGTACAAGAGTATAAATTCTCTGAGAGCAGGAGCAGAACCTTATCATCCAATGACACCACTGCCTTGCAGTGTGTGAATAAATGCTTGTTTCAATGTATATGCTCCATGTGTTTTGTGTTTCTTCCTCTGAAAAATTCTGAAAAGGATTGTAAAAGATGTGAATTGAATTCTATCTAGAAACCAGTTGCATACTCAGAGTTCAACCACTGGGTTCTTAGCTGGTCTTTGGGAGACCGGTAAGCCCCTAAACTTATGAGCAAATGTTCTTAGATATATCCAGTTGTACTTTTCCAACGATGGGGTCTAAAGCTTTTGTTAGATTCTTTTTTTACAATTTTTTAAAAGTTTATTTATTTATTTTGAGAGAGACAGAGGCAGTGCAAGTCGGGGAAGGGCAGACAGAGAAGGAGACAGAGAATCCCAAGCAGGCTCCGCACTGTCAGCTTGGAGCCAGATGTGGGGCTCAAACTTACAAAACCGTGAGATCACGACCTGAGTTGAAACCAAGAGTTGGACACTTAACCGACTGAGCCCCCCAGGCATTCCAAGCTTTCATTGCATTCCGAGAGAGATGCGTGGATCCATAAAAGTTTAAGAATTACTGGCCACCTGCATAGCTACAAACAGTTGGAGTAAAACATTTATTACCAATGTACTATGTGTTGGGAACTATGCTAGACTCATTCCCTTGATTTTGTTTTATCCTACCAGTGACCTAATGCAATAGTTCTTAACAGTAACATTGGTGATAATTATTACAGCTTACAGTTATTGTATGCTTTCTAATGTGCTAGGTACTCTTCCAAATACTTATTTTATTCTTTTTTAAAATTTACATCCAAGTTAGTTAGTATATAGTGCAACAATGATTTCAGGAGTAGATTCCTTAGTGCCCCTTACCCATTTAGCCCATCCCCCCTCCCACAACCCCTCCAGTAACCCTCTGTTTGTTCTCTGTATTTAATAGCATCTTATGTTTTGTCCCCCCTCCCTATTTTTATATTATTTTTCCTTCGCTTCCCTTGTGTTCATCTGTTCTGTGTCTTAAAGTCCTCATATGAGTGAAGTCCTATGATATATGTCTTTCTCTGACTGACTAATTTCGCTTAGCATAACACCTTCTGGTTCCATCCATGTAGTCGCAAATCGCAAGATTTCATTCTTTTTGATTGCCGAGTCATACTCCATTGTGTGTGTGTGTGTATATATATATATATATATATATATATATATATACACACACACCACATCTTCTTTATCCATTCATCCATCGATGGACATGGACATTTGGGCTCTTTCCATATTTGGCTATTGTTAATAGTGCTGCTATAAACACGGGGGTGCATGTGTCCCTTCGAAACAGCATTCCTGTATCCCTTGGATAAATGCCTAGTAGTGCAATTGCTGGGTCATAGGGTAGTTCTATTTTTAGTTTTTTGAGCAACCTCCATAATGTTTTCCAGAGTGGCTGCCCCAGTTTGCATTCCCACCAGCAGTACAAAAGAGATCCTCTCTCTCCGCATCCTCGCCAACACCTGTTATTGCCTGAGTTGTTAATGTTAGCCATTCTGACAGGTGTGAGGTAGTATCTCATCATGGTTTTGATTTGTATTTCCCTGATGCTGAGTAATGTTGAGCAGTTTTTCATGTGTCGGTTGGCCATCTGGATGTCTTCTTTGGAGAGGTGTCTATTCATGTCTTTTGCCCATTTCTTCACTAGATTATTTGTTTTTTGGGTGCTGAGTTTGATAAGTTCTTTATAGGTTTTGGATACTAACTCTTTATCTGCTATGCCACTTGCAAATATCTTCTCCCATTCTGTCAGTTGCCTTTTAGTTTTGCTGATGGTTTCTTTCACTGTGCAGAAGCTTTTCATTTGGAGGGGGTCCCAATAGTTCATTTTTGCTTTTGTTTCCCTTGCCTCCGGAGATGTGTTGAGTAAGAAGTTGCTGCGGCCGAAGTCAAAGAGGTTTTTGCCTGCTTTCTCCTCGAGGATTTTGATGATTTCCTATCTTACATTTAGGTCTTTCATCCGTTTTGAGTTTATTTTTGTGTATGGTGTAAGAAAGTGGTCCAGGTTCATTTTTCTGCATGTCGCTGTCCAGTTTTCCCAGCACCACTTGCTGAAGAGACTGTCTTTATTCCATTGGATATTCTTTCCTGCTTTGTCAAAAATTAGTTGGCCATACATTTGTGGGCCCATTTCTGGGTTCTCTATTCTGTTCCATTAACCTGAGTGTCTGTTTTTGTGCCAGCATGTTCCAAATACTTATAAGCTCAGTTAGTACTCCCCAGAATCCTTCTGGACAAGTGATATTTACAGTCCTCCTCCTTTTACAGATGATGAAACTCGGGCCCACAAAAATTATGTAATTTGCCTGAATGCATGCAAGTAGTGGTAATCCTGTATTCAAACCCAATGGGTTGACTTCAGAGCTTGCCTCCTTAGCCATTACACTGTACCGTCACAGCCAGCACATGATAAAGCTGGAATTCAGCCCCAGATAATTTAGCTTCCTTTTACTGCTTCTAAATTGGGGTCCAGATAACTCGCCAACGTCATAGAACCAGGAGGTGATAGAAGCCAACTTCGAACATAGCCTTTGTTTGATTCCACAGCCTTTCTATTCATCCTCTGCCTTAGAGTGCCCTCACTGGACTAGGTCCTCTACGGAGGCTGCAAAGAGGCAGAAGGTTTCCTTTTTTAGTGGGTCCTGCATTACCTGGGAAGAGGCAAAAACCTCCATCACCAGTCTCAAACAACACAAAGGCAGGAACCAGACTTTCCTTTGTCCACTGAATACATAGCAGGCACTCAATAAATATTTGTTGATTCAATCAGCATATTTACAGAAACAGAGATGGCTTCTAGGGTGATTCACTCAGCAGGGAACATTAGCAAGTGCTTAAGCAGGAATTGCAATTGCAGATGCAGGCAGGTATCAGAAATGAGTGATGGGATTCATGGGGTTACAAAAGGCCACAATTGGGCTGAGGTCAGACACCGTTTAAAAGCACACAGGCAGGGGCGCCTGGGTGGCTCAGTCGGTTAAGCGTCTGACTTCAGCCAGGTCACGATCTCGCGGTCCGTGAGTTCGAGCCCCGCGTCAGGCTCTGGGCTGATGGCTCGGAGCCTGGAGCCTGTTTCCGATTCTGTGTCTCCTTCTCTCTCTGCCCCTCCCCCGTTCATGCTCTGTCTCTCTCTGTCCCAAAAATAAAAATAAAAAACGTTGAAAAAAAAAAAATTAAAAGCACACAGGCAGGGGCACCTGGATGGCTCGGTTGGTTAAGCACCAACTCTTGGTTTCAGCTCAGGTCGTGATCTCACAGTTCATGAGTTCGAGCCCCGCGTTCACCTCTGTGCTGACAGCATGGAGCCTGCTTGGGATCCTGTCTCTCTGCCCCTCTTCTGCTCACTTGTGCTCTCTCTCTCTTTCAAAACTAAATAAACTTTAAAAAATAATAATAAAAAATAAAAGCAAAAAGCATTTTTAGATATTTTCCCTCATGGAACCCTTATGCCCCCCTCTGTACTATTGGGCAGAAAAGTCACACAACTAAAAGAGGAGTTTAAATCTAGATAATGTGACTTCAGGATGAACACTACTCTCTCCCAGCTATGGATTAAAAGTGTGGAAGTGAGGGGCACCTGGGTGGCTCAGTCGGTTAAGCGTCTGACTTCAGCTCAGGTCACGATCTCACGGTTCGTGAGTTCGAGCCCCGAGTCAGGCTCTGGGCTGACGGCTCGGAGCCTGGAGCCTGCTTCCGATTCTGTGTCTCCCTCTCTCTCTGCCCCTCCCCCGTTCATGCTCTGTCTCTCTCTGTCTCAAAAATAAATAAACGTTAAAAAAAAAAAATTAAAAAAAAAAAAAGTGTGGAAGTGAATGTAAGAGCAACGTCATGGCGGAAAGGGGTCCTCCAGAGAAAAGGAAAAGCTCACAGGGTGTTGGGAATGCTTAGGAATTGGAGGGTGCCTGGATGTCAGCATGGCCTGTAAAAACTGAGTGGTAGAATTATTATACACAGTCTGCCAGAGAGGATGTGTGCTTTCCATCTTGAAGTTCTCTGTAATTCTCTAAACTGTGGTCCTTTCCATGAGAAGGGAGAGCTCTCAGCCCAACAAAGGAGCACAGCTTTATGTTGCTCTTCTGACAATGGTAATTGATTTGCTCTAATGCTTCTGTGTTCTCACTGGGGGCCTTTCTCATAAACAGTGACAAACATTTGCAGAGAGCTTTGATCCATACTTCTCCAGCCCCAGCCCTGAAAGGCATCAAGCTACAGAGCCAGGAAGCTCAGTGGTCATGACTTTATTGCTGATTTTACAACCCTAGCTACCAGGAGGAAATTTTCTGAGTCCAACAGAATTCGAGCCGAGTTTTTCAACCTTGGCACTGTTACTTTTATGGGGGCTGTCCTGTTCGTTGTGGAATGTTTCGAGTATCCCAGGTCTCTACCTGCTAGATACCAGTAGTGGCCTCCTCCATATCTCCCTCCAGACATCACCCAAAGGCCCCAGGGGAGCCCTGGCAAAGAACCACCAGCTTAGAGACGCACACACAAATATACAAGTGTGCACATGATTGCTCACAGTGTATATAGTCACCTTGACACAGGGACTTTTTTTTTCCCTTTGGTCTTTTGGGGGGATTCCCCCCCTTTACCCTTGTAGGGTTTTTTTTGTTTGTTTTTCCTTCCTGTTGATTTTGTTTGTTGTTTGGTTTTTAATCCAAAGAGGAATCTTTGCTTCGATCTTGATTCCCATTCAAGTCTGTCTATTTCATAAAACCTTTACAAAGAGGGGATTACAAGCGCTAGCATTGTTGACCACCACTGTGTGCTTGGCATTCTGCTGAGTGTTTTTTAAATTTAATCCTCACAGTAAGAGGGAGGTCCTGTTGTACCCATCTTACAGATGAGGAAAATGAAGCACAGAGAGGTTGACTCACTGGCTCTAGGTTGCACTGTTTTTGAGTGAAGACAGTTGGGATTTGGACCCAGGCTGTCTGCTGACCTTGTCTGCCTCCTTGTCCGTGATAACATTGCCCTTCTTTTTTGGGTGAAACCTACAGCCTCATTAGCATGTGCCCCTTCAATTCCCTACCTCAAAATAAGGACAAAAATGGAGTGACATCAGGGCTGTGGGTCACGGTCACATTCCCATGCACTGAAATCCCGTGTAGTGTGCAGATTATGGAAACACTGGTTTAAGCACTAGTCATGCAGAGGAGAGCCGGCACTGACTGTGGACACGTCTTTATCTTGTCACCGCCAGAGTGTCTCTATGTGTTCCCGTGCCAGTGGAACTACCGTCCCGATCACTGCATGTATGGAAGCAACTGCAAAGAGGCTGAGCGGGAAGGCGTGTCTGTTCTGCACGGGAACCGAGGCGTCTACCATGATGAAAAGCAGCCAACTTTCAAAGCACTCTATGAAGCAATACGGGATGTAAGTGTGTTCTTGCCGCTGTTCAGCAGACACATGCTTATTCAGCACGAGACGGTACAGGCGCTTTGGTCACCAGTGCCTTTGAAGGCCAGAGAATCCCCCAGAAGCAGTGAGTGATATCCCTTTCCCCAATCCCATTCACTATTTCATTATATCTACTTGCCCCCTCACACTATATCCACTCAGTATTTACAACAAAGTCCTCACACTATATCCACTCAGTATTTACAACTAAGTTCACTTAAGGAGGAAATTAAATATCATCAGAAAGAAACCCAGTGCCATTTGCCATAATAGAGGGGAATGTGTTAGGGTAACGATAACATAATAAGAACAAAATGATATTATGCAGCTCGAGCTTAGCCTGTTGCCTGGTTGCCAGCATCCTGTTGAACAAGTGGGCGTGGAGGTGGTTGATTAGGACAAGGGGTCCGACTGTAAGTAAGAATCAAGTGTTTATTTACATATTGCAACAGTGTACTCAAGAGGCAAAAAGAGGCACTAGCCCCCGTGTTGCATTTTTACCCGGCAAAGGGTACTGATCAGCAGAATGCAGCCTAGAGGCAAAAGTCATCTCAAGGCCTCTGCATCCTTAGTACCCTGACCTTAGGCCAGGGGAGGAGGAAGGAGAAGGGAAAGAGGGAGGAGTGGAAAGATACCACCCTCCCAAACCATCCCCCGCCTCCCGTGTCCATCCTCCCCATCCCTTGTCCCTGGGAGGCCTCAAAATGGGGTGCCTGGGATGGAAATGCAGATATGCATCTGAGCGTGGCTGGCCCAGGGCAGGGACCTGAGTTTTTGACCCCAATTCCTTCAAATAAACTACAGGGCGTTGCCTGTGCACCAAGTCAGGTGTCACAAGGGTAGCTCCCAGCCCCTCCAGAGCCAGCCAGCAGTATTGTCATTACCTGTGATTGAGTTTGAAAGATCACACAGTAGAATTTAGGCCTGGAGCTGGACTTCTCACTGCCTGAGGTCCCCTCTTACAACCTTGAAGGGATTGATTAGCAAGTGCTGGTGAATTAAAGATACCTGGGAACTATTTTCTTGCAGTAAATGGGAAAGTTGATAAAAACCTCACTTTGGGGTTCACTACCTAAAATCTCAAATACTGCCTGCTTTTGCCTTGCATCCCACACTGTGGGAAACGCTGCATTCGATGTTGCTTTTTATCTGGAGATTGCTAGGAGTGGCAGAGATTCAGGGATGTCCCTTTTGAAACCGTAATTCCAAGACGTAGAGTAGGGGTCAGCAAACTCAGGCCAGATCTGCCTTGCTGCCTGTGTTTGCAAGACATGTGGGCTATGAATGGTTTTGTAAATCACTGGGGAAAAAGGAAAAGACGAATATTTCGTAATGTGAGACAGTGATATGAAATTCCAATCTCAGCATTCATAAATACAGTCTTATTGGGACACAGTGACACCCATTCATTTATGTGTTTGGCTGTAGTTGGTTGGAAGCCATCATGACAGAGACGAGTATTTATAACAAACTGTGTAGCCCACAAAGTCTAAAATATTTACTATCTGGTCCTTTATAGGAAACATTTGCTGGCCCCAGACATCAAGTATGTAGATTTAGAGGATTTTTTTCTTAAGAATTTAGAAACCCTCACGGTGTCACAAGTGGGCTTTGGTGGGAGTGAATCCTGAGACACAGGCATATATTTTTGTGTGTGTGAATACTGTGCCTCTTGCTAAGGAGAGTCTCTGGAATTTCCAGAATTTTCTCTGCAGGGAATGAGTTTAGCCTGCATGTAAGCTAAGCTAACACTGCTTTCTTCTCCTGCATTTCCTGCTGGTGGTTTTCAAAGACCAGGTGATTTAATTACACAGAAAATTTGCTCTGTACTTAGTGCTACCATCACGTTAGATATTCAAACATGGCTCCAGGGGCAAAGCCATTGAGGAGTACAAATAGAAGTTCAATGAGTATGCAGCAGGTATATGTACCTCAGAGCTGTTCTTGGGTTCTTTTGTGATCTGTCAACCCCAGTCTGGAATTGAGCAACTGTGGCTCGAGTTACAATACATCTTGTTTGCTTTCTGGAGGAGCAGAAAGAAAACAAATAACTGTGTCATAAATGATCCTGCCAAATACCCTCAATGATGATCCTCCCATGGGCCTAAAGGGACCATTTTCACTGAATCATTTCAGACAGGAATGCTCACTAACCCCATCCTGAAACCTGATTAGAAGTAGACTCCCTCTTGGAAGACATGTTTCCCCGCTGTCCCCAGCGCTGGGCACCGTCATGTGGTGGGGTCAGGGCTTGGGGTAGGGGTCAACGGACCTTGGTTCAAGGCCCAATTTTTGCCCCTTTCTGGTGATTAGTCGTTAACTCTTTGCTCTTACCTTACTGGGCCTCAGTTTCCTCATCTGTGAAATGGAGATGATAATATTACCTGCCTCATAAAAGTGTTGCAAGAATGCAACAAACTGACGGTTTTTAAACTTGTAGTATGGCACATGACCTATGGTTGTGCTCAATAATTAGAAGTTATTAACAGTTTCACACTTGCCTCCTTTTCTACCTTGTCCACATAGTCTCACTTGCTCTCTCTCTCTCTCTTCCTAAGTATTTTCTCTCTCTCTCACTGTATTTCTTTCTCCCTTCATCCCTCTCTGAAAATATTCTTCTTGTCCCTCTCCCCTTTCCCCCTTTCCTTCTGTCCCTCTTTCCTGCTTCCTTTCCTTTCCATCTCCTGTCTCTCTCACACACACATCCTAAGCCTGTGTGTCTGTGTTTGGCAAAGGGGACATGCAGTCTCCTCCCATTGTGACCCAAGGAAGTCATCTATCAGGTACACGTTCTGTCAGTAGTTCTTCCAACAATCATCTATTGCAGGAACAATTCTAGCTTATAGAAACTCAGAAGTTAACAAGACTGACAAAGCCTGGTCCCCAGGACGCATATATTGTGGGTAGAGGAAGCCAGACTATACTCACATAAACAAAGAAAGACGAAAAATCGTACCAGGTAGTGAGAGGTGTTAAAAGGGAACCTGAGCAGGGCGATGGGCTGAGAGTCAGGGGTAGGGAGGAGCGTTACTGAGCTGGGGTCCTCAGGGGGCCTCCGCTAGCCTGGTAGTGTGATTAGTGGGGGCAGCCCTGGGGCAGTTTAGGGGGAGATACTGCTAAGGAGAAGGAATAAGCCAGGGAAAGCCCCTGAGGCAAGGGTGAGTTTGGTGAGCCCAAAGGACAGGGAAGAATTCAGTGTGGCCAGAAGGACAGAGACACCAATGACAATTCCAGGTCACATGGAGCCTTGAGGACAAGAGAGGAATTGGAATCTTACTTTAATTGCAGCGTGAAGCCCTTTCAGGAAAGTGATACGGTCTGATCTTTGCTTTAAAAGTATCACCTCAGTAACTCAGTGCAAGGAGGCAAGAGTGAAAACACAAGGGCTATTGATGAGAGTTACTGGAGACATCCAGGAGCAACATGGGGATGGCATGTACTTGTGTGGCACCGGGAAGGTTGGCAGTGGTGGCCACATGTAGGATTCGTTGGAAAGACAGATTTTACAGCATTTGTGGATTAATGAAAAGAGGGACGTGGGGGGGAAGAAAGAATCAAGGATGACTTCCAGGTTTTGACCTATTTTCCTATCACTAGGGACACCGTGATGAAAAAGGAGTTGATCAGTAGTCTAAATTGTGCTGCGGAAGAAAACAGTTGTCCCAAACATGGTCCTTCTTGCGTTACATAATGCATAATCTCCTTCTGGGAAGAAATTCGCATTTCTGATAAACACGCTTATGCAATATTTCTGATGAACTTTAAAGGGATTAAGGCTTGTTCTAGGAAACCAGACACCCACCCACTCTGCTGCCAGGCAAGCATTTACTGACCTTTTCACTCTTCTTCCTTTTTTTTTTTTCTACTCTCTTTGTATAAAATTTCCTCGCCAACAATGAATCTTTAACTTCATTTACTAGAGGCCTTTTCCATTTCAACCAGATTGTAATAAAAATTTGACACATGCTCATAACTACATGATCTTCAGGATCTATTTTCGAAAATTCTGTTTATAGACACCTTCCATGGGAAGACAAGAGAATGTTTTTTTAAAAATGGGGCACCGGGGTGGCTCAGTCAATTAAGCATCTGACTCTTGATCTCAGCTCAGGTCTTGATCTCAGGGTCGTGAGTTCAGGTCCTGCGGCGTTGGGCTCCACACCCCACAGGGAGCCTGCTTGAAAAGAGAAGAAAAGAAAAGCACAGGATTACATGGGAAAAAAACCAACAAGCAGTGTTTGGTACCTGAATTATTAAAATGAATTTCACTGATGTTAGATTTCACTAGTAATTGCCAAACTGTGGACTTCATCAGATTACTATAGACATACCCTAGAGTTTCTTCATTTAAGATTGAGACAAACACAGGGGCACCTGGGTGGCTCTGTCCCTTCTGCATCTGACTCTTGGTTTCAACTCAGGCCATGATCTCATGGCTCATGGGATGGAGCCCCACATCAGTCTCTGCAGTGGCAGTGCACAGACCCTGCTTAGGATTCTCTCTCTCTCTGCCCTTCTGTCTGTCTGTCTCTCTCTGTCTCTCAAAATAAATTAAAAAATTGGAAAAGAAGAGATTGAGACAAACAAAATATATGAGGAATTCAGTGTCTTATTGCAGGTGGTGTCACATCTCTACTTGAGCCTTGCTTCTCTTCAGCAAGAGCATCCTATGTAGAGAATATCCTGTCCTTGAAGATACATGTTGGTCTTAGCTTTTGAGAGTTTTAAGGACCCAAATAAACCATCTTTAAAAAAAAAAAGAAAGAAAGAAAGAAAGTGAAGCCCAAATCGGGTAAAGTCATTGCCTCAGGTTGCACAGGATTGAACAGGTTTTGAATTTCTATCCTCAGAGTTCCCTCCCTTCCACTATGTCTAAGAACATCCAAACCGAAGCACCTGGGTGGCTCAGTCGGTTAAGCGTCCGACTTAGGCTCAGGTCATGATCTCACAGCTCGTGAGTTTGAGTCCCGCATCAGGTTCTGTGGTGACAGATCGGAGCCTGGAGCCTGTTTCAGATTCTGTGTCTCCCTCTCTTTCTGCCCCTCCCCCACTCATGCTCGCACGCTCTCTCCCAAAAATAAATATTTTTTAAAAATTAAAAAAAAAAAAAAAAAAAAAAAGAACTTCCAAACCTATGCTTGCATGCTTAATTCCCTGCTTCATTTTTTGGTAAATGTTGTTTGCGTTTTAAATGGCATTTCAGTAACTAAAATAAACATTTTCTTTCATTTTTTTTTTAAACCATTTTTCAGTTTCCCTTTCAAGACAATCTCTTTCAATCCATGTATTACCCTCTCCAGCTGAAGTTTTTGGAGACTGTGCACACTTTATGTGGACGAATCCCACAAGTGTTTTTGAAGCAAATCGAGAAAACAATGAAAAGGGCTTACGAGAAACACGTCATCATCCATGTGGGCCCCAACCAGATGCACTGAATATTTTTCATATTGTCGCAAGCGGATTGGGCATCTCAAGAACAAGGACATGTCCATCTTTAAGCTGCCTGTGTCTCTTTCGTGTGAATATTTAATGGTGCTCTGTGACAATTGCGTTTTAAAAGCTTCGTTAAATGTTGCTGAATTAGTCGCCCCTAAAAGGAAATGTGCTTTAATTTTTTCTAAAATGGTATTTATCTCTCTCTTTAAAAAAAAAAAAAATATTATTACACACTTAGCATTGTTCAAGCAGGTTGAGCTAGCTGTGAAGAGGAACTTTTGTGAGCCTTCCATTTCCTGTTCAGTGTCTGAGACGATGTCAGAGGCATCTCATGTTGTATATTTATCTAGTATTCTTGAGACTCTTTCTATGTAAATGACTCCCCCATACCCTTCTTGTAAAAGTAATACATGCTTGTTGTAAAACAGAAAAATGTTCAAAGGTTGTAGAGGAGAGGGGCGCCTGGGTGGCTCAGTTGGTTAAGTGTGCAACTCTTGATTTTAGCTCGGGTCATGATCTCACGTTTGGTGAGTTTAAGCCCCGCATTGGGCTCTGCTCTGACAGCGTGGAGCCTGCTTGGGATTCTGTCTCCCTCTCTCTGTCTCTGCCCCTCCCCTGCTTGCTGTCTATCTCTCTCTCAAAATAAATAAAAATAAACCTTAAAAAAAAAAAGTTTGTAGAGGATGTAGGCCAGTGGACCAAAATCAAGATTAGATTAGCCATAATCCTACCAACCAATTATTTTAAAGGTAGTTACTTCCAGCCTTTTTTTTCCTACTCATATATTTATTTGTTGGTTGTCTTTTCCATTGTAATACATATCTGAAACAGGTAGTTTGAGTAAAAGCTGGCCCCTATGCTGAGATTTTTATGTTGAAACAAAAATTTAGACAAAATGATTGTATTTACAGAGCTGGAAGAAGTATTCAAATTTCAACTAATTGGGCAGTGTTAAAGGATGAAGCATATCTGGGGGTATTTTTTAAGAAAAAGTGTTTAGATTAGTGGAAGGTTAAATCATAAGAAATATTTATGCAACCATACCTTCTGAAAGGAAATTCAGTCATTGTGTTAAACGCAAGGGATCAGTTTAACAGAGATGTGTTTTTGTGTTTAACTACAGACAAAAACATTTTATCTCTTACTTCCATAGGTGTGACCTTCTCTCTTCTTTAAACTCTTGGGCAACGGTTGGAAATTGAAGGCCAACTTCAAACTTAACGTGTACAGAATAGATAGTTCAGCTGATTCCATTGGCAAGAAAATTCAACTTCCTACCAGCCTTGGAAAGGTCTCTTTAAATGTTTTTTCTTCTCTAGGCTGACCCATCCATTAGCCAAGGAACTGGGCAGGTCTTATCACCTAGCTACAGTAGAGGAAATTCTATATTCCCCAGAGGGATCTGACTTAATCCCTTGTTGCTCCTGTAGCTGGTAACAGGGTAAGAACATTTTTTATAATGCTTTATTTATCTCAAAAACCTTGTGCCTAAATGATCTTGATGTTTGCAACAGCCTAATGAACTTAGTAGGGGCCTCTATCATTGGACAAAGAAGGAAATTGTAACCCAAAGAAACAAGCATACCCAATATAATTGCTGTTCTGTAACACATACAGGTATGTATAAGATGCATCCTCTTTTACAGAGGAAGTTTGGAGACAAAAATATTAAATACTTTTCATCACATATAGATAGTAATCTAAAAGTGTAAAATGAAAAATAATATTTTGTTAATGCAAATATGGTATGCTATATATTGGAACCTGGTAGGATATCATAGGTACTATATCCACAGAAGAAGTCTTAACCGTGCAAAAATATATGAAAACCTCAGCACTACAAAGAAATATGTAGATGCCAATTAATATTGGGATCTAGTACCATTATGGTAGTAGCAAATTTTAAAATGTTAAAGTATTAGCCCATACCCTCCTTTTGATCAGTTGGGTATCAGGTGATTTATTTTTGTTAAGGAAATTACCATTAAGATGTGGAACTCTTCACTGTTATATTTTATGTTTCCTCATTTCACCATTAAAGGTGATGTCATTTGTTAGTTTATATCTAAAGTCTGTGGAGGAATTTTTGGATTGTCTTTCGGATGGAGGAAAAGTACCCTACATACCCACAAATATGGTTTTACTGAAAGAGCCAGGATGTGAACATGATTGCCTGACTTCCATTCCAGTTTTGCTACATGTTCAGCATGGCCACCAAACCCTACAAACGTCATTCACATTTTTGGTGGTTTATAAACCTAAAAAAGTTCTATTCCTCCTCTGGTGAGTCCTACAAAAAATGTGCTATAAAGACTTTGAATATAGAAACGCCTTTTCTTTTATGAGAATCTTACCCGCAACTCTTAACTATTGGTTCTGGTCTGAATACATAGAATCAGATTTCCAGCAAAGGTCCATGGTACAATTCTAGAACATTCTAGAATGATGCATGATGAGAATGTGAAACCTTAGAATTTAGTGTGGTTTTCTGCCTTGGAATTTCTTCATGGTATCCTGAAATTTTGAGGTGAGTCTGGTGGAGAATCTGCAGTTAATTTTCTCTCGCAATCGCTACTACCTGAAAATGCTAATTGTTTTCCATCTAGTATATTACCATGAGGCGGTGTTTCCTCTGCCTTTGATAATTCCCAGACAACTACTACATTAATGCCTTTGAAATCTGGGAACCACAGATTTTAATTTGGTGGACTCCTAAAACATGTACCCTGTGATCTGAAGTTTGCCAAAGGTTGGGTTGTTCCATATGGCACGTAGAATCTATACAGGAAGAGCATGACACTGGTTCTGTCATCCCCTCTTCTTGTTTCCTTCATAATTCTACTCAAACACATGTGACTACAGAGTTCCACTGGAAAAATGAAAGAACAGGGTCTAAGAGCAAAATGTAACAGTATTGTTGTATGCATTGAGACTGAGACGTTCAGTAGTAGGGTCACTAGAAATGCTTACAATATTTTTCTTGCTGAGTTTTTCTTTTCTAATATAAACCTCAGAAATTGTGACTTACATTGAAAATTTCAACATTAGAAAAAATTAACTGGCTAGAAAATATGTTCAAGTTTTCCTTCAACTTCCTGAATGACAGTTTAGCATTTCAGGGTATAACACTCCAGCTTTGCTATTTATTTGAAATGTCTAATACATATTCAGGACTTCCATTGCAAATTGTGACTATGGGTGGATTTATTATTGAAATGGGTATTTACATGGACTCATCCAGGGTGGAGAGTATTTATCTTATTACAATTATGGTGTTGATAAAACAAGCATGCCATACAAAAACTTATTCACGGTCACAAAATAGGGATCCGGTGATAGAGTAATTACTCCAACCCACCTGGAGGACAGGACAACATTTGTACAAATTTAAGTTTATGTATAAATTTTGCCTGTTATTTATACAAACAAAAAAATAGGTTGCATGTATTGGATAAGCTAACATGAACAGGATTTTATGACTGAATTTAGAAACACACTGAGTTCAGAATTATGTTGGATGTCATGGGGGTACAAATTATTATATCATCAATTAGTATTATGGTAAGCAAGCTTTCTTAGGTTTTTCTGTTTCTTGGGTCCTATGTTTTCATCTCCCTTTCACTTCTGCTTTTCCCTTCCTGTCTTTGATGCAGGCTTCTAAGCATTACCAAGAGGCTTGGTGTTAGTAGCAGAGTGACAGAACTTGGGGAACCCTGTGCAGGCAGAAGGAAGTTCTAATCCTTAGATGGAATCTTTATGATAAGAAATTTTCAAAAAAATTTAAAAACCATGCAACACATACATAGACATATACACGTACGCACTGCACATGCCTTTTACAGAAGGAGCTCTGTGAATCCGTTGTGCTCTGTGAATTGAATTATAGAGAGTGACACCTTAAGTCAACTCATTTCACAGTGACAGTGCTGGTATTTGAAGCCTATGAGATTTCTCTGCCAAACAGAGAAAGTTATCCTAGTTTTTGTTCTTCCCAGGTCAAAACTGGAAATAGTCTCGTGAGTCCTCAAGATAAAGCACTGGTGTTTGTGTCACCGTATGCCCGAGTGTGTAAGAATCTGGTGCGGTTTCTGCGTCATTAGTTTCACGTTTGTGTTGTCCCTGAAAAGCGCGCCCATTGTTTATAGCTCCCAAGGAAACCCTGAGTAGATTTTTTATGTTGGAAAACTTATTTCTTAGTGATTTTTCTTTGGGAAGAAATGCACATTAAAAAACCAACACTCCAAAGAAAATTAATTGTTACAGCAAATTAAAAGAAACAGAAATATTATGATTTAATTACTTGTCCTTTTGAATGCCATCTCCTGTTTTATCGATTCTTGTTGTTTTTGTTTTTGTTTTTTTAAATTAAAAGCTTTAAAAAAGACATGTCTTTTTTGGTGTTATTTTGGAAGCGTGTTTCTTTTCTTTCATAAGATTTCAAGTTTACAGGGCGGCTGGGTGGCTCAGTTGGTTAAGCGTCCAACGTTGGCTCAGGTCATGATCTCACAGTTTGTGGGTTCGAGCCCTGCCTTGCGCTCTGTGCTGACACCTCAGAGCCTGGAGCCTGTTTCAGATTCTGTGTCTCCTTCTCTCTCTGCCCCTCCCCTGCTTGTGCTCTGTCTCTCTCTGTGTCAAAAATAAACAAACATTTAAAAAAAATTTTTTTTAAGATTTCAAGCTTAAAATTTTATATTAAATAGTAATATTTAATTCCTTCCTTTTAAGGATGGGTAAAGTAATATTTGGTTTGGTAAACAGCTTAGCCTATTTTTAAAAATCATTAAAACTTTGCTTCATTTTAAAAAATGCCGTATTATAGGGGTGCCTGCTGGATTGGTCCACAGAGCATGTGACTCCTGGTCTCAGGGTTGTGAGTTTGAGCCCCATAAAATTAAAAAAAAGTATTTTTCGAATGCCATACTATAAATTATATGCTGTTTGGTTTTAATGGTGTTTTGTGTTTGAGATACAAAGAGGAGAATTTGGAGGATGTAAAAATCAGTTGTCCCCATTCCCACATTTTATTTAGCAAAGTTGAAACTTACTTGTAAAGCTAGTAACGTATCAAAAATAACTGAACTGTACCATGAGTTTTTGAGTCTTTATAAAGGTTTCCCCCAATCCCTAATCTCTTTTTTAAAATCAGCACAAAGTACCCCATGCATCTACTGAGTTCCCTCCTTATATTTTAAAACATTTAAAAAGCTAAGATATTTGAATATGTTTTTCTGGAACGAGTGGGAACCCACAACCAATTATTATGTGACATATAAGCTTCAGGAACTACATGCAGTTTACATTGAGTTTAAATCCTAGCCCCACCATTCTCAGCCTGACCCTCTTTCCACTTCATACTTCCCACCTACTAGGACAGGGCTGAGGATGACTCTCCTTCTGGATTGTGGTGAGAAATAAACACAGAAACACAAAATCTCAAAATTTTTAAAATTCCTTGTTTGTGGAACTCTACCTCCACTAAGTAAATGGCTAATAGATTTAAAAAAATTTTTTTTAAAGTCTATTTATTTATTTTGGGAGAGAGCCTGTGTGCACAAGCATGAGCGAGCAGAGGAGGGGCAAAGAGGGGGGAGAAAGAGAGAATCCCAAGCAGGCCGTGCACTGCCAGCATAGAGCCTGATGCAGGGCTCAAACTCGAAAAACGTGAGGTCATGGCCTGAGCCAAAATCAAGTGTTGGAGGCTTAACCAACTGAGCCACCCAGGTACCCCTGGCTAATGGATTTTTAAAGGATATCAGATTGAAGGGATGCCAGCTGAATCGTCTGCCATGATGTCAGAGATTTTACTTACCGGAACATCGACATGCTGAAGTTCTGCTTTACAGGAACATAGGTGGAAATGTTGGAGACTCTCTGGCTTCAGTAGTTTTTACCCTTCCCAAAGCAATCCTATTTTAGTTGGCTTTCTTATCAAGTCCTTAAGCTGGAACACAGTTCAAAAGTAGCTCTCTGGTATGCCATCATGATCCTATGGTATTCCCCTTCCTTCTCCTCCTTTGTTTTATAAGCTGGTAAACGTCACCAGCATCCATCCCCTCGCTGCCTCATTCCAGAAACCTGGCTGTTATTCTTTACTCTCATCTGCTTTCTCTCCCTCCTTGCACACCACCCTCCTCGTTGAATCATCATTTCCCCACTAAAACACCCCGCCCCTGATACCAGTTTCTGCGGTAGCAAAAACCCTTCAAATTGTAAGTGACCACACACAACTTCAACCAGTACAGGAAAGCCAGAGAATACCTCCAGAATATTAAGAGTCCACTTCCTGTATTTATCCTCACTTTTGCCTCCATTGAAACTAGTACTGTCTGCGGTCTTTTGATCTTTGGCCTGGATTGTTGTTCTCATGCCTGTCTTATCTCTGCATTCGTTCTGGCCCCCTCCAAACCACAACCCACCCCACCGTGTGTGAAGAGTGGTTCCTTTGCTCCTATGATAATGTCCAAACTTCTTTCCAAACTGCCCAGAAGTCCCTGTGTGATCTTACCTTCTGCCTATCTTCCTGGCCTTGTTTGAGTTATTCTTCTCCACTCTACTAATCATCACTTATGCTGGCTTGTTTTCTCTTTCTTTAAGAAGCCAAACTCTTACCCATCAAGAGGCTCTGCATGTGCCTGGAATCCTCCAACCTGCAAATTCACCTGGCAAATTTCTAGTATCCTTCAGGTCTTGACTTAAATACCATTTTCTCAGAAACCTTCTTGGATTCCCCAACCCTCCCCCCTTCCCCCCACCACACCACCATAGGGGCAGATCCTCCTCCTACATTCATTCATGTCAACCTTTTCCTTTGCAGTGTATATTATAATAGCAACAATACTTATTTGCGTAGAACTTTTAGTTTATTGACTGCCTTCCCCACTAGACACAATGTTCCTTGAAGGTATGTATATTCCTTGCTGATCTTGTTCCCTGTTCTATGCCCATCACCTAACTCAATGACTAATACATTTCTGATGCTCAAAATATATTTATTGAGAATAAATGAGGTGATTGTGCTGCATCATGAATTGGGACCAATTCCTATCCACAAAACTTCATGACACTCTGTATTGACTTTTGAGTGTTGTTCTCAAAAACGATTTTTTTTCCTGTAAATGTTCAGGGTTCTAGGTTATAATACCCTATCCTCTAAAGTCTCATTCATTGAAAGTATATTGATTCATTGAATTTCTTGGAGATTTACTAACTTGTCCTAAAAGTGACATGGTTGGGTTAGATAATGTTTAAATTCCTTTCTACTTAAATGCCCTGTGTTTCCATAATCTGTTTTTTGTGGCTCTCTTGTGGACATTTGTAGGATTTTGGCTGCCTGGAAACCACACCACGCATGGTCCAATTTCTGAATTAGTTAAAACTCTTTCAATTGCAAGTGACAGCAAATACAATTCAAATTAATACACAGGAAAAGACACAGAGAGAGGGAGACAGAGAGGGAGAGAATGTATTGCCTCATGTGAGTGAAAAGTCCAGAAATAGCTCTGAATTCAAGGCTTAAGTGATGCCAAGGGAAATGTATCATTTTAACAATGCTTTTTTTCATTAATATTTTATTGAAAACCACACATCCTTCTAGGATTCCAGCCATAAAACTTTCATGTCATTTCAATAGAATCAGTCCATCTTTGGAAAAATACATTGTCTCCGTGTCCAGCTGAAAAATTGTGTTGTCAACCTGGGTCAAGACATCAAGAAAAGTGTTCTCCTGGTGTATGTTTTAAAATTAATATATCTTTTTCCCTTCATTGAGAACTACCATTGACCAAATAAGGCTCTCATACCAGAAATGACTCACCAACTAATATGAATGGGTGATGCGGTGCGGGGGTGCATTCTCATAAACTATTGGACAAGAGTAATTTATTACCATCCCCCCAGTCCACAGTCCCATAGACTCTGAGAGGTGAGAGTCAAAATCATGAGCATAGATGTGTCTTCTCAGGCTAGAACTATAAAGAGACTCTTGGGAATGACTTTGCCTGTTTATTGAGCATTTAGATCTTGTCAGAATAATAGCACTTCTTGATTCATAGGGACACATGTACCCCAATGTTTGTAGCAGCAGTTTCAACAATAACCAAATTATGGAAAGAGCCTAAATGCCCATCAACTGATGAATGGATAAAGAAGATGTGGTTTATGTATATGATGGAATACTACTTGGCAATGGGAAAGAATGAAATCATGCCAATTGCAGGAATATGGATAGAACTGGAAGGTATTATTCTGAGTGAAATAAGTCAGCGAGAGGACAGATACCATATATTTTTGCTCATATGTGGATCTTGAGAAACTTAACAGAAGACCATGGGGGAAAGGAAAGGAAAAAAATAGTTACAAACAGAGGGAGGGAGGCAAACCATAAGAGACTCTTAAATACAAAGAACAAATGAAAGGTGGATGATGGCGTGGGGGAGAGGAGAAAATGGGTGATGGGCATTGAGGAGGGCACTTGTTGGGATGAACACTGGGTGTTGTATTGTAAGTGATGAACCACGGGAATCTACCCCAAATACCAAGAGCACACTTTACACGGTGTATGTTAGCCAATTTGACAATAAATTATATTTAAAAGAATAATAAATTTTTAAAAATATTTTTTTTTTAAGGATTGCTACTCTGTGCTTTGGGTCTAGTGACAGAGCAAGTCTAAATACCATATTAGGAAATTGAGTTCTCCTGCATCTAAATTATTGTTATTAGATATGATTGCAAGCAGACAGAATTAAAGGAAAAATAAAAGAGCTGGTACCAGCTTTGGCACATTTAAATCTTGATAGTTGTTTATAAGCGTTCCCCTGATACTCTGCTATTGTCTGCATGTGCATGGTTGTGTAGGAGAGAGCTAACATCAAACTAAGAAGCTGTGTTCAAGTGAGAGGAAATTTAAACTTCTTAAGGTTGCTATTGGTCTGTTTAGTTGTTACAGTATCTGGCATGTAATTGATGACCAATACAGAATGCCCTCCCTTGTTTCCTTAACACACATTATTTCCATGCATGTCAGCTTGAAATCTAATTTCCAGCCCCTGGGACTCTGCCTGAAGGTTCTATTTCCACTGCATCCTGCTCCTGCTCATCTATGGACAGCCTGGAAGTGTTGGAAAATTAACACATCTGAGAGTAGCCCTCAACCATTGATTGACAGGGCTTGGTAGATACATACCCCAGCTCTCTCTCCTCTCAGGTTGAGTGACACTTGGTTTTCTGTCCCAGAATTCTCCACTCTTGAGGGAGAACTCAAACTACTCACACAGAATTCTTCACAGAAAAAGTGCTCAAACTCCCCACACAGTAATTTCCTTGATAATATATTATTTTTTAATATATAATGAAATTCAGATTGCATTTATTTATTTATCTTTAATATAATTTTTTGTCATGTTTGCTAACATGTTCACTTCCTTCCCTTCCCTGTCTCACTTTCTCCTCTTCTACTGGTGTTTCCTTGGATTTGGCCCCAAATAAACCACTTGTACTCAAATCTTTGTTTCATCATCTGCAACTGATAAATTTTTCATGCCAATAAAAAATCAAAATTAATACTTATGATCTTATTTTACTTATTATGAATTTAATTCTTCTCCTTCCCCCAGTGTGTCTCCCCCTCCCACTTTCTCTCCCCTTTTCCCTGTTCCTCCTCTTCCTTTTTTTTCCTCCTTCTGTCTCTTCTTTTTCTTCTTCTTCCCTTTTGCCTTCTTCTTCATCTCTGCTTGCATTTGGGAAGATTTTAATTAAGCCCCCACACAAAATATTTGGAAATTAGAATTCTTATACATCCTCCTATTGAGTTTTCTCCCATCACAGGATTTTATTAGCTATTATTATTGTACATATTCAAGCTGTATAACATTTAAACTCTGAGCTGTAGCATGGTTATTACTTCCATTATATTATAAATAAGCTTAGTTGGATGTTTTTATTGATCTTCAAAGATTCCCAAATGCTTTGAGTTCCATTATCCTTTATTTCCTTTTTAAGGTATGCATTTAAAATACATTATATTTTGGACTTGGGTTTTTCTTTTGTTTGTTAGGTTTATGAGTTATATTTAGCTAGTCATTAATAGTTTTGTATAACTTTGTCATGGGTAATAACTGAAATACCATAAACTACTCATACTTAAAAGGTATAGTTAGATTGGTTGTACCTTATCTATGCTCACTTGAAACTATCTTCACAAGGTAACAAATATTTCATCACCTCTAATAGTCTCTAATCTAATAGTCTCTTCATACCCCTTTCAATCTATCTCATTTCCCATCTGTGTCCCTGGCTAACTGTTGATCTACTTCCCGTTACTGTACATGAGTTTGCAGGGTCTAGGATTATATATAAATGAAGTCACACAATATGTGCTCTTTGCTTGACTTCTTTCACTCAGCATAATTGAGATTAGCCCACATTGTTGCATGTATCAATAGTTCATTCCTTTTTACTATTGAGTAATATTTCTTTCTATGGATTAACCATAATATGTTTGCTCATTCTCCTGTTGACAGATTTGCTTGTCTCCAGTTTGGGGATTTACAAATAAAGCTGTTATGGACATTCATGAACATTTGGTTTGGACATTTTTTTGGTTTGGACATTTTTTTTCCTCTCGGTCAAAAACTAGGAGTGAAGTAGGTGAGGGGCACCTGGGTGGCTCAGTCTGTTAAGGGTCCTACTTCAGCTCAGGTCATGATCTCACAGCTCATGGGTTTGAGCCCTGTGTTGGACTCTGTGCTGACAGCTTGGAGCCAGGAGCCTGTTTCGGATTCTGTCTGCCCCTCCCTTGCTTGCTCTCTCTCTCTCTCTCTCTCTCTCTCTCTCTGTCTGTCTCTCAAATATAAAATAAAACATAACAAAAATTTAAAAAAAAATGAAATAGGTGAGTAGTACAGTAGTATAGTAAGTGTATGTGTAATTTTTCAAGGAACTGCTAAACTGTCTCCCAAAGTGGTTGCACCATTTACATTCCCGCTAGTACTTCCAGCTGCCCCACGTTTTTGCCAAGATTGTGTGGACAATCTTTTTAATTTTAGCCAATTTAAATGAGTATGACGTTATGCCTTATTGTGTTGTTTTTAATGTTTGTTTATTTATTTATTTTGAGAGGTGTGGAGGGGCAGACAGAGGGAGAAAGAATCCAATGCAGGCTCCAAATTCAGTGTGGGGCCTGACATGGGCTTGAACTCTCGAACCATGAGATCATGACCTGAGCCAAAATCAAAAGTTGAACACTAACCGATTAAACCACCCAGGCGTCCCTCCTATTGTGGTCTTAAGTTGCGTTTTCCTAGTGACTAATGATATTGAGCATCCTCTCATGTGTTCATCTGACATTCATATATCTTTATAGACAAAATATTTAAAATATCTTTTCCATTTTTTAAAAAAATCAGGTTGTTAATATCGTATTGAATTTTGGGAGTCTTTACATAGTCTGGATATAAATTCTTTAATATATGTGCTGTAAATATTTTTTCTTAATCTATGGTTTGCCTTTTCATTTTCTTAATGGTGCTCCATTAATGCATTTTCTTTTTTTTTTTAATTTTTTCTAACGTTTATTTGTTTTTGAGACAGAGAGAGACAGAGCATGAATGGGGGAGGGTCAGAGAGAGGGAGGCACAGAATCCGAAACAGGCTCCAGGCTCCGAGCTGTCAGCACAGAGCCTGACGCGGGGCTCGAACTCACAGACCGCGAGATCATGACCTAAGCTGAAGTCGGCCACTTAACCGACTGAGCCACCCAGGCGCCCCATTAATGCATTTTCTAAGAGCAAAAGTTTTTATATTGGTAAAGTCCAGTTTGTCAATTTTTTCTGTTTTATGCTTTGTGTTTTAAGAAGTGATTGCCTATCCCAGGTTACAAAAATAATCTCCTGGTTTTGTATTCAAATATTGTAGTTTTATGTTTTATACTGCAGGGACTGAATGTGTCCCTCCAAAATTCTTCTGTTAGAATCCTAACCTCCATGTGATGGTATTAGAAGGTGTGTCCTTTGAAAGGTAATTAAGTCATGAGGGTAGTTTAATGCTCTTACAAAAAGAAACATAAGAGACATTTCTCTCTCAGCCATGTGAGGATACATGATCCATTTTTAGTTAATTTTTATGTATATGGCAAGAGATAAGGGTTGACATTCATTGATTTCCGTATGATATTCAGTTGATTCCGCAATCGACCCTACTGACTTGTGTTTAGCTAGACATTAATGATTAGATCAACATTGAATAAGGAGAATCAAAGGCAATAGGCCCTGTATTCATTCATTCATTCAATTACTATTTATTGAGTGTCTATTAAGTGCTAAAGTCACTAGTATGCTTTGGAGATCCATGATAAATAAGCTACAATCCCAAATTTCAAATAGAATACATTTTAATTGAGGAAATAAATATAAAATTACAATGTGATAGGAGAAAAGTGTACTGGAGCTGTGTGTTCATTTCAAGGTCAATTTAAAAAGTCATAAATTGGGGGGCACCTGGGTGACTCAGTTGTTTGGGCGTCTGACTTCGGCTCGGGTCATGATCTCACGGTTTGTGAGTTCCAGCCCCACGTTGGGCTCTGTGCTGACAGCTCAGAGCCTGGAGCCCGCTTCGGATTCTGTGTCTCCTTCTATCTCTGCCCCTGCCCCGCTTGTGCTTTGTCTCTCTCTGTCTCTCAAAAATAAATAAATGTAAAAAAAAAAAAATTTTTTTTAAAAAGTCACAGCTTGGGGCACCTGGGTAACTCAATCGTTAAGTGTCCAACTCTTGATTTCCACTCAGGTCATGATCTTACAGTTGTGGGATCAAGCCCCGCATCAAACTCCAAGCTGAGCATGAAGCCTGCTTAAGATTCTCTCTCCCTCTCTCTCTGACCCTCTCCACTGCTCATGCATGCTTTCTCTGTCTGTTAAAATAAATAAGTAAACGTTTAAAAAATAAAAATAGGGGTGCCTGGGTGGCTCAGTCAGTTAAGCGTCCTTCTCTTGATTTCAGCTTATGTAATGATCTCACAGTTCATGAGTTCGAGCCCCACATCAAGCTCTGCACTGAGAGTGCGGAGCCCGCTTGGGATTCTGTGTGTGTCTCTCTCTCTGCCCCTCCCCCTCAAAAATAAATAAAGAAAGTTAAAAAAAAATTTTAAGTAAAAATAGGGGCACCTGGCTGGCTCAGTCGGTTGAGCGTCCAACTTCAGCCCAGGTCAAGATCTCATCATTAGTGACTTTGGGCCCCATCAGACTCACTGCTGTCAGTGCAGAGCCTGCTTTGGATCCTCTGTCCCCCTCGCTCTCTCTCTGTCCCCCCTACCTGTCTCTCTCTCTCTCTCTCCCTCTCTCAAAAATAAAGAACCATTTAAAAAATAATAAAAATAAAAAGTCATAGATAGCTAGTATTTAAAAAAATGAAATAGAATATCAGTGCATATTAATATTGTTTTACAAAATCACATTTTAATTTCTTATATCTTTCATATATTTCTTATATGCGTATTCGGTTTCAATATAAAATGAATTTTTTACTTCCATTCTTGGTCAAAAATGTTTTGGAGTCTCTATGTTAGAGATGTATACAAAGTGTTAGGCAAGCCAATGAAAGAAGCAATAAATATCTAGCACAGCGTTGGGGGACACTCAACAAAGAAGGGACAACATTTGAGCAGAGTCTTAAGGGAATGATTAGGTGAAGGGCATGGCAAAGAGAAAGGGTAGCATGTGCAAAGGCCTAGAAGTGGGCACAGTAACAGCAAATGTCAGGAATTGTTGGAATTCTGTGGCAGAAGGAAAGAATGCCAGCAGGTGTCCCAGGGCAGAGAATGGGTGTAACAAGATGAGACCAAAAAGATAGTCTGGGGAGATACTACAAAGGATCTTTATGACATACTGGTAAGATTAGCTTTAGTCCCTGGGCTTGTGTTTCTCAAAGTGTGGTCCCAGAGATCACTTTTATTAGACTCAACTTGGGCAGTAGTTCTGAAAATGTTGTTTCTGAACCAATATCGGTAGCATTGGTATTACCTGGGAAGTTGTTAGAAATACAGATCTTGGGCCTCACTCCAGATCTGCATCAGAAATTTTGGGGGTGAGGCCCAGACATCTTCGATTTTTTGTTTTATGTTTGTTTCGAGAGAGAGAGAAAGAGAACGCCTGCACATGTGAGTAGGGGGGAGGGGGAGGGAGGGAGGGGGGGGGGGAAAGAATCTTAAGCAGGCTCCATGCTCAGCACAGAGTCCGGCACGAGGACTGATCCCACGACCCTGGGATCGTGACCTGAGCCAAAATCAAGAGTGGAATGTTCAACTGAGCCATTCATGGGACCCAGACAGCTGTATTTTAATAAGCCCTCCAGGTAGTTCTGATCAGCCTGAAATTTGAGCACCACTGATGTAGGAGTTTGCTAAAATGGGGATTCCTGGCTCCCCTGCTCCAGGCCTGCTAAATCACATTCTCTGGGGTAAGGACCCAGAATACCTATTTTTATCAAGCTCTCCTAGTGATTCTAATGTACTCTAAATTTTGAGAATAACAGGTCTAGGTGGAATGTCATCCGTTGGAGATTTTAGGATGCCAGAGGAAATGACAGGAACTAGGACATCACTAAAAGAATGTGCCGCTCTGGGCTCCTGGAAGAGAAGACTGGACAAGACACCATGGTGATTTTGACAAACATAAATTGAATCATGCCATTCCTTGCTTGAAACTTTCCGCTATCACCTTTTTTTTTTTTTAAGTTTATTTTCAGAGAGAAAGAGAGAGAGAGTGAGCTTAAGTGGAGGAGGGGCAGAGAGGGAGAAATAGAGAGAGAGAATCCCAAGCAGGCTCCATGTTGTCGGCACAGAGTCCCACACAGGGCCCTAAGCCACCAACTGTGACATCATGACCTGAGCTGAAATCATGAGTCGGACGCTGAACCACCTGAGCCACCCAGGTGCCCCATCCACTATCTATCACCTTAAGATGACAACCAAACTGCTGAGGATGTCTTAGGAGGACCCACAGTGTCTGGCTTACCCCTCGCTGCCCTTGCTCTGTTCTCCAGTCACCCATGGTGCTCCAGCCATCTTCCAGGTTCCTAGAGCACACCATGTCCTTTCCTTTCTCAAAGCCTTTGTCCCTTGTTTCCCCAGCTCTTCCCCAACATGGCTTAGGTCTCAACCCCAATGTCACCTCTCCAGAGACAACTTCCTCGATCATTCATCCAGACTGGCTTGCCCACATGGCCCTCATATCATATTATCCTGTTTATTTCCTTCACAGTGCTTACTACAGTCTACAATACCTGGGCTTTTATGTAATTGTCTATTTCCTTTACATTTCTCTGTCCTACTAGAATGTAAGATCCGTGACAACAAGGATCCTGTCTGCCTTGTTCACCACTGTCTCCACAGATCAGTGCCTAGTATAAAGTACACACTCAGGAAATATTCAGGCCCTACTTACTCCACCCCCTTGCGCGTGGTAACACTATAAAATCCACATGCAATAAGGCAATTGCAAATGAGACATACCTGGTGACAAGCCACAAAACAGCCAGATCCAAGCAAGGGCAAGGTCATCATCCTAAGTGGGGAGTGTTCCCACAGGCTGAGGGTGCCTCATGGAGACCAGCAAGGTTGGAGCAGCTTGAAGAAGGGCTTGAAAGCAGTGGTAGGAGATGAGGTCGGAGGGGTCAGGAGTGGCAGTGTGGCCCGCTGGAGAACTGTGGTTTTTACTCTAAGGGAAATGAGGAGTAACTGAAGGGCTACTTGCAGAGTGGTGGGACATGATCTGATCTTATTAAAACGATCCTGGCTGTTGTGTTGAAAGCAAGGCCAGAAGGCAGGAGGGCTGGTGGAGGCTGGTGTCATAATACAGGTGAGACACATGTAAGCACCTAATACATATCTGGAAAGACTTGCAGCAAACTCATCATGCTTCCTATAGTTGTGGTAGGTATTGGGTGGGGCAGAGGGTCCTACGAGACTTTTACTTGCCCTGTATTTTTTGAATTGTTTGATGAAACACTATTTACCTGCTATTCGAGGAATTAAAATTTACTGTTATTATTTTTATTATAAATACTAATATTTTTTACCACCCCTTCCATGAGAATTCAGTCTCAAGCCAGTTAAATGTGTCCAAGGAAAGAAGGAATCTGCAAGAGCATGGGGGGAGGTAGCCTGGGGCATGGTGTCAGGGCCCAAGAGAGGTAAGATGGGCCACTCTTAAAGGGATTGGCAATGGTAACAGGTTGGTCACATACCAGGAGGACTTCTCCAATAAAAAAATATTTTGAGGACAGTGGCAGCAGGTTTTTACCGTTGGAGACTTGTACATATGGAAAGGGAGAAAACTAGAATGAGTCTCCAGTGTTGGGTTGGAATTGGAAGCTGTGAACTCTTGGTTCCAAATATATGCTGTTATAGATAGATACAGAAATAAATGTGGATGTGTGTGTATATGAATATATGTGTATATTCTCTAGCTCTGTCTGCTAATAGGGTCCAGGAGCAATAACTTATCAATGGCAACAAATATGCTAGCAGTCTTGTTTAGATTCCTAAATAGCACTAAAAGGAATCAGGATTTCTTAGAGAAATGACCAATTCCAGGTCTGAGGAAGGGAAGAGACTCACGATGAGCCCGGAATAGTGTTGTACCAGAAAATGAAGATGTCCTCCAAGAATGATGGGAACATGTTAGAAGGACACAGAAGCCAGCTGGATGAAGGTCCTACTGGCCAAGTCTAGACCAATTGAGGTATCAAAATAAATAGTTATAGTAATGAATTACGACCCATTAAATAGGAATCCATGAGTCCAAACTACTATAAGTTAAAAAAACAAATGCGAGGAGATGATGCTTCCCTTATGTTATATTGCCAACTAATAAATGTAAAGTGAATGATGGGATTAGAAACCCCCCATTTGGCAACTCTCATAATAATACTTAATTCAACCCAGAATGATCAATGGATATGAAAACTGAAGAGTGAAAGCTTAATGAGAAATGGGATATTTACAAAGCTTCAAAGTCCCTTGCCACAAAGCACGCTTAATTACTATAGTTAGCTGAACAGTAGCCCCCTAAATAATATGTCCATGTCCTAATCCCTGGAACCTGTGATTGTTACCTTACTGGGAAAAAGGGTCTTTGCAGATGTAATTTAAGTATCTTGAGCTGAGGAGACCACCCTGGCTTATCTAGGTGGGCCTTAACTCCAAAAACCAATGTCCTTTTAAGAGTAAGGTCAAGGGAGATTTGACAGACCGATGAAGAGGCAAGTGACCACGGAGGCAAAAATTAGACTGATGCAGGCAGCTACGTGTCAGGGAATGCCAACAGTCAGCAGAGGAAGAGGTAAAGAATGGATTCACCCCTAGAGCCTCCAGGGGGTGTAGCCCTACTGACACCTTGGTCTCACATTCCTGGCCTCCGGAAATGTGAGAAAATACATTTCTGCTGGTATAAGCTACCCAGTTTGTGGTAACTTATTATAGCAGCTACAGTAAACTCACCCAATTCCAACGGGGAAAGGGCAATCTTAAAGAGGAGAAATCTGGCAAATACTACCTTAATCACATGATCCAAGTGAATGTTACATCATCAGTAATGAGACAAATTGAAATTGTGGGTCACCCACTAGGATGGAATGAGAAGACCACAGTATCCCTTCTACGACATTCCTGACAGAGATGCATCACCTGAATCTAATCATGAAGAAATGTCACACAGACCCAAAATGAGAGACAGTCTGCAATTGTAATCTTCAACGGGGTCAAGGCAATGGAAGTCTCCTCAGTCTGAAGGAGACAAAAGAGACCTCACAACTGAATGCAACAGGTGCTCCAGGACTAGATATTTCTCTTAGAAATGGACACACTGAGTCAACTGGTGTAACTTAAATAGGTTATGAGGATCAGACTGAGATAATCTATGACTGCTAACTTCCCGATCTTGATAGTATTGTGGTTATGAGCAGATGGCCTTGTAGGACTTGCATACTAAGGGGAATGTCATTTCAGGAGGCTTGGGGGAATGTGTTTGGCCACTTACACTCAAGGGCTTTTTAAAAACACGGCCTTTGTGTTATACTTGCAACTTTTTTATGAGTCTGACTTTTTTTTCTTAACAAAAGGAAACAAAATCGCAAATGTTGTAATTCTTAATCTAAGTAACAATAGCTAACGTTGATTGAATCAGATCATTTGCTGGATTCTCACAGCAAACCTATGAGCGAGGTACTACTACTGTCTCCAATTTGCAGATGAGGAAGTTGGGGCATTTTGATATTAATCATTTACCAGAGTTCACACAGCTAGGACGTGATAAGCCAGGAATTGAACCCAGATCTATTTGATGTTAGACCCTTTTCTTTTAACCAGTACACCATTCAATTTTATCATATTCAATTATTGAATGTTTTATGTGTATAGATATTAAGAAGGGTTCTGTGGAGAAACAGAACCAAAAGGGTGTGTGTGTGTGTGTGTGTGGGTGGGTGGGTGTGTGTGTGTTTATTATAAGGAATTGGTTTACAATAATTTGTTATTATGGAGGCTGGAAAGCCGCAAGATCAGCAGGGTCAGTCTGCAGGCTGGAGACTCAGGAGAGCCAGTAGTTTAATTCCAGTTTGAGTCGGAAGGTCCGTGAGAGCCAATGGTGTAGTTCTAGTCCAAAGGCCAATAGACCTGAGACCCAGGAAAAGTCAGTGTTTCAGCTTGAATCTAAAGGCAGGAACAAAGCCAACAACCCAGTTACAGAGTCATTGGGCAGGAAGAATTTTCTCATACTTGGTGAGGTGGGCAGGAGGGAGGTATTAGCTTTAATTGGTTTATTAAGGCTTTCAAAGGATTGGATAAGACCCCCTCAAATTAGGGAGGGCAGTTTGCTTTAGTCTACTGATTTAAACGTGACTCTCATCCAAAAACACCTCGAATCATGTTTGACTGAGTATCTGGGCACTCTGTAACCCAGAGAAGTTGACATGCAAAATTAACCATCACAGTATATATACATATAATATATGAGAGACAGAGAAAGACAGAAAGAGAGAGAGAGAGGGAGAGAGAGAGAGAGAAAAGACAGACACTAGGCTAAAAAGTGGACTTTGATAGCAAGAATTGATTAGCACCTATCCAGCCCCGCCTGAGGGAGACAGCAAGGTGTGGTTTCTTGCACACGCTGGAAGACTGTACTCTCACATAGGATGGGATGGTGTTTCTAAACAACGTGCACAGTCAGCATGAACTTTCTCTCAGATTACTCATTGGCTCAGGCTCTTGTGTGAGTTTGGTTAGGGTCAATCAGGCCCCTTGTTGTAGTCATTTCTTGTGGTCTCTGATCACTACTCCCCTCACCTCTCTGAATTCTTCATTGCCTGGCCCTGTTGCCCCACATTCATGGACAAAGCAATCAGGTTTACACCAGGAGACCCTGCTTTCCAGGCCACAGTTGAGAGGGCACTTGGCCCATGTTAGGTTGTGATTGAGAGACACTGGTTAGTTATCTTAGCAAGTCCTTGGAAATGAGAACACCTTTTTGTGAGCTTTCCTTGAAAAGCTTACAGACAAGAGAAGGTAGTAGAAATGAACACACTGGCTGGGAGCCAGATGTTTTGGGTTCTGATGCTGTTTTGCCAGACTAGCTTTCAACTAGAAAGCCTCAACTTTCCCATTTGTAAAATGTCAGGGTTGGAGAGGCCTTCTGAGATCCCGCCCTCTCTAACTTCCTGGGTGCTTATGTAAGACAATCCCAATCATGATGATAATAAAAATAGAAGTCACGTTAAGTGAGTGCTTACAAGTTCTTGGCACCGTGCTACATGTTTGATATTCACCATTTCACTCAAATCTTGGGGTGGGGGGGAGTTTACAAACCCCCATTTTATAGGTGAAGCTCTGAGAGTTTAAATCACTAGCCCAAACCCCACTCAAATCTTGGGGTGGGGGGGAGTTTACAAACCCCCATTTTATAGGTGAAGCTCTGAGAGTTTAAATCACTAGCCCACTACTACAGGAAGTAGTCGAGTTGGACTTTGAATCCAGATGGCTACAATCCCGAAATTTTCATCTCTTTTTTGTGTGCATTGCTTCTTTTTAAGATGGGTCAAGGACGAGCCTTGGGTTCAGGCAGGGAGGTATTTTTGTTATGATTATTAATAACACAGAGTGTGTTGGGTTTTTTGTTTTTTATGCGTACTCTGACCGCTGTGTGTATACACTCAATCTCCCAGCACCTGTACAAGGTGGTCGGTACTAGTGCCATCCTCACACGGGCGGGGAAAGTAAGGCTCAGAGAGGCTCTGTAAATTGCTCAATATCACACAGCTAGCAAAGGTAAGTACTCAAATCCTGGGAACTGGCCAGGAGCACCCCGCCGCGACCACTCTAGCTGGAACAGGGGCGCGGCGGGCCATCACCAGTGGAGAGGCGGGGCGGCGGGCGCCTGCCGGGTCTATGGGACAGCCCTGGCGGCCCGCCTCCGCCGCGCACGCGCTCTCGGGCTCGGCTCGGGGCGCGCGGCGGGCGCGAGGACGGCGGCAGGGAGCGTGCGCGCGGTGACGTGCCGGGCGCCATGTTGGAGGGCTGGTGGTAGCGGCTCAGGGAGGTGTTCGCTCTCTCGGTCTCGCTCTCTCGCTCGCTTCCCCCGGCTCCCTTCGGTGCCCCCCCCGGTCGCCTGCGTGCCGGAGTGTGTGCGAGGGAGGGGGAGGGCGTCGGGGGGGTGGGGGGAGGCGTTCCGGTCCTCGGGAGACCCGCGGAGGGAGGCGGAGGCTGCGAGGGACTCCGGGAAGCCATGGACGTCGAGAGGCTGCAGGAGGCGCTGAAAGGTGGGGGTAGCTGCCCCCTCTCCCTTCCTCGTTACCCTCTACAGCTCCTTCTCCTGTTTTTTCTGGGCTGGGGGCTCCGAGGGGCCGGGCCGGGGGAGGGGGGGTTGCGCTTCCCCGGCTCCCATCCCCCTCCCACTTCCCCAGGGGCGGGGAGCCCTGTGGGCAGCTCCCTCCCACCCCGCTCTGGGCTTTGTGTCGGCCGCCGGCGTCTGGGCTGGGGGAGGGGAGCCGGGGAAGCTCTGGTAGGGGCCCCAGCCTCTCGCCGACCCCTCTGGGGTGAGGTCGTGGGCCCGCAGCCCCGTTCCAGGCAGGCTCCGTTCTCTGTCAGGCCCCCGTTCGCCAGGCGTCGGGCTAAGAGAAAAAGTAGAAGGTTTGGGGGGGTGGGGGTGGCGGGGAGAGGGCGGTAGAGCAACTTTAAATAGAGTCTCAGGAAGTCTTTTTCAGAGCTTCTGAAGTCATTCCTCCACGCGCCCTGATTCTAAGGTGGTCTCCTTCCACGCAACAGGCTTGAGAACCGTGGTTCTCAAACTTCGAATACCGTGTGATTTCAGCATTTTCGGAATTATGAATTGACCTCCAAAATCATTTGGGAACGGCTACGTTAGGTAGCTGCAGTTTCTTAAGACGCAGGTTTATGAACTTAACGTAGATAAACAGCTTGTGGAAGTTGGGGCCTGGGATTTGTATTTTAACTGGTTTCCCAGATAAATGTGATGTTGGTGTTCCTCCGGACCACACTTTGAGAAACACCACATTAATGCTTTGTGGAGAGGTTGAGTGCCCCCTTTAGGGGGATTCTTGTTACGTGTGAGGAGACAAATGTTGGAACTAGAACTTTGGGAGTCAGAGGTAGCTAGTTGGTTGAGAGGCTGATTTTTTTTTTTTTTTTTAAATAATTGCTTCTTAATATTTGAGGAAGGACTGGGAGGAAAGTTTGTTTTTGTAGTGCTTTGGAAATGGTTGATGGCCTTTGAGAAACACTGATAACTTTTCTTTTTTCCCTTATCTAGATTTTGAGAAGAGGGGAAAAAAGGAAGTTTGTCCTGTCCTGGATCAGTTTCTTTGTCATGTAGCCAAGACTGGAGAAACAATGTGAGTTGAAAACACGTATTAGTTATGGTCCTGTGTATCATTCAGAATTGCTTAGGAAAGGGAAAAAACTGTATTTCAGAAGAAGTGAATAACACGTGTGTCCAAAGTGTACAAGCTGCAGTTATTAAAGCATTTACTAAATGCATATACTTTAGTTGCTTTATGTATACTCTGTAATGAGTTTTAAAAATATGTTAAAATTTTCTTTCTATCTATGCTTTTGTACATTTAGAATTTATTAGTCTGAAGAGCTAGAGAAAAGAATGCCTATCCCGTCTGTTATGACCCTTTTGGCTATAACAAACAGACTTATTTCCAAAATTTTGTGGCTTTGATTCTGTCTCAAATTTTTTTGTTGGTGGTGGTATTTTCCAATATTGTCCTGTATCCAACCATTTGTTGTCATATTTATATATTTGAGTGTTTGAAGTGTCATTTCTATTTATTCTCTTGAGGACTTCTGGTGATTATCTGACAATTTCCAGATGCTACAGTTTTGACTGTCCTGTAAACTTTCTAGGATAGCTAACTTGTTACATATGCTCAGCATTTTATTAGGCTTGTTTCCAAATGTTGTGAATCTGAAACTTAAACTATGAAGTTTATTTTCAAAAGGATCCTTCCATCTCATTGTGTGTGTAGTTTATGTTGCAGGAGTTGTTTTCACCATCACCAAGTTAATTTGTAGAAAGTAGTGCAGATTTGTGACTTCCTTGTACTCTTCTCTTTGGGTAAGGGGTGGGGAGCAGGAAGGAGAGAGATTTCTTTGGGTGCAGTGTTAATAAGTGAGCGTTCTTTTGGCTCCCTTATGTCCTTTTTGTACAGTTTCTTTTGAGGCCTACTATAAGAGTGTAAGGTTTAGCAAGTGATAACTGCTTTCTTTGGCTTTATTAGCCAGTGTTCATTTCTCACAAGATTGGCTTGTGGCTCTAGTGTGTGTAGCCTTTTAATAACTAGCCTAATTTAGAAAGGAAAAAGATACTCTGATTGAGTGGTCATGTAGACAAACTGAGTCTCTGTAGTGCTTTATTAAAATTATCATCAGCTTAAGAATCTGATGTATTCAATCTTACATTTTTATTTATTCCACTTAAAAAATGGAATCCTTTAGGGGAAAAATCATTTTTGCCTCTGAATTACTCTTAGAGCATCTTTTAAAAATTGATGGAACATAACTCACTAGTATTTATGTAGATAAGCTTAAAAATGACTAGATGCCAGGTCTCAAAAAGAAATTAATCCCTAAATGGTAAATACTCTGATTGCCACTGTCTTTTGAATTGTTACTTGGTCCAAACTTATCTCTGTACAATATCAGGAGGAAAAGCTTTTTACTTTCAGAGTTTTGATACACAAGATTATATCAAATTATTGGGAGATAAATACTTAAAACCTCTTCTCCTTATCAGGTCTGTACAAACTGTCTTCTCTTTTGATAACTTTCATTGGCTGTAAATGTGTAAATAGTTGAAAACTTCTGAAAGAAATGTTTTTTAATATCCTGTTTGGATCACCAGGTGGGTAGGAAAATTTAACCTGATTTTTGTGGATAATTATTTTGTCTTGATAGAGGTCTTAAGGTCCACCACCTTACTCCCTCTCCCCCCTCCAACCTTTTTACATTTACTAATAGTATTTTGTATTAAAATGGTGGTGTTAGATTTTTTATAGCATTTGGAAAATATTTTTAGAGTTACTAAAGCAGCTGGTGTTTACAAAGTTTTAGCCTTTGTTGCTTATCATGAGCATGCCTTATTTTTTTTTTTTTTAATGTTTATTTTTGAGAGAGGGACAGACAGTGTGAGTCGGGGAAGGGCAGAGAGAGAGAGAGAGAGAGAGAGAGAGAGAGAGAGAGAGACACGGAATCTGAAGCAGGCTCCAGGCTCTGAGCTGTCAGCACAGAGCCGGGGTACTGGGTTCTAACAGGATCGGCAACGGCAAGATCGTGACCTGAGCCGAAGTCCGATGACACTTAACCCACTGAGCCACTCAGGTGCCTCTTAACTTTTGATTCTGAAATTTGCAAAGTTTCTGTCATTCATTTATTGTTAAATTGAGCTTTATGTAACTTCTAAGATTTTAACAAGAAAACGTAAAGAACAGCAGATCAGGTCTCTTTAGTGTTTTAGGATAGGTTGCTTAAGATAAAAATTACGTAGTTCTGTTTTTATCTTCATTGATACGTTATAGTAACATTATTAACAAAAAAAATATTTGAACTTTGTTTATGGATGAAAATTAGTGACAACTTAGGCTGTTTATTTTTCATACAAAAAGAAAACAATTGATTTGTTTTCTAAACAATTTGATTTCTAAACAATTTAGAATTCGAAGTATAGGTTTTTACTGAGCAGGAGGTTGTAGGAAAATTAGCCCTGGAACAATTTTGCTTTCTGGTCTATTAAAAATTACCTATAAACATCTAATATAGGAAGTTGGGAAAGATGCCAAGACATGGTGTACTAAACTGTTATGAATACAGAGATTATCTAAAACAATCACCAAATTTGTTGGTTTTGGCTACTTGAAAAAATTGTATTTATGTTGATAATGGGACATTACCTTGAACAAAACTTTTCTGAAGGTAACAGTTTGTAACTTAATGCCAAGTATATACTATGTGTTGGATAAACAAACATATGTGGTGGGTTTCAGTCATGAATTTAAACATTTGATGGGTTTCAGTTGTAGATTTAAACTTATTTGATAAACTTAGTTGCAGTTACTCTTTTTGGTGGGCATATTGTCCCATGTTCATCCTGTGGGAGCTTCTTTAATTTGATTCCAGAGTCCTTTGACTTAATAACTCCCTGGTATGATCTGAGCTCATTCCTGCCCAGACCTGGAATCAGCCATTTCTCAAGAAGTCATGCCTTCTTTTAGTGGGAAATGGTCTTTAAAGAGTACAAACTGGAGAGTAGAGCTGCTTATTATTACTGAGTTGGTCATTGTTTCAAGCCTCTTCAGTGGATAGAAGCTAATGAAATACTTAATGATTCATACTGATGGTTCCAATTCAAAATCAGGACTACAGTGTTTTATTTCTTCCACAGTTTTGGTTCCAAGGACACAGGGGAAAAGTCTAATAATATCACCAATGTAATTATTGAGGACATTAAATATATTTCATATCTCTTCCAGTTTGTAGCCCCCATTTAAGAAATTAGTTGTATCTACATTATCTGAACATGTAACAATTACAGAAGTCTCTCTTAACCATCACTTAATCTTTTATAGTGGCTCTATTTCAGATGCTCACCCTAGTCCTTAGGTCAATATCTGTAGTCAGTTTGGTTGTCTGGAGTTCGTTCTGTACTAGATTCTTTAGGCAGAGCTCATGGGAGCATTCCTGAGTTCTTGTATATTTTTAAGAGTTTGTGCCCTTTGTTCTTGAAGGTCAGTGGGGTTGGAAATAAAATAATTGGTAGTGTAAATGTGTTAATTCCATTTTCCTGCAACTCAAAGTTACTATCAAAAATCTGATGATAATCTAATTTTCTTTACCTTGTTAAGTCATCTACACTTTTTGCCTAGATTCCCAAAGAACTTTTTTTTTCTGTTAGGTGCAGTAATTTTTTTGGACTTTGTTTTAGTATTGGGCATTTTTGGGTCAGTAAACTCAGGTATGTGGTGTGCTCCTTCAATCTGTATTTTCAGATTTTTTATACCTTTTTTTTTTTTAATTTCAGGAAATCAAATTATGTCCTTTGGTTTTTGTTGTCCTCCCCGCCCCCCCTTGTATTCTTATTTGTCAAATCATCTTGCATGTCTTCAGTATTTTGTCATTTTGTTGAATTCTTTTTCCTTATTCCTGTTTAAAAAAAAAAACAGTTTTATTAAGGTATAATTTATATGCAGTAAACTTCATTTGTTGAAAATATGTAGTTTGCTAAATTTTGATACCCACATTCAAACAGTGACCACACTCAACATTGTGAACATATCCATTCATTACTCCTAGAAGTTGCCTCATGCCCCATTGTAATCTTTCTTCCCTGTGTATGCTTCCCCTGCCCTCAGGCAAGTAATGATTTACTTTCCATCACTTTAGATTAGTTTGCTTGTTCTAAATTGTATCTAAATGGAATCATACAGTTTGTATCCTTTGCCTTCTTTTACTCAACCGAGATCCAGGTTTGGATAATAGCAGCTCATTCCTTTTTGAGTAGTATTCATTATATTGATGCCCTACAGTTTTTTTTAATACAATCGTTTGTGATGGACATTTGGATTATTTTCAGTTTTTTCTGTTACAAAAGCTGCTATGAACATTTGTGTACAAATCTGTATGTGGACATAAGTGTTCTTTTGGATAAAAACCTAGGTGTGGAATGGCTGGATCATGTGGTGGATATATGTTTAACTTCTTGAGAAATTGCCAAACTGTTTTCCAGAGTGATTGCACCAGTTTGTATTCCCAGCAGTACTTTGGGAGTTGAGTTCCAGTTCTCCACGTCCTTTCCAACATTTAGTATGGCCATTCTTTTTTGTGTTAGTCATTCTAATAGGCACATATTGCATAGTGGTTTTAATTTGTACTTCCCTAATGACTAATGATGTTGCATATCTTTTCATGTGTTTGCTGTATGTCTATCATCTTTGGTAAATTGGTTCTTCAAATCTTGCCCATTTAAAAATTGAGTTGTTTTCTTACTGGTTTTTGAGAGTTCTTTATATGTTACAGATAAAAGACCTTTATCTGATATGATATGCAAATACTTGCTATAACAGTGTGGGTTTTCATTCTCTTGATAGTGTTTTTCAAAGTGAAATTTCTAATTTTTTTTTGTTTTAAAGAATGAACTTTATTTTTATTATTATTTTGAGAGAGCCAGAGTGTGTAGGGGAGGGTCAAGGGAGGAGCAGATAACAGGGAGGGGGAGGGAGAGAGAGAGAGAGAGAGACAGACAGACAGACAGACACAGACAGACAGACTGACAAGCAGGCTGCAGGTTCAGCATGAAGCCTGATGTGAGGCTTGATCCCACAAACGTGAGATCAAGACCTGAGCTGAAATCAAGAGTCGGATGCTTAACTGAATGAGCCACCCAAGTGCTCCTGAAATTTCTAATTTAATTCTATTTCGATTTTTAAAAATACCTTCCTTTGAAGAACTCTTACTGCGTTACTACCTCTTAGGTTCTTTTGTTCTCCCGTACTTTCTAGTTTATTTCCTGAAGTAATTTTTAAGTTTCTACCTAATTGGTTTCCGAATTCTATTGCTTCATTTTCTGAGTTTCTCTAATTCTGACTTCTATCATTTTGTAAGTGTCTTTAGCTCATTTATAAATATTATACAGAATTTGTTTGTTTTTGTACGAGTCTTTGTGGATTCCTCTCATTGTCTGTAGGGACGTTTGTTCTCCTTACTCTCTTTTTTTTCCCTTATAATCACCTTGTACAGGATTTAACCTTGATATTTTTCTCTTGTACTCTTTTACGTGAAATAAGTTTTCCTGACCCTTGAGAACGAGATAGGGCTCAGTAGCATTCCTAACTTGGAGCTCTCTTGTTGTTTGTAGTGTTTAAGAACATGGAGCTTGCTTTCTGAAATTTCCAGCTTCCCTTTTCCAATTTCTGCTTTATTTGGATCCTGTCTTTTCCTTCATCTTTATTGTCGTCTTCTTATACTGGGGTCATCTCTGAATAGGAGCTCTGGTTAGTCATTTTTAAGAGCACATGGGAGCAAGACTGCTGCTGTCCTTCAGCTCTCATTGTGGGTCCCTTCCGTTTTCTCTGCAGTGGAGTGGGCAAAACCCTTTTCAGTTTCAGCTGCTGTTCTCAGATTGGCGTATCATGATTTCTAGTGAATGCTTGTTGGCTGTTGTGTGGTTCTGTTCCTAGGCCCTTCAGGTACACCATGACTTGTTTCTGCTTTCTCTTCCTCGGAACCTGATATGGTACAGGTCATGTAACTCATTTTTCTCACCTGTTTTACTCTTTGGGGTTTGAGAAATTGACTACGTGGTCAGCTAGGTTTTTTTTTGTTTTCCAGCTAGTTTTATTATAAGTTCATTTTTGTAACTTTATTTTTGTTAATTGGCTTTTCGCTTTGTGTCTAGTTAAGTCTGATAGAGTTTTGGAGACATGGAAAACTGTAGCAGCACTGTTACCCTCTCATAATTACACTTCCTCTGAAAACTGTTACTAGTATTGTCAAGTATAAAATGGGAATAATAGTAGCATCTCCTAGTATAAGTAGTTAATACAGGGAAAACTTAGCACACTGTTTGCCTAAATGCTCAATAAATAGTCGTCATTCCTGTGTTGACACTGCTTATGTTGAGTCTGCTTTGTCCCCCCACCCCCTCCCTGAAATTTCAAGTTCTCTGTGTTGAGCGATTTTGACATATGATTAGGAAAATAAAAGTTAAGTTGCTTAAAAGTAGTTATCAATAACTAATTATTGAAAACAATTGAATTATAAAATCTTACATTGAAAATAAAATCTGCATTATTGAAAATCTCCTTATGAATGAGGCTGTTAGATCTTTCTTCTGTGAGTTTCTTAAAGGAGGAGATTTTGTTTTGTCAGCATAGTTTCTAAAATGTCATTCTCCTATACTGCCTTCCTGATTTTTGCCACATCTTTCTAACTTCTGTATAATTAACACTCTTCTCTATGTTGGCTTGCTTTTTTTCAGATTTGTTTTTAAGTTTTATTAAGTAATCATGACCCCAAGATCAAGAGTTGCATGTTCTTCCAAATGAGCCAGCCAGGCGCCTCTTTTCAGACTTTTTTGAAAATAGAAAAATATTACAGAAGTTAAGCGCTCATTTTGCCCTTCCCCATAAATATATCACTATGTTAATTTTATTCCCCTTGTAAGAAACAAGATCTGAAACCACTGGTTTGTTGCATTAGTTCTATCTTTTAAAGTTTCTTTAAAATCTGTAAGTACTAAAATACATACCTAATATGAGTTTTCCATGTGCCACCTAAAGTCCTCATGTACCACCGTCACAGTGGTACACAGGAGGCACAGTAGATTTTCAATAAATATTAGTTAAGTGAATGCTCTTTTTGTTTCAAATATTACAATAACTGCAGTGATTAAGGTATGAACATGAATAAAATTATAGTCGTTTTCATTTCTTTCATCACATCATGCTGTAATCTGGATGTGTCTTCTACACTGCACAAAATTTATTGATTGGTGCATTGGAAGATAGACCTGTCACCTTTGTTTTTTGAGTACAGTTAACTTCAGATCTTCAATCTCTTTGGTGTGCAAGTGAGCTCATATTTTCCATGTTAAGATTTTTATTAGTAGTTGGCCAGTCCCATAATTTCATGAGAGTTAGCATGTGGTAATATCATTCTTGGAAGAAACATGGCTTGAGTTCTGAATTCAGCTTGGCGATTTCTCTGTGTGAATTTGGGCACATTATTTGTGAGCTTGTTCCTCATTTGAAGAATGGAGCTTATACTCTATAGTTGTCTCAGCTCTTGTGAGGACTCAAATAAATGAAAGTATGTAGCTATAAATACTAACATTTGGGAGTAAAAATTAGAATTGTCTGTATGTTGGGCATAAATTCAATGATTTGGGCTTAAGAAACAAGCCTGAGGTACTTTATCCCGTGGAAGGAGCTCTGGTTTGAGTCAGAACACCCAACACCTGGGTTTGAATTCCTGCCTCTACCCGTTAGTCTGTGGCTCAGGCTGACTTCTCTGTGCCCTAATTTCCTCATCTGTAAAATATGAGTAATAAAATCTATCTCAAGGTGTGTTGTGGGGATTCAGTGGCTTTATACATCTAAAGTTTTTGATACAATGACTGGCACACAATGACAGCCCCCTCCCACCGCCATCCTTTAAATGGAAGCTGCTGTAACTATTTTACTTACCATTATTTAAATCATCTAAGTTACTAAGGGACACAATTTGCTCTGATACAGACTGAGGGGCTTGTAATAGATGACCTCCAAGGTTCCTCCCAGCTTGAAAAGCTTATAGGAGCCTGTTGAGGCAGTAGTTATGTAGTTATCTGGGGGTGGTATTGCAGTAATAATGATTAAGGGTGGAAATGGGGCACAGTGATAGTCGTTGAAGTTAAAAATATCTGCCGATGGTGAAAGATGTTAACTGTTGGGAGTATGTTGCAGAGGTGAATGGTTTCCAGACCAAAAAAAAAAAAAATGGAGAATTGGTTTTGTATACTTAGATGAGAAAGATCAGTCATTGTTACCACTTAATTTATTAGAGCCACAAAGAGGTTCGTTCACAGAATGCCATTCATAGTGTACCCTGTATACATGTGTGGTTTTTATCTGTATCCAGAGATCCTCTCTGCTTGCCAATTAATGCATGAGTTCAAAATGCTGATGGTCTATTACTGGAAGTTTGTGAAAAACTTCATGCTGCTTCAGAACATCTTATTAATAAGAAATTAAGGAATTTATGATCTAGAATTTACTGTGCTTTCCCTCTGTTTTGTGGACTGTAGATCTTTTACCTTAATGATATAGGAGTTTGTCATTGAGGTGAATGAGTGTGTCTGTCTGCCTCCCTCTGCTGTCTTTATCTTTTCTTTCTATACCAAAATCAAGTTTCAGTATCAGTAGCAAAAACAGACAAAAAACCAACCGATACATGTATTCAGTGACTAAAACAGTATAGACAGTTGAGGAGGAGAACGTTGGCTGTTATTTCATTTAATACATATGTGTGTGAAAGAATTTTACTTTAAAAATAACCAATGAGGGGCACCTGGGTGCCTCAGTGTGTTAAGCGTTCAATTTCGGTTCAGGTTGTGATCTCACGGTTTGTGAGTTCAAGCCCCACACTGGGGCTCTGCGCTTAGAGTTCAGAGCCTGGTTGGGATTCTCTCTCCCTCTGTCTCTCTGCCCATTCCCCACTTGTGCTCTCTCTATCTCAGAATCAGTAAATAAAAATATTTTTTTAAAAAGTACACTTAAGGGGCGCCTGGGTGGCTCAGTCGGTTGAGCGTCCGACTTCGGCTCAGGTCATGATCTCCCGGTCCGTGGGTTCGGGCCCCGCGTGGGGGCTCTGTGCTGACAGCTCAGAGCCTGGAGCCTGCTTCAGATTCTGTGTCTCCCTCTCTCTCTGCTCCTCCCCTGCTCATGCTCTGTCTCTCTCTCTCTCCCTCAAAAATAAACATTAAAAAAATTTTTAATATTCATTTTTGAGGGAGAGAGAAAGAATGTGAGTGGGGGAGGGTGGAGCAGAGAGAGAGAAAGGGAGACAGAATCCTAAGCAGGCTCCAGGCTCTGAGCTGTCAGCATAGAGCCCGGTGTGGGGCTCCAATGAGCCGAAGTTGGATGCTTAACTGACTGAGCTACCCAGGTGCCCCTATTTTTGATCCTCCTAAAGTGTTATTCTCCTTTTGTTACTTGCATGTGGTGCTTCTCAGTACTCCTACATAGAATCTTTGATTGATTTTAAAATCGTGAACCTGAAACTGGGATTTATAAGGGACTAGAATTTTCACTTCTGTTTTGGGTTAAAGTTCTTTTATCTGCTTAAAAGGCAAACTTGTAGTAAACATTTATTTTGTGCCAGACACTGTCAAATATTTCATATGTCTATCTTAATTTGGTCTTTACAACTACTGTCTGAAGTAGGTATCTCTGCTTTTTAAAAGATGATACTGGGGTGCTCAGTTGAGCATCCAACTCTTGATTTCAGCTCAGGTCATGATTTTGAGGCTCTGAGATCCAAGGGCTGGGTGTGGAGCCTGCTTGAAATTCTCTCTGCCCCTCCCCTGCTTTCTGTCCTCTCTGTCTTTGGCTGTCTCTAAATAAATAAACAAACATTTTTTTAAAAAGAGGGTACCGAGGGTGCCTGGATGGCTCAGTTGGTTGAGCATCTAAATATTTCAGCTTAGGTCACTATCCCGGGGATCAAGTTGAGCATAGAGCCTGCTTAGCATATTTTATCTCTCTCCCTCCCTCCCTGCTCTTGAGAGGCTAGCTTGCTCTATCTCGAGGCCTCATATAAATTAAAAAATAAAAGAGGATTCTGAGGCTTAGAGAACTTGAAAGTTTTAAGGTTGTGCATCTGGTGAGTGACAGAATTGGAATTTAACTCAGGCATACCATACCGACTTTAGGTTCTCTCATAACTCTTACTTTTTTATACCCCTTGTCCCTTGTGCCTGGATGGCTCAGTTGGTTGAGCGTCTAAATCTTCATTGTTGTCTTCACATCTTTCCTCTTTACTGAAGAAATCTGAGAATCTTTTTAAAATCATTAGAATTTGAAACTATGCTTTTGATAGGAATCTGTTACTAATTATTTCTGAGATTTTCTTGCTGCTTATCTAATCCTGATCTGAGGCACCTGTCCTGCTTTCCCTGCATTGTAGCATACTATAGTGTGATCTTCTAAGCCCTGAGACCATGGATAGTTGCCTGGGAATTGTGGCAAGAATGGTGAGGTTGGGTGTGGTAGTTTGGGACTTAAGAAAATCAAAATCTATGTCAAGAGCATCAGTAAGGTAAAGAAGTATATATTTGATATACCCTTAACATGTGTAAGTTAGACTATTTCCAGTAACTTCAAAAGTTGAAAACTTGTAGTAATTATAATTTTGCAGAGGTGCAAATTTGAAGCATATAGGTAATGTGATTGATGTATATTTAAATTGAAAGTATGAGCCTAATTTTCTTTTTAATGTATGCATTTTGGATTTGTTATTCTTAGTCAACCAAAAATATTAACCTTGCAGGTTAGGTGGTAATATTTTCATTTACTGGTGATGAAACTGGAAAAAAATATGCTGTAGAAGAATTTGAAATTTGAGAAGTATAAGAGCTGTTACAAGTGCATTTGTAGTGTGTGCTATTGGGTATCTCATAGAAGGAGGCTGAGAGCTTTTTTTTTTAACTGATGAAATATTCAGAATTGTATGTTGTAAATTTTATATTTTGGAAGTTGTCTTATTTTGGTCTTATTTTAGGGATATTGTCCATGGCGACTGCAGGGTGACTTTTGAGATTATGGCTGTTCTGTCTCAAAGTGGTTCTTTAAAAAAAAAAAAAAAAATTATTTTTTAAACATTTATTCATTTTTGAGACATGGAGCATAATTTAGGGAGGGGCAGAGAGAGAAGGAGACAGAGAATCTGAAGCAGGCTCCAGGCTCTGAGCTGTTAGCACAGAGCCTGACATGGGGATTGAACTCACAGACTGCAAAGTCATGACCTGAGCTGAAGTCCAATGCTTACCTGACTGAGTCACCCAGGCACCCCATCAAAGTGGTTCTTTATCTGGAGACAGGTCCAACTTTTCTAGGGATTTTGAACAATAGGATATTTCTGCAAGGAGTAATCTTAAATGGGGGTAGAATGTGGCCCAGTTTTCTTTTTTCCCCAATTAAGTATTGTTAGTGAATTCAGGGTTTTCCTGGGCATGAGCTGTTGTTGTAAGACAAGTAGTCTTTCTCTTCCTCCTATATAGATACTGATAACTCTCTTGTCTTGCCCTGTTTATATTAGAGGGTTCATGAGGACACCTGTCACTGTATCTGGTTTTTTTGTAAATATTGTCTGTGGTATTTGATTTTGCTTTCTTAGTTGTTAGAGGATATGACAGAAATCAATGCAACAGTCAGGATGTGGCCACTTTAAAAATTATTTTCTGACAAAATTTAGATGAGTGAATAGGTGGTAAATTTTAAATACTTAAAACTTTCAGTCTTTCATATTTTAAGTATCTTAATATGGAGACTATCATCATACTGTTCTGTTCCCATTTTAGTTAAGGAGAAAGTGAGAATAACTGCATATTGAGTTGAATGGATCACATGAATTAAATACTTATTGTCTCCATACTGTAAAAAAAAAAGTCAGGTACACAGATTATGGAAATCAGTACTGCTTTAGATAAGCCTGTCTCATTAAAAATTTTTTTATTCAAAGCACTAACAATAAGAAAAAAATCAAACTGTACCTTTAACCCGCTTCTTCTATATTAACAGAATTTTTCTATGTTATATAAATGTATGTGTTGATTCTTTAAAAAAAAACCACCTAATATCAAACATCTGCAGTTTGCAGAATACTTGCTGTATTGGCTGTCTTTTCTTATCAAAACACTTAAGTTTACCTTATTGTTTTTATGGGTTGCATACTAGTACTTTGTTTGGGGTATACTGTAATTAATTTAACCTGCCCTTTGATGATTCTTTAGGTTGTTTATATTTACAGACAGTTCAAACAGTGTTTAAGTGAGCATATTTATGCTGGCACAGATGCAAGAATGGGATCTATAGGTTGAAGTCTATATTATTATTTTGACAGGTATTGCCAGTTGGCCTTCCCAAAAATTTTTTCAACCTATGCTTATACCAACAGGGTGTGCAGATTATCTCTCTACCGCAGACAGCACTGAGCATTACTAGGCTTTTAAATATGAAAATCTGATAGATAAAAAATAGTATCTAACTTTAACTTGTTTTATTTTGTGTCTGCATCTTTCCATTTGTTATCATTTATAGTTTCTGTCCTCATTTATGAAGTTATGATTTGGTTTTCCGATTTTTATTGATAAAAATAAGTATCCTGATAAAGTTGATTCTAAATAATTATACTTTTAAAGTTTATGTATTTTGAGAGAGAGAGAGAAAGTACACATTCTGGTTGGGGTTGAACAGAGAGAGTCCCAAGCAGGCTGTCTGCTGTCAGTGTGACACCCAACATGGGGCTAGAACTCACACACTGGAACCACGAGAGCATGACCTGAGCTGAAATCAAGAGTCAGATGCTTAACCGACTGAGCCACCCAGGTGACCCTAAATAATTATACATTTTATTGTGTTAGGAATAATTTGAGTTTAAGAGTCTCAAGCAGCAAGTTGTTTTAAAAAGATGGTCATGGGGGCGCCTGGGTGTCTCAGTTGGTTAAGCGTCCGACTTTAGCTCAGGTCACGATCTCGTGGTCCGTGAGTTCGAGCCCCGCGTCGGGCTCTGGGCTGATGGCTCAGAGCCTGGAGCCTGCTTCCGATTCTGTGTCTCCCTCTCTCTCTGCCCCTCCCCCATTCATGCGTTGTCTCTCTCTGTCTCAAAAATAAATAAACGTTAAAAAGATGGTCATGACTGTATAGCAAAGAATAGTCTTTGTTATGGTTGGTGGATTGAATTGTTATTTCTGGTGTTTGTCTTATTAGTTACACTCTCTAGACAGGTAGTCATATTTATCAGTAACAGTGACTTCAAATATATAGTCTGAGCAGTGTCTTCAATTTTAATGACTGTGTTTGAAATTTTGTCCTTATAAATTTTTTTTCGCAGTATGGTTCTCGCCTGTTTCTTTGTGAATTGGCCAAAACAAACCACTTAGCTTAAGGGAAAAAAAACTTATATTCTGCTCTTAGGTTGACTGAATACTGAGGGCATTCTGAGATCTCAAATGTCAGTCATACTCAAGCAGAAAGAATGAAATTATTTCTCACAAAAATGGACATGTCTTAAGATTGTTCCTACTATCTTAACTTTAGTTTTGAATGAATACATACTTTTTTTAAATGTAAGTAAAATATTTAATCTTACCTGTGGTGTTTAAGCTTATAGGATTTTGCAATAATTAGAAGTAAAAGTAATTGCAGATGTTTGAGATTTTGAGATGTGGGCTTTTTCTTTGAATTTGCATTTAATTCTATAATATATGTCTTCACTTACCTTTTTAAAAATATACATCAGTTGTTCTTAGCCTACCATGATAATGACTGGAGACATTTTTGGTTGTTACTAGTGGGGGAATGCTACTGGCATGGAATGAGTAGTGGCCAAGGTTGCTGCTGAAGATAACTCCCAACAACAAAGTTTTATCAGATCCAAAATGTCAATGATGCTGAGATTGAAAGATTCTGCTTCATAGGAAATAGCATACATCAAACTTTAAAATGTGTCTTAGGGGCACCTGGGTGGCTCAGTCGTTTGAGCGTCCGACTTCAACACAGGTCATGATCTGGTGGTTCATGAGTTCGAGCCTCGCTTCGGGCCCTGTGCTGACAGCTCAGAGCCTGGGGTCTGTTTTGGATCTGTGTTTCCTTTTCTCTCTGCCCTTACCCTGCTCATACTCTGCTGTCTGTCTGTCTCTCTCTCAAAACTAAATAAATATTTTTAAAAAATTGTTTTTAATGTGTTTTATAGTTCTTTCACCTGTAAAATAAAAACAGTGGTGGGTAGGATCAAGATGTTTAACCAAAGCTTCTAGCTTTACCTTTCAGAATTCTGTTTGAGAAACTTCATAAACTTTAATTTGAGAAGTAGATACTACTTGAGAAAGAGTTACAGTCTAATTATTAAAGTGTTAGCTTTTTTGATGTTCAGTAGATGGAAATCTTAAAAGTTATGTCTTTAATCAAATGTTGCCCAGAAAATTCTGTTTCTCCTTTACTCTCAGCCTCAAAACACTTCTGACACTACGTGTGTGGGCTTTCTTCTCCACACCGAGCAATTCTGTGACACCGCGGAGTGTCCTACAATTCAATTCAGTTCAGACTCTCTCTCCCGTTTCAGATGGCAATCAGCATTCAGCTTGTTACCCATGCTTCTGAGTAGCAGGCTAAACAGAGGTTTTCATGGCTTGCTCCTTGGGTTCCATTAATGCACTAGAGTGGCTGCTCACAGAATTCAAAAAAACTGTTTACTTAACTAGATGACCAGTTTATTACACTGGGTATTGAAGGATACAAATGAAGAGATACAGTGGGCGAAGTCCAGCAGGGTCCTGAACATAGAAGCTTCTGTCCCCATGGAGTGTGGGGTGCATCACCCTCCCAGCATGTGGATGCATTCTTGTTCATGATTCTGGAAGCTCTTGGAATCCATAGTTTGTAGGTTTTTATGGAGGCTCCATAATGTAGACCTGATTGATTATTCACTCCACTTCTAGCCCCTTTCCCCTCTCTGGATAATAGGGAGGGGGCGGTGCTGAAAGTTCCCAACTTCTTTTTTTTTTTTTTTTTTTTTTGAAAGTTCCCAGCTTCTAATCCCAACTTGGTCTTTGTGATGACACACCCCCAACCAGGTGCCCACCAAGATTACCTTAGCTGTTTCAGGTGCCTGGGTGGCTCAGTTGGTTAAGTGTCCAATTTTGGCTCAGACCATGATCGTTAGTTAGTTGGTGAGTTCAAGCCCCACACTCAGCTTTATGCTTACTTACAGTTCAGAGCCTGGATCCTGCTTCAGATGCTGTGTCTCCCTCTCTTTCTCTGCGCTTCCCCTGCTCATGTTCTCTCTCCCTCAAGAATAAATAAATGTTAAAAATTTTTAACAGAACAAAAACGGTTTCTGTTATTCAGGAAATTCTGAAGATTTTAGGAGCTCTATATTGGGAACTGGGGCAAAAGACTAAATAGTAGAACAAAAGATTGTCCTAATACCCCTATTTTCAAGGGTTTTAGGAGCTCTGTTAGGAATTAGGGGCGGAGACCTATATAAATTTCACAAATACATCCATTGGCTTCATGGGACTCATATACATAGGGGAGAGAGAAGCTTTAATTCCTCACTTCATTAAAAGGGTACCGTACTGGCTTTGTGTGTGTGTGTGTGTTTTTTTTTTTTATTAATTTTTTTTTTAATGTTTTTATTTAGTTTTGAGACAGAGAGAGACAGAGCATGAGCGGGGAAGGGGCAGAGAGAGAGGGAGACGCAGAATCTGAAGCAGGCTCCAGCTCTGAGCTGTCAGCACAGAGCCCAATGGGGGGCTCGAACTCACAGACTGTGAGATCGTGTGACCTGAGCTGAAGTCGGACGCTTAACCAACTGAGCCATCCAGGTGCCCCTGGCTTTGTGTGTTAACATTAGCTACTCTGCATATACCTTGAGAGGGTAGGGTTAGGTACATTGAATCAGAAAGGGGTAAGTGAAAGGTAAATTATTTGTCATCTTTCAAATTTAACTGCACATTAAAGTGAAGCCTTTGTTCGTTATACATGCATTTCATAAACAGGCTGACAAGATCATAGCAGCAGCTGGAAGTACAAAGTGAAGAGGCCTACTAAACCTGCATATTTTAATGTAATTACTAATACTTCATTAAATACAGTACAAATGGTAAACTGGATGGAACACCGGATGAACAGATGTAGACCAGGACTCTTCTAACTAGGATGTATGGTCATTCTCCATTGTTCCCTTTGAAGTCACCCTTCTTAGCATTACTAGTTAATATCATTCCTTCTTTATCATTCTTTCATTGAGGCAAATCCTGTCTTATTCTTTAAAATTATTGATTTGGGTTCATCTTACCTTTTCAGTCTTTAGCCACCATTTGTAACTTCTCCAAATTATTTGCATTTCACTGAATATGCAGTGCTCTCTTTTGCTAGTAGTATTAAATTCTAATAGCATCTTCCTGTTGGTTGCCTCTGTTCTTCCTCGTGGCATGACCTCCACTTGTCTTTTAACATTGTTCAGATAGCTCAATTCAAATACATAGCAATCTGCTGAAAAGCTTTTCTCAGATTCCTTTTTCTTAATAGAAACTACCGTATTTCTGACATGCATTGATCACGTTTCTGTTTAGCTGTTTGCTTACTAATCTGTTTATACTTGTGGTTCCCCAAGTGTTGAGGGGGCTGAAATTCCCTTTCTGAGAATGTGGCACGAAATAGGAGCTGGATTAAATATGTAAATGGAAGAAAAATCAAAATGGTGTCTTCTTCTGTTAAATATTTTCACTTGAGAAAATAATAGAAACTATTGTTTCCAAATCATAAGGTTTGTGTAAGAGAGAGAGAAGCTTGCTTTCTCTTCCCTTTTAATTTTCCCTATGTCTAGATTCTATTTATCCTTTGTCACCTTTGCTTGTGTCTAAGCCTTCCCAGGTTTTCAAAAGATAGTAACTTTGCTGTTATAAATTCTCCATTTACCATTTTCTGCTGTGTATTATGGATTTATTAATACAGATATTATTTCTCCTGGCTAGCTAGGTAGGCTCTTTAGAGATCATAATTTGGTTTTTGATCTTTATATCCTTCTGTGTCATATGTCACTGTTTCTTCAGTAATAGACTTGCTGTCTTATTTTGGGTTACGAGAACAAAATATAGATCACATGGCTTCAATAACAAATTATTTTCTCATAGTTATGGAGTCTGGATATCTGAGATCAAGGTGCCAGCATATTTGGGCTTCGGTTGAGGGCTGTCTTCTGGCTTGCAGAAGGCCACCTTCTTGCTTTGTCCTCAGATGCACTGTGGCAAGAGAGGATAAGGGAGGCGTAATAGCTTGCTGTTCCCCCCTCCCATCCCCTTCCCCATCATTAGGGTCGCATCCTCACGGTTTCATCTATACCTAATTGCCTCCCAAAGACCTTATCTCTAAATACTGTAAGTTTATATGTTAGGGTTTCAACATAAAAATTTTGGGTGAACACATCAGTCCATAACATTTGCAACTGATTTGTGCAATTAGTGCATCTTTCTGTTTTTATATCTACTGATTGAATTCAGGTGTGGATTGTTTTATAGAGATACATTCTTGAAGTTTTTGAATTTTCTTTCAGTTTTGTGAAGTAAATGTTTTAGGTACATTCTCTTTAAAGGAAAATGGGAAAGAGAAGGGACTGGGATTTATTGAAAACATACTGTGTGATAATCCATACTGTGTGACATTCTGTATAAGATATGCTGGTGTGAAATTCACTGAATGCAAAAGTTCTTTTGTTATTTTTTCACCACTTAGTTTTTGTGTAATTTCTGATTGTGCATTTTTTGTTTAGTGTTCCTTCATTCCTTAACATCTCTGTGAGATGTTACTTAAGTCAGCAAATACTCAACATATAATCTGTGCTAGGTACTGTGCTAGTTGCTGGGAATGCATTAGTGAGCAAACAAACCACAGTTGCTTATGTTTATTATTTTGGCAGTAAAGTATTATATTTATATGATACTTTGCTTGTTGCTTTTATCAGCATTCCCGTGTATCAAGTACGTTAACTTCATTTTTAAAGTTAGGACAGGTGGAAACTTTAAATGTAGTTACTTAAGTTAGTAATTTTTGTCATTTGATTCCTGAATTAACCTATGCTATGAGCCTAAGACTAATTAGGTATTGAAGAGGTTAATCCATAATAATTTTTGTCGTACATTTCTGTATTTAAATTTTGGGTAGGGAGGGAAAGGTTTTAGTTTCCAGAGATACTAGCCTCATAATGTATGAGGTGCAGTAGAACTTTGTTAGATTACATGGGAGTAAAATTGAAATTGCTTTAAATTTCTGCTTTTTTCTGCTATGTATATATCAATTCCATATATTTCTCAAAATTTTGACATAATTACAAATTTTATTAAAATAAAGGTTTAACCTTAGATTTTCTTTGCTACCCAAATAAACATTTTAAGAATAAAATTTCAATGAATTTTTTTCATTGATATGTTTTTTTCCATATTTTAATATCTCTGAAATTGAATGCCTTTCAAACACCAGTAGTGGTGTTGAATTCTTAAAATAATGGGGAATCTTACAGTTGATCCTGACTTAGATTTGGTGAATATAGTCCTGTTATTACCTCTTTGAAGTTTTAGGAAAAGCACATATTTAAGTGTATTGGATAGCTCGTACAGTTTGGAAGAATCATTCATTCTTGAAAAGCAAAGTTGAGTCTGAGTATTCAGTATAAGATTGATTTAATTATTGGCATATTTCAAGTTATAAAAAGTTACAAGAAACATAAGTTTATATTGCTTTTATATTTAGTTGGTGGTTTTCAAAAGTTCTTTAAGTTATGAGGATTTGTGAATAAAATCATACCCTTATTTGTAAATGTTAAGAGATTTTACTTTCTAAAAATTTATAGTTGAACAGTACAAAACTTTACAGAATCATGTTGATGGGATGAAGTTTTCTAAATGGACTAATTTTTAAAATAACTGATTTTCTTACTGATGTTAGGCATGGAGTGTTAAGAAATGTGGCTGGGTATTTAAAATGTATTGTTTTTATTATAAAAGTGGGATACCCTTGTAAAGCAATTTGAACAGTGCAGTTATTCATAAAAGAAAGAAGTGACAGTTCCTTCCATTTCTGTGCCCCAAGATGTGTTGAATTTTTATATTCATTTCAGTAAAATGCAAAACGGAAGTGAGAATTTAGTAGTAGCTTTAAAAGAGAAAATTCACCAGGAAAAACTGAAGCATACTTGAACGTAAACCTTTGTTTTCTAAGGAATTAAATTCATATTATTCATGAATAGCCCTTTAAAAATACTGCTAGGATCAACTTTGCTTTCTAATACTCAGTTTGAATATTTTTATTTCTCAGAAAGTTTCAGCTTAATTCAGTTTATAATTTTGTTGACTTTAAGCAATTAACCTTTTTATACTTCCCTTCAAAAGAAAAAAACATAGATACGATTGGCTGAAATGTACAACCTTCTTCATACTTAATAAATTCATAAATATGAATTCATTTATGAATTCAGCTATAATTTCTGATCTAGGAGAATCATGTTTTTAGGGCTGATGCAGGAACCTTATGTATTTTGGTTTTTTTTTTTGGTTTTTTTTTTTTTGTTTTTTTAATTTATTTTTGGGACAGAGAGAGAGCATGAATGGGGGAGGGGCAGAGAGAGAGGGAGACACAGAATCGGAAACAGGCTCCAGGCTCCGAGCCATCAGCCCAGAGCCCGACGTGGGGCTCGAACTCACGGACCGCAAGATCGTGACCTGGCTGAAGCCGGACGCTTAACCGACTGCGCCACCCAGGCGCCCCAACCTTATGTATTTTGAACACTGGATATTTATATTGGAAAAGATAAAATTCAAACCATAATCAAGGGATAAGGTGCAAATAAAGAAGCAAATAGCAATAAAGTTACTTTATTGGCAGTAATCTGTCATACAGAGGTGGTCAGTGTATATAACAACATACAGGATCTTTGACATTCTGGAGGGTTACATGCAGAGAACAAAACTAAAACCCAAATTGCCTGAATACCGTGGGTAGGCTGCTAGATTGAATGATCAAATGGTTCATTTGGGGACGTCCCCTTAGACTTGAATTAATTTTTTAGTGTCATAGCATTTTAAATATTACACCATAAGAAGTAAACTTTTAAGTTGTAGTTTGAAAATACCGAAGAGACTTTTTTCTCAGCTCAGATTTCTACTTAAAGATAGAGCATTAAGGATGTAGTCCTCAAAAGAAAAATAGCTGTTTGAAAGCATCAGATTCATTTAAAACTATCTTGCTTGCAAGCAGGACAAACTGATTTTGGTTCTCTTAAGCCCAAAATAAAGTGAGAAAGGAAGAGAAAGATTTTTTGGAAAGATACTGAGGTAGCTAGAATTTAGAATCACAGGGAGAGTTAAACTACCAAGCCAAGGATAGGACGATGGGGTACCTTGGGGGCCTCAGCCATAGAAGTTGCTGGATCTCTCCTTCGGATTCCTGCCAAACGGGTGATTTAGTCCAATAACTTCCATTGTGTGTTCTCGCCATATTTCACATTTCTGGAGGAAAATGTCCAGTTGGCCTAACCCAGGATTAATCCATTTCTTTTTTAGAGGAGGAGGCAGGTAACATGGACAGGGAAACAGTTGGTTCTTGGAGGCCCATCTTTGTGTATTACATCCCTTTCCTAGAAAGTGGCTGGGGAACCAACTCAATTGGTGTATGCTATAATCAGCATATGTGCATATACAGTATCCCCAGTTCATTATACAGGTAAAGTATTAAAATTATTACCTTAAAACTGGTAGGAGATTATAACTGTGACTTGGGGGAAACAACTGTTCTTTTATTATGAGAAATTCATTGTCCTTACCAGGATCTCTGAATTGTTGAAATGCTTACAATTTGAAGGATAGCTTTTGCTTAAGTTCTTACCAGAATGTTCTCATAACAAAAGACAGTTCCCTCCCCAAAGATAAATTCTCTTGCATGATGCTTAGCTTCTTAGTACCTCTTAAGGGGGAAAAATGGTCTGGGGCAGAACGTAAATAGTTGCTTTAAGGGAGTAATAAAAATGCTTTGAGAGAAGTAGAGTAACAAGTTGATTTCTGAGGATTAGGGAAAACTTTGATACCAGAGGCAATTAAGCTCAATTCCGCTAGAGGGAACAATAAGCAAAGGGATAGGAAAAAGTGAATGGTTATGAAGGTATATTTGGGACAAATCAGAGTATCTTGCCGATTCATAGAATTTTGCATGTAGAGAGACCTTAGAAATTATTGAAGGTTTTTTTTTTTTTAGCAGAAGAGAGAGAAAGCAGAGCTTTGCCTTGGGGAAACTAGTGTCTAATTCAGGTGAGTTACTGGACTTTAAGATAGAGGAAACAAGAGCTTGAAATAGGGCAGTGTTAGTGGGAATGGACATGGGAGATTCTCAAACATTGGGTTATGGTTCTGTAGACATTATCCATCATTCTCATCTTGCCTGAGTTTCTGTATAGGCTTTTCTAAATGGTTTCTTAAAATGCAGTTTTGCTTGCCCTGTTTAGTGTCTAATCTATGCTACTAGCCATGGGCGTGCTACAACGTAAATAACATGTTATTTCCCTGCTTAAAATTTTTATGCACCCTCCTCCTTGCTTAAGTTAAAATTCAAGATCTTTATTATGTTTTAAGATGCATATGATTGTGTCTCTGCTTAGCGTGATATTCCCCAATTTGCTCCCTTTGTTTTTTTCTGCTTTGCTAAACTACTTACAGTTCTCTGGTGGATCATGCTGTCTCATCTCAGTGACTTTGCTTACTATTGCCTCTCCCTGGAACAGTCTCTTTTCCTTTGTGCTCATCTTTTTAAGATCTGTACTAAGTCTGGAAAACTTTACTCCAGGTAGATAAGTCTTTAGCCCACTTCCAGTACTTTGTGATTACTTCCATCATTATTGCATGTAGATTTTGCTTTGCTGTCTTTTTTGCTTAGATTGTGAATTCTATGAGGCATCTAGACTTTTTTTTTTTGTATCTTTTCCTACTGCACAGTACCATACAGATGCATATTTGCATTGCCTTTCTTACGTTCTTTCTTTTCTTCTCTCTTTTTTTTTTTTTTCTTCTTTGCCTGTAACTAGATGTCCTGACTTTCTAGGAGTATGGATTTTGAAGCCAAATGCCTAGGTTAAAATCCTGGCTCTGCCACTTACTAGTTGTGCAACCATGGGCCGGTTATTAAACATCTTTGTTTCTTAGTTGCCTGCTGATGATAAGATTGATGAAATAATACTGCCTAATTCATAGGGTGGTTGTAAGGATTGAATTAATATGTCCAAAGTGCTTAGACCAGTGTCTGACATTGGTGGTTGTGTGTTTTTATTATATATTGCAGTTCACATATGAATATGTATTCCTTTTGAAAAACAGTTGCACATATAGTGCTTCCAAATCTGTTTGGAAAGTGGTCTTTTCCTGATTTTTTCCATACTGTAGTTGGGTTGCATTATTCCCACCAAAGCATGCTTCAGGATATTCACCAAATAATTACTGAACCCTGAACTATTTGTCAAACATATTTCTCGTAGTTGTGATATATATTTAGGTGAAGAAATATGTGGGCACATAGTACATGTAGTAAATTGCATGTTATGTGATTGTAAGGGCAATGGAAGAATAAGAGTAAGGGAAATGAGAGTTAAGGGTCAAGAGGTACTTGTAATTTTATTTATTTTTTTAACGTTTATTTATTTTTGAGAGTAAGAGGCAGTGTGAGGGGGAGAGAGACACGGAGAGAGGGAGACACAGAATTGGAAGCAGGCTCCAGGCTCTTGAGCTGTCAGCACAGAGCCTGATGTGGGGCTTGAACTCACGAAACAGTGAGATCATGACCTGAGCTGAAGTCAGACACTCAACCGACTGAGCCACCCAGGGGCCCCAAGAGGTACTTGTAATTTTAAATGCAGTGGTCAAAATAAGCCTCATAGAAGAAGAGCATTCCAGGGAGAGGAATCTTCCAGTGCACAAGTCCTTAAGAGTGTGTCCTGCCTTTTCACAGACTAATAAGGAGGCTACTGGAGTAGACTGACCAGAGAGAGGAGGTCAGAGACGTAAAGGGGATTGGAGTTAGCTTATGTAAGGCAGTGTGGACCATTGTAAGGACTTCGGCCATTACTGTGACTGAAATTGGAAGACATTGTGTAGTTTTGAACAGAGAAGTGACATTATCAGACTTAAGTGTTAGGATTGTTTTACAAACGGCTGTGCTGAAAATGCACTTTATGTAAAATAAGCTAGAAGCACAGGTTATTGAAGATTGATAGTAGCTTGGGTAGCAAGAGGTGGTGAGGATTAGTCACCTTCATTTTATATATATATATATATATGTGTGTGGGGATATATATATGTAATATATATCTGGAAGGTTTAACTGACAAGATTCCTTGTAGATAGGCTGTGGCGTATGAGAGAAAGAATGGAGTCAAGAATGACTCAAGGGTTTCCCCTAAGCATAGAAGATGGAATTTCGTTACACCTGAAATGGAAAAGGCTGTGGCAGGGGCAATATTTGGGAAAGATAAGCATGTTCAGTTTTGGACATGCTGAATGTTATGTTAATGTGGAGCAGGTGCTTGGATGGATGACTGTGGAGATCAGGAGGTATAGTTTTGGCATATAGATGGTATTTAAAATCTCCAGACTGGATCAGATCACCAAATGTAGATAGAAGAGATAGTCTGAGCTTTGGATCACTCCAGAATTAAGCAGTTTGGGAAACTTGCAAAGGAAAATGAGCAGCAAAGACCAGTGAGTTAAAAGAAAACCCAAGAAAATAATTAGGAAACAGTGATCAGCTGTGTGAAATACTCTTTTAGGGCAACTAAGGATGAAGTGTGAGAATTGAACTTTGGATTTAGCCATATGGAAGTCATTGATGACTTTGTTAAGATCAGATTAATTTTAGTGGTGTGGCTGAAAGCTTGATTGGAGTGAATTTGAGAGAGAGAGGGAGACAACTCTTAAGGAATTTTCCTGCCAAGGAAAACAAATAAATGATGTGGGGGATAGGTGGGTCAGTGGAGGAAAGAGGCTATTTTTGAGATGGGAGAAATACTGATATATTTCCATGGTATAGTGGAAATTATTAGATATTAAAAAGTAGATATAAATGTAGTTAGTAGGAGAAAGATGGAATTACATGAGTGATGCTTTTAGGTGCACACATGGAGAATCTGGTAAGTTAATAGAGGAGAGAATGTATAGTTCATCTGTGATTACAGGAGGGAATTCGAGGTGTGTGTATATGATCCTGATAGTAGGTGGTTAAATGTGGTAGAACTTTGGAAATTTTGTTAACTGCTTCAGTTTTGTAAGTAAAACAGGAAGAGTCTTTGATGGTGAAGAACTCGATGGGGATTTGAAGAGAGAAGATATAAAATAGTTATCTATAAGGGTCTGAGAGTGAATAAACTAGGGAAATATATTATCTGTCAGCGTTAATAGTGTACTTGAGTCTAACCAGCATGGTGGTGCATTTTTCTATAACTTTTGTCTTCCTCTTTCTGTGCACCGATGAACGGGCACACATGTGGTGGGGATTACCTTTAATCAGTGGAGTTGATTTTGTGAGTACAATGAAGGCAAAGAGAAACTAGAGAGTCAACTGTATCTAAGGGGGTGATTATAATGAGTATTATAATTTAACCTGGGTAATGAAGAGAATGTCAAAGGGGAGGATATCCAGGGGAGGATATCAAAGTGGTAGGATTGGTGGATTGGAGATCATGGTGGAATCAGAATTTTTGGAGCAAATGTAATATATGAAATATTTTCTAGTTCATCAAGAACTGTAAAAAATATAACTAGCTAAGGTTTGACAATGCTAGGTGACATATAGATTATTTTTTCCTATTCTCTATTCTTATCTGTTAGCTGCAACACTTCATTTATTTAGTTTCTTTAAGGAAATAGTTAATGGTGGGAGGAATATTGGTTAAAAAATTTTTCCTGTCTCTGATGAAGGGAATAAAGACATATTCTTAGGCCAGAGAGATTGCCTGAAATTGTTATAATCTATTATGTGGTAGTACATAAGATTTAGCCCAGCCATTTTGTTATAGTCTAACAGAGGTCTTGCTCACTGTTCCAGTTCTTTCTTAGTAAATGCCACCTGGAAAGCTCTCTGCACGGCTCTGCTGTTATTCGCAGGTGCTCTCCCTGTTCAAGTTTCTTGAGGAAAAACAATCATTGTTTCCTAGGTGTGCGTTACTTTGCTAACAAGCACTCTACTTACAGTAATGTTAATCCTTACAGCAGTTCTGTGAAGTAGGTACAGTAATTTCCATTTTACAGATGGGGAAACAAAGGAGGGATTATCTGTCTTAGATGAAGTGAAAAGTCTGAGCTGAAACTTGAACTCAGCCTAGCTTCCAGTTTATTTTCTTGGTTTCATTATATATAGGTTGACATTCTCAAGAAGGGTTGTCTATTTCAGTGTCATGTGTTTGTTTTCCACACGTTGAGACAGTTCTTGGACCAGAGTATACATTGTTCTTGCACTAGATGCTGTGCTTTTAATGATGTTTTTTCTTCCTTTGGGGAGTATGTAGAAAATAGAAAATAGAAAAATGCTAAGTAATTAGATTTTTATTTAATTAGTAATTTTAGAGTAGCACATAACTCTGGGGCATATTTCAAAACATGAGTAAAATAATCTGTATGTGATACAGCACAAAATAGACACGTATCAGACAATTAAAAGCCACTATTGCAAATACTGTTTAAGACTGTTTGAGCCTCATCTTCAAACTCAAGATTCTCCCAAGATGAGGGGCGCCTGGGTGGCTCAGTCGGTTAAGTGTCTGACTTCAGCTCAGTTCATGATCTCGCCATTTGTGAGTTTAAGCCCCGTGTCGGGCTCTGTGCTGACACCTCAGAGCCTGGAGCCTGCTTAGGGATTCTGTGTCTCCCTCTCTGTCTGCCCTCCCCTGTTCATGTGCTGTCTCTCTCTTTCAAAAATATATAAACATTAAAAAAATTTTTTAAAAGATTCTCCAAGATGAAACCTGTGTACTAAAATGTACAGTAATCTCCTGCCACCTGTGGATGTGTAACCTCATTTTTATATTTCAATAACAAATTGTAAAGCCTTTATCATTTACTGTATAGAATATATTGCAGTCTTCTTAGAAAAAACCCAAACAATTACTGATTCTTTGTTTTGCAGCACATGAGTTTGTCTCTGAGTCGAGGTAGAAAGATTTGTTGTTGGTTTTTTACCTCTACCTTTCTCAATATGCAGAAGACTACACCTGAGAAAAAAAAGTAAGGTCAGATCTTCACAGCACATTTTCCTGTACAGTTGGAAGTGACTCATGAGTAGATTTTAATGTTAAAGAACATTTTATTCATTTCTTAAATGAATCCTCTGCATTTTAGAAATTATCTCTGCCATTGAAAAATATATATGCATATTATTTTATTCTTCAAATTTTGTGAGTCTTTGATCTTGCAGTTACCATTTTCCAGCCTTACTAAATTTCAGGAACCAATGTAGTCCTCAAAAAAAGGAATTGTGTATTGCATTAGTACTAAGTGTGTTTGTTGAGGGGGCAGTCGTGTGTCCCCCCCCCCCCCCCCCCCCGGTTCATTTGGCATTGTCTGGGGACCTTTTTGGTTGTGATCACTCAGGGTGGGAGTGCTACAGGAAGTTCTGTTATAACTTGGAACTGTCTAGCCCAAAATGTCACTAATGGTAAGTTTGAGAAATTTGATCTCATTAAAGTGTCCTCTACTTTTAGGTCCTGTATCTTTCCACTTTGTTTTTCCATACTCCACTCATCCATCCTTCTAAGGTCTAGCTTACAGTCCCACTTTGTCCTGAAGCTTTTCCTAGATAGCTCTAAGCCTACATTTCATGTTTCCTTTCTTTAGATCCTGTTGTACCATCACTAAATCTCTACAACCAGTAGTTTCTGATGTCTTATTTGTTTATTGTCATTGTATCTTGTTTTCTAAAGTCATATTAGTGGAAGTTCAGGTTGTATTTTTTCTGGGCTAACTGTTGTTGACTTAGATGTATAGTATGAGTTGGTAGAATGAAAAAAGGGCCCAGGGCCTACCTAGGCTCTGGCAAATGTAGCAGTGGAACAAAGGACCATTTCCTGTGGATGGGAATTTGGAGTTGTTAATTTATGAATTGTGGTGAAAGTGATAGCAGTAGTGGTGAAAGTGGAGAGAAGAGTGACCACCCCCTCCTAGAAGGGGCAGAGTAGATCCACCTCAGCCATTAAGCTAGGGCTATTAGAAAACCTCAGTACCCTCTGAGTTCTGAATTGGCTTTCTTCAGCCTGAGCTGTGCTGTTAGAGATGTATTTTTGTTTGATTTAGCTGTTTTTATGGGAGAGTGAAGGGTTCATGTTTGTATAGTAATAAATTTTAGAAAGATTTTCAGTAAGGGGTTAAAGGTTAGCTCAGAGTTAAGCATAAATCAAGTTAATCAGAATACACTGTTTCTTCAGCTTTTTGTTTTAATTGGTAGGGAGAGATGGGTGAGTGGAGGAAAGTAACTTGACTGTTTAGACATGTTAGAATCCTTATCATTGAATGTAAAAGTTGCCAAAGAAGAAACCCAAGTTCATGCTGAGGTATTACCTGAACGTTTGTGTTACCTCTTGAAGCTTTTTTTTTCCATCAGATTGGATCCTTGATGTGTACAACTATCATGAGATTTTTAGTACTCTTTTTTCTTAATGTTTATTTTGAGAGAAAGAACACGTGCATGTAGGGGAGGGGCAGAGAGAGAGAGAGAATCCCAAGCAGGTTCAGCATAGGGCTTGATCTCACCGTGGTGAGATCATGATCAGAGCTGAAATCGAGAGTCAAGTCGGAAGCTTAAACATCTCAGCTGAGCCACCCAGGCGACCTGAGATATTTAGTACTCTTAATTTGAAAGATTCACTTTTCAGTGTTTGTGTTAGAAAGAAATGTATTGCTTTGGAACAGGTACATATCATGCCACCTTCAGATAAGTGTTTGTGCAACAAAATGTGTAACATTTGAAGGGTAATTTCAAAATAGGAACAATTAGATAAATATTTTAGTGTCACTTCAAAATTTATATAAAAACAGTTTTCTTTTTTTTTTTTTTTTTTTTTTTAATTTATTTTTGGGACAGAGAGAGACAGAGCATGAACGGGGGAGGGGCGGAGAGAGAGGGAGACACAGAATGGGAAACAGGCTCCAGGCTCCGAGCCATCAGCCCAGAGCCTGACGCGGGGCTCAAACTCACAGACCGCGAGATCGTGACCTGGCTGAAGTCGGACGCTTAACCGACTGCGCCACCCAGGCGCCCCCAGTTTTCATTATTTTAAGCAGTCAGTACAGAATGGGAATCTGAAAGTTATGTTCACACTTAATGTCACATAGTAATTTCCTTTTTCTGTGAGTAAGAAAAATATATTTTAAAGGGATAGGGAGGGACAGTGGTTCTTGATTGGGAATAATTTTTGTCTTCTAGGTAACATTTGGTAATATTTTTAGACGTTTATGGTTGTCACAACTTCTGAGAGTGGGGATTGGGTACTACTGACTTCTAGCGGTAGAGGCCACGGATGCTGCTCAACATCCTATAATACACAGGACATTCCCCTGTGACCAAGAATGATCAGGCTCACAGTGTCATTGAAGCCAAAGTTGAGAACCCCAGGATGAGAGGATTGCAGAGAACCTGTTCAAACACAAAAGAATGTTTTTGTCAACAGTGAACATAGGTTAAAATACTCAGGTTTACTAGCAGTGAATGAAGTGCATATTAAAGTGTTTTTCTACTATTAAATTAACAGGAGTTTTGAAAGATTTTAATATTTGAGCGAAATAGGTGTTAATATACTGTTGGCCCTATACAGTAGTACAGCATTTCTGAGAGGCTCTTGAAAGTATGTATCAAAAGTTGCTATTTATATTTTAAAGTTTTGACTCCGTAATTCCACTTATGGTAATCTATCCTAAAGTAATAAAACAGATCCCTCCTTTAGGATGTTAATCACAATTACTTCTCATTGTAATGAGCTGGAAACAAACCTAACTCTTCTTAAAATGGTGGCAATTAAATAAATAATAGTGCAACTATATGTGATACAGATTAAAAATCCTTTCAAAGACTGTTGATCATGTGACAATACCTATATAGTGAATAAGGAGGGAAAGAAGGATATCAAACTAAGGATGCCAAATTTTAATAAATGAGTAGAACAAAGTTTGGTGAAAAATACACTAAAATGTACTTTAATAATGATTAATGAGCAGTTTATGGGCAGTTTTCATTTTATTTTCTGTTTTCTAATTTTTTATGACTACCATTGATCAGAAAAAATTGTTTTTACACTCTAGTAAAATTTGATACTAGTCCTATAATTTCTTAGGGTATTTCCTGATTAATCTGTCCTTTCCCATATACCTAGTTTCCTTTTGTGTTGCGTCTATGTCTGGTCTCTCTTCTGTATTTTATTCGCTCAGTTAATTGATGAAGTATAATATATGGTGTAATCATGATGAAAAGGGAAGGTTCTCTTGAACTAGTAATTTGTATTTTAAAGTTCTTAAAAATCTTGTCATTTTCTGTAAGCAGTTCACAATGTACTCTTATTTTTGCCATGTGTTTTTGCTCATGTGATTGAATATTCAGATTAAATTTACTTAGTTTTGCTCTCTCCTGTCATGCAAAAATTCTGACACTTTGTCACCTGACTTAAATAGCTGCCTTTTGAAGATTGTTTTATAAGCCTGTCACCTTGTGTGATAGATCAGCCTCCTTAATTTTTTTGTTTTTATTCATTCTTCCCATATTCCCTTTTGATATTTCCAAATGGTGTAATATTTGGTATCCCTTGGAGGTAATAGGCCTCTCCTGTGCTGTCTTGCGTTAGCTTCCCACACATTGTGTGGCAACCAGTGAGGCTGAGTAGGAGTGATCTTAATAGAATTTGGAACTGTAAGAGGCAGCAAATTAAAAGATGGTGGTCACTGGTCACTAAAATGTTTTAGAACCAGCTGAGAAAATAAGAGATGACTTTTCTGCCCTTGAGCCTCTAAAAAATACCTTTAACTCGAGAATTGTGAGGGAAACATGTTTGTTTTGGAATAGACTTGTAAGTTCCTATAGAGAAAAAAAAGTGTGTGATGTTTTATTGAGGGATATCTTCATTAGTGATGTGAGTTGTGCCTTTCTAGAAGAGAAACTGCATAAAGAGAAAAATGGAAAGATAAAAGAAAATGAAGGGAGATGAGGTTACTTTAAAAAGAGTAATAAATTTCAGTAAATTCTAGAGTTAATCTTAGCAAAGTAGATTAAATTGTATTTTATTCTTTGGAAATTTTAACGTGGAGGAATTGATTCTAAAGTTGAAAATGTGTTTGTTTCGTGAGCATCTGTTTAGAACAATTTTATTTTCATTTGAAAAATAAGGTGTTTTTGTTGTTCATTTCTAGTTTCTACTCAACCAGTGAGTACATTCTGAATAAAAAAAATTTTTTTGTTGCCATATTCTTAATTGATTTGATCATGGCCTGTTTTTTGTGGTCAAATTATATAATATTCAGGGAAGCATTTTCTGTTTTTGTTTTTTTAATTTTTTTTTAACGTTTATTTATTTTTGAGACAGAGTCAGAGCATGAACGGGGGAGGGTCAGAGAGAGAGGGAGACACAGAATCTGAAACAGGTTCTAGGCTCTGAGCAGTCAGCACAGAGCCTGACGCGGGGCACGAACCCACATACCGCAAGATCATGACCTGAGCCGAAGTCAGCCGCTTAACCGACTGAGCCACCCAGGCGCCCCGTGTTTTTGTTTTTAATCATGTAGTTGTAGTGAAACAAAAAATTGCATCTTTCAACATTCTGCAGAAGTGGTTTTTCATCTTTATATGGTGTAGTAACTTCTGAATTGCATCTCTTGGATCTAATTCTTAAAATACAGTATTTACAAAATTTAGATTATGGGACTTATTCTTGGCTGGTAAGTTAATATACTTTTTGAAGGTCCCCATAGTTTGCTTGTGTGGGCTGTATCTTTTCCATTAATGTGTGTGGCTGTTTTTTGGGGTTTGTTTGTGGGTTTTTTGGGTTTTTTTGTTTTTGTTTTTTAAATCTTGGGTGGATTGACAAGTGGTTAATGGAAAGATGGGGGGAAAAACTCTTGTGTGTATAGAAATCCTAATTCATAAAGTAGATTATTACTTAGTGGCTTTATTAAAAGTATAAAAAATTTTAATTTAAGAAATAAAAAGCATAAGTGTTCTCTTTCAGTAATCTTCCTTGGTGTGTTTTAGTTGAATGCCTCTGGGGAGCCTAGTGAAATTTAGAGATAAATTGTAGTAACCACTGGCAATTGTATGTTAATCAGAAATTAATATAAGGCCTGTCAAAAATTATAATATGCTGCCTCTGCTCGTTAAACCTTGATTTCCCCTTCCCAAAATAGACCAGGGAATGGAAGAAAGGTGATCGTGCAAATAGCTTTTGTTAATCATCCTCAACAAAATTTTTAGTATCAATTCCATTTATATACCATGTAATTTAACTCATTTAATAGAATGGAATTGTCAGGTCATGTGTTAACTCTGTGTTTAACTTTTTGAGGTACTGCCAAACTATTTTCCCACAGTGGCTATAGCATTTTGCATTCCCTCCAACAATGTATAGATTTCCAATTTCCTTACATCCTCCCCAACACTTGTTATTGTCCATCTGTTTTCATTATACACCCCTTAGTGGATGTGAAATAGTGTCTTGTGGTTTTGATTTGTGTTTCCCTAATGGATAATAATGTTAAACATCTTTTAACATGTTTTTTTGGCCATTTATCTTCTTTGGAGAAATGCCTATTTGGGTCTTTTGTTCATTTTCTAACACTTGGTGTAAAATATACATAAAAATTTTAGTATTTTAAGTGTATAATTTGGTGACTTTAAATACATTCAGAGCTTGTGCCACCATCTTCATTATCCATGTCCAAGCCTTTTTTGTCTTGCCAAACTGACACCCTGTTCCCATGTAACAGTAACACCTCACCCTTCCCTTCCCCCAGCTCTTGGCTAATGCCTTTCTGCTCCTTGCCTCTTTGAATTCATTTTAGATCCCTCATATAAGTGAAACCATAAAATTTGTTGTTTTGTGTCTGTCTTATTTCATGTAGCATATTATGTTCAAGATTAATCAAAGTTGTAGCATGTGCCAAAATTTCCTTCTAGTTTAAGTCCTAATAATATGCCATTGTTTGTATATATACCACATTTTGTTTATCCATTCTTCTGTTGACTGATGGTAGTTTCTACCTTTTGGCTGTTGTGAGTATTGCTGCTTTGTGAGTTGGTGTACAAACATCTTTTGGGTATCTACTCAGAAATGGAATAACTAATCATCCAATAACTCTTTGTTTTTTTTTTTTTTGTTTGTTTGTTTGTTTGTTTGTTTTTTTTGAGAAATCACCGTCCTATGCCACGGTGGCTGCATCATTTTGCATGCCCACCAGCCAGTGCACAAGGTTTCCAGTTTCTCTACATCTTCAGCCAGAGATACTTGTTATTTTCTGTTTTTGTTTTTGTTTTTTTGGAATGCAGTCACCCTAATGGATGTGAAGTTCTGTCTCATGGTTTTGATGTATGTTATCGTAATGATTAGTGATGCTGAGCATCTTTCCGTGTGCTTATGGGTCATTGGTATATTTTTGGAGAAATATCTACTCAAATACTTCACCCATGTTTTCACTGGATTGTGGCCCTTTCCCTGCTGAGTTGTAGGAGTTGTTTTTACCTCCTGGATAGTAATAATACCTCATGGGGGAGATTATTTGCAAGTATTTTCTTCCATGTTGTGGGTTGCATTTTCACTTTTGTTGATAATGTCCTTTGAGACACAAAAAGGTTTTGATTTTGATGTAGTGTAATTTTTTTTTTTTTTTTTTTTTTTTTTTTTTTTGCTGTCACATAATATTGTTGACGTCAACAGTGACTGATTTTGAAACGTCTTGGGAATGTATACGAAACCTCAGCTCACACTGAAAAGCATTTTCTAGAATTTTCATTTTTTGTTTTGAAGTTCACATTTTATTGTTGACCACAAATATTTTAGTTCTTTCTCTTCAAGTCATTCATTTTTGAGAAAATGTCCACCACATTCTCTTGTTCTGAAATAGCCTTATTTGTTTGACAGTCCTTTCAAGCAAAAATGGCCTTCTATGATAGCAGCTAGTTCCACTGGCAACAGTATTCAGCTGTTGTTCCTTGACGTGTCTGTAGTATTTTCCTATGCAGCAGCAGTTTTTTTATGTATACTTTTCATTTTGTTACTCGGAATATTAGAAAGATGTGTATTCAAAGGTTGAGAATTAATAAAATGAGTAATTTTTTTGTTTTATTAAACATTAAGTGAAAGGGTTTTTGTTTTACTGTGAATTTGGTGGTGAAGAAGATGATGACTACTAGTAGATACAAGTTTTGTACTGTTACCTTGATTTGTGCTTAAGTATCTTCATTTTCCCACTGCTCTTTTTGCACCACCAAGACAAATATTAACACGGTAAAAACAAAAAAAAAGTTTGGCCTCTTCGACTATACTTTGAGAATAGCTGTCCTGGTTTTTAGGATTGTGGATGGAAGGGAAAGGTGATCGCAGATTAGCATCCCCCTTATTTTGCTTAAGATTGATCTGCTGCCACTAATGGTTTTACTTTCTGTGTGGGGAATTGGTTCACATTCCTGATTTTTGGATCTCCTGGAATTTAGACTATTTAGGCAGGTAGCATCCCATTTTTTTTTTTATATTAGTGGGAAAATGTGAGAGGACAGGAATAAAAATATATTTATATTAGTAAATGAATAGATATTAAAAGCACATAAAGAAATTATGTATTTTTACTTTGTAGATACATATTGTATAGAACCTGTGATATATATACTTTGTTAAAAGACATAAGATTCTGAAAATACTAGCTGAAAGTTAAAGGAGAAATTGAAGTTTATTTTGCTGTTTAACATAGATAAAAGACAAGAAGCTTAGAGTGTAGTCATTTTGACTTCTTTATTTAAAATTACAAATGTGAACTTGCTCTAATTTCTAATAACCTATTTAAGATGGGACAGTAACACCTCCCTGGTTAGGTTTGTTATGAGCAGTAGAGTCAAAACAAAACTGTTTTAAAATGCTAGTAATGAGACATAGCACACAGTAGCCTTTCAACCTGAGGTAGTTCTTTTTAAAGCTTTTTATTAGAGATTTGGGTGTCGTTTGAGTCAGGAGTGGGGAGAATTGGACATAAATAGTTTGGAGCTTCTGAGTCAAATTCATCAGATGCAGTCCTGGTATATGTTACTGAAAAAGATACTCTCACTGCTACTTATTCAGATCTTCATTTTGTTACCATTCGTGTCATGATAAATTCTGTGTTTGTTGTTTGTGTTGAAGAGTTATAAAGCTACATGATACTGTTTGTTTGTTTTGTTTTTCTTTTTTTTTGCTTATAGGATTCAGTGGTCCCAATTTAAAGGCTATTTTATTTTCAAACTGGAGAAAGTGATGGATGATTTTCGAACTTCAGCTCCTGAACCAAGAGGTCCTCCCAACCCTAATGTCGAATATATTCCCTTTGATGAAATGAAGGAAAGAATACTGAAAATTGTCACTGGATTTAATGGGTATGCACTTAATACTATTTTTTTTTTTTAAATTTTTTTTTTCAACGTTTTTTATTTATTTTTGGGACAGAGAGAGACAGAGCATGAACGGGGGAGGGGCAGAGAGAGAGGGAGACACAGAATCGGAAACAGGCTCCAGGCTCCGAGCCATCAGCCCAGAGCCTGACGCGGGGCTCAAACTCACGGACCGCGAGATCGTGACCTGGCTGAAGTCGGACGCTTAACCGACTGCGCCACCCAGGCGCCCCTGCACTTAATACTATTTTAAAGGTTTACTTTTTAGCAGAACATTATGGATTTTTATTTACGCTTTGTTCATTGATTATCCATTAAATAAGTTCTGTGTCTTTGGTGACATTTAGTAGTTACTGATTTTTAGCTTACAAGTATTTAAAATAATTACAGCATTTTAATGTATTTAATTTGTTTAACTTGAACTGCCTTTATGGGTATCATTGGCATTTGAACTTTAAATGGGTATGACAGTGAAAACATTGAGGAAATATGTTAGTTTTTGCTTTCCATTTTATATGTGATACTATAAGTCATTAGACTTTATCTAGAACCTGTATATCATTGAGATAAATGACACCTTTTTGAAAATGAAAAATAACAATTTATGTACATATTCCCCTTGGAACTTTTTACTTAAAAAATTTTTTTTGGAGTTCCCCTTTTACTCCCAAGTAACAAATAACTGTTCTTAGCCCTTTGTAAAACATTGCATTGAAAAGATACACTGCACTAAAATAAAACTACTATTTTAAAAAATGTTGCTGCATGTCATATTCTGTGTCATTTTAATATTTTTCTTTTTAGGACTTTGTATTGGGGTTCCTTTTGAAGGGAAGAAGTATTTGTGAAGTTGAATTGTTCAGTATTTACATTGGCAATAGCAGTTTGGAGTGTGGGTTGGCAATACCAAATTTAATGAACTGTGGATATGTTAACTGAATTCATATTTGGGGTAGGGAGTTTGATTTGTAAGTATTTTTAGGTAGCATAAACAGTCTCATTTTTTCCCTTCAGATATTTAAACACATGGATTTGCACCAAGATAGTGTAATTCAGTTAATTCTTTATATGTTATGTTTTTGTGCCTTTGAGTTTTGCTTAAAATAACACATCCTTCGGCTTTGGTTTGAGATAAGTCACATACTTCCTTGGGGGTAGAATTTACGGTAGTATGTTTGAACTGCCTTTGTGGGTTTGGGGTGGGAGGGAGACATATTTTGACTTTGTACCCTGTTGTACTTTTGTACTGTACTGAAAATTACTGATCTGTATTCATTAATTTCTTTTTTAATAATAGTATATTTTAAATGCTTATACCAAAGAAAGTTACATGCTATATATTAGAAGTATGTTGCATAAGATTTATTCTTGATCTGAGTTACGGTAAGAATGCTTTTTGGGGATATTTATAAATAGTGTATAGGTAGATAGTATTTACATGTTAGGGTAACTTTTATTTTGGTAAGTTATGGCTACCATTTAAAAATAAGAGTTGTGGGGTGCCTGGGTGGCTCAGTCGGTTAAGCGTCCGACTTCAGCTCAGGTCACGATCTCACGGTCCGTGAGTTCGAGCCCCACGTCAGGCTTTGGGCTGATGGCTCAGAGCCTGGAGCCTGCTTCCGATTCTGTGTCTCCCTCTCTCTCTGCCCCTCCCCCGTTCATGCTCTGTCTCTCTCTGTCTCAAAAATAAATAAACGTTAAAAAAAAAAATTAAAAAAATAAAAATAAGAGTTGAGGTAAAACAAGTGATACCACATATACTACTGCATTGTTAATGTTAAGCTAACTTACTTTTGATTCTCAGTAATACCATTTTTATTTCTTTCAAATTAAGATGGACTGGATAGGTAGGTTATTAAATAAATCTAAATATTTATAATCTCTTAGTCTATAAAATAGGTGATTGACTTACTTCTGAAAATGATTTGAGCAATCATTTAAATACCTAAGTATACTTAAGACGTAATTGCTTTTAAAACATTTGTCATCCTTGAACTGTAAGTATTTTGAACTTACCTTGTTTTTAATTTGATGTTTCAGAATAGTAGTTATGAATCCTTTTCCCTAATTAGGCAGGATCCAAGTCTTATTAATCAGTGGTAAATAATTTTCAGTTTTTCCTTAAGCTTTTTTGTCTATATTATCATATATTGGCATATTGAAATGTGTTTATGGTTTTTCTCAATTTTATTTTCATGCTTTGAATACATATAAATGCTGTTTTAAAAATTTTGCTATGAATGGTGGCTAAAATTGCACTTTGGCCTTTTTCAGCCAGATTGAGGATTTGTCCTTTCTAGTATACCTTTTTGCTATTATAATAGGTCATCTTTTAAGTAACAAAAATGATACTTGGTCATGGTTTCAAAAAGATCCTCAGGTGTCATAGGAGTAGTCCATAAAAAAAAAAGTAGGATCATGTCATGCTATTTGTATTTTCCTTTCTAAGAGCTTTGATTATCACTGTCTCAGTGCATTTATAGTTGTCTATGTATTTGAAATAACTGCATTATTTTTTATTATACAAGCGAGTTAAAATTCATTTGCCTTATTTCCATTGGTGGTGGGTGTTTTTGACTTCTACAGGTAGTGCTTGTAGTGAGCATCTGTATACATACCTTCTTGTGTTGATGAATGTCACACATTGAATGTATATGTAGATTGTTGCTTTTTCTTTTGATTTATAGAAATGGAATTGATAGGTCAGAGTGTATGCATACCTAAATTTTTACTGATCCTGCCAAATTAACCTCACAAAATGTGTTAATTTGTCATTCCATGTGTGAGAAAGTGCAGATACTGTAATTATTCACTAGTTTGTGTGTATATATGCATAGGCTTGTGTGTCTTTGACTGCAAGTGAAATTGAACATCTTATTAAGTGTTTATTGGCTCTTATAAATTGTTGTTTCATACCCTTGTTTTTCTTACTTTGAGGTGGTTTTCTCACTGGTAAGTTTATTGTTTTGGTTTTGCTTTTAATTAGTAAAAGCTCTGTTGTAAATGGTTCATAGTATTTAGCTATATTTTAAAATAGAGTATCCGTTTTCCAAAATTATTTCACTATATTGTCAGCACTTAAATTTTCCCTCTTTGAAGTGGTAATTGTCGATTGACTTGTTGGCTTGATTTCTTGAACTGTAAGGGGTTACAGACACAGGGTTAAGTGTCTTCCATACAAGGCCTAGAACAGTCAATGCCTGAACATAGTAGGTTTTCAAACAAGTACTGAATAAATGGATGAAAAGAACAAAAGCATGCTTCTGTATTTATATTTTGTTTCTGGTAGTTCATTCCTATAATAGTACACAGGGACTTCAAGGGGTAGAAAGAATGTAATTTACATTTCTGGTAGTTTTAAAAAAGATAGTTATATGTCCTCTAAATGACTGAAGTGGAAGAATAATGAATACAAATTAACTGTGTGTCTTTGCTTCTCCTTTGTCAATGGTGTTAGATCTAAGGCCTTTCTAAAATAAGCAGTGAGTTTCAGTTAATTGTGGGTAGTTGACTAATATAGTATGGCTATGTATTTATGAGCATGTCTGGAAAAAATACATAACCATTTGATGCCTAAAAAAATCTTTTAATTGTTCTATCATCTGTAAGGCAGGTACAGTCAGTTACAACGGAGGAGTGCTTTTCAACTTTTGACATGATAGTCTTTCTGAATATTGAATTTGTTCTCTAAAGTTACTTTAACATACATGACTGACCAGATTTTTCTTAGTCCTAAAAACTTCACACTAATTGTTTTACGTGTAGGTTGCATACATACAAGATATCTCTTGTCAGTTTCTGCACTTGAGTGTGTGCCTCTTCATACCTTTTTTATTTTATTTAAAAAAAAATTTTTTTTCAACGTTTTTTATTTATTTTTGGGACAGAGAGAGACAGAGCATGAACGGGGGAGGGGCAGAGAGAGAGGGAGACACAGAATCGGAAGCAGGCTCCAGGCTCCGAGCCATCAGCCCCAGAGCCTGACGCGGGGCTCGAACTCACGGACCGCGAGATCGTGACCTGGCTGAAGTCGGACGCTTAACCGACTGTGCCATCCAGGCGCCCCTCTTCATACCTTTTTTAAAGGTTGTATATGAGATTTTTACACTCTTCTGTCTGCATCATAGATGTGAAACACACTCCTGTTTTGATTTTGTATTGTTGCTTTACAGTTAGCTTGAGATTACTCAGGGATGAGAACTTGGGTTCTAGTCTTTTGTTACTTTGTTCTCTTACTTTGACCTGTTGGTTGCTGAATTTTCTTCTCTAGTTAGGGGAAAAAAAAGTTTTTGCATTTTTTTTGTGTTGAGCACATTAAATCTTGTAGCTGTGTTTATTTTCTTTGATCTCTTTCACTTAGCATAACTAGTTGAGAATTGAAATTATTTAGTAACCTACCCTCCTTGCTCAACCACCACTTTGTCTTGTCCTTTGGTAATAACGTTTGATTTGATGTCTAATAAAATGTTTTAAATCGAAAGGTAGGATATAGCAGAACTCTTCATTTTTTCTTGACATTTTCTATTTGATGAAAGTACAGTGACAAATCAGCCTGCTGTAGGCACTGTAAAAGATGGTTTAACTTGATTAAAAGTGTTGACAGTTGCTATGGACTTAGTTTGGGATGGGAATGGTGCATATACTAGTTTAGGATTACTCAGCATTATTTTAAGAGGCTAATTCTTCGTTTTCTTAATTGTTTGTACTTATAATTTTACCTTGATGTTTTCAGTATCAGGATTTCTAACGTTGGATTTGAGATAGAAAATATATACCTAAGAATGTTTATGTGTATATTTATACAAATATTAAAGCCTGAGTACAGGTAGAGCATCTTTCTGTAAAAAGGTAATGTCATGTGGTATTTCTGACTTTTGTAGGACCTAAGAGTAAACCAAACAACCTGTTTAGCCTTTGATAAATTAAGATATATTTAAGTTAGTTTTTATCTAAATAGTTCAGGTCAGATTTAAGTAATTCTGTTAACTGAATGTAGCCATTAATAGAAAATAAAAGACAGTAAAAACCACATCTTTATGCACAAAATAAAAGCGAGCTGGCTCTTTTAGCATTTTTCATAATAGGGTGTCTGATTTTATGGTTATCGCTTAGTTTTTTTACTTGAATGGCCTGTGTTATATTTTATATTCCTTTGTCTTCTTCATGAGGAAAGTTTATTGTATTACAAGAGTAAGATAATAAGTTACCTGATTCTTATCTTAGATCCTGAATAAAATGTGCATTTTCTTTTTCTGAATGCATTCTTTCCAACTGAATACCTTGGTATGCATTCAGAATATTTGTACATCTTAGTGATAAAAACATTTAAACATACTAAGTAAGATAAGTTTTAATCAAACTACAATCTCAGGTTAAAATATAAGGTAGGAAATTCTTCCTTTAGGTGTTGGCTTTATTTAAAATTTCTTTCTTTTAAAACTAACATTGAATTGCTAATTTTCGCTTAGATGTTTTTCTCATGTACAGCCCCTTTCCTGATACTTGAATTCTCACAGCTTTCAGGTCTGTAGGACTTGATACCTTTGTTTTTTTTTTTTTAATTCAGTGAATGGGAACAGATTGCAGTCAAATTAAGATATACTCTGTAGCTAATATAAAATGTGTGATCCTCTTTAATCAGGGTTAGTTGCTCTCCTTGGAATTAAAAGGAATATTTTTAAAGACAGATAAACTTTTGATTTTGTTTCTCTGTAGTTGGTCTTTAGAGTGTTTGTGCTTTCTAGTCTCTATTAATTATTGAAAGGGATCAGGATGATGATGGAACCTAAGATTTTATGACCACCTTATAAAATATTTCAGGCGTTGTTAAGTGGTTTATATACATTATGTTATGTTATATTTTGTGTGTGTGTGTGTGTATACACATGCTTGGACATGGTCTCCCAGTGGGCTATCAAATATGCTTTTTTAACTACACTATATAATTTTGTACATCAAAAGTAGACTGGTTGACAATGTTCTCTAGTGTTTCTGAGTATTGCCATTTTGAAAGAACCTGTCACTTTTGCATCTTTAATGTGGTTTTTTAAGTTTTGCTGGATTTTGTAGACACCTTTTTTTTTTCTTTTTACAGTGGAAAATGCTAGCTAATCATGTTCTTTTTAAAAGTCCTGCCCCCCCCCCCCCCAGTTCCTTATGTATTCTTTGTTTTTATCTTTGGTGGGCAGATAAGGTAATACATTGCAGAGTAAACTGAATACATTTTTATTTCAAATTACCCCAAAGATTTTTTTTTTTTTTGAAAAATTTTTTAATGTTTATTTTTGAGACAGGCAGAGTGAGCGGGAGAGGGGCAGAGAGAGGGAGGCAGAATCTGAAGTGGGCTCCAGGCTCTGAGCTGTCAGCACAGAGCCCTACGTGGGGCTTGAACTCAGGAACAGTGGGATCATGACCTGAGCTGAAATCTGATGCCTAACCAGCTGAGCCACCCAGGCACTCCCTGCCTCACAAAGATTTTTCTGCTAAATTTTATATTTTACAGTATATTGTTCCATTGAATATCCTTACCCCATTTCCCCAAATTTAGGGATTCTGGTTTAGGTTTTTCATTGTGTGCATTTTTGCTTTTTTCTTCTTAGCACAGGGGTCTTAAGTTAGTGATTTTTATTGGTATATGTGCTGCCGAAGCGAGCATGTTTAGTGATTTTTATTGGAAAAAAACTTTACTTACAGGAGCTAGAATAAATGGTTTTGTTTGCTATGTCTCAAGAGTAACAGAAGAGGGATGCCGGGGTGGCTTAGTCAGTTAAGCATCTGGCTCTTGATTTCACCTCTGGTCTTGATGTCAGGGTCATGAGTTCAAGTCCCGCACTGGTCTCCATGTTGGGCCTGAGCCCTACTTAAGAAAAGAAAACAAGTAACCGAAGGCAAGCTTTTTGTAACAGTTTTTGTAGCAAACATTCATTTTGGATTTCTCTGGTTTATTCTTAGGCCTCTTTTTTAAAGCCTAACTCAGATGAAGTGTTCCCAGGTTCATGCTTGCTTCCTTGGCATACAGCTTATCCTGATAGCATTGTGTACAAAATTTTATTAGCATTTACTGTAATGACTTATATGCTCTGCTACTGAGTATATATTTCTAGCTTATATTTACTTAAAAAGTACAACTGTGTGTAAAGAGACCTTCATTGGAGTTATCAAGATTATATTAATGTTTCCAGTGCATACTTTTATTTACAAGTAATATTTATATTTTAGCCTGTTCAGGTAAGGAGTATAGGGGTGTTATATGACATTTTAGTGCCATCTGTTGGACACTTGGTAAAATAACTCTTAAAGCTCCAGAAGGTGCCTAAGAAGTAAACTCATTTTATCACAGGCTATTATTGCAAACATTGCTATGCAGATATAATACACTCCCCCCCCCCCCCAAAGTAGTATTATTTACCAACATATGCAGTGTTGTTAATTGGCTACACTTTTACTTACCTTCCTAAAGAAAATAGGCAGAACATTTAGGGTAAACATTGTTAACAAACAGCTTAAAGATATTTATGTTTTAAAGCTATTTCTTTATTTTTTTTCCATTTAAAGAAAAAAGTTTATTTATGAGAGAGAAAGTGTGAGTGGGGGAGGGAGAGAGAGAGCATCCCAAGCAGGCTCAGTCTCAGGAATCCGAGATTATGACTTGAGCCAAAATCAAGAGTTGGATGCTTAACCAACTGAGCCACCCAGGTGCCCATAAAGCTATTTTTAATTTAAGAGAATATACTGGTTTTGGTTCTTGAAAGAAATGTAGTCGGAGGAAAAGATAGCTAGATATAACATCTATTTAAGTAGTTGTCAGTTAAGTATTGTTTGTTCTTAACTTTGGGTGCTATTTTGCTTCTTTTTAATAACTTACCCACTCAGTTATAGTGTCACTGTTACTTAATTAGGGAATAGCATAGGTGGACTGTGTTCAAGGTTTGGGAAGTAATGAACTTGAAGAGGGGCTGATGTACAGAGATACTATTAATATTCAGAAATCCCTGATGGTAATGCATTTCAGATATATATGTGTACAAATAACTTACATATTGAACCTAATATGTAGGAGGAGATCCTGCCCTTAAGCTTTCAGTTAAATCTGAGGAAAGACAAATTGTAAATTTATGTTGTTTATTATATATGTAGCTTGGGAGATGTTTTTTTTTTTTAATTTTTTAAATGTAGTTAACAGTTTTGTGTATTAGCTATATGTAGGTTTTCAGTTGTGTTGTCTTTATAGAAATGAATAAAACACATGTGTAAGCTTACTGTCTTGTTTCTAGTAATGTTGATGTGCCTTGTTTCCTTTTTCCGTTTTAAAGATTCTTAATTTGGACTGTATACTCCACTCTGTATTTTCAAAAGGAAGAAATGGTCTTTCTCAGAAATCAAAGGCATTTCCTTTAGCATTCATGATGACATCAGAGAAGTTCTGTAATTTCTAGCTCCTTCTGAGTATTTGCGACATCAGCCACACACATCTTTTAGTTCGTGCTCAGTCTTTTGTTGGCAGAATGATAGCTTTCTCAGTTTTAGGTTTTGATGCTACTTGAGAGAAGATTGAGTCTTGGCTTCTTATATGTAAAATGTTTTCATATGGATAAATGTATATTTTTTCAAAATAGGTTCTAAGTCTTATATTGACTTTTTATAAGAACATAAGGGTAGTATTAATGCTAAAAATAAGAGAACCAAATATAGTTTGTCCATTTAGACAATTAACAAAATTTTAAGTATGTTTGGAATAGTGGAAAGGGAAGACAAGGGATTTCAAGTTAGAGATACTGGGTTTGAGTCCTGGCACTGTTACTCACTCACTGCTTTCCCTTGTTGGGGAGAGTACTGTGTCAAAATGCCTCTACTCAGTAAAGAACTTTGTGAATGTTAAGTCTTAATTCGAGGTTTTGTAATTCTGTTTTTAAGGAGAATAAGTAGGTTTGAATGGCAAATACTGAAGTCTGAAATTTATGTTTGTACTTTTTAGCTGTTTATCCTAATGCTTTTATGTTTGCTGTTCACACTGTAATTCTAAGGAATGCTAATAGTATGTGAGATGAATTTTTTTACATTTATATAATGATACTAGTCCAACGTATATCAGTTTTGTATTTGGTATGATCAAGTGAAAATGTGATTGTGGTTGAAGTATTTGGTAAAGTTAATAGGGCACTTATCAAAATAATGATGGTATTTGTATTTTATGTCTGATGAAACACACATTGTATATAAAACTGTAATTATGGAGCGGGACCTTATTTATAATACCTTTTTATTGAATCGTTTGCTTTGTTCCATCCGATAACAAAACATTTACATTTTTGCGGGGGGGACACTGTACAGAAATCTTTGTGTGCAAAGGAATGCTTGAGGAAAAGTTTCTGTGTTTAATAAACTAACTTGATTATTACTTGTGTTGCCTCTCTTGTAAACTTAAAATTCAATTATATTCAGAATGTTAAAATTTTTTTCTCAATTAGTTTTGAAACTTTCAAAAATTTCTTTCTTTTTTTTAATTACTTTTAAGGCAAGGGATTTTCTTATTAAAAAGACAGGTGTACTTATTGTCTTGCTTATTTTTAAGTCACTCATCTATTCATCTTCCTATTGTAACATTTTCTTTTGTCACTTAATACCAGATGACTAGATAAATCTTTAAATAGCAAGATTAATGATGTTCCTGATTCTCTTAATAATTAATGATCTCAAACTATAAAATCATATTCTTTTGCAGTATCCCTTTTACTATTCAGCGACTATGTGAGTTGCTAACAGATCCAAGGAGAAACTATACAGGAACAGACAAATTTCTCAGAGGAGTAGAAAAGGTATTTATTTTATTTTTGGAATTATATTAAACTTAGCCTAATGTATTTCAGAAGAGAGTATTGAGTAAGTGCTGTTTTAGGCATCTTTTCTTCGGATAGGCTTCCTGAAACCTACCTAAAGTTTTTCCAAGTTGTTTTCCTAATTTGGGAAAAACTAAGTTTTGGAGAAAGATTTAATAGGAGGGGCATAGAGAGAGGGCTTGTGATCACTTAAGTTTGGGGAAAGCACCTTACTGTCTTTTCAGAGTTCATGGTATGCATTCACATTAAAGGCTCTGCAAAATTCTAGCATTGATATTTTAACTTCAGTTGTGTTTTGCACACTTGTTTACCCATGGAATTCATTTCTTTATTTCTGGCTTTCAGAGGTGCACAACTTTGGAAAATCTGATGCAAAAATTTAAGTTAGATATTGAGAAAGATGTAGATCAGACTTAAGAATGAGGAAAGCATTGGGTTTTTTTGTGGGTAGGGGGGATGTTAGTTATAAGAGAAGGGTATTTTGGACAAAGGAAACAGTGTGATGAACAAAGACATCAAGGTGTTTGAGGAAATGAAAAGTAGGAAATTGACTTGTCTGGAGTAAAGAACCAGTGAAGAAACCCCATGAGAACCAAGATTGGACCAGTGGGTTTATAATTCCCTGTGATTGATCCTAAAACATAGTTCAGTGTTCATAGTTAATTCAGATTCAATTTATTTTACCCTTGGAGCAGGAATCCAAAACCATTTCTTAGTGATTTACAATAGATCTTAGGGCCTTACTGGATTAATGTATTTTGTTGCAGCTTCCATGCCCTCAATTTAATAAGCTTCCTGAAGGGCAGGAAACTGAGATGATTCGTCAGTACTTATTTTCAGCCTATGGACTTTTAGCAATTAGATTTTGGCTATCTTTGGGTGAAGAGGCAGTTGTAGCAGTTGTACCAGGGGTAGCCCTCTCACCAAATCAGGGCTACAGTGTTTGATTTGGGTGACCATAGACTAGTTATATAACCCAAGTCTCAGTTTCTCATCTGTAAAGTATGGATAATAACAGGGTTCTGGAGGGGATCAAATGTAAAGTGCTTACTCTGGCTCAGTACACATTTAATGAATATTGACTATTAATAAGGTTCGTATTACCAGGAAGATTATACTCTTAAAAAGTTCTTAGGCTCTTTTTTGGTATATGATGCTACTACACATCAGGCTTCTGATTGGGTACTGCTCTATAAGGAAATTCATTATACTTGGCCTAAGTATTTGAATCTCTAAATATCTTGGAGTGATTTCAGTGTAATGTAAGAGTGTGGCTCCACTGTATAATTGGTATATATACTGTCAGGACTCCAAAGTAGCTAGAGTAGAGTTAAAATAATACTGGCAGAAAAAGCAAATGGTTTAGTAGGTTATATTAGATTTAGTCTGGGGATGCCTGGGTGGGTCAGTTGATTAAGCGCCCAGCTCTTGATTTTGGCTCAGGTTATGATCTCATGGTTTGTGGATTCATGGGATCCAGCTTTGCATCAGGCTCTGTGCTGGCAGCATGGAGGCTACTTGAGATTTTCTCCATCTCTCTTTGCCCCTCTCCTGCTCACATGCACATACGTGCTCTCTCACAATAAATAAATATTAAAAAAATAGTCTGTTATTGTTTCAGTTTCTCTAGTTTGATTAATCCTTTCTAACCATTTATTTCCTTGTATTAGTAAAATTGGAATAGATAGGAACTTAATCTGTCAGGGGGATTCTGAGAAATTAAAAACAAATGATTAAACTTTATGTTGTAGTGCTTTCCCTCACATTAAAGCAAGAACTTTTGTTATTACAGAATGTGATGGTTGTTAGCTGTGTATACCCTTCTTCAGAGTAAGTATATATAGATTTTTGCATTTCTGTATATTCTAATAATTGTATCATTTCTATTAGTCTTTAAAATAGGTTATATTTACTTTAGATGTAATGAAGCTTGATAACATTTATAAATACTTGTGAACCTACTACCCAGTCCCCCAAGTAGAATATTACCAATGACATTACCTCTATGTTTTTCTGATAAAGAGATGTGGATTAAAGTGATTTGATAATTTACTGTAATCTTTACATTTGTGGATTTGTCTACTGTCAGGGTGCTCAGAACCCTGAGATCCCATTCTAGATACCTTACCATGGTGTTTGTAGGGCAAAACTCCTAGGTTTGGGATAGCTACTTGTTGAGTTTCCTCTTCATAATGGAGAAGTATTTCCAGTTGTCAAGATTTATATAACAAATTAATGTATCAGTTTAAGACATAGTCTTTGGCACTATTGATCCTTTGTTTTGAGTGGATGTCCTGGGAATTACAGCAGTTAAGCCCTGTCCTTGGCTTCTACCCACTGGATGCCTGTAGGGTCCTTCTCCTTCCTCAAAGAATGTCTTCAGACGTTGTTGGAAGTCTCCTGGGGCTGTGGGCTGGAGGAAGGAGAGCTGCGAGAATGATGTTGCCTCCTGTTGAGAAACACTGGGTTTATAAAACGTCTGTGATTCCATAGGCAGTAACAGTGAGTTTGTTTTTAGAATTCTCACAAGAATGAACCTGTGGAAAATGAGATATTAAGGTAATCCCATAATTAGGTTGTTTCTCACAGAAGTCTTTTTGTTTGGTTCTGTGACCATGAGATCTTACTTAAAAGATGTTTTAGGTCCATGGCTCTTACCAAAATTAAAGAACTAGATGATATGTAACAGTGTTTTTTTTAATTTTCTCCTAGGAAAAACAATTCCAGTAGTTTAAATCGAATGAATGGTGTTATGTTTCCTGGAAATTCACCAAGTTACACTGAACGGTGAGGTTATTGATTTTAATATCCAGAGAGATTGCATTTTCCTAATTTTGAGCAGCAGGTTCAGTATACTTTGTTACAAATTGGGCATTTTGTGGAAGATACAGGATAAATTAATTTGGTAACCCAAAATCTAAAAGTCAAAGTTAAATACTTCTGTGATGTGTGTATATAAGCAAACTTTGGGAGGGCGACCTCTTACAAAAATGAGAAAATGATGTTCATTTATCTTACCGTAGGTCTAATATAAATGGGCCTGGAACACCCAGGCCGCTTAATCGACCAAAGGTTTCTTTGTCAGTCCCCATGACAACAAATGGCTTGCCTGAGAGCGCAGACAGCAAAGAGTCAAACTTACAGCAAAATGAGGACAAAAATCACAGGTTTGTATGTGATTTATATTTTAAAACAAACATGTTTTCAAAAAAGGTTGAAGTTTATTGATTGTTTTCAGCACTCATTATTTACTATTTACTGTTGTTTTGAGGAACACAGAAAGGTTTTAGTGTGTTTTACAGGAGCAGTCTGTGGCTTCTGGAAGTTTCCAGTATTAGTATATGATGAAGATGATCATAGAAAAGGCTGAAAACTGCTAATTTGGGGAGATCCTACTTATAGTAGGGTCTTAAGAAAGTAAAGTGGTCATGATATTTTTTATTTCTTGTTTTTGCAAGTAACCTGAAATGTTGAAATTTAGTGAGTTATTTCTCATTATAGATTATTAAAGGAAACCTTTTGTTTATATCCCATTTCACATTTTCTGTAACACATTAAGGGAAAGCAGACAAAACAAGTGACCGATCTTAGTGAGTATATCTGTCTGGAGGACTTATAGTTATGTTATGGGAAGCCATTTACTGCAGAATTTAACAGAAATGTCATGCAGCTTGTTGACCGGTTCTAGTGGGAAATACTCATTAAACAGTTGAGGTTCCCTCGAAATTATTGTGTTATGTTTCTCTTTGCCCAGATGGTACAGTTTAACTTTGACAGTGAAATACAGTTTTAAAAATTACTAGACCTTAAAAATGAGATGAGAATGTGGAAGTTGAAGAAAATGTTACTAATGGCATTTTAAAAAAAACATTTACAGTGACTCTGTGACTGCTGAATCCGAAGGTTCCTCAGTGAGCCCTATAAAAAATAAACACCCAGATGAAGATTCTGTGGAGGCTGAGGGGCATGAGGTAAAAAGACTCAGGTTTGACAAAGAAAGTGAAGTCAGAGAGACAGCCAGCCAAACATCTTCCAGTGAAATTTCTTCGGTTATGGTAGAAGAAACAGAAACATCGTCATCATCTCAGGATAAAGACAAGGAAAGTAGTTGTACCAGACAGCACTGTACAGAAGAGGATGAAGAAGAGGATGAAGAGGAAGAAGAAGGTATTTAGAGACCATCTGTAAAAGGGTGGAGTAAGGAGATCCTCAAATTCTTGTACTTCATTTTTGCGTGAAAGAATTTAACGTAATGGAACTCCTTATAATGCTGATGTTGGGCTTTTCTGCCACCTGTATGTAGTTGCTGCTGAGTTTCAGGGGATAGGATTTGAACTGTAGAATATCAGAATTCATGAAACTTAACTGTGGAGGTATTTTGAAAATAAAATTTAACTACAACAACATTTGCTTATTTTTAGAGTCTTTTATGACATCAAGAGAAATGATTCCAGAAAGAAAAAATCAAGAAAAAGAATCTGATGATGCCTTAACTGTGAATGAAGAGACTTCTGAGGAAAATAATCAAATGGAGGAATCTGATCTGACTCAAGCTGAGAAAGATTTACATTCTGAAGGTAGTGAAAATACAGGCCCTGTAAGTAGTGGTTCTGATTGCCATGAGACAGAAGAATTAGTAGGATCCAATTCCAGTAAAACTGGAGAGATTCTCTCAGAATCATCTATGGAAAACGACGAAGAAGCCACAGAAGTCACAGATGAACCAATGGAACAAGACTAACTATTTAGAAACATGTAGATGCAGTATTTTACATACAGTTCTGGTTTTACACTGTATAAAACTTTTATGTAATAAAATGGACCTCTAGTTTTTACAAGAGAAGCAGGTTGTAAAATAAAGTACTTTATGGGATAAATCCTGAAAGAGTTGTACATGTAAGAACTGTGAATATCAGCTCCTCTGGGTCCTGCTTACCGCTGACTTTTTTTTTCAGTCTGGTCAAATCAGTGGTTTGTGTATAGATTTTTTTTTTTTTTAATTAAAGTTTTTAAACTGGAAGGTAATAATTATAATTTTGAAAACCTTTTGGAGATGATCACATTTAGTTTATACATATGCAAGAAGTCTTTTTGTCTTGTCTCTTTCTGACAGCTCTAGCAGTTTTCATATTTTGGTCATAGTTTCAACATTTTAACATGTGAATTATAGGGTTTCATTCTGGTTTCCAGATTTTATTGTTTGACTATGTACAATGGAACTTTAAGTCATATATACATATATATATATATATATATATACATATATATATATACACATATATATATATTATTCTAAGGGGGGAAATGTTATATTTTTCTGTTTCTATAAGAGATGAATACAGTGGATACTTTTTCTATTGGTAATGATTGAGTTCACCTCTTTCAGAAGACAGTTTCAGTTTCTCTTCTGAGTAATTCAAGTAAAATCTGGCCCTTGTGAAACCCTGGAAATAAGTCTGTTGAAATACCAGGTTAAACACATTCCAAGAGATCTGTTCAAACTAAAATTCTTTTGTATACTTCTGAGGTGCCTGAGAAAAAGACTTCACTATTTATGAGAAAATATGCTTTATCTTGGAAACTGTTCAAACATTAGCTTACTATTTTGTAGAATGAATGCTGACATGAGACCATCTCAAAAGAACCCGGCAGGTTCCTTGACCTTTTGCTTGCTTTTCTGAACATTGTGAATATTACACATTTCTTTCTAAATTATTCTAGAGTATGCAAATGTCATTGGTGTGAAACCCCACTGTACTGGAAGAATTAATATATTACTATAGTAATGTACTGGAGCTAAATGGCTGAAGCTTTAGGGGTGCATAGAAACCACCATAATTTGTATGACATTTTGAAGTGAATTAAATATTTTTGAACATGCTTCTTCGACAGCCAGTGTTATATTTTTCAGATTAACACAAAGCACAATGATTACTCTAAACTCAATATTTTCAAATTCACATATTTAAAGTCATGCAAGCTGCAACTTCCCTGTCAAAATTACTGGCTGCCAAATTTATACCTGTTTCTTCAGCTGTACCTTTTGATATTTAGAATTTTTAAATTTCTGTAAAGTAGATTTTGTAGAATGTAATGTGTTCACTGCCTTTGTGAAGCGGTATATAATTGTATAATTTCTGTGTGTAAACTGAATGCTTGGGCTTTCAATACAGTATTCATATAAAGCAATAAATATTAATGTTATGAAATATTCGAGTACATTTTTATCAAAATACAAAAGAATCCCTTTTTTAGTTTCAGATATCTGAATTACACAAATGAACTTAGAAAACTGATGCAAACAGTTTCTGACACTGTATCATAATCCTTGGGGTGATATGGGTGGCAATTACAACTTTTGCATTTTGACTACTTAAATTGCTATAATTACCAAATTGGGCTCCGTTTATGTTTATAGGGTAATATACTACTGACTGACTTGACTGTCAGGTTCACAGCAGCTAGATGATATATTTATGAATATGTCTAATAGTTGACATAAAAACTACATACTGATTTACTGTGTCCAGGAGGGGAGAAAAAAATCACACATTGTAAATTTTTAGAAAATTTTTTGCAAAAATGTTAAAATGAAGCAAATTTTAAATGTGACATTCATTTGTAGTGACTTATTATTTTGTTGAGGGATATTTTGCCAATGAGAACAGATTTTAAACATTTTAAGTTTAGAAATTTTAAACTTTTCTTTAGAATATTTATGAAATTATTGTCAATAAACCTATTCTTTAAGATCCTGTGACCTTTGATATTTTTTGTTTTAATTGTGCCATGGACCATTTGTAAACAAATCAGTTTACTTTTGTTGGTTATAAGTTGAAGATTTAGCAACATGATTTTAAGGTCTGTGGTTTTATTTGTAAACTTGCAATTGCTATTTTTGCAAGGGCAAATGTATTTCTTTATTAAATAAAGTACAATAATGGTGAATGTACCAAAATGCCATCATTTAACTCTATGAGAGATCTGCATTTTAATCTATAGTTTAATAGTTTTAATATTTATTAGATATTCATATGTTGATCATAGATCAAACTTGTTGCTGTTTATACAGATAATTGTAGAATGCTCATGGGATATATTCTTTAGGATAGGTGGAATACTTCTGTAGTTAAACTGGGAAACCTTGTTCAGCTGGTTTAAGATATTGATGCCCATTTGGAAGTAGATTTCCGCAAGTATGCATAGGTGCACTTACACAGACTTTGCTTAATGAAAATACGAGTTTTAATAATAACTGATTGAGATGTGAATCTTTTAAAGGCTAATTTTAGGCACATTTTCTTAACACACATCAGCAAAGTCATTAAAAGATCTAAATGAAGCATCAAGACCTCAGTGATTAAAAATAATTTTCTTTTTTTGGCCTTGAGCAGATTGTTTACCTGTTAGAATCTAGACTCTGAACCCAACATGTGAAAAGGACTTTCAGTGCTGATGAGGATACAGAGTGTATATGTACGATGTTTTTAGCACTTTCCCGTTTTAAAAAAGTGAAAACATTATCCTAGTACATTTTTGAAAATACATCTTTTCAGGTCTGAAAATGTAGCAGAACAGAGACGAGTAGTGGAAAATGTCCTATTTTAAATGTTGATTATTAAATAAGTTTAATCCAGTTAGGGTTTATTGTAACTACACCTTTCACACGTGTGGACAGAGAGCAGTGGGATTCCCCATCAGGGGGCTGTCACCCTTTGGCTTGGGAAGGCGTCCCAGAAATCCTGCGCCAGAAGGTATAGCCCGTGAAAGCATGGAGGTTCAGAGTACTTTGTCTTGGTGGTGTAGATAGGCATGTATTTATGCATTTTTGCATTTGTAAAATCAGTAATTTTTCAAATAATGTAAATGTAATATACTAGATTACTTTTAAAGGTACTGGGCAGAATCTATAGCTGCTACAATGTTTGATTATGAGAAATGTAACGTGATAAGAATGAAATGCAACTTGTAGAACCAAAGGAAATACACATTTTGGGTAGTGTTTCAAATTGTCTTCTGAACAGGAGTTTAATTACATTGGTTTTGATCAAACGAAGCTCACTTCTCTCGAGATTTGTGCTAATAAAATGGATGAATGCAAAAACACCTTGTAATTTTATGTGGAATTATTATAATTAGGTTTATTGGATTATTGGCCTAATAAGGATGCTAGTATGTATTGGTTAGAATACATCAAATAGTTCACATTTAAAAAATCAGTACACTTCCTTCTGAATTTTATTTTATTTCAATTTGGAGCCTAGATTACTTTGCCAAATGTATTATTTTCATAATGCAATAAAATATAAATTAGAAGAGTATCTTTGTGTGGAATTCCTTTATTTGCCATAATAGTTCACACTTCCTCTCTCCCAACTCCTCCTCCCCTAGTCACTTCAGATGGTGTAGGATCCATAAGCATTTATTTCCTGGTCTATAGGGGGAAAAGCCTAATGCGTGACTTTATTGCAGCTCTGTTTCTTGAGTGATAATGGTATTTCTGTGTGGAGGGTGCAACTGTGTCGAATGGACAGTTCAAACCTGGTATCTGATAAAATCCTGATTTACCTTATAAAAATTTCTCTTTGGGAATAATATGGCACTAATTTGCATGCACAGATCTATAACATTTGTGTTAGAATTCTTTTAGAACTGCCTCTTTCAGACAACTACCGTGGCTAGAAATGTAGAATTGCCCTGAAAGAAGAGGATGGGTTCTGTTTTCTATTCGGGTTTTTGTTTCTTAATATGTACTGCACAATAGGTGATAGTAAATAGTAACACTTGGGGCTTTGGATTCAGAAGATAGTACTAATTAACTAGCATGTGTCTGATTTAAAAAATTTTTGAGTTTCAGCTTCTTTATAGGATACCTAATTTGCCCCCAGGCAACTTTATTATTTAGTAAATGGAATTGGTAGTACGAGTTTTGTTTGGGTAAGGAAGACTGATTCTTGCCCTAACTAGGAAGAAGCCCAATGGTGGGCCCTTACCCTAATCTAGAACGAAGAGTATACTATTTTCTGTTGTCACAGTTTAAGAGCAACAGACATTTTTTTCTTGTTTAAAATTGAGCAGTAGAGTTTGTGGTCTGGGATTTATAAACTTCCAGACTTTTTCTTCCAAAGGCAATTGATTTTTTAGCTTAAAAAAAAAAAAAAAGAAATGTCAGCAATCCTGTGTTATCCAGTCTGCACACTCTGCTCTTCTCACTTTTATACTTGGACAAGCTAGTCCTGTGCTTGCCGAGTGGTGGACAGTTGAAATCAACTGGGCTTGTGGATACTGTCTACACAGTCCACTGTGAGATTCCTAAATTTTACTAATCTTTTGATTACTCTTTGCCCACTTGAAGGGTTCTGTGTTCATCCCTGAAACCTGTCTTTGCAGTGAGGCTTATGGTATTGGGAGCAGTACACACAGTTGGACGCTCTTGACTGGAGCTCCACGAGCAGTTTGTATCACCAGGAGATAAGCATGCTGATGACACAAGACCTGGTGTCTGCAAGACCTGGCCTAGAGCAAGGAACAACACACCCTCACCTGAATAGGGGACAGTGTTCCTCTGACCCGGACGTTGAGTAGTCAAACAGGCCCAGTCCTGCTTTAATGTGGTATAACGGGACTTGATATTTGGTTACTACTGGTATTAGTAATAAATAATATTAAATGTAACTAATAGTTCTATCAAGAAATGTTTGCAGTTGGATAGGCTTGCAAGTGTTAATGCTGCTTATATTTGCTGAGAATTTGAGGATGAGATATGTGGTATTGGGCTATCTTCAGATGTTTTTCTTTGCCTGGCTTGCAGTGCTACAGCATGGAAAGGTCAGGTTAGGTGATGACCCAACAATTGCCATCTGCATTTAGGAATGCACACAACCTTCCACTTTTCAACTTGATTAGGTACCTGAAATTAAGTTGGGTGGCAACTTGTGTGAGCTGTGTATTTGCGGGGAGAGGGGGAGGCTCAACAGAGTAGACTCAGCCCTTTTGTGACCTTTGAGGGATTTAGTCACTTTTGGAGAAGAAGTTTTTAATTCAAGGTGGTCTGAGAATTGAGATGTACAGGAGAGATACCTGAGTGCACTTGTGTCTGTGTGGGAAGGCTTCTCAGATTTGGCCTCGAAAGATGGAACAGGACAGGGAGGTAGCAAGGTGTAATGGTCAGAATAGAAGGGCATAGGAGTTGGCAGTGATAAGCGTTAAGCCCAGCTGAGGCACTGTGGGTAGGTAACAGTATTTCTTTGAGCCGTAGTGTCCTCATTGTTGAAATGGGGAAATAATATCTGCCTGGCAGTACTCTTTGGGCATTCACTGCAATTAGGGGTATAAAACTAGATCTGGTTCAGGATCTGACATTTCTTTTAAGGAGAAACATGGAGGGGAAGCTCTGTATTGTTCCTGGGGATGACAACCGTTTTACCAGAATCGAAGTTGAGGTTTCAATCCTGGTCAATAACAGGATAATAATCGCAAGCACTAATTGAGCACTTACTTTATGTCCCTCCTTATCCTCAGCACATGTCACCTCTTTTAACATTCCCATCAACCCTATGAGGTGTGGAATAATATCCTCATTTTATAGACCAAGAGTCCCAGGGACCCTTTGAAAGTAGAAAGTCAGAATGAGAATTAGGGGCTCTGACTCTAAAAAAAAAAAACAGTGGTTTTTGTTGTTGTTGTTGTTGTTTGCTTGTTTACCATTATGCTCAGATCCCTTCCAGTCTTGGAAGGCCAGGAAGGGAGCTGTTCCAGGTGTCCAAGGATTCTCAGATCCACCTAGACTGTCACATTCAGATGCATCAAAGGGCTTTGCCAGTCAACAGACCCAAAGCACTTGGTTTCACACTCCATGTACTTCACTGTTTTCTGTTCATTTTATTTTTTTCTATCACCCATGATTTTCCACGAGACGTTTTGAGTACACTATTTTAAAAGTTAATGCACACCTGGCAAAAATTCAAACAAAATAGCATATACTGAATTGTTTTAGTCCTACCACCCTTGCTCCCATACCTCTCAGTTATATCCTCCCGCCTCAACCCTGAGGTAAGTGCTCTCACTAGGTGGGCCATAGTGCTTGACAGCAAAGATCCCGGAGCCAGATTGCCTGGATTTGAATCCCAGCTCTGCCATATGTTGTCTGTGTGATCGCACATCGCATCTCTAAGACGAGAATGAGGTCCCAACCTCAGGGTGTGACCACTACAAGAGATCCTCACTCTCCAGTGGTCTCCCCTGACTTCCTGTCCACAGTGAGAGGCACTTTCCTGCCCTGTTTAATACGGTTTTGTAATATGTCTGCATCAGTACCTAGAAAGCCACCCCAGTCATTTTAACAGCCGCATTAGTACGTGAGCCTATAGATGAACCATGCTTAGTTTAACCAGCTTCCCTTTAAGAGACCTCACGAAGCTTTGACTTGTGGCCACTGTTCACCCAGTTTGAGCGGTTTGACATGGGGACGTATGAAGTCAGCTTCTCTCCTTACCCCCACCCTGGGAAGAAATAGCCAACCAGCCACTGAACTTGAAGTATTCCTTAGAAGAATCATTAAGTAATGTGTGAAATAGATGCCCTCGTCCCTGGGATGTGGTGGAAGAGAGGATGGGGGATTACCTGTTAGGCAAACCACATGCTGTAATTGCCAGCCATCGAAAATAGTAGGAGACACTGTTACGTGAAGTAAGACGTTAGCTGCCCACTGAAATATGACACATGCTTCGTGATATTCCTGCACAGGGCATGGGTCGGTCACAACAGTCTCTCCTGGCTTGACATTTTCATCTCTTTTGATGAATTTTGTAATTTCTCCATTGTTTGTACTGCTTTGGCTTGTGATGGGCAATCCTGTAATGAAGGAAAACATAGCTCCACCTCTTTGTGGGTATTTTCATTTTTTAAGCTCTTGGTTGTCACTTGGCAACAAAGTAGGGAATTAGTCTCCCACAATGACAAATACTCGCTTTACTAATTGCTGTCGTTTACTAATTACTTGCTCTTTTATTGTGACTTTCACGACATTTTTTTTCCCCTGAAGGGACATGATAACTTTTTGTCTCATTGTAGAATCACAGTGTCAGTTAAAGATATTTTCAGCAGCAATTAATTTCAACCCATGTCGTGTACCAGAAATGCACAGAGCTCAGTTGGAGTGACAACGGTATGAAATGGTGATGGCCACTTTGCATATGCTGTCTCGTGACCACTGCCACCACCACACTGGCCCAGGGCTCTTGAGAGATGGATGCACTCAGAGCTCTGAGCGGACGAGGGCAGGCCAGCATCAAACATCGCAGAAACAGCCATCAATCAATCCAGACGGCGATCTGTTGCTTCTTTGGTCATCCATACGCGTTTATTAAGAGACTGCTGATGAGCCTGGGCCTGGGAGTACAGCAATCAAGACAGAGAAACAAGGTAAGTGGAAATATATGTAAGACTGTGATGAAGGCTATGGAGCTGAGGAGTATGGGGAATAAAGGAGGGTAGTTCTATTTTAAATCAGGTGTCTCTGCAATGACATTTGTGTTAAATATGTCATTTGTGCCATTTTCTTTTTTTATGTTGAGAACATCTAATACCTATTCCTTAACCACTTTCAAGTATATAATACAGAGTTGTTAGCTGTATCATGTGAACTTTAAAATCAGCTGGTGTGATTCCAGAAAAATGATCTGTCGGTACTTTAATTTGATCATACTACGTTTTAAAATTAAGTGTGGAATGAAGGGCATCTTTATGATGTTGAATCTTCCCAATTAAGAACATGGTGTAGAGCTGATAAATCAATTCAGTAAAGTCACAGGATACAAAATCACTGTACAGAAATCTGTTGGTTTCCTATACACTAATAATGAAACAATGGAAAGTGACATTAAGAAAACAGTCCCTTTACAATTGCACTGTAAGCAATAAAATGTCTAGAAATAAACTTAACCAAAGAGGTGAAAGACCTGTACTCTATAAAACACTGATGAAAGAAGTTCAAGATGATGCAAAAAACTGGAGAGACATGCCATGGTCATGGATTGGAAGAACAAATATTGTTAAAATGTCTGTATGACCCAAAGCAATCTACAGATTCAGTGCAATCCCTACCAAAATACCACCAGCATTTTTCACAGAGCTAGAACAAACAATCCTAACATTTGTATGGAACCACAAAAGACCTTGAATAGCCAAAACAATCTTGAAAAAGAAAAACAAAATTGGAGGTATCACAATCCCAGATTTCAAGTTATATTACAAAGTGGTAGTAATTAAAACAGCATGGTACTGGCAGACACTAGAAACAGACACATAGATCAATGGAATAGAACAGAAAACCCTGAACTAAACCCACACTTATATGGTCAATTAATCTCTGACAAAGGAGGAGATCAATGGAATAGAACAGAAAACCCAGAACTCAACCCACACTTACATGGTCAATTAATCTCTGACAAAGGAGGAATGAATACACAATGGGAAAAAGACTGTCTCTTCCCCAGAAAACTGGACAGCCAGCCACATGCAAAAAATGAAACTGGACCACTTTCTTTCACCATACACAAAAACTCATAATGGGTTAAAGGTCTAAATGTGAGACCTGAAACTATAAAAATCTTTGAAAAGAGCACATTTTTTCTAGATATGTCTCCTGGGGCAATGGAAATAAAAGCAAAAATAAACTTTTGGGACTACATCAAAATAAAAAATTTCTGCACAGCAAAGGAAATTAACAATAAAACTAAAATCAGACTGTTGAATGGGAGAAGATACTTGCAAATGGCATAGGTGAAGAGTTAATATCGAAAGTATATAAAGAACTGATACAACTCAACACACAAAAACCAAATAATCCATGTAAAAATGAGCAGAAGACATGAATAGACATTTCTCCAAAGAAGACATCCAGATGGCCAACAGACACATGAAAAGATGCTCAATATCACTCCTCATCTGGGAAATGCAAATAAAAACTACAATGAGATACCACCTCGCCCTGGTCAGAATGGCTAAAACAAAAAATACAAGAGACAAGTGTTGGCAAGACTGTGGAGAAAAATGAACCCTCTTGTACTGTTGATGGGAATGTCAATTGGTGCAGCCACTATGGAAAACACTGCGGAGTTTCCTCAAAAAGTTAAAAATAGGACTACCCTGCCATCCAAATATTGCACTATTTACCCCGTAAGTACAAAAACACTATTTCAAAGGGATACATGCACTCTTAGGTTTATTGCAGCCTTACGGTAGCAAACTATGGAAGCAGCCCAAGTGTCCATCGATAGATGAATGGATAAAGAAGATGTGGTGTATACACACACACACACACACACACACACACACACTGAAAAATTACTCAGCCATAAAAAAGAATGAGATCTTGCCATTTGCAACAACACAGAGCTAAAATGTATTATGCTTAGCAAAATAAGTCAGAGAAAGACAAATGCCATATGATCTCACTCATATGTAGAATTCAAGAAACAAAACAAAAACAAGCAAAGGGAAAAGAAGAGCAAGAGAGGCAAACAAGAAACAGATTCTTAACTATAGAGAACAAACTCCTGGTCACCGGAGGGGAGGTGGGAGGTGGGTTGGGGGGGATGAGTGAAACATGATGGGGATCAAAGAGTACACTTACAATGAAAGATAAAATAAAGAACATGGTTTATCTTTCTGTTTAAGTTTACTTTTGTGACTTAAAATTTTTTAAAAATTTCTTCATACAGGTTTGTGTGTTTTTCTTGTTAAGTTTGCTCCTGAGTGCATTATCTATTTTATTTTTCTAACTCAAGGGTGGGTCCACTTCAGGTCCACTGCCTGTTTCTGTATGGCCCACGAGGTAAAAACAGTTTTTACATTTTTAAGAGGGTTGAAAAAAATTAAAGAGAAACATAATATTTTGTATCATGTGAAAAATTATTTGAAATGCAAGTTTCAGCATCTGTAATAAAGTTTTATTAGAATACAGCCACACCCATTCATTTTACGTATTGTCTCCGGCTCCTTCCTCACCATGAAGGCAGAGTGCAGTAGTAACAACAAAGACTGTATGGCCCACAAAGCCTCAAATATTTACAATTTGACCCATTGCCGAATGTCTGCCGACTTCCGTCCTTAGTGGTTGTTGTTTTCATACATACTTGCATCCTTCGGGTTTGTGATCACTCATGACTAACCTGGTCCTCCATTTAAGACAATTAAGAGCTTGGGGCGCCTGGGTGGCGAGGTCGGTTAAGCGTCCGGCTTCAGCCAGGTCACGATCTCGCGGTCCGTGAGTTCGAGCCCCGCGTCAGGCTCTGGGCTGATGGCTCGGAGCCTGGAGCCTGTTTCCGATTCTGTGTCTCCCTCTCTCTCTGCCCCTCCCCCGTTCATGCTCTGTCTCTCTCTGTCCCAAAAATAAATAAAAAACGTTGAAAAAAAAATTTAAAGACAATTAAGAGCTTGACTGAGGTTGAGGGAACATTAGCAGGAAGACTGCCATGAAAGGTTGCTACCAATAACTGAAATGCCCAGGATATATCCAGTGGAGAAATAACCTATAATACAGTTGACAAAATATTTAAAGTCTGGAGGCCCCTGAGTGTCTCAGTGGGTTCAGCGTCTGACTTCGGCTTAGGTCATGATCTCATGGTTAATGGGTTCGAGCCCCAACGTCTGGCTCTATGCTGATAGCTTGGAGCCCAGAGCCTGCTTTGGATCCTCTGTCTCCCTCCCCTGTTCGCTGTCTCTCTCTCTCTCAAAAATAAATAAACATTAAAAAAAAATGTTTTTAATGTTTTTTTAAAAAAGATTTAAAGTCTGTTTCCTCTTGCAGGCGATGTTTGCTTTCTTTCCACCAAATGGGATTATTTCTTTTGAAAGGTACAAAATCTTTGGGGAAAGTCAGGAAAGAGACCATCTAACCAGGTGACCTGCTTCACAAAAGAGAAATGACAACCACCCCCCACCCGACCTCGTGTTTCGTGCCCCCACTTCAGTTGTGGCCCCCGCGGAGGCAGAGCCATTAGCCAAGAGCCTCAAGTCAGGGGTTCCCCAGTGCTGAGGACCAGCTATGTGTCTACTTTCTGTCACGACTCCACACAATCTCCTCTTTTCTCATGGAGGCTTTCGGATGACTGACGGCGGGCGGCTGTGTCCTTCCTGGAAACATCTCTCCTCATCCCACCTCAGCTCCTACTTCTCATTCAGGAGTTGAATCTAGGTCCCAGCCTGGTTTCTATGAATAGAATGTTAATCACGATCTGAAGCAGAAACAGATGTGTTATTTGGCCTAATAATATACATCTGCATTTATGACAGCTTGTAAAAGTTTGCGACAAGACTGAATTCCAGTAAAATGTGTTCCACGGTCGTGTATATGAATCCGTCAGAAAAAAAGGGTCTGCGTTGAGGTTTCAAAAGCCATAGCGAGGCTCTTCAGTGCTGTGGTGTACATGTATCACCACACACGTGCTGGGTAAACCCTCCTCACGTGGTTCCCAGGACTGGGTTGTGAAGGACAAAGCGGAGAATTTTACATGCAACTAAATGGATGCAATGAATAGAACACATCGTTGTGCTGAGGTCGTTCTTCCTCGTTTTGCAGTGTTAAAAATCTCCTTTCTTTTATGAAACGCTGGCGGAGGTGAGCCTTGGTGGTGTGTGTGTATGTGCTTGGTAAAATAAAACATTGACAACTCTTGGCTGGGCCCCTGGGAAGGCAGTGGATCAGTATTCCAAAACTATTACTGTTTACTTTCCTCTTGCCTGCCTGTACCATACAGGCTGGAAGGTGACTGCCGGCCCCTAGCCACCAAGAAACAGTCATGTCATGCAGCTCAGGCCCCTGAGACAGAGGCGGAAATCCACAGCTAGTGTTCCTTGCTAGAGAAAAGTGCTTTGTTCTTTGCCTCTGGACCCTTTGTCTTCTCCCTTTTGCTTTCTCATCCGTCCCCTGACCTCCTGGTCTACACATGACTCAGACCCCAGTCTTGAAGCCACCTACCTCCTAGGAGGAGACCAACATGAGAATGAAAACCAGTGCGTAAGGCTTGGCAGAGCAGAAACCAGAAATAAAATACAGAAGTTTGGGATCCACACCTTGGTGTATCAATGATTACCTTTGCCAAGTAGCATCTTGTAAGCCTTGGCCACAACATCTCGTGATCGCTAGAAACCTGAAACGAAATTTTGCAGATGTGATCTTCCAGTGAAGTTTTGAGTATCTGTTAGTTAAAAATCCTGGCTTGTTTGAACTAGAGAGACTCCTTTAGGTCAGAGGGTGGGATTTTTGCAACTCCTCCTACCCCCCACTCCCCGCCTGTCCCCAGACATGGTACTAAGCAGCCTCATGATCTGTGACACCTGTGTCATTCAAATTGTTTTCTAAAGTATTTCAGCCATTGGCCTGTTGCTGATAGCAACACCGTCTAAAAGAAGATCCTTAAATACGTCTTGATCCACTGTGACAGGAATGTCTGAAGCAAATGGCAAGGGGTTATAATTGTCATGAATTTATTTGAATTAAAAACTACTGAAATATTTCCTGGCATTTCTTGAGGGATTTCAAAAGGGACCCAATTATTAATAGCAACAGAGACATTTCTCTTTAAACTGATACTCAGAAGTGGCATTTCTCCAGTCATGCCACCTGTCCGGCCTGGGCACGTGAAACAAATGGTCATTAGTGTGGTCATTTTGGCATCTGTTATGCATCAGGTGATTTCAATGTACTTTTCCTGTTCTTCACAGCCTGGAAGTAAGTACCATTATTATTCTTCTTGTAGAGATTAAAAACAAAACAAAAAAAAGTTTCTCAGAAAGGTAAATTAATCTCTCCAATGACACACAGCTAGTTAAGTTTTGAAAGGGATTCTCTGAGATGTCAGAACCTTAGTTTTCCTCTGTCTCACCTTTATGTAAAGGCTACTCATAACATTTACCTGCGTGTTTAAAACCTTTTCCTATCCCCCGCCCCTCGGCCCCTGCCTCTTCCAAATCCAACTATCCCGTTTACAGGATTACACAATGTCAGAAGTTTCCCCTGAGGTTGCCGCTCTCTAAGATGGCAATAGAGTTTGAATGATTCTATGGTAAGAGTCTCTAAGTGTTTATTCTTTTCAACTACTCTATCTGCCTTGTCTGGAGATTCTATTTCAGAGGAAATTTTTCTGAAGGCTATAATTTACAGAAGTCTCAGATCTCTTCTGTTTATGCTTATAGGTGTTGATCTGTACACTTTCAACGCTGATAAAGGAACTGAAAAAGAAACGTATTTGAATAAATACGTTACTTTTAATTTTCTATTAACTAGAAGTTCTGCAGCTTGTTAGTATTACTGTTACCAACATTGTACCAATATTTAGTTTTCCAAGCCTGTTCCAGAAGGGCGAAGGGCAGCGGGTGTATTAGCAGTAGGAGATGCAGATCTCGAAAGAGATAAAGTATATCCAACGTTTTCCACTATTTCCCTCCCGGGAAGTCTAAATTTCTGTCCACGCTGCACGGAGCAGAAGTGTGGCCTCATGGTGCCCTCTTGTGGTTGCGTGTTTAGTTGCAAGACGGTGGTGGCGTTGTTCTTTGCAAATATGAATAAAGAAAAAGAGAAGGAAAAAAGGTCTTGCATATGTTTTTAGTCAGCAACAAGTTTTGAGATGTGACAGTCCTGTCAAAACATAACAATTCAACAAACTTCAAAGTAACCACAACAGAAGACGTGTAGACACATTTTGGAGCCTCGTGACAGAGCCGTGTTGAACAATGTGCCAAAACCATTTTGAAGGACAAACAATAAGATCTGAAAGAGAAGTGGGGTAAGTTACACTCAGGTGTGTGGCAGTTCGGACGGGGACCCAAAAGAAAAGCAGCTGAGAGAGAGAGGCAGAGCATTCGTGAAAAGGCCGAACAGGGCTTCAATTTTCAATTCTCTGCTGCGGGAACCTCCTTTTGCTGCCCATGTTGTAAGAATGCGGGAAGTTCCATCACGTTAACTCATCCATCCAGGCACGAACAACAGTGTCTCTGTCTTCGTGGACCTGACATTTTGGTCAGGGGGCACAGAACAGACAAGGAGAGAAATGCACAAGGCACGAAAGTCCCGTGGAGGAAACAAACCACAAAAGGCGGCGGGGACAGAAACTGAGACATGGGAGGGGGAGAGGGAGAGACGTCTGGATGAAAGAAGTGGTTAAACTGTGGATTCACCTTGAAGTCGGACCTGATTTGTGGACAGATCGCGTACGGACCCTGCCCGGAAAAGGAGCGAGGGTGACGTCAAGCGTTCTGAGATGGGGAGCCTCCCAAGGGGGGCCACCATCGGCAGTCGGGTCTTACAGACAAGGAGCTGGCAGCTCTGAGCGGCCAGCAAGTGGATGCGGGATGCCCGGGCCTGACCCGAGGGGCCTCCCGACCGCCGCGCCCACCTGAGCTGACCCCCTGCACCCTGGCGCTGGGTAAACTGTCTTCTCCCAGGCGGGAGGGGTTGAAGGCTCAGGTTATGATTTCCATTCAAAAGTTAAGAAAGAAAAATAATTTACACACTTGATCATAAACGTGTGTGATTCTCTTATTTATTTTTGAGAGTGAGAGAGTGTGCGTGCACAAGTCGGGGAGGGGCAGAGAGGTTGAGAGAGAATCTGAAGCAGACTCTGGATTCTCAGCCATCAGCACAGAGCACGATGCAGGGCTCGAACCCATGAACCGTGAAATCATGACCTGAGCCCAAGTCAGAGGCTTAACCGGCAGAGCCACCCAGGCGCCCCTCAACCTGTGTGATTCTTAACATTTACAAGTTTGTATGGCTCTGAGAGGGAGTGCCTCTCTTGCCTCACCAGAGCCACAGCCCTTTTGGGGGCCCTGGGGAACAGAGTGCATATGGCAGTTATCCTCACAAAGGGGGGTGTTTATCCACCAGCCTATGGTGAAGAGCTGCTGGCACAGGGCCCCTGGCTCACCTGTGGGCGGCAGAGCCAGTAGGGGAGCTCAGGTGTCACAGAGGAGACTGGGGGTGCCCTGAAGTGGTGGGGCAGGCTGGAGGCCCTGAGGACATGCCACACCCCAGTGCTGCCATCCTGCTCCAGGGCTGCTTGTCCCTGGGAGCTCCTTTCAGTCCCAGGCTTCAGTCACCGTGAGCTCCTTTCAGTCCCAGGCTTCAGTCACCGTCCTTCCTGGACCTTGTCACTCTCCAAAGGAGACCGGGATCCTCTCCCGCAGCCCACCACATATTTGATGGTGACATTCACCTTCACTCCACCTGTTTCCTCAGGATCAGTTCCTGCCGTTTCTTTAACATGCCTCCCATCCTGCTTGCACTCCGATAGCTGGTTAAAATTTCTCAACCCGCTTCCCGCAGCTGGACGCAACAGCCCAGCAGAGTGAAATCACCACAGAAGTCAAGAGACAGACACCACTTCCCGACTTTGGAGCAGGATCAGCAAGTTACAGCTTGTGTTTTTATTTTTGGGTTTTTTTTTTTTTGTTTTCTTTTAAAATTGTATTTATGTTTATTTTTTTGCTTCTAGGCTCCCCTCCCCCTTTTTTTTTTGAGAGAGAGAGAGAGAGAGAGAGAGAGGGAGAGAACCTTAAGCAGACTCCAGGCTCAGTGCAAAGCCCATCTAGGGGCTCTATCCCACAACTCTGGGATCATGGCTTGAGCCTAAATCAAGAGTTGGCCACTCAACTGACTGAGCCACCCAGGCAGCCCTGCATTTTTAAATAATTGAAAAAAAATCAAGAGAAAATTGTTTCATATCGTGTGAAAATTGTATGAAGTTAATGTCCACAGATAGAGTTTTATTAGAACACAGCCATGCCTGTTGTATCACCCAGTGGTGCTTTTGCACTTTGGAGACAGTGTGAAGGGACTGGGTCAGAGGCCACAAGGCCAGTAGAACCCACAGTATTCACTACCTTGGTTCTTTAAGAATGTTTCCAACTCCTGCCACAGAGTAATCCTGAATTTCTTTTGCCTTGACAATTTTAAAAATTTATCTTAATCTTTATATTGGAAGGCTAATACAATCACAGGATTTAAGATTTTCAAGACACGAAAACAATCCCTATTCCTGAGCCACTCTGTGAACCAGTGGCTTCTATGTCCTTCCAGATAAATTGGATGGAGATATAATCAAATACCCAGAGCCCATAGCTTTCTGCTTCATTCTTTTAAAAAAGTTTTTAAAAAATATTTATTTATTATTATTTTTTAATGTTTATTTATTTTTGAGGCAGAGGGAGACAGGGCATGAGCATGGGAGGGGCAGAGAGAGAGGGAGACACAGAATCAGAAGCAGGCTCCAGGCTCTGAGTTGTCAGCACAGAGCCTGATGTGGGGCTTGAACCCACAAGCCGTGAGATCATGACCCGAGCAGAAGTTGGATGCTTAACTGACTGAGCCACCCAGGCGCCCCCCAAAATATTTATTTTTGAGAGAGAGAGAGTAAGCAGGGGAGGGGCAGAAAGAGAGTGGGGGCAGGGCAGAGGATTCAAAGCAGTCTCCATGCTGACAACAGAGAGCCTGATGTGGGGGTCACAGTCACAAACTATGAGACCCAAAATCCACCGCTCAACCGACTGAGCCACTCCGGCGCCCTCTACTTATACATACAAATGAAAGTATTTGATAGAATTGTTCTGGACTGTGATTTTTTTAAAATTACATCCAAGAGTATATCTTGATTTTCCCACAATAGGTGCTAAAGATCTTTTTTCTTTTTACAACTGCTGAGTCATTCCGTCATGCGAGTTTACCTATAATATTATGAACTTAATCCACAATATGTATAATTCATCTCCTTTCAATGGGCTTTTAGGCTCCTAATATTTTTGTCCTGTGCTAATGCAGAGAGTCCTTCAATTAATAACCTTGCATATGTACCATTTCCCAAGTAGGTAACCATATTTGTAAGATAAAGTCCTAGAAGTAGGAATTCTGGCTCAACGTGTATGTATTTGCTTTTGAGATAACCATTTCCTTCTCCTCCTCCCCTTCCCTCTCCCCTCACCTTTGTCTCTTTGTCTGTCTCTTTCTTCCTCTTGTGTCTCCCTTTTCCTCTCTTTCTCCCTTCCTTCCTCCTTCCTGCCAGTGGGCACTGGGATCCTGTGCTAGAACATTTGGGGGTGCACGTGTAAGGAGTATGGAGAACATTTAAGATTTAGGTTCTCTGTCAAATCACGATTCAAAGGGTGGCTGGCTTCTGTCTGCTTTTGGAGAAGACAAGTCAAGGATGCTGAATTCTAAGTCGAAGGCCCTGTGGGATCCTGAAAGCTGTTTTTCCAAATGTTTCTATCAGGACCATTATTCGCCTACTCCTTCTCCCCTTGGGCAAACCGTGCATTTGCAACACGCAGTGTGGGGACTCCATCTCTGAGTGAACTGAACACACCATAGGATATCACCATAGAACAAAAATAGCTTATGAAGATCCTCAAAGAAATAAAAATAGAACGACCCTACCATCCAGCAATTTCACTTCTGGGTATTTACCCGAAGCAAAGGAAAAATACTAAGTCCTGTTGGATTTCCCTGCCTGGCAAAAAAAAATGGCACCTTCACAGAGGTAAATCCTTACTGTGGACCCTGAGACTCTGCCGTGACAGACAACAGCCCCTTAACAAGCTTGTGGAAAGCACCACATGGGTTGAGACCAAGTCCCTTCAGGGTACAGAGCTTTGAGTCTGAAGAATACCTAGCCAGAAGCCAGCTTCCTGCCTCTGGCTTGGCAGGAGGGAGGGTTGGAAGCTCCCGGGGTTGCTGGCTCTGGGGAGGGAGCCGGTAGTGCGTGGGAGGGTGACCCTGGGGGGATGCAAGCCACCACCTCCCCCATTTCAAAATAACGTGCCTGTTCTCGCTCTGCTTTCCCCAAGGGCCCCATGCCTGCTGGGGCTTGCTGTGTAGCTGAGGTGTCTCTGCAGATCCTCTCTAAGGACACACCGGAGACGAGAGCACCTTCTCTTGGAAGCCACCGTCATGTTCACTGGCTACCTCCTGATTCCTACCAGGTGCCAGGCCCTGGGTGCCTCCCCAGGGAGGTGTGGATGGCAGGTACTATTGGTTTCCAGGAGAGGTTTATCATTTCAGTGTTTGTCCCATTGCATTAGATTTAATGGCACCGAATCGGATGAATTGAAGACCTATTGCGTGCTTTCCACTGTGCATGGTTCTGAGGAAAACTGGACGGCAGAACCACGGCTTCAGGGAGTTAACATTTTCTATTTTTTTTTTTTTTTTTTAAATTTTTTTTTCAACATTTTTAATTTATTTTGGGACAGAGAGAGACAGAGCATGAACGGGGGAGGGGCAGAGAGAGAGGGAGACACAGAATCGGAAACAGGCTCCAGGCTCCGAGCCATCAGCCCAGAGCCTGACGCGGGGCTCGAACTCACGGACCGTGAGATCGTGACCTGGTTGAAGTCGGACGCTTAACCGACTGCGCCACCCAGGCGCCCCGAGTTAACATTTTCTAGATGCAGAGCATCAAAGCATAGGCCACTGTGCCCCGTAGCGGCTTTGCAAACATGAGTAGGCTCTTCAGTTTTCCAGGCCTCAGTTTCCTGATCATTAAAATGGGTAGAGAAACAGGACTCACTGTTGAAAGAATTAAATCACCAGGCATTGGGCACCTGGCAAGCCACCTGATGGGCAATAGGCCGAAACACATGTGCTTGTTTAGCAAATCGCCAGTTACACAGGAGTTACAACAGCTCCCACCTCCCAGGGTTGATCTGACGCTTAAATGCTTTTGTCCCTGTAAAGGGCTATAACCAGTGGTTCAGCAGCTGGTGGGCTTAGCTATCAGGGCCCTCACTGGAGGCTGCAGCTCTGTGGTGCCTCAGTTCTGTGTGAGCCAAACCACGTGTCGTCTCACAGTCTCTTTTTCCCAGTCTGTGAAATGGGCGCGATGGTAATTTTGCTTTTTGGCCTCATTGTAAGGATTGAACATGGGTTCTTGGGACAGTTCGTCCTGACCCAAGATCTGGCGGCCTTTATGATTCCAACCCGGCAGTTTGTCGTTGCTGTTCACTTAGTTCAAACGGCTCAGCCTGAGAAACCGACTTGTCAGAGGACAAGCAGACAGAAGGCACTTTCAAAATATCCTAGGGGGGCTGCTGGGTGAATTGTTCCATCCTTGAGTTTCAGCTCCAACCCTGTCACTACCCAGCTTGGTCACTGTGTGCAGATTGCTTGCTCCCCCTGGGTCTCTGTTTCCCAGCTGTATGATGTGGGGTTAGATAAAGCAGAGATTTTTATCCAGGGTTGGGCCTCAGGCCCACTTAGAGAGCTCTGAATATACATGCCCAGTCCCTAGCCAGGGGTTCTGATGCCCACAACAGCCAGAGCACCACTAGATCAGGGTGTCTCTGGGGTGCCCCCTGCCTTTCCTATCCAGCAATTGAGGGGACTCTTGGAAATGAACTGTGTTTGTGCTCCAGAAAGAGCTTGGTGATGTGACTTCCTGTGCTTGGGGTTCTCACCACATGCGGATGGGGAGGGGTTATTTCTGTTCCTCAGGTTGGGGGAGGGGAAGAGCAGAAGGGTAGGCGCCCCTGGCTTGTCTGGGATCTGAGTCCGTGACCTCTGGGTAGTTTCCACACCAAAAGGCTGGGTGGGAGTTGTAGCCTGCAGTCCTCAGGGAAGCAATCTGGGCTGAGCAGGCAGCAGAAGGGAGAGCTTCCATCTACCACCCCCACGACAGTCCAAACCAATATGGGAGGAACCAAAGGGACCCTGGAAAGCTGATTGATTCCTGTTTAACAGTTCATTTCTTTCTAACGACTTCATTAGAAGTCATTTCCTCCGTGGGAAATGAAATTGAAGAGTGTCTCTTTTTCAGCTTCCTAAAATACTAGTAGTGGATGAATGAGTTATGCGAATTGTTTCCTAAATATGAAATGTTATGATTTTGTATTTTCTTTTTTTTTTAAGTCTATTTATTTGTTTTGAGAGACAGAGAGAGAGAGAGATAGAGAGGGAGAGAGAGAATCCCAAGCAGGCACCAAGCTGTCAGCACAGAGCCCAATGCGGGGCTCTATCTCATGAACCGTGAGATCATCACCTGAACCAAAATCAAGAGCCAGATGATCAACCGACTGAGCCACCCAGGCGCCCCTATGATTTTGTATCTATCTACCTTAAATTATTATTATTTTTTAATGTTTATTTATTTTTGAGACAGAGAGAGAGACAGAGCATGAACAGGGGAGGGGCAGAGAGAGAGGGAGACACAGAATCTGGAACGGGCTCCAGGCTCTGAGCTGTCAGCACAGAGCCTGACACGGGGCTCAAACTCACGGGTCTTGAGATCATGACCTGAGCTGAAGTCGGACGCTTCACCGACTGAGCCACCCAGGCGCCCCACCTTAAATTATTTTTAACAATAAGCCTGAGTATAAATGAACATCCATCTATTTTTCATGTAACTAAGGTCTGACAGACCTTAGACTAAGTCTTCACCTTGCCACTGAGTAGCTGAGTGACACCGTACAGGTTATTTCACTTCCCTGTGTCTTAGTTCTCCTTATTTTATTTTATTATTAAAACTTTTTTTAATGTTTATTTATTTTTGAGAGGGAGAGACAAAATGAGAGCGGGGGTGGGGCAGAGAGAGAGGGAGACACAGAATCTGAAGCAGGCTCCAGGCTCTGAGCTGTCAGCATAGATCCTTACATAGGGCTCGCGCTCACGAACTGTGAGATCATGACCTGAGCCGAAGTTGGACGTTTAACCGACTGAGCCACCCAGGCGCCCCAGTTCTCCTAATTTTAAAATGGAGAAAAATAAAATCTACTTCTGGGGGTTGCTGTGATGGATTGTGTTTTCCAAACATTGCAGCAGCATGATCTCTTGTCACACATGCTTTTTATTTAATGTGAGCGGAACAGTCCTTCCAGCAAGAGATGGGGCCCAGGCCCGGCCACCTTGAATCTGGCCCGGACTGTGGTGTGACAGATCATGCTCTGGGACCTCTGAGGCTAGATTATAAACGTACCATCCACTTCTGTCTTTTCTCCTGAGATACCTCCTCTCAGAGCTCAGCCACAATGCTGTGAGGAAGCCTGGCCCAGCATATATGCAAAGGGCTACATGATGGCCACATGCAGGTGTTCTCAGTGATATCCCCATGCCAACAGGCAGCTCCAACCACCAGACTTGTGAATAAAGATGCCTCCAGATGATCCCAGTGCCTAGCCCTCAATCAACCCAAGCCTCAGCCCAGACACTAGAACAGACACAACCTGTCCCCACCCTGCCCGACAGGGGCCACAAAAACTTATGAGCATAACAAAATGGTTGATTTTCTTTGGCCATAAATTTTGATTTTTTTTAAGTTTATGTATTTATTCTGACAGAGAGAGAGAGAGAGAGAGAGAGAGACAGAGAGAGAGAGAGAGAGAGAGAGACAGAGAGAGAGAGAGAAACAGTGAGCAGGGGAGGGGCAGAAAGAGAAGAAGAGAGAGAATCCCAAGCAGGCTCTGCATTGTCAGCACAGAGCCCAATGTGGGGCTTGAACTAATGAACTGTGAGATCATGACCTGAGCCAAAACCAAGAGTCAGATGCTTAACCGACTGAGCTTAAGGCACCCCTCTTTTGGCATGAATTTTGGGTGGGGATTTCCTACATAGCCATAATACCTGGAATGGTTGCTATGAAAATCAAATAAGATAATGTATGTCATGTGCCTAATTGTTACATCAGCCATCATAGTGGGAGATTTTTGATCTGAACAAGCTTAAAAGATGTAGTAGGAATGTAAGGGGCTTTTGTAAAATTCTGTTCTCAATTAGAGAAGACACATCCTCACCAATACTCAGGAAGCAGTTATAAAAATTGACCATTACCACGCCATGAAACAAGTCTCAACACATCTAAAATTACTGCTCTCATAGCTCATCTGCCATTGGACACATATTGAGTATTGCTGTAAGCCAGGCACCAAGATACAGCAGTGAACCAAGGAGAGAGAGAGAGAGGGAGAGACAGACAATAAGCAAAAAATGTGGCAAATACCTACTATGCCCAGAGGTGGTAACTTTTTTATGGAGACAAAAATGCACTGGAACAGAGAAGGCAGGAAGTGCTGAGCCGAGGCTGTCATTCTATATAGGGTGGTCCGGGCAGGCCTCTCAGGGGGACATTTGAGTAGACAGAAGAAGGAAGTGAAGGAGTGAGCCTTGCAGGTATCTGCGGGAAGAGCATCCCAGGAAGAGGACACAGTAAGTTCAAAGGCCCTGAAATGGGAGGCGCTAGATGTCAGAGGGTGGGGATGCCGGTGTAGCTGGAGTGGAGGGGGTGCACATTCTCCACCATACAGTTAAGTCAGCAATTAATGATAAAAAAAAAAGGAAATGCCCTCACGTGTTTAGAAATGTAAAACTATTTCTAAGGAACTTAAGGGTCAAGAAACAAATCATAATGGGAATTTGAGTGCTTAGTGCATTGCTTGGCCTGTTCTAGAGCAAATCTGCATACAAATGGAGGGGCTGAGTGGGTGGCTGCCTTTGGAGGCTAAGGGGTGCCCAGCAGCCATCTAAGAGATCCTTGAGTCCCAGGCCCCTTGACAGTTAAGGAGGCAGGTAAATAGGGCTGTCAGGTAAAACACAGGATGCCCAGTTCAATTTGAATATCAGATACACAATACATAACCTTTTAGGATACTTGTGTCCCAGGCACTTATAGGGGCCAAGGGTAGGCCACCTCAAAATGTGCCTCTTTGGTCTATTGATTATAAAGCTGGCATCCATCTTGCCAGCTCAGATGGCAGCATGAGCACCAGAGGTCAACTCAACCCCAGGCACGACTAGACCAACCAAGGAACATGCAGGCCCAGGATCCAGGGACAGGAATGCTTTCTTATCATTTAAAGGAGCCTGTAGGACAAGTACTTAACTGGCACTACCTTAGCGATAGAATCACCAGATGTACCTAATGAATCCTCTAATAAAAAGAAGAAGGGCATTTCCCCCCCAGAATCCAAGTCTCTTGAGGTGGAGAAGACTGTGGGGGTGGCGGGGGAGGAGGGCAGACAGATCCACTTCAGAACACCTGCCAGCATGGCCCAATGGGCCTCTGGTCAACAGCCTCCACCTTCTCAGGAGAGCCAGCCCCAGATTTTTCCCTTAAAAACCCTCACTGGCGAGTCATTGGGGATTTCGGGACTTTTTTGAGCATTAGTTCCCCATTGTCTTGGGTGGCACTACCCCAATAAATAGCCCATCTTTCTTCACTGCAAAAGTTCCGTATTCGTGTTTACTGATTCACTGTGCACCGGGTGGACAAACTCTTCTTGGGTTTGGTTACAATTACTTTACACAAAAGTTACTTAAGAGACAGCTGTGCAGGAAGGACACTCAGACCCCCTCCTCTGTCACCCTGAAAGCCAGAAATAAATCTCCCATGTGAAAGGTGCTCTCCCTGCACCAGGAGGTAGAGAGGCATCCTTACCGCCAGAGATGGGACATTTAGAGCCCAGAAGGTTGTATCAATAACTCTTGTGACTTTTTACTAATTCACTGCCCTGGCCCAAATTCTACTTAGAATCCCTTACTAATCGAAGCTCTGGAAGTTAACTTCTCTTGTTCTCTCCATTCCTCATGGACTTACTGTCTTTTTGTCTAACATGTATAAAAAGTGCCTACCTTGGTCATTTCTTTATGTCTCAGTGTCATTACTGGGCCTCCATGCTTATGTACGAAAACTTGGGTTTTCTTGTGTGTTAATCTGTCTCCTGCCTATTTAATTCGTAGTCAACTGGAAGACCTTGATGGGTAGAGGAAGATTTTTTCCTTCCCTATGCAATATCTGTGATATGCTAAAAAAAATCCGTCGTGTGTTCGAAATTCAAACTGAACCTGTGTGTGTGCGTCTGCAATTTCAATCTGGTCATTCTAGCAGGACACTGCACGGGTGTGAGGCAAAGATCTGAAGGAAGGATCTGAAGGAGTCACACCTGCTCTGGGCAGCCTTGAGGATCTGTGGCTGGTGTGGGCTGTTCTCTGGGGTCTTCCTTCTGCTTCCACTCAGCTCTGGCTCACATCTCTCAAGGAGGTGCACCTGGGCAGCAGTGGGAACTCCTCTTCCCAGCGGTCTGAGCGGCTGACCTTCCCGTCATGCTCCACGCCAGGGCTGCGCACGCGTGCGCGGGGCAGCCTCCTGGGCAGCCTCCCGCCCAGCCCCGCCCCCCAAGCCCAGGTAAGCTTGTGGCTGTACCCGCTGGGTGCACCTGGAGGCCAGACGGTGCGGGCGGCCCGGGACGTTGTCACTCAAGCATGGTGAAGCGGGGAGGACCCTAGATCTGGGACTGCGTTCACCTGGGTCTGAAATCCCACCTTTTCTTTTGGAAAACAAACGAAAATGCCTCCTAGAATCTCCAGGTGGAGAAAAGCCAAGCCCGTCCACTGTGACTTCAGGTAAACTGCATTACTTTTCTGACCGTACTTTCCTGGTGTGCACAATGGGGATGCCTATACCCTGTCTCGGATGCAGTACGGCAATGAGGGGAGAAGCTGTGTGTGGAAAGTGAGACCATACCTGGGGCCCAACAGATGGTATCTTTTTGGGGTCTTAGAGGGGCTGTCTGGAGGGTGGGTCTGGAAGCCCACCCGCGTTGCACTGCACGTAGGTTAGAAGGTATCATTCTTGAGGGATGGCAGTGGGATGAGTTGCTAATGAAGATTTCTGGAGCCCCAGACTTTGGCTTGGCTACCCTTCTTAGCATTGAAAGCTTTCTGGGCCTTTGTTTTCTCATGTAAAGTGAAAAAACAAAAACAAAAAAAACAAAAACCCACCTCCCTCCCGGAGCTAAGAGTGTACCCAGGGGTCGCTTCTGGTACATCCTGACTGAGAGCAGGAAGCTGCTGAAGAAGCTGTTCCTGATGGTGTCAGGATTACTGCTGCCATGGACGTCTCTTGGAGTCTTTAGGTGCCCCTGGGAGTCCTGCGGGACTTCTAGAAATGCAGAGATAGGGCATATGGAAATGAGCGTGGAGGGCCTTTTTCTTCTAAAAGCTTCCCTCGAGGGCAAGAAGTCCATAGAGGGAGCTCGAGGAATTATTTGATCAGAGAAATCCCCAAAGTGTTCTAGAAAGTTCCATAGGGGACTGGTGGGTAATTGCTCTGGTGGCTCCCGGTGGTCTTTTTAAGTCTTTTTCTATTTAAGAAGTGGGGATTTGGAATTTTTCTTCAACATTTGAACAAGCTCTTTATACAGTCCCTCAGCCTCTCACCACGTTTCATGTTCTAGTGTTACTTTTTATCCTGTCAGGTTCTAAATTATGTATAAGTAAATCCAGTAGTCCCCCAAACTGGCTGTGTCTTAGATTCACCTGGAAGGATTTGTCTCAAAAAATACAGACTCTTGGGCTTTTCTGTCAACTTCAGATGGTGATGGGCCTGTGTAGTTCAACAAACTGAAGAAGGTGGAGGCGTAATGGTGATGGGTAACCAGCCTCTGACCCGCTGGTCCGACTCCGCTTTGCCGTTGGTAATTTCTTTGCCTAAAAGGGAGTAATTCACCGTAAGATCAGAGACCAGCTGTTCTCAGTGTTTGGTTGTGTGGTTTTGGGACCATCAGCAGCACCTGGTACCGTGTTGGAATCGCAAATGCTCAGGTCTCACCGCAGACCTACTGAATGGGAGATTCTGGGGCTGGGACCCACATCCGTGTTTGAACAAGAACTTCGGGAGATTCTGATGCTCCCTGAAGGCTGAGAACCACTGCGGTGGACTAAATATTTGCCTCTTTCAGTTGAGGTTTTTTTTTTTTTTTTTTTTTTTTTAACTCATCTGGAGTTGGACTTGGGGTATGGTTCTATAAACCCTGCATTTCACCCTAGTTGTTAGGAATCTATCCCCAAATCATTAAATGATTCTTCCATTTATGAGATTTGGAAACATTTATTGAGCACCCATTGCATGCTAGGCCTATGTACAGGAGCGTCACAGATACTCCTTCCTGGTCTTGTAAATGCTCAAACTCTTGGGGCAGATAAGACCCTTCTCTGAGTGTTAACATACACACCATTTCCTATGGGAAATAGGGAAAAGCTTGTGGAGGGGCCTTTGGGGTCACCTGGCATGGGGACAGTTGGATTTTCTTTTCCTGAGAATGATATCTAGGGTAGAAAGAAAATGTCTCCTCCCTGCCTCCCTTTTCCCCTTTCAGAAAGCCTGTGTCAACTTTTTGGAGTGTATCCTTCTCTTGTGTATGCAGATACATTACAGACACAGATGCCCACTTAGATCTTACCACATACTTACTAAAGGGTGCCCTGCGCAGAAAGGCACAGCTTTTCTCAACAGTGTAGGCACCATCCCTGCAGGTCAGTGGGCGTGGTTTACTCTTGTTCTAATAGCATATAGTATTCCATAGTGGGCAACACCAGATTTATTCACCTGTTCTCTTTCTCATGGGCTTTGGCATAGTGTCTGGGGTCTCTTACGATGAACAAGAGGTCATTCTGATAGGTCGGGATGGTGGGGAGGTGGGACAAGCCCAGTTGTTCAGAGAGGGTAAGAAAGTCTCAACTTTGGGCACTTTTCAAATGAAGAAGAAAACACTTGTTTCAAGGAAGTGGGGGAAGATACCGGTTTTTCTTTGGGAAATGCCTACGAATTAAAAAAAAAAAAAAAAAGGAATGAACTTGATAGGGTTTCTCCAGTGATCTGATTTCCAGCAGTGCTGGCACCCACTCCACAGTGCCCCCCATATTCAGATGATCTGGGATCTGTTCTTGGAGCCCAGGCAAACATCTTGCGTTTCCCATCTGTCTTAGGCTTGACAGAATCCAGCCCCAAACCTTGATTTCTCTTCTCCCTTCTCTCCCCTCATGGGTGGATTTCCCGGGAAATCACCTCCACATATTTTTATAAATTTGCACCAGAGTCATCAAAGGGGATTGCATAAGAAATGTTGGCAGCCCAGTGAGGCTTTGAGCGCTTCAGATCCGGTCTTCTTGGCAACGGGAAGCCCTTTCTTGCTCAGCATAAACAAACCCGAGCACTCCCCCCACATCCCCTTCCCCTCAAGGTTCAAGTTTGCTTTGAAATCCACAGTAAAGGATTTGAGGTGTGGCCTCCTTTTGGCAAAAGCCTTAATTCCCATTATCTTAAGACACTGTACTCATGATCCTCTCCCTCCCACATATAATTTAATAAAAATCATGTGTGAGAGGGGATTATCCTTCATTCAGCTGGAGTAAAAGGTCATCTTCAAGGCCCAAAGGCCACTTCCCATTGTGCCTGGGAGCAGGCCAGTATGAATGCTGGTACTGCAGTTTGACTAATGGCCACCAGAGGGAGCACTATACTTGAAAACCACCTGGTTCCTCCTCTCCATTCTAGAAAAAGAGGCCTGTTAGTCATATAGGAGAACCAAACTCTGTGTCATATAGGAGTTGTCATCTCCCCTCCACATGTGGAACAGCTAATGAGGTAAAGCAAGAGGTTTCTTGCTGGGAATTTGAGAATTCAAGGAGAGACATGTCCAGTAATGCAAGTAGTAAATTCTGTCAATAATTAATACCACTGTTATCTCATGAGTGTGGACCAGGTTGGCTGTAATCATTGGTATTTACAACTCTAAGTGGAGACTGCATACAGGCTTATTTCCTGCCTTAATGAGTAAGTCAGAACCTGCCTCGGAGGCCCTGTTAATTGTTAAAAACGGATCTTTGAGCAAGGTTGTAAACAAGGGACAATAACATTTTGGTCCCCCTGAACCTGTTTGATAATTATCTTCAGCTGTCTAGTGCAGCCGTAGAGACCTGTGCTGTACCTGTTCCACGTAAAATTATGGGTTTAAAAGCCCAGGGAAGAACTGAAGGTGGTAACAACAGTGCCCGACGTAGCTGGGTTTCCTCTAGAAAGACTTGCCTTGTCCACCTCCCCTGCCCCCTATGCTTGCTGTGGTATGGGCACTGGCATCATGGGTATTACTGTGCTCATTTCATGATCGTCTGGTGAGGTGCGAGCGTTGATCACACCCACTGGAAAAATAAGGAACTGGTTCAGAGTAGTTAAATATTTACCCAGGGTCGTACAGTGCCTGAACTGGAATCTGGACCCAGGTTTGTATGCCTCCATTCAGTCGCTCGCTCGCTCACTCACTCACTCACTCACTCACCAGACATAGTTTTGTGTCCTTTGCTCTAGGCTCTGTGCTAGGTGACCAGAATACAGTAAAGAATAAGGAAGATGAGATCCCTGCCCTTACACAGCTTACACTTTAGGAAGGAATGGCAGACTCTAAGTAAACTGATGAAAAATATACTTCTGATGGGTACTCTAACGAAAAGGAGATTTGATGGTGATAGGGTTCAGGAAGGAGTGTTTGGAGAAGGCTTCAAGGAGAGGGGCCACAGGAGTGAGTGATGAGAAGTTTCCATCCGTGGCAAGATCTGGGGAGGAACATTCTAGGAGGAAGGCTCAGCCAAGACAGAATCTGTGGGAGGGGACAGGCTCAGCACGCTGAGTGACTGCAGGCCAATGAGGCTGGAGCTCAGAGAGGATGAGGGATACAGGGGACATGGGAGGCAAATGGGCTGGGCATACACCCTTAGCTCTTCACCACACACTACGGCTCCCCTCAACAGTCTCCACGTGAGAGTCCAGCTCCTAGACATATGTGCTGCTGTCAGATGCAAGATGAGCCTGTGGCTGGATTCCAGCTCATTTCACCTTTTTTTTTTTTTTTTTTTTTTTTTTAAACACTTAATTCATCCTTTCTGGCCTCTCTGAGTCCCAAAGGAAGACCCAGCTGCCAATTCCCTCTTTATTTTAATATCTCTCTGGGTTCCTCCATCTGCTTTGGATCAGGGTAGAAACTGTCATCGTCACCCCCTGCCAAGTCAAGCCCTACATCTTTGTTAACGTAACTGACACTCAGACACCAAATCTTCAGATCAGGGGCAAGCCAGGCCTTTGGGATGACCAGAGGGAAAAGACAACTCGGCAGAGCTTGAAGGAAGCATCCGGGGTGATGCACATGTTAGGATGGTCTTTGTGGTTCATCCACAAATGTAGGAAAATGGAAGCAACCTGGCCGTCCATGCCCAGAAACTGGTCAACTAAAATTTGATCTCTTAATATAATGGACTATCAGGCGGACGTTAAAATAAAGACCCAGGGCCATACTCATGACCTAAAATGATGACCACCGTGTATTAAGAGAAAAAAGACTGGAAAATAGACTGTAGTATAGTTCCATATTTGAAGAGGTTGTAGCTCCGTGCTTGTGATTATGGGTGCCAAGAACAAGTTTTGAAGGATTCACAGCAAAATACTAACTGTTCTTCTGTCTGGGTGGTGGGATTTGGGTGATTTTTGGGTGATTAAACAACTCTCTTGCTCACTGTTCTAAGATGAAGCTTTCCACACTTCTCACAGGACATGCTTACGAGGCTGTCTGCTGTCCGACTTGTCTCCACTTGTCTCCCCCAGCAACCTGATCTTATTGTTCCTTCGTGGAGCCCATGGGCCATCTTCTTTTAAAAATTTTTTTAATCTTTATTTTTGAGACAGAGAGAGAGACAGAGTGTGAGTGGGGGGAGGAACAGAGAGGGAGACACAGAATCTGAAGCAGGCTCCAGACTCTGAGCTGTCAGCACAGAACCTGACACAGGGCTTGAACTCATGAACTGTGAGATCATAATCTGAGCCAAAGTCAGACGCTTAACTGACTGGGCCACCCACGTGCCCCGGGCCACCTCCTTTTCTTCATCCAGTCATGCATCTTCCTTTCTCAAGGACTGTGAACAGGCTCTTCCCTTTGTCAGGAATCTTCCTCCCTGGTGGCCTACCTCAGCCACTTTACCTTTGCTGCCTCCCCCGCCTCTATGGGCTCAGTCTTCACTTCCTCAGGGAGCCCCGTGGCCCTCCCCTGGTGGCTGCCAGGCTTCCCTGCTCCTGAACGGCTCTGCTCAGGCCCTCCCGCACCTGTACCTCAACTGAGAGAAGTGCCCAGTCATTCCCCTGCCTAAACTACCAGTTCCAAGAACATGGGAGCCGTGTCAACCTCATTCCTGTGTCTGCTGTGTGTCCCATGCTCCCAACAGCTGCTCAGAGCTGTGTTGAATGAATGACACAAATACCTTCCACTCCTGCCTGCATTCTTATAACTAGCAGTTCCTTCCTTGGAGGAAAAAATAACAAAACATTCTTCCTGCCAATACTTGATTGTCACAAGAATGTAAAATAATTCAGAGAATGTTAAATTACCTCTGTTACGTCATTTTTGGGTTCAGAGTGCTAGAGCTATTTTCATCTGGCAGGGAAGGGCGAGGAAAGAAGCAGAGGTAAGACATTACCGTATCGCTTCCTTTCTCGAAGGCTGTGGTGTGGCTGAGTGTAGACTTTAGAGTCAGACTGCCTAAAATTTGCCCTGCCCGGCCCCAGTTTTGACCAGCTGTGTGACCTTGGGCCCTTCACATTTACTGAATGGAGAGAGTCATAACTCCTGCCTAACTGTGAAGGCTCTGGAGGAGGTGATCATTTGAAAGCTCTAGGAAAACGGACATTGTCTGTTTTGTTCCCTGCCATGATCCGAATCCTAACAACTAGTAATGATTCAGTATATCCTAGGTAAATGTTCAGAAGTTCATGTGCGTCCTGAGATGCTTTGTCAGCATTACTCCATTCTCTCAGGCTCTAGAACTGGGGAGGATGCTTATTGTTGCTTGTCTCTACTTATTTTAGAAGCAGCAATCCTCTGAGGTCAAAACCTGTGGGAGTAGTAAAGGAAATTTTGGCCTTTGGGTTTGGGGAGCAGCAGCCCTCAGTGAAGAGACTGTGAATGGCACTGGGTTGGTTGCCCGAAATGATGGGTTTCTGTCTGGCCCCTTGAGATGGAGCCCCGTTTGACTGGAGCTTTTCTTCTTAGCCTCCTGTCGCTCCAGGCCAGTGGGCCAAACTTTGCTGCCGTGTTGTGGCCAGATCTCTGGGCATTCCTTTGATCATGTTGGCTGGAGGCAAACTCCTCGTCTCCTTCTTTGGCCAGATCAATTAGATTCAGACCCTTCAATGAGAGTCTTTGCTCTGAATTTCCTATGTTTTTGCCTCTGTGCAGTTGGGGGACCATTCTAAATAGAGTCTGTGTCCAGAGGATTATTATGGAAAACAGGAAGAACGGACACATCGATGAAGGGCTCCCAGCAAAACTACAAACCTAGTTTCAAAATGAAGTACTTTTGGTTTCATATCTAACAGCTTTTGTTAGTAAATTCACTGGGTTTGCTTCTCTGGTCCTGAGAGAGGAACGGATTTGGAACTCCTTGGAGCCTGGGGATATTCACAAGAATTAGTTCGGGCACGCCACAAGAATGTCCTCTATTTTTTTCTTGGAGAACCGTTTGCCAGTTGGGTCTCAGCTGGTCTGCTGAGCACATGCCCCAGCCCACCCCGGGCCTCCTGACAGGCAGCTGAGGATGAACGTGCCAGGCCAGCTGAGGCCACCTCGCTGCCAGGGCCACAGTGCCCAGCTCTGGTTTGTGCTCTGGGTAGTGTCCACACACTTTGAAGGAAAGGACACTCTGACCGCAACTTGGCTGGTAAACAGTGGTTGCACGTGACAACTTAGGTACATTCAAACCCACCTGCACCAGCCCTGGAAATCCTAATTTCAATTTGTCCAGCTCATACTTCGTTTTCATGTTCAGACTGATATCAGCTCAGTGTTGCTAAGAATAAGACTTGTTTTAAATTCTGGGCATAAGCTGCTGGTCCTCAAACTGCACCACATCTTTTTTTTTTTTTTTTTTTTTTTTAATGTTTATTTATTTTGCGAGAGAGAGAGAGCATACATGCGTGAGCGGGAGAGGGGCAGAGAGAGAGAGATTGAGAGAGAGAATGAATATCCCAAGCAGGCTCCACACTGTCAGCACAGAGTTGGATGTGGGGCTAGAACTCACAAACCTAGAGATCAGACCTGCACTGACCAAGAGTCCGTTGCCCAACTGACTGAGCCACCCAGGCACCCCGTGCACCATGTCTGAATCACCTGGAGGGCTTCTGAAAACTCAGATTGCTGAGCCTGCCCCAAGAGCTTCTGCTTCAGGGGCTCTGGGGTAGGGCCTGGGAATGTGCATTTGTAACAATGCCACCGATGGTCCCTGGACCATGCTGTGAGAATGACTAATGTAAGACCTTCTCGGTTTGAGTTCTCTGGTTTAAACTGCCAGCTGCACTGTTAAAAAAAAATACTAATGAGAAACTCGCATAGTATAAAATGAACCATCTGAAAGTGAACAATCCAGTGGTGTTTGGTTTATTCCCAGTGGTTTGTGTCTGTCTCTACTTTCATAGCATTTCCATCACTCTGAAGCAAAACCTCACATCCACTGAGAAGTTTCTCTCCACTCCCTCCCTCTCCCTGGCCCCTGGCCCTTACCTATTTGAGTTCTGGATTTATGGATTTATCTGTTCTGCATATTTCCTATGAATGGAATCATACTACTTGTGACTTTTCGTTTGGTGTTTTCACTTAGCATGATGTTTTTGAGGTTCACCCGTGTTATCAAATGTATCAGTCCTCAATCCTTTTTATGGCTGAATGTTCCATTGTATGTAAGGTCTCCAATTTGTTTCTCCATTTATCTGCTTCTTTAGCTGTGTGTTGTTCCTCAAGTTACTTAACCTCTCTGAGCCTCTGCTTTTTGATCTGACTATACCAGCAGTAGTTTCTTAATTGTAGACTTGTTGTGAAAATGAAATGAGAGTGGTCACACATGTAAGCTTCCTGGCACAATTCCAGGCACATATTGAATGCCTCAGTGAATGGAAGCTATTATAAATACTCTTTATCCTGATTTAGTATTTCTCAGGAGTAGATCCTGTGGTAAGGATTTGGGTCCAAGTAGCTGATGTGGGAGGTAGTCCTAAGAAACACTTTTAGGGGAGTTGAGAAGTGGGACAGGGCAGGGAAAGAGCTGGTCTGGACGATGTTATCAGGCCAGCCATCACAGCTCGCACCTTTTTATTTTTTTAAATCTCTTTGACCCATCCCCCCACCCACCTCCCACATGGTTCATGGAGCTAAATCTTGCTGGAAAGTCTGGGAAATGGTGTGGAGCACATATCCCAGAGTTGTCTTTCTCGGGGATGATGGGTCTGGGGTATTGTTACGCCTGCTCCTGAGGGCTGTGCACGGAAGGTTGGTCCAGGTGTGAATTCTGTGGCATCCCTGCCAGAGAAAGGTGTGGCAGAGAAGGCCCCAGGTAAGGAGACGCAGGTGCTGCAGGTGGTAGTCCCACGGTGTCCTCTAAGGTGTCAGGCCAAGAGGAGGTGGGTTGGGACTGCCAGTGTCCAACTGTGCCCTTCTTCCTGGACAGTTCTGTTTTTCTGAAGCACTTGAACACTTCTGTTGTTCAAGCCCATCCATGTTTGCTCCATCTTTGTCATGACATAGATGGGCTTGAATGATAGATAGCTTGCTCTTGGGAGGCTCTAAATTTTTAATTGAATTTCTTCCTAAGCGGAGCATGGTGCTTGTTCAGTAGTTCTCCCCATGGACCCCCAGGGCAGCTGATGATGTACATCCCCTCGGTGAAGCCGGCTAGGTGAGGTTGTTGGCTTGCCTACACCCCCACCGCCACCCAGGGACTCCTCTTCTGCTGACATCTGAATGCACACCAGGCAGACTGAGTTTGCTCCCAAACTTGTTTATGTGAGTTGTGTTGTAATTAAGAATAAAATTCAATTATGTGGATTAAATAATAAATAGAATATCATGTAATCCAATTAGCTAAAAGTGCAACATTTAACATTTCTATGGAAACTAAGATGAATGCTTTGGAAGCATAATTTGCTGAAAAAATTGCTGTTGAATTAGGGGCAAGAAGGATTGAAAAAAAACATTTGTTAAAATTTGGAAGAATTTTTCATTCATATGGCTTTGGAATGGTTCTAGGTTTTCTCTCCTTTTGGCAGATACTGTTGACCGGCTAAACAGTGCCTGTTTCTATCCTCTTTCTTCCCAGTCTGCTTCTTTTACAGAGGCTGGGAAGCAAAGCACATGAATATCCAACTTTCTTTAGAGCTAGATGTGTTAGTGACCCAGTTTGGACTAAAGAATACATGAAAGTGTGCTGGGGGAAGGGTTGGTTCTGAGAACAATTGTTTTCCTGATACATTAAACAAATGTGTGAGGCCCTATGGTTTCCTCATTTTTCTGCATTAAATGTAGATAATCTGGAGGTGCAGCAACTGTTTTGTGATCATGAGGATGTAACCCAACCCTGAAAACTAGTCAAGTGGAAAGTCCTTTATGACATTTTGGAGTCACAGCACCAGTGCAGGGATGTCTATCTTCAGACTATTTCATATATTAGATAATTAAATGTTTGTACTAATTAAGCCATTGTTACTTGTAGCCCAGAGCATTCCTGAATGATACAGCTTTTTCAAAGAACTTGAAACTAAAACCGGCAGATGGTGCATTCTGGATGTGGTTTATGCAAGAAAGATAGTATGCAACCCCAGTGAGGGAGCACATCCTCACAGGGATTGATGGATCAATCATCGAAATACTGGCTGGTGATGATGTATCCGTGTTTTCAGTTAAAATATTATGGAGGTGACCCTAACCTAATGATGAGAAAAACAGTCAAGCATCCCAATGGGAGACGTTCTATAGGACCTTTTCCTCAAGATGGCCATGGTCATGAAAGGACACTGAGAAACTCACAGCCTAAGGAAGTCTGGGGGAGATAGGACTCTAAATGCAATGTTCTGGCCACATTGGGTCCTGTTACAGAAGGAGGACTTGATGGAGAAACTGGTGATCACCAAATCCAGTCTGAATAGTAGTTCACAGTAACGTGCCAATATGAGTTTAGTTTTGAGGCGTGTGTCCTGATAGTATCCAATGTTAATAATGGAGAAGCTGAGTGGAGGAAACTCTGTGTTCTGTTGGGGCTCCTTTTTCTGTAAATCTGAAGTCATTCCAAAACAGTTGAGGGGTGCCTGGGTGGCTCATTTGGTTACGTACCTGACTCTTGATTTTGGCTCAGGTCAGGATCCCAGCATCCTGGGAGCCCCATGTAGGGCTCTGCACTGGGCATTGAGCCTGCTTAAGATTGTCTGTCTGTCTGTCTGTCTGTCTGTCTCTCTTTCTCTCTGCCCCTCTGTTCCTCCCCCACTCACTTGAGCACTCTCTCTCTCTCTAAAAAAATAAGAAATTTTATTAAAAATCATATGTAGGCACTATCAGATTTTTGTTTTTTGGTATCCTCACTTGGACAGACCCTTGATGAACTCACCAGCTGCCAGCCTTCTAAGACTTGGGAGCTTTGAGTGCATGTGGGGTGCTCACTCATGCTGCTTGCCTTGGTGATGTGGAAAAAGACATACTTTGCAAACAACTTTCTCTCCGTTTTCAGTCTACATCTATCATCACCCTACTGGAGAGCTGCTCCTGGTTTTAAATGTTTATTTTTAAAAAAATTATTGATTTAAAATTTAAATTTGCATTTACTTTTGAATTTAAATAATCTATTTTCACACTTTAATTTGTAGTCTGTTTTTCAGTAAGCTGATTTAATATTCAATTCAACTTTTATATTATATCTTACTATTTTATTGTATCATGCTGGGCAAGCAGGTAAACCAATATGGTGGTGTGTGAGCAGTGCTGTCTGCGGACGTGCGGTGATTGGTTTAGGGATAAGCATTGGGCTTTGCTTGAGTGCTCCTGGGTGTGCTGCCCTGTCTTTTGGCTGAGAGTGCTTAGCTGGTGGATGTTCACCTGAGCTGGTGACATCTGTGCTGTCGTCCTCACAGAAGACTGCCTGGCAGTGAACCTGTAGGCAGGAGGAGCCCACACTTAGTGACCAGTCTTCCTGACATTGTTTGATCTACTGAGATCCAGCTGTGTTCTTATCCCTAGACTTTTCCATTTAAGAGCCAGTAAATTTCCTTGTTCTCCTTTTAAAGCCACATGGAGTTGCATATCTATTTCTGTCGCTTAGAACCATAACATTTTTGTTGAAACAGTAGATGTCTTTGCTATTCTGATTTACAGCCCCTCCTTTTTCCCTGCCTCCCCATGAGCCTTAGCATGAAACTATACACTGTCCAGTCTTGTCCACAATTCTGGACTACACTGGGTTAGCTTCCTTGCTCTGTCCACTCTTAAGTATGAGTAAATTATAACCAGGGCAAATTCCTTGACTTCTTAGAGCCTCAGTTTCCTTGTTTGTAAAGTGAGAATGAAAACCCTGCCCTTAAGGCTTGTTTGGATAATGAAATGAGGAAATTCTTGTGAAACATTAACATGGTTCCATTTTAAATCATCAAATGTTAGCCCTTTTTATCACTTTTATGAATAAGTAGCAAGGTCATCATGAGGCAGCACTTCTTTTTTATTTTTGTTTATTTGTCTTAACAGAGAGAGAGAGAGAGAGAGCGAGAGAGAGAGCGAGCAAGAGAGAGAGAGAGAGAGAGAATATGAGTGGGGGAGGGGCAGAAAGAGAGGGAGAGAGAGAATCCCAAGCAGGCTCTGCATTGTCAGCCTGAGCCCTATTCAGGGTTAGATCCCATGAATCATGAGATTGTGACTTGAGCCAAACCCAAAAATCGGACTCTCACCCACCTGAGCCATCCAGGTGTCCCCTATCTCATTTATTTTGGAATCTCTGACAATGCCTAGAGTATATAGTTGGAAGTTAAAATTTTTTAAGAAGTGTTAAAGACCTCTGTGCTGGTTTCTAAGAATAGAAAGATGAGTAAGACACAGTCTGTCCTCTTAAGTTCTTCAGGGCAATTGAGAGCATTGCCTGATCGAATGCTAGTCAAGAGCAAAAAGAGAATGTACCTAATATAATGAAAAATCAGTTGATGAATGCAACATGTATTTACTGAGCACCTATATCATGGAAGGCGCTGTGTTAGAGAGGCTGTGAATAGTCAGGTGAACTGTGACCCTATCAAGAGGTAATGAGAGGGATAAACAACTTGCCCATAAGATTTTAAGAATAGGTGAAGGGCTAGTATATACATGGATTCCACCCTGTGTTTGAAGGTCATTTGTCCAGAAAGGATTTAAGTTTTACAGATATTGGATGTATAGTGCAAAGGAAAAGGTTTCCCGAAGAACCTCTCAAACAGGTAGCTGCTACTTTTCAATTAAAAAAAAAAAAAGACTTTTAATTAATTAAAAAAAAAGGGCAAGACTTAAAAAAAAAAAAAGGCAAGAGACCAGTATGAACACTGAATGTGTTAGCATTAAGATAAATGTGTATTTCAGAACCACACACACACACACACACACACACACACACACAGTGGTATCAAAATGGTCATTTAAAAATAATTATTTTCATGCTACACGGTTTTGTAAAAAAACAAAAAACAAACAAAAAAAACCCCAGGGATATGTCTCTCTTGCTACTAATTGTAGAACTTGCCTCAAAAAATGTAGATTTTCTTGTTTCTATTTTTTTTATAAAACAAAATGACTTAAGCTGAATTCAAGCTATTTCAAAATTGCATACATGCTAAATCTTTATGAGGAACATTTGACCTGATTTGTTTTACTAATTAACAAAACACCCTCCCCTGAATGGCATGTTTCACCCGACAGCACATTTTTAATCAAGGCATAAATTGTAGCAAAAAAAGGTTTCTAAGAAAACCATGAAGTGCCACCTCAACAGAAAGGATGCGTTCTTTGTCACAGCAGTAACCCAGCGGGGACCTGGATGAAGCAAGCGGGGAGTGACTCCGTGGGGGGAATGAAGAGTCAGAAGAAATCACAACTTCCTGCCCCAGGACAAAGGGCCACGAGCAGATTGCAATGGGGTGTCTCCTGTGGCAGTTCACAGGGAGGTGCCGTTGCCACCGCAGGGCTGATGGCATCCAGTGGCACATAGGGCAATTAAAGGAGAAACCATTTGGAGGAGAAAAATGTCAAGAAGTACATTCCCATGTGAGCAATGATGTTTGGGCCAAATAGCCTGCCTGTCTCTTTTAAGACTGAGCATTTTGATGCGCTAGGGTCGTAGGGGGAAGACTGTCTGTGGTCCCCATACCATCTCCCTCCCTCCATTCCCTCCCCATAGCGCCCTCCCCACCCCTTGGGAACTGAAGTACTAAGGTCTGAGCTTTGAGGCACCTGGTTCCAAACCGTGGTTCTGAAAGTGGATGGTGATGTTTCCTGGCAGTGAAGCCAAGTCTCGGGATGGAGAAATGAAATCCTGCAGGAATAGGATTCCCCTGGGTGTTTAGGGAGACAGATTCAGCATCTGCCGTTAGGGCTGTTTGTATTTGGGGGCATTGCTGTGTTTTATTTCCAACTTTAAAAAGTTAGCTTTTGGTAGCTGTAATTTATGCAGGTAGTTGCAAATAGTCTTTTAGGGCTCAAAGTGGTTAGCATTCTGCCTTTAAAGGGAGCTTTGTTTCTCTCTGTTTCAATCTCCATCCCCCTTTCTCCCTTTCTGAGAGGAGTCTTCAGTGGAATTCTTAAATCTAAATGACAGCTACAATTTTTTGAAGTAGACTAAAAAAATCTTAACACATCCCGTTAATAACATGTAGTCATTAGGGTACCATAAAACCCCTAAAATCATGTCTCTCCTGGTCCCATTTCCCGAGGGTGATGACTTTGTACGATTGGGTGTATATTCTTCCCAATTTATTTTATGTACAAACTAACATATTACTGTTTTAACAGACTTGGAGCTGTTCATATGTCTTTGCTCTGTGTTGGTGGGGATTTGTATTTGTTGTTGTCTAATATCTATGGACACCCTCGTTACATTGTGACAGTTTCGCATCTGCTTTGCTTAATAATCTGTCGTGGAGATTTCTCCATATTGGATCTTAGAGACTCTCTGCTTCCCTGCTTTCTTTGTTTAATGACTGTGGCTCTGTGGTATCCCATTATATGAATATATCACCATTTCCCCCATCTCTATTTCTTATTGATGGACTGGAGCAGAATATAGAAATTTGGAAACTCTCTCAATCTCGCTCTCTCTGCTTCTCTCTCTACCCTCCTCCACACACAAAAGACACACACACACACACATACATATGTTTATGGCACTTCTCTGTAAGGTTAAGGAAGAGAAAACTGAGGTCATGTGCATGTGTGTATACACACACACACACACACACACACACACACCAGATCTTTCTAGCCGTGCATGTATTCAGGGGCAGTGGAATTGCTTCTCGTATGCATTACTTATATATGATTTTTTGTATTGCATGAGCTATGGGAAAGCTGTGTTGGTGAGGATGGTGAAGATCCTATTCTTTCTAGAAAGCCTTGATAAATAAGAAAGGGACTGTGGGCAGCAGAGCCACGCTTTGAGCTTTGCAGGTGCTAGATGTGCACAGAATAATGGAACAGCCCTGCTTGTGTAAGGAAAACAGTGACCACAAGTCCCTGGTAATGGAGTCAGATGTGTAGTGAGTGACAAGGGGATGCTAACAAATGATGTTTCACCCAAGATAGTGTCACAGGAACTTGAGGTCTTGGGAAGAAGGATGCTAGGAGAGAAAGCACTGCCAGTCCAAAGTATGTTTGAGGGGAAACTGGATAGAGATAGAAAATAAAAAATAGGCTGGAAGTCAAAAGCATCAGGGTTGGGGCACACAGCTGGCTCAGAGGAACACAGAACTCTTGATTTCAGGGTTATGAGTTTGAGACCCACATTGAGTGTAGAGATGACTTAAAAATAAATAAAACTTTTAAAAAAGCATCAGAGTTGATGCATTCTTCTTGCCTAGGAATTTTGGGGTCACATGAGCAAGCACGTAGACACTTAGGGTGAATTTCCTGTCTGTTGCTAATGGCTGAAATTGCTAATCACAGCATCCTTTTCCCTTTGAACCTGAGGCATCTTCTCAATCTTTGGTCAGTATTGTTTTAGTTCAGTCTGAATCAGTCAGGGCTGATGAGCAAGACAAAATCTGTTTGCTGTTGCAAGTCTCTAGGGACTGGGAGTCTCTGGGCGGTGGAGCCTCACAGTGCCCTTGGTGGCTTCCCCTGCACTTTCCAAACCCTTGCCATCCCAGCATGAAAAACAAATACACATTCAAAACAAAAAATGGACAAACAAAAAACCCGGTGTGGAATGGTGGGACAAGCAAGGACTTTTGAATTATCCAGAGTGGAAGTAAAGCCACTTGTTAATTTGGGAACCTTGGATAAGTTAACTAATTTATGTTGGATTTAATTTCCTTATTTGTATAGTGAGGAAAAGAATACCCCATGGGAGTGCAAGAAATGTTACAAAGTGACATGCTATTGGAAACATGAGCACAGGAGGGGCAGAGAAAGGGGGAGAGAGAATCCCAAGCTGTCTCTGCACTGCCAGTGCGGAGCCCGATGCGGGGCTTGGACCCATGAACCATGAGATCATGACCCCGGCCAAAATCAAAAGTCTGACCCTTAACCCACTGACCCAACCAGGCGCCCCAATCTAACACACTTTTTATATGCCTGTTGGAGTAGCTCCCTATGCTCAGTCAGCTTCTCCTCCTTCATCACCTAAACTTGTAAGTGACCTTGGCCTCTCCTTCCTTCACAGGCAGCACTCCTAGCTCACTACCTCAGTTTCCCTGTGCTTCCCAAATCAAATGTGGGCACATGAAAGCCTGGTTTGCCTCTGCTCAGTTTCAGGTGCTAGGCCATGGCACTGGTCACCGGACACCTCTTGGGCTGATTGGCTGTCCTTGGGTCCAGCTCCCCTTCTTCACCCAGTCAGCTTGGCCCAAGAAAGGTGGGGGTGGGGGAGGGGGACAGTTGTAGAGGACACAGTGTGGCTGCCCAGGCTCCAGTGGCTGGGCTGGGGGATTATGCAGGAAGGTCTGAACGTGATAGACAGTCACTGATTGTAGCATATTTTACATTTGTGACTCAGCCTAAACGTAGCTTACACTGTGCTGTCACCTTGAACGCTGTAGTTGACATGGATGGTCTCTTTCCCTGAGTCCTGAGTGTCACACTGCAGTGTCCATAGCGTTGGGTTTGTCCCTCTCCTGGGGACCTCTGTTTTGTGTCACGTGTCTCCCCTCCATCCCTCTCTGTCCCGTGGGTTTTGATTTTCTTTGTAGCTCTTAGGATTATGCGTCTGTCTACCTCCCACTAAAATGTCAGCTCCACAGGGATTTTCTTTTCTGTTGTATTCTCTGGACCTAAAATTGTGCTTGGCATATATTTGTGATTTGATTGAATGTTCGCTGTTCTTGAGGGCAGAAGGTATAAACAGCATAGCCTGGACAGGTGACATGCCGGCACTGTGGCCTGGTGGTTAAGAGTAGGCACTTGAAATGAGGAAGAAGTGGCCTAAAGTCACATTCCCATGAAATTGTAGCCATGCCCCTGGGGGCTAGTTATTATCTCTCTGAGTCTCCGTGGTCTCACCTGTAAAATGGGGGCAAAGAGTGACTTGAGATGTCTCTGACACGGCAAGAGCTATCCCTCAGATGTGGAGAGGGCCCCCTGGGGGCAGAAGAGCTTGATGAACAGGACAGTACATGCCCTGCTTAAAGCAGCAGCCACTGGTCGATTCCTGTAGAGTGTGAGAGCAATGGCCTTTTATGGCCCATCCTTCAGTATTTCTGGAGATGATTGAAATCCAGAGTTTTGCATGTTAGCTTCATGAAAACAGAACTACTCTGTGGGCCAACTAAAAGATAAGCATAGCTCAGAATGATGGTCTAGTGGGCTGGAGAATTTGTGACCTTTGACAAAAGCAAGAGAGATCCAGAAGCCTCCTGTTTTCTTGTGTTCTCTGTAGCTTTTCCTCTTTAAAGGAATCACCAGCCAAAAGCATAAGCAACAGAAGAAAGATGGAATAAATTGAACATCATGAAAACTAAACAATTTATAGGTCAAAGGACACCAGCAAGAAAATAGAAGGCAGCTCACAGAAGGGGAGAAAATATTTGCAAATCCTATCTTATAAGGGACTGGTATCGAGAATGTATAAAAAACTCTTATAATTCAACCATACAAAGACAACCCAATTAATCAATGAGCAAAAGATCTGAGTAAACATTTCTCCAAAAGGCATATAAATGGCCAAGATGCTTAAGAAATCAAAATCACAATAATTATCACTTCACACCTGCTAGGAATAAAAAAGACAATAACAAGTATTGGTGAGAATGTGGAGAAATTTGAACTCCCACCCACTGCTAGTGGCAATGTAAAATGGTGCAGACACATTGGCAAACAGCCTGCCAGGACCTCCAAAAGTTAAACAGAGAGTTATCATAGACCCAGAATTCTACTCCTAGGTAAATACCCAAGAGAACTGAAAACACACAGGCACACAAAGCTTGTACGTGAATTTTTGACAGTAGTATTATTCATAGTAGCCAAAACATGGAAACAACCCAAATGTCCATCAACTGATGAACTGAATGACATGTGCTATATCCACAGTGGAATATTATTTCCCCATAAAAAAAGAACAGAGTACTTGATACATGCTGCAACATGGTTACACCTTAAAATCATTATGTAATTGAAAGAAGCCAGATAAAAAAGTCACATGTCGAATGATTTGATTTATGTGAAATGTCTGAAACACACCAGTTCCTAGAGACAGAATGTAGATGGTTGGTTGCCAGGGGCTAGAGGTGGAGGGCATGGGGACTGTCTCTGCCTTTACCTCTGAGCCCATGTCCTGGTGGAGTTCTTTTTTTTTTTATTCTTTTATTTTTTAAAAATGTTTATTTTTGAGAGAGAGACTGACAGTGTGATTTGGGGGGGGGGGGTGGGGGTGCGCAGAGAAAGCGAGAGACAGACACAGAATTCAAAGCAGGCTCCAGACTCTGAGCTGTCAGCATAGAGACTGACGCGGGGCTTGAACCCACTAACCGTGAGATCATGACCCGAGCCAAAGTCGGATGCTTAAGTTTTTTTGTTTTTTGTTTGTTTTTTTTTTTTTGGTCCTGGTGAAGTTCTTAAAGGAAGCCATTTTCTTTTTTTTTTTAATCTTTTGTTTAATGTTTTATTTATTTTTAAGACAGAGAGAGACAGAGCATGAGTGGGGCTGGGGCAGAGAGAGAGGGAGACACAGAATGTGAAGCAGGCTCCAGGCTCTGAGCCATCAGCACAGAGCCCGACGCGGGGCTCGAACTCACGAACTGTGAGATCATGACCTGGGCCGAAGTTGGACGCTCAACCGACTCAGCCACCCGGGCGCCCCAACCATTTTCTTTTTTAAAATTCTGTTTATTTATTTATGAAATCATTTCTAACCACGCTGAAGGGGTCAACTGCAGGTCCACACGCCATCAAATCCTTCGTTATGATGACTCTGCTCCTTTTGATGAATGGACTTCAAGAAGCATTTTACTCCTGCTGGATGTTGACAAATTGTGGGATGGACTGGAGCCACAAAACTTGTTATCTCTTGTGGCTTCGGTGAGGTTAGAACCTCGATCTCCAGAGATGAAAAATTGCTCCTTTAACCCACTGCACAAGGAGCCTTCCCTTAATCTAATTCCAATGTGGCCTGACGCAAGCTGACCAAACAGCCACTGAGGCATCCATCCCAGTGCCTGCCAATGCAGTGGCGTGGCTCTGTGCTGTCGCCAATCCTCAGCTGGCCCAGCTGTGGTGTGTTAGTGAGCCATGTGATCAACGAGGGAATGGCCCTGAAGCGTCCCTTTGAAGCCTTGAATGGAATAGGACATTTACAATAGTGAAGCGGGATGTTGGGTATCAAAGGATCGGTCACTGAAGCCTTGAAAATCAAGGTTTAGGGATTTATGAGAGCTCTTTAGCCATTTCCTTTCATTCTTAAGGGATGAAATTTGCCATATGGCCTTTCTGGTTGTTAAAACCCGCAGGTCAAATGTTATAAATTCTGTCATCTTCTATTAGGAGGAAGGACAAAGCAAGGGACTCCCTTACTCCAGCAAAGAATTGAAGAATTAATAACAGGCAGTATGTACTGAGAAGTCATGTTTTAAATTAACACTGTTAATTAATTAATTAAGAGAAATAGAGCAAGTGGGGGAGGGACAGAGAGAAAGGGAGAGAGAGAATCCCAAGCAGGTTCCCCACTGTCAGTGCAGAGCCCGATGCAGGGCTCGAACTCACAAACTGCGAGGTCATGACCTGAGCCGAAACCAAGAATCAGAAGCTTAACCGACTGAGCCACCCAGGTGCCCCAACGCCGTAGTTTGGAACAGGCACTGTTCTAAATGCTTTACTGACACATTCAGGGTGCCTGGGTGGCTCAGTCAGTTGAACGTCCGACTCCAGTTTTGGCTCCAGTCATGATGCCAGGGTTGTGAGATCAAGCCCCACGTCACGCTCTGCACTGATTATGGTGACTGCTTGAGATTCTCATCGTCTCTCTCTGTCTCTTTCTCTCTCTTTCTCCCCCTTCCCCCCCTTTTCTCTTCCCTCCCCCTTCTCCCTTTGCCCCTCTCCCCCACTCCTGTTCGCTCCCTCTGTCTAAAAAATAAAAGTCTACACCAACCATTAGGTAAGTGCTATTATCATCCCCATCTTACACATGAGAGCAATGTGGCACAGAGAGGTTAAGTGACCTACCCAAGGTCACACAGGCAGTGGTAGAGCCAGGATACCAACTGAACCAGCCCTCTAACTCTGCTGTACTGACTGACCCATCCGCTGGGTTAATCCCACTTCAACAGTGCTCTGTACTTCAGAGCTCCTAGATCTTTTACTCTGGTAATCGGCCTTGTAAATCTGTAGTATCTGGATATAGGATATGACATTTTTCAAGTTGATTGCCCCCAGTTAGGACGTGTAATTTTGAGAAGAGCTGAATTCACATCCACACAATCTGCATCCAGGGTCCACATATTAACCATTCCGTCACACTCCCTCTCACTGTGGCCTACTTGTGCAAAGCTGTTTTTCCCTGAAATGATCAAAACGGGAATTGTGGATTTTAAATCTATTTTAGAAGCTGATCGGAACCACGATGTAAGTAAATACAACCTGTTTGTCTTGGCACAGGACATCTGTCGTTTTTGCTGGGCTAACATAGCGTCTGTTCTCCCTTCTTTTTATTGTATCCCAGTGTTTTTTTGGGGTCCCACACTCTGTCATTGCATGCAGTCAAGGTGTCCAAGCTAAGCCAAGCAGACACTCCCTGGGGAATCTGAACGTTTTGTGTTTGGGCCAAAAAACTCAGGCACAAAAAATGGTGAGAGCTGCTGAAGTTTTCTGTGGGAACCCGGATGTAGCTGGGCTTCCTCCATCTCTGGAGCTCCCTTGGTTGTGTCTTTCCTGAGGCTTGGCTGCTGTATCAGTTACCTACTGCTGTGGTAATGCTGCATGACAAACAGCCACAGAATCTTCAGTGGCATTCAAAAATAAACCTCAGTTGCCTGTTTGGGGTCAGCTGGCATTTGGTTCTGCTGTAATGAGTTGTTCACATGGCTGGACAATGGCTGGCTGTCGGCACATCTTGGGTGGCTTTTGCTGGGGTGCTAGCTCTGCTCCCCTTATCTTTTACCTCCCAGCAGGCTAATCCTGGCATGTTTTCATGACAGTGGCAGAGGCACAAGAAAGCTCAAATACACAAGCCCATTAAAAAAGTGAAATTCCAACCTTCCCCTTTAAAAAAATTTATTTTGACACAATTATAGATTCCCCTGAGGTTGTAAGAAATACAGTAAGACCCTCTGTATCCTTTTTATAATTTCCATCATTGATGCTATCTTGTAAAACTATATGGTACAGTGCTACAACCAGGATATTGACATTGATACAGCCTACTGATCTTGTTTAGATTTTCTCAGTTACTTGTACTCACTTGGGTGATTGTATGTTCTAGTTCTGTGCAATTTTATCCAAAGTGTAGATTTGTGTATCTATTACAGTCAAGATATGGTACCATTCCACCACCGCAGAGATAACTTTGTATAACCATGTCTACCTTTCTCTAGGCCCCTACCCCAGGAAATCACTAATCTTTTCTCCATTTCTATAATTTTCTCATTTCAAGAAGGTTATATAACTGCAATCCTACAGCAAGTATATAACCTTTGGGGATTGGCTTTTTCATGGCTTAATTCTCTTTGGACATTCATGCAAATTGTTGAGCATATCCTTGGTGTGTTTCTTCTTCTTGCAGGATAGTATCCCATAGTATGGATGTACCACAGTTTGTTTATCCATTCACTGATTAAAAAAATACCTGGGTTGTTTCCTTTTGGGGGCTGCTATAAATAAAGCCTTGTAAATAGCTGCCTCTTATTGTATTAAGTTTTTGTGTGCATATAAACTGCCATTTCCCAGGGATGAATGCTTAAGAGGGCAATTTCTGGGTCACATGATGACTGTATGTTTAGTTGTGTAAGACACTGCCAGACTCTGTGGTTTTACTATGTCACGTTGTCATGAGAAATGTGTGAATGATCTAGTTTTCTCTACACTTGTGATAGGTGTGCAGTGGTACCTCATTGTGGTGTTAATTTTCATTTTTTAATGGCTAAAATCTTTAATGTCCTTATTTGCCACTTGTATATTATCTTTGCGATGTTTCTTCATATCTTTTGCCCATTTTTCAATTGAATTCTTTGCCTTTATACCGTTGAGTTTTGAGAGTTCTGTGTATCTTTTGTTGGACACACTGCTAGTCTTGACACACTGTTTTTTTTTTTTGAAAAATTTTTTAATGTTTTTATTTATTTTTGAGACAGAGAGAGACACAACATGAGCAGGGGAGGGGAAGAGAGAGAGGGAGGCACAGAATCTGAAGCAGGCTCCAGGCTCTGAGCTGTCAGCACAGAGCCCGACGCGGGGCTCGAACTCAGACTGCGAGATCATGACCTGAGCTGAAGTCGAACACTCAACCAACTGAGCCACCCAGGTGCCCCAGTCTTGACACACTCTTAACAGAAGATAGGAAGTTTTTAATTTTGATGAGGTCCATTTTGTCAATTTTTCATTGTCAGAATCTTAGTCTTGGTGTTAAGTGGAAGAACACTTTGCCTGGTCCTAGATCCCAAGCATTTTCTCCTATGTTTGTTCTAAATATTAAATGTTTTATAGTTATTCTACATTTGTGTCCATGATCCGTTTTGAATTGATTGTTGTGTATAAGGCCATGATTTGTTTATAGCCTATGGATGACCATTCGCTCCACTAGCATTTGTTGAAAAGGCCATCCCTCATCCATCAAAACACTTTTGCACCTTTTAGAAAAATAAGTTAGGTATATTTGTGTGGGTTTATTTTGGGCTTCTTTATTCTCTTGTATTGTCAAATGTCTTTGTCTTTCCACCAATACCACGTTGTCTAGGTTACTCTAGCTATATAATACACCTTAATGTCAGGTAGGGTGAATTCTAACACTTGACTCTTCTTTTTCAAGATTACTTTAGCGATTTTCGGGCTTAATCCTTTATATATAAATTTTAAAATAAACTTATCTATGTCTACAAAAAATCCTGTTGGGATTTTGATAGAAATGACATGAAACCTGTAGGTTAATTTGAGGAGAATTGACATCATTGACATGTAGAGTCATCAGACTCAGATGGTCCATGAACATGATCTTTCTATTTAGGTAGGTCTGTTTTGATTTCTTTAATCAGAATTTTATGATTTTTCAGCTTACAGATCCTATCCGTATCTCATTACATTTATATCTAATCATTTTATATTCTTTGGTGCAATTGTAAATACTATTATGTCTTTAATTTGTTATCACAAGTTCATTTTTATTTTGCATATTTATTTTATTTTAGAGACAGCTCAAGTTGGGGAGAGGGACAGAGAAAGAGAGAGAATCTTAAGCAGGGAGCCTGAATTGGGGCTTGATCCCATGACCTGGGATCATGACCTGAGCTGAAATCAAGAGTCAGATGCTTAACAGACTGAGCCACCCAGGTGCCCCCATTTTTAATCTACATAAATGTTACTGATTTTTGTGTGTCTATTCTGTATCCTGATACCTTGCCAAACTCGCTTATTAGATCTAAGAGTTATTTTTTTTGTAGATACCTCAAGATTTTCTATGAAGTCAGTTTTATCATCTGCAAATGGGACAGTTTTAGTCCTTCCTTTACAATCTGTGTGTCTTTTATTTCTTTTTCTTGCTTTACCGCATTGACTTACAGTAATGTATTACATAAAAATTGTGAGAGAGGACTTGTCTTGTTTCCAGTGTTAGGGGTGATGCATTCAACCTTTTACCATTATGTATGACATTAGCTGTAGAGTATTTTTTTTTAGAAGTTCCTAAGCAAGTTGAGATATTTCCCCTGTATTCCTAGCTTGCTGAGAGTTTTTTACATAAACAAATGTTGGATTTGGTCAAATGGTTTTACTGCACCAATTCCTATGATCATGTCATTTTTTTCCTTTAGCCTGTTGATAGGATAGATTGCATTGACTGATTTTCAAGTGTGGAAGTAGCCTTTCATACCTGGAGTAAATTCCACTTGATTATAGTGTGTAATTATTTTGGAAAATTATTAGGATTCTGTTTGTAATATTTTGTTAAAGAATTTTACATCCAGGTAGCATGAGTTTATGGTTTGTAGTTTCTCTGTTTTCTTCTTTTCTTTTCTTTCTTTTTGTACAGTCTTTCTCTGTTTTTGGTTTCAAGGTAATACTGGCCTCATAAAATGAGGTGAGAAGCATTCCCCCCATCTTCTGTTTCCTGGAAGAAGAGATTTTGTGGAGTTGGTGTTAATTATTCTTTAAATTTTGGTTAAAGTCTTTAGTGAAGCCATCTGGTCCGTAGAATTTCTTTTGTAGGTGTGATTTAAATTAAATATTCAGTTTTTTTAATGATTATAGAATTCAGGTTATCCAGTATATCTTAGTTTTGGTAGTTTGTGACCTGCAAGAATTTTTCCATTTCCTTTAAGGGGTTGGATTAATTAGTGTAAAGTTGTTTTTAGTACATACTCCCTTACGATGGTCCTTTTTAGGACTTAAGGATCTGTAGTGATACCTCCTGTTCCATTCCTGACATTGGTGATTTGTGTCCTCTCTCTTGATTTTTGTCAGTCTTTCTAAAAGTTTATTAATGTTACTTTTCCTACCAAATAACTAGTTTTGGTTTCATTAATTTGCTCCGTTTTCCGTTTTCAATTTCAGTGATTTCTTTGGTTATCATTACTGCTGTTATTGCTCTTAACATTATTTACTTTTTTTCTGTTTTGTATTTTTCTTTTTGTGGTTTTTTGATGTAGAAACTTAGGTTATTGATTTGAGATCTCTTTTCTAATGTGAGCTATTAGTGTTATAAACTTTGGTCTCAGTATTTTGCTTTAGCTGTGTCACATAGTCACATATTTTAAACACTACATTTTCATTCTCATTCAGTTGTATGTACTTTAAAAATTTCCTTTGAGGCTTTCCCTTTGTGAATTGTTGAAAAGTGTGTCCTTGATTTTCTACATGTGGTGAGATTTTCATTTTGTCTTTCTGTTACTGATTTCTAGTTTGATTCCTTTTTGGTTCAAAGACAAATTCTGAAATTTTAATTTTTTTTTTTTAATTTTTTTTTCAACGTTTTTTATTTATTTTTGGGACAGAGAGAGACAGAGCATGAACGGGGGAGGGGCAGAGAGAGAGGGAGACACAGAATCGGAAACAGGCTCCAGGCTCCGAGCCATCAGCCCAGAGCCTGACGCGGGGCTCGAACTCACGGACCGCGAGATCGTGACCTGGCTGAAGTCGGACGCTTAACCGACTGCGCCACCCAGGCGCCCCTGAAATTTTAATTTTTAAAAATGTATTGGGGTTTAAGATACTAGATATGGTTCCTCTTGGTGAAAGTTCTACGGACATTGGAAAATAATGTGTATTCTGCTTGTTGTTCAGTATTCTGTGAATGTCACTTACTTCTGGTTGATGGGATTGTTCAGCTGTGGTATATTTTGGGCTGTTTTCTTTCTAGTAGTTGTTGCTCAGTGTCCCCAATGATGATTTTAAACTTATCCCTTCTTCCCTTCAGCTTTATCAATTTTTGTTTCATTGGTCTTAAAGCTCTCTAGTTTGGTACATATACGTACTGGGTCACTATGATGTCTTGGTGAATAGTTTTATCATTATGCAATGTTTTTCTTATGTCCCTTGTAATTTTTATTGCTCTGAAGTCTACTTGATTAGAAGTTAATACAGTCACTCATGCTTTTGAAAATTATTACTGTTGCTTTTTAAAGTTTATTTGTTTTGAGAGAGACCAAGACAATGCAAGTGGGGGAAGGGCAGGGAGAGAGAGGGAGAGAATCCCCAGCAGGCTCTGCTGTGTCAGCACAGGGCCCAATGCAAGGCTTGATCTTAAGAAACCGTGAGATCATGACTTGAGCCAAAAGCAAGAGTCAGATGCTTAACTGACTGAGCCATCCAGGTGCCTCTTAAAAGTTATTATTGCTTTTAGCGTGGTACATCCTTTCCCATTCTTTTACTTTCAAACATTGCATTGTGTTTGAAGTGAGTTTCTTGTGGACATTGTATTTGTGAGTCCTGTGTCTATCCACTCTGCTTCCCTGTCCTTCACTTGCTGTGTTTAGACTACTTAAATTTACCGTGGCTACTGATGGGTTAGGGCTGATGTCTACCATTTTATTATTTAGTTTGTTTCCTCTCTTCCTCACTTCTCTGCTCCTCTTTTCTTGACTTCCTGTGGTTATTTGAACACATTAAAGAAATCTTTTATTTGTGCTATTTTTAGTGTATTTTTGTTTGTATTGTTTGTATTATTTCTCTTTTTAATTTAAATTTTTAAAATTAAATATTTGAGAGAGAGACCTGGGAAGAGGGGGAGAGTGGGGAGAGAGAGAGAATCCCAAGCAGGCTCCACGCTCAACATGGAGCCCCATGCAGGGCTGGATCCCACAACCCTGAGATCATGACCTGAGCAGAAATCAAGAGCCAGCCACTCAACTGACTGAGCCACCCAGGCGCCCCTGTATTATTTCTCGAATTATATTTATATCGTTGTTTCTTTTCCTTTTAGTCATTGCCCTAGGTTTTGGAATATATGTACATAATTTCTCACAGCCTACTCATATTGATGCTTTAGTACATTGAGTGGAATAGTAAAATCTTATTTCTTTTTGGATGCCTTTACTCTCGCTACTTTCTAAATGTAATTGTCTTGAGTGTTTCCTCTGTATACATTAAGCAGCAGAACAGACGATGTTAAAAGTGTGGCTTCAACCATAAAATGTGATTTAAACGACTCAGGATGATAAGGATAGTCTATTTTTTAACACGTGTTGTCTTTTTGTGACGAAGCTATGCCACTTCTGTCGCCATTCTCCTCCTCATCTGAGAGCTTCCTTGAGCCGTTCTTTAAAGGTATGTCTACTGGCAGCACATCCTCATATAGTTTGCTTTCATCTGGAAATGTCTTTATTTTCCCTTCATTTTTGAATAACAGCTTGATCAGATCCAGAACTCCTGGTTGACAGTTTTTTTCATCATTTGAAAAATACTATGCCCCTTCTTTCTGGCCTCCATAGTTTGAGATGAGAAATAAATCATTTGAATTGGTGTTCCCTTATAAGTAATAGTAAGTAATCAGTTTCTCTCTGGTTGTTTCTAAGATTTTTCTTGGCCTTCACTTTTCAGGAGTTTCATTATGATGTGTCTTTGCATTGATTACTTTTGGTTTATCCTATTTGGGGTTCACACAGCTTCTTGAATCTGTAAGTTTATGGGTTTTTTTTTGTGTGTGTGTGTTTTTTTTTTGTATTTATCAGATTTAGGAAATTTTCAGCCATTATTTCTTTGAATATCTTTTTCAGCTCCACATTCTTTTTTTCTTCAGGGACTCCAAAGATACAAATGTTTACCATGCCCGTAGGTCCCTGACTGGCAGTTCATTTTTTCAGTCTGTTTTTCTCTTCTGTTCTGATTGAGAAAATTCTACTGATCTGTCCTCACATTTACTAACTCTCTTTCTGTCATTTCCACTCTACTCTGGAGCTTGTCCACTGAATTTTTTTCAGTTACTTTATTTTCACTTCTTTTTTTAAAAAAAATCTTTGTTTATTGAGAGAGATAGAGTGTGTGTGCAAGCAAGGGAGGGCAGAGAGCAAGGGAGAGAGAGAATCCCAAGCAGGCTCCACACTGTCAGCATAGAGCCCAATGCGGGGCTCAAACTCATGAACCGTGAGATTGTGACCTGAGCTGAAATCATGAGTTGGACATTGAAATGACTGAGCTACTCAGGTGCTCTTGTATTTTCACTTTTATAATTTCCAGTTTTTAATATGTTTTATTTGCTGAAGTTCTGTGTTTTTTAATTTGTTCAAGAGAATAATTGTTGAAGCAATTTGACAGCTGTTTTAAAATTTTTGTCAGATATTTCAGTATCTGATTTGTGTCAGTATTGGTATCAATTGATTGTCTTTTCTTGTTCAAGTGGAGATTTTCCTAGTTCTCAATCCTGTTTGATCTTTGGAGTTTTAGCAGTAAGTCACCGTGTTTTACTTAGTGTGTGGGTTCTGGCCTACTTGAGTGGGCTGTGATTCCAATGACAGTTGAGTTTTTGAACCCTTGCAATGTTAATCCACTCTTTGTCCTTCTTGCTCCCTGGAGCCCCTGCCAGATCCCTCCCTGTGCTGCCCAGGGTGTGGGGGATTTGTGAGTGGGCACTTTACTGTGCACCTGGTGTTGTTAGGTGAGACCCGAGCATTTCTGGACCTAGAGGACAGACAGTGTTTCTTCTGGTCTGTTTTTCAGCCAGCTGGTGCAGGTGAGCTTCTCTGTCTCTCTGTCTCTCTCTCTCTCTCTCTCTCTCTCTCTCTCTGTCTCTCTCTCTCTCTCTGTCTCTCTCTCTCTCTCTCTCTCTCTCTTTCTGCTAGTGCCTCTGGGGAAGGAAAGTGCTTGCCTATACCACTTTCTGTAGCTGGGCACAGGACCAAGAGTCATAAGTTCTGGTGGTTCTCTGCCACTGGGTAGAGAATCAGGAGACCCCAGGCCTCATTCCCCTTCTGTAGCTGGGTAGTGAGCTAGGGTTGCCTGACCTTGGTTGCCTTTTGGGTGGAGGATCCAGAGATGCAGATTCCACTGGTGCAACCAGGTGTGGAATGTGGGGTGATCTCACCTGCCCAGGTTTCTCTATTGTTGATGCTGTGGGGAGATTAGAATGGGTTGTTCCCTGGAGCTCTGGTGCCAGTGCTGTAGGTAGATCAGGCTGCTACTGATACTGGTTCTGGGTCTCCCTGCTGTGTCCCTGTGGGGGACATTTTCTGTTTCTTTAGCTTGTTTTTGTTTTTTCGGTTTATGCCTCTTGACAGTCCTGGGTTGCAGGCTCTCTGGTATCCAGCTGGGATATATGTGAGAGAAAAACAAAACCTGGGGAACTTACTGTCGTTTTGTTCTTCAAGTCCTGAGGTCCCTAGCCAGCCCAACTTCCTCTCTCCACCTTTTATGGTTGTTGGATTATTGCCCAGGTTATTTCATTGTATTTAGAGGGCAGATGCAGAGAAAAGTGAGTCTATGCCCCCTTGTTACCCCCAAGTCCATTTGTAGCCTCTGGTCCATGGAATGTTAGCAGGAGCAACATAAGCAAAGCAGATCACACAGTTGAGCCTAGTGTTGGAAGGAGTGGTGAGTCTGTCCAACCGTGGTGGGTGGGCACTGGCTGGTTACGTGGGAAGGGCATGGAGATGGGGAGGAGTGAGAAATAAAGGTCATCTTTGCACATAACCACGGTTGTTCTCCTAATTACATCCTCTTTTCCCTTAATTGGAATTGCTGTCTCTTGCTTGTAAGCAAAGAGCCTGGATGAAGCAGTTGTGTATCCCATACTTAGGTAAAAACTTGATCATTCTGTGGGTTTTGCATCTTAGGGGGGTTGGGGCCATGTGTTCCAGTTAACTGCTATATCTTCAGTGTCCATGGGAGACAATTCAGGAAAATATGTTGAACTGAACAGCATTGGCCTGGGGCATCTATCATCTCTTTAAGGACACATAGTCACCATGATGTGGATTTGGTCGTCTTCACCCTAGCGTTCTGTTTGGGGACCTCCAAGCCCTGACTTGGAGCCAGATCTCCCGTGCACCCATATTTCAATAACCATACAGTAACTGTGATCCGGATTTAGGTTTTTATCTTCACTCCATAATACGGTTGATTGAGTTGCAAGTAACCCTTGAACTCTGTTAAGATGGCTACCCCAGACCCCAAACCCCAGTGCTGAGAAGACTGGGGAGAACTTGTGAGTCTGAGAAGCTAGGCTGGCATCCATAGAGTTCTCTGTTTCTGAGGTCATTTGGACCCAGACCAAAGAAGATTATGAGATGTTACTCTGTGCCATGTCCCCAGTACCTTAGAGTTGGCTTTTATAGCTCTCTAGGCAGCAACATAGAAGGAAGACAGAATAAGTCTGTGACAGTCTTCCAACACGCAGTGGCCCTCGTAAAGTGGGTTGTGTCTGGAAAGAGAATGTGATGGAGGGCATTATGCCATGTTATTGGACCAGGCACACAGAAGCACAGTGTGTGTTAGCTTCTTTTATGGTTTTATTCTCTGCATGTTAAATTTTTCTAGTAATGAAGATAATATTGATATGAGTAATAATAATGTCAACTAACATTTATTTGTTTATGCAACAAATACTTACATAACCTTATTAGGTCCTAATAACCACCCTAAGGAGGGCTCTAGGATGATTGCCACTTCACAGTTGAGGCACAGAGAATTGATGTAACCTGAAAACTGGCTAGTGAAAAGCAGAGCCTGAAAAATGCCCTCCTCATTCCCTGCTGCTCTGCAGGTCCCCAGTCTTTGGAGAGGATAATGGAAGTGGCATCTGAATTCTCAAAGAAGTGATTGCTTCTTTGGCACTGGGGACTCAGGCTGATCCTATACTCAGCATTTTGTCTTCTCTAGCAGTTGGGCCCTATCAGAGCATGGCCTTGCATTTATCCGATATATTTAAATGTCAATTTAGTGCTGCATATTAATTTCCCCATAATTTTTGCTTTTATCATCTATTGTGAAAGCACAGGCTGTCCCCTATAAGTCACTGTCAGCCACCTGTCCCTTCAGTCAGATCCCTCCTCAGTCCTAATGGGGCAGTGGAAAGAGTCATGGAGCAGCTGTACTGTCACTGTTGGGAGTGCAGAAGAAATTAATTGAGAATCAAATATTTGCCTACTTCAGAGTGATTTATCACAATTAAAAGGAATAATTATTTGCCCTTTGGGTCGCGTCAGAGATTTCGAGGGTTTGACTGCTGTAACATGTATATAAATCAAGTTACAGAAGAGTTTCTTAGATTTCAGTTTGGCACAGCAGAATTTTCCAGTTGGGATGCCGATAGATGCTCAGAGGAGTTGACTCCTATACCAGGCTATGTTTTAAAGGCACTGTAATCAGGAGCACGTTGAGGGCAGCCACATTTTCCTTGAGAATCTCTTATAAAGGCCCCTTTCTGGAAGCCAAGATCCCATTTGTCAGTAAGTCCAACATAATTAACTCCCTCCTGCCCACCCCCATCCCCGCCCAAGCTGGAATTCATCAGGGTTTCTTCAGTTGAACACAGATGTGGTTTTGACTTAGTTCAGGGTTAGAGTGACTGCGGAGACAGCTGAGTCATCCTTCCGATCTCAGTTCTCTGTAGAACACAAGCTCATCAAGTGGATGGAGGGCAAAGTCATTTGTACTATTTCAGTTATTTCCCTTTGAACTGTTTCTTTGTCTCTTTTTTTTGGCATGGGATTGAATTTGCAGAAATCAAACGCACTATGATATAGCCGTCCTCTGGTGAGATACCAAGAAGCTGTGACTTTTCAAAGTTAGAAAGTGCTTAGAAGGCAGTTCTGGAAAATTCTGTCCTATAAACCAAAATGACAGCTGGAATTGATTAACTTTCACTAATGATTCCAATCAAGCCCAGGGCTGGACCATGTGATGCAAGCAGATGTAGGAGTTAAAATGTAACACTGTCTTAGCTGTATAGGCATTAATTGGTCTTTGGTAAGGCTCCTACAGATCTACTTTTAGGGACATTATCTTTTAGAAACATCGTCTTGTGTTCAATTTTTCCATCGAGACAGGCCAGGGGGGTGGTGGGTTTCCTCGTGTTTGCCAATTAGACATAAAGGTGCTCAAAGAAGCTGTTCAGAGATGAGCGTTTGCAGCTCCTGGAGATCATAGGCTTTTGGAGAGTGGAGAGGGTTTTTGTGATTCCAAAGAAAGTGGGTGGTGTAGGCAGCAGTCTGCATGTCTGACTCCACACAGGCTTGCCTGAGCTGCTGTGGAGTCTCCTAATTAACTCCACACAAACAACCCTCACCTGCCTTCAGGCTCTCAAGGCCTTTGCCATCCCAGTGACCAGAACCCTGCCACTTGTCCTCCCCAGGGACAACTGGAGAGCCACTTTGCATTCAGATAGGAGAAAGGGACATGCCCGCAGCTGCCCTGGGTGCCCTGGCCCACGGAGGGTCACTGTTCTGTCATTTTCCTCTGGACTTGTTCCGTTTTCTGCTTTAATGACCAAAGCTTTACCTTGTGGCTATATCTTTCCTGGTAGCTCCTGTAATTGAGACTCAAACACGAAAATATACATAACCGGCCGTTTTACCAAGTCATCATTTATGAATACAGCTCGATTAATTTGTTTAGTCAGATGTAGAGGGGTGATAAAAAGTGATTGACGAAAAACAATTAAAACAGTAAAAGTAAATTGTTTGTGTCCATTAAAACCTGCTGAGGCCGTCAGTTGAAAATTGTAGGCCTCCATGTGAAAATTAAAACTATTGATTTCCCCCGTATGCATGTGAATATCAGAGTCCTAATTTGTTTTGTTTTTACTGGCTGAAAGTCCCTGAGGTCAAAATGAAGGTACGCCTTCAATAAGCTCTTTTGGTGGAGTTAATAAAGATTTGGAAAGACAAATGTGGATAAGAAATGGCCGAGATGTTTTAGGGGAGAATTATGTGTCTGAAGAGTGCCTAAGCCCCCTGCTGCATGCTAATACTTTGTAATTTATTGCATTTTGGGGGTGAAAATGGAAAATCAACTGCAGAATATATGATATTCATAGGTTGAGTTTTTAGGGCTTTGTGTTAATTTATGTCAGTAAGATAGATATTTTTTTATTATTGTCATTTTATTTTTTTATGCACCACACTAAATCTTGTATTCCACGAACTATTATTTTTTAGTGTTCAATTAAAATCCCGACATAAAAGGAATTTTACATGGACAGATCTCGACTTCTAAGAAGAAAACTTGGGGGGAAAACCCTCTGGATCAGAGGGGGAGGTTTTTCAATCAGGAGATGTGATGGCGTTAAACCTTAGAAGGCTGTAAAAACAGTGTAGCATGTTTGGAATTCCAAGTATTAGGCTATCTGTCATTGCATCAGGTTGGGCATGAGTTAATATTAGGCTTACATACTTAATAAATCATCCAGTGAGAATGCAAAGTGTTATATTTGGTGATGAAGTGAATGATCAATAAACAAGTCAGACTTTCTTGTAATCTTTAAGTCAGGCGTGTTTTTTGAAGAAGTTTTAATCAAGTTAGAGAGTCAGCCTTTTGAATACAGCATTTAAAAAGCTATTACAATTGGGGTGTTACCTGAAGTTGACTCTTACACCCTGATTTTCCAGGGAATAAAGATTCAAACAAATAGCTAATATTTCCTTTTGGGGGAATTTTTGTTTCATTCATTCCCACCCCATCCTGGAGAATTTTCTGAAGAGAATATAAATTATTTGCCTACAGGAAATGCTGTGGTTCCCCCCCCCCAACTCTATTTTTTAATAGCATTATTGAGATATACTTGACAAATGAAATGTGTCTATATTTGAGGTGTGCGATGTGATGAGCTGATGGCTATACATTGTGAAATGATTACCACAATCAAACTAATTAATACAGCTGTCACTCACATAGTTACTATTTTTATGTGTGTGGTGATAACAGTTAAGATTTATTATCTTAGCAAATTTAAAACATAACAGTATTTAGTTATTGTGCTGTATATTAGATTTCTAGAACTTAACCATCCTGCATAATGGAACCTTTGTGTATTTTGATCCACATTTCTCCATCTACTGCCATCCCCCTTCCCCCCCTCCCTTCTCCCCCCATCCTAGGGCTCAGCCCCTGGAGTAGGGTTCTCCTCTGTGCTTCTATGAGTTGGACTTTTTTCATAATCCACATATAAATAAAATCATAATTTTTTAAGTTTATTTTTTTAACTTTATTTTAAAGTTTACTTATTTTAAAGTTTAAATTTTGAGAGACCATGTACGAGCAAGGGAGGGGCAGAGAAAGAGGGGACAGAGAATCCTAAGCAGGCTTTTCATTGTCTGCGCTGTCAGCCCAGAGCCTGATGTGGGTCTTGATCCCATGAACTGTGGGATCCTGACCTGAGCCGAAATCAAGAGTCACGTGCTCAACCAACTGAGCCACCCAGGTGGCCTCAGTGTTTATCTTTCTGTGTCTGTCTTATTTCACTTAACATAATGTCCTCAAGCTTCATCCATGTTGTCTCAAGTGTTGGAATCTCCTCCTTTTACAAAATCGAACAGTATTCCATTGTATGTATATACCACATTCTGTTTATCCATTCATCTGGTGACAAACACTTCAGGCTATTTGCCTCCCAAGTTCATTGCAGCCTTATTCACACTAGCCAAGATATGCAAACGACTTGAATATTTCTTATATTATTGACTCTTAAATGTGAGCAAGCTAGAGACACATTTGTTCTAGAGGTAGATTTCTAGGCACTGCCTGCAGATGTTCTGATGCAAGGGAGTGGCTGACTTTAGAAACAGGCATTTTAAAAAAGTGTTCTGGGTGGCCCTGATATGGGAAGCCTTAGGACCACACAGTGAAATACATGCTCCAGAATACTGATGCCTAAATTTTGGGGGTTCAGAATGTCCTTGAGAATCTTCTTAGAACAATATATTTTTGTTTTGGCTAAAAGTTTCTGGATTTGATGGCCTGACATTAAGAACTTGTGCTACTCTGTATCTGTATGTATCCATCCATCCATCTATGCATCCATCCACTCATCCATCTATGTATTTATAAGATATCTAGATCTATGTAGATATATTTTTTTTTTTTTTAATTTTTTTTTTTTCCAACGTTTTTTATTTATTTTTGGGACAGAGAGAGACAGAGCATGAACGGGGGAGGGGCAGAGAGAGAGGGAGACACGGAATCGGAAACAGGCTCCAGGCTCTGAGCTGTCAGCACAGAGCCTGACGCGGGGCTTGAACTCACAGGCCGCGAGATCGTGACCTGGCTGAAGTCGGGCGCTTAACCGACTGCGCCACCCAGGCGCCCCAATGTAGATATATTTCTTATATGGAGGTGGGTAAGCAATTTCACCTGAAGGAAGAATTAAGTAGAGAAATACCCAGGTTTCATTTGGTTCCTATGCAAGAACTTTTTATGGTCCTCCAGGGTTTACACAGCCTCTGAGCTGAGGGTTTTTGTGATGATTAAGTGGCTTTTGGCTGGTAACTGGATGTGGGAGATGGCAGGTGCCAGGTATGCAGGCTCTGGTTTTCTGATGAGCACTTTTCCCTTATTTGGCAGTTGTTTTTTTTTTTTTTGTTTTTTTTTTTATGGCTATAATTCTGCAGGTATTTAGGAACATGAAATCCTATACAGTTCAAGCTGGTAAATGGTGAATAGGGGCGGGGGCATGGTTTGGATGGAGGGTTATTTATTCCATGCCCAGTGGGGAGATCCTATCACATGACCCACCCCAGCTCTTTCATGGTGCCTTCCATGGTGACACACAAGAGGGTTGGGCTGGCCTTGTGGAGTCACAGGGTCCCATTGGACTAAGACCAGCTTTTGCTGTTGACTAACTGCAAACTTTCCAACACTTCATGCAGTGTTTTCTTAAAAACAAAAGTAAAAGTGAATTTAGTATTTTAGGTGGGCAATACCATTCTATAGCTTGCAACTGGAAAAGTTTAAAAGACTCCAGTGAAAAAGCCCTCTCCCCTCCCACCTCTAGTTACTTGTCTCACTGTGGAGAAATCTGATGTAAATGAAAGCAGATCTGTATGGATATGTAATTATCCTTTTAATTTTAACACAGTTTGTAGTGTATGAAACACATTGTTTTTTGTAAGTTTTAACGTTTATGTTTGCTTTTTTCTCTGGAGCAGAATTTAGAAAGGGAATGTGATACTGCCTGTGTAAATTTTATTGCTGCTTCTCTCCTGTTAAACGTCATGTGTAATCCTAAACAGTTCCAGAGTGGGTACAAACATCAGCTCATTTCCCAAGGGCTGAGTCGCAATGATTTGGAGCCTCGCTCTAGGGTGAGGCCAGAGACATTGATTGGATTGTCCAGGCATGCCTCAGAGATGCTGTGGGTTCGGTTCCAGACCACTGCCATAAAGTGACTATTGTTATAAAGTGAGTCAAATGAATTTTTTGGTTTCACGGTGCATGTAAAACTTACATTTACACTACAGGGTAGTCTATTAAGTGTGCGGTAATATTATGTCCAAAAGGACAATGTGCATACCTTAATTAAAAAATACTTGATTAGTAAATAAATAAACATTAAAAAAACCATCTTCAACATGTCCTAATCTTTTTGTGAGTGGAGGGTCTTCCCTTATTGATGGCACTGATCAGGGTGGTGATTGGGGAAAGTTAGGGTGACTGTGGCAATTAAAAAAATTGGACAACAATGAAATGTACCTCATTGATTGATTCTTATTTTCATTTGAACACTTAGAGGCCAGTGTAGGGTTATTAAGTGGCCTAATTTCGGTATTGTTGTGTCTCAGGGAGTAGGGAGGCCTGAGGAGAGGGAGAAAGATGGGGGGAGGGCTGGTTGGTGGAGCAGTCAGAACACACACACACACACACACACACACACACACACACACTGTCCTGTCTTATATGGGCACGGTTTGTGGTGCCCTGAAACAATTACAGTAGTAACATCAAAGGTCAGAGATCACAAGAACAAATAAAATAATGAAAAAGTTTGACATGTGAGAATTACTAAAATGTGACACAGAGACACAATGGAAGCATATGTTGTTAGAAAAATGACACCAGTAGACTTGTTTGATGCAGGGTTGCCACAAACCTTCACTTTATAGAACACACAGCTGCATTTTGAGTATCCAAGAACCCAGTACGAGGTTATAAAGAATAAAAATAAGGAGCAGGATCCGACTTAGGATTGACACAGAGTCCCCTCAAGCTGATGTTTTCCTGGTTTTCAGGAAGGGGGTTTTCTGGGTGGTTAACTCATCCCCCAGTAGAGCATTCATCTGAGAATCTTGGCTGGGGACTGTGCACATGTCTCTTTTTCTCATCTGGAAGATGAAACTTCGTGGTTCTCAAATCTGATGATGACCAGAACTACATGGGGCATCTAAAAAGCCATGAACTCCAGTAGTCTTGCTGTGGGGGTCTGGGAAAGTGCATGATTAACTAGTCCCCAGGTGATTCTGATGCTGGTGGCTCATGTATGGGCCCAGAGGCTTTCTACTGTCTTGCCAACTGGAAATGGAAATTATTTCATCAGTGTCTCTAAGAGCTGTCTTAACTTGACCACTGGGAGTTACCATAGATTTGACTACCCACCTTCAGGCTGAATCTACAACAGGTAAAATGTTGTCATCTTTGACAAAACAGAATTTTTTAAGCCATGAACCACAGAGCCCTAAACTTTCCCACCAATTAAATGCACAAGCTGTGGTTCAGATAGATACCCCACCTGTCCTCAGTAGGAACAGGTCTATTCCAAACAAGGCAACTTTTTAACCCCCTCCCTAACCTGGGAATCCCACATTAAAAATTTTTTAAAAATATTTATTTATTTTTGAGAGAAAAGAGAGAGAGAGGGAGAGAAAGAGAAAGAGAGAGAGAGAGAGAGAGAGAGAGTAAGTAGGGGAGGGGCAGAGAGAAAGAGAGAGGGAGACACAGAATCCAAAGCAGGCTCCAGGCTCTTAGCGATGCGGGGCTTGAACTCACAAACTGTGAGATCCTGACCTGATCTAAAGTCAGACGCTTAACCAACTGATCCACACTGTCACACTTGGGAATCCCACATTGCTTGCAGCTTGCTGTTGAACTCAACACATACATAGATGTGCATGTGTGTGTGCAATTTACAATGTTTACTTCTTGTCCAGTTGCATCCTGATAGACCTGGTGTTCGTTCTCCCAGCTGACAGGGACCAGCGTTTCTAATGTCAACATCCCATTTTCCTTGATATCACGGCATGATGGTTGAACTGTGCCTGTTTATTATAGTGTGTTTTGGGACCGTGTGCATCAAAATCACCTGGAGAGCTTGTTAAAACATGCAGGTTTCTGGGTCTTACCACAGCCCATTGAATCACAGAGTCTGGTCCCAAGGCTATAGAATCAGACTTTTAACCTATTCCCCAAGGTGATAATCAGTTGCCAATGCCAACATCTCACTGATGGCTGATACACGTATGATCCTGTTTAACTGTGATAAGCCAGTGAATGGAGGCAAATTCCTATTTTATTTATTTTTATTTATTTTTTTCACATCTAAGTTAGTTAGCAAGTTCCTATTTTAATTATGGGCTTCTTCTACAGCAGATCAATACCCATGTCTAACAATGGAGTTTGTTGCTGCTGAAACTTTTTCTTGTTGGCCCATCTTCTAGCACAATATTCCTTACACTTCATTGTGCCTGTGGATCCCTTGGGGATCTTTTTTTTTAAAAAAAAATTTTTTTTTTTAACGTTTATTTATTTTTGAGATAGAGAGAGAGACAGAGCATGAACGGGGGAGGGTCATAGAGAGAGGGAGACACAGAATCTGAAACAGGCTTCAGGCTCTGAGCTGTCAGCACAGAGCCCGACGTGGGGCTCGAACCCACGGACCGTGAGATCATGACCTGAGCCGAAGTCGGACGCTTAACCGACCGAGCCACCCAGGCGCCCCTGGGGATCTTGATAAAATGCAGATTCTGACTCACTGGGTCTGGGGTGGGGTCTGGGACTCTGCATTTCAAACGGGCTGCCACATGCAGCCTGCCACTGCTGGCTGTGTTGAGCAGGTTGCTCTCTCCCTCTATCTGTCAGATAGATCTAAGGCCGGTCACGTGGATCTGCCTGCTCGAGGCTGAGTGTCATAGTACTGACTCAGGATTCCTCTAATTTTATTTAATTTTTGTAGGTGAAGGAAGCCTGAGACCCCTGGGAGAGAGGCCAGAGTCTTTGGTGAAGGAAGGCAGCCAATTACGTCACTACCAAAGGGCCCATGGATCTGGTGCAGTGGGGAGAGTATTGAGTGGGAAACAGCCAGCCTTCCACAGTTCTGGGGGAGCCTCGGGAGAGCAGAGACCATCTATGCTTTATTTTGTAATTAAGGGGAGAAGAGTTCAACCTAAAATGTTGCTTAAGGGTCCTGGCTTTTAAATTTATGTCACTGAGTAGCCTATGAATCAAGCCATCCACTATGAAGATGTCATTTCTGATAGAGATTTTCTTTCTCTGTGGCTTTATGCAAATGTTTTAACTTATCCCACTATTAAGCCTAATGGGGACTTCAGGTCCATTCGACCTGAAGCGGGGACATGCTTTCTGGGTTTATGCACTCATGTTTGATTACGGAACTCTTCTTCCCTCATCTCCTCAGGCTGGGAAGTGGAGGTGACATCTGGTTTTCTCAGGCATCTTTTGAGGGGAGTGGACTACAAAGCTCTTAGAAGTGTGAAGACCGTCAGTGGAGAGAGAAGTACTTTGTTGCATTTTGAGAGGATTTTTCAGTGAATTTGCTTGGTGACTCTGGGTCCAGTGAAGCCCCCTGATCATCCAGAGCTTGACGTGAATACCTCGCCTCAGGGAATCCCTCTCAGACCACTCCTGAGGTGTGAATCTGGGCCGCTCATCTGTGCTCTTAGGGGCCCTGTGCTGTCCTTCGTAGCATGTTCATCACTGTGTAATGTTGAGACCGAGGCTTGGGGAGGGGCAGGCCTGAGTCTTTTGAGGTTCCTAGGAGTGGCCAGTGCCAGGCCTGTGCCTGGTACATTATGGCTGCTCAATACATACTTGGATGCATGTGAATGCTATAGCAAACACATGATTTTTATGGGATTTAATGGGCCTTACTCCAAAGATAAAGGAAGACCAAACTTTAAAAAAATCTATTGATTGGACTCACAAAGAACTTTGTGCTTTTACCAGTAGAATAAGCTATCAAGACCAAAATGACAGTCATGCATGTTTATTTCAATTCAGTTGGTGGATGGAGTACCAAGTTAGTAGCCTCATTGTCCTCACATCTACTAAGTTAATCGTATATCTGTGGCCAAAAAATGCTAGATATCCTCTGAAGTGTTTCTTCCCTTATCCCTTAGCAATACAATAGAGTCTCTAGTTTTTAGATGGACACATGGCAACCTATAATAAAGGGTACATTTTCCAGTCTCCTTTGTACGTAGGTATGGTCATATGATGAATGTAAACGAGGCACATGTGATTTTCAGAAACTGTCATATTACTGTCTTCCTGCTTCCTGCTGATGGACTGTGGATGTGATGACTGGACTTGGGCAGCCGTAGTAGGCTGTGGAGACAGTAGAGCAGCAAGATGAGGGTCCCTAAGTACTTTTCTAAAGCTGCCCTACCAGCCCTGCCCACCTCTGGATTTCATTTGTGTGAATCAAGTCACTGTTAGTTTGGATTTGATATCTCTGCTAAACTGAATCCTACCTAATAAAAGATTAAGAGAATTATAATTCTCAGGACCTTTTTTTTTTTTTTTTTTTTTTTATTTATTTTTGGGACAGAGAGAGACAGAGCATGAACGGGGGAGGGGCAGAGAGAGAGGGAGACACAGAATCGGAAACAGGCTCCAGGCTCCGAGCCATCAGCCCAGAGCCTGACGCGGGGCTCCAACTCACGGACCGCGAGATCGTGACCTGGCTGAAGTCGGACGCTTAACCGACTGCGCCACCCAGGCGCCCCTCTCAGGACCTTTTTAAGGCCAGTTTTGGAAAACCTGCTGTGGTTCAAGTAATAAATGAGGGTTTGCTTGTGACAAGGTTTTGGGTAATGTAGTATGAGTGTTGAAAACATGGGCGTGGAAGTGTGTTGGGTCTTAGTTGCCGGGAGTTCTTGGACAATCTCCTTGGGCTTCCATCTTTCTGTCTGTAAAATGGGGATAATGACACAGTGCCTGAGTCCTGCTGTTCGTCCTCTTGTGGAACCTCCATATAACCAGTTCTCTCAGGGCCAAAGCAATTTCAGTTGAAGAAGATAGCTCTTGTGCAGCTTGTCTTTTTTTTTTTCTTTTTAAATCAACAAAATGAAATAACCTTAGAAATATAACTCGTTAAAGCATATAAAATTGTTGGTTCTTTTATGTGATTTTAAGTTCAATTATAGACCATGGGCTTTTACCATCTTAATGACAATTCATTTAGCCTTTCTTAATTTGATGCCTACCACGTGCCAGGCATTTCTTCTTAAGCCTTGGGAACAAAAACCAAAAACCAAAACAAACAAAAAATGGTCAAGACATAACTGTACCACTACAGACTGTAAAGCGATGGTGGGCTTGCCCTTCTCTTTACAAAGCAGTTGTATGCTTTGCAGATAGATGTTCTTAGGGGGATAGAAGGCGGAGATTTTGACGATGTGATTCTTTTGTTTCTACAAGTATAGATAAACCGATTGCTGGTTACTGGGGCCATAGTATGTGCAAACCAGATGTTGACTGCATGTTCATTGGTGCTCAGAGCTTGACCTGGACTTAATTTTTCAGTCTTCTGAGAGTCCAGAGACAGAGTCCCTCTTCCCTGGAGTTCTGCACCTTCTTGGCTTTCTTACTGCTTTCCTCTGTCCTGCACTCCTGTTTCCGAGACTGCCTCTTTGGTCTACATGTGCATTTATTTAGTCTTTCCACTTGATTGTAAGGAATTTGAGATCAAGGACTATGGCTATTTAGGTGATTTGTACACAGATCTTAGGGCCAGTGTTTCATATGCAATCTCTTCAAAGCTTGACTGATTCATGGGGCAGCGAGGATTCTCAGAGCACATGACTTCTTCCATCCCTCCTTGCTAAGGCAGAACCTGGAAATGGGCTGCCTCAGAGTTGGTCAGCTGCACCAAGGGTGCCTCGTTCTACTCAGCTACCCCAGTGGTGTGGATTTCCTATAGCAGAGAACTTGTCCCTGTTTCTAAAGGTCAGCACCTTTATTGGCTTCCTCTCCTTTGCCTTCTCTGTTTTATTGTGCCTAATAAAATGCAGTGGTTATTTTACTATTTAATAATTTCTAAGATCAAAGGAAGTTAAGTAGTCATTTCTGCTTTTATTAATTAGTCTTTTCTTTTTCAAATTAGTTTTCTGTTGATGTTCTCAACAGATAAATGCAATGTCATTTATTCCTCTCTGTGAAGGCCATTTAAAGTCTTAGTGGATTTAGCTTTTTAATTTATTCTTGAATTTTGAATAGGAAAAAAAATGAGAGTGTGAGTTATAACAGATATGTTTAAAAAGACATATAAGCTGCTTTTCGCCCTGTGCGTCTCATCTCTGTGAAGGAAGCATACCATACGTGCACCCAAGAATCGTGCATTCCTGCACTTCTCCATGCAATCTATGGCAGTGAAATAATTAAATCGAATGGTTTTCTAGTCTCTTGTGACAGATGTTCTAGTGGTGTTTTTATTCTAGTAAATAGAACTTTATTCCAGAATTCTTTTTGGCACTCTTAAATTTTGGAACTTTAGGTGTTTTCATTATTACAGGAGACACCTATTCCTGTGCCATAAAGGTCCGTGGACTATCATGTAAATGCTCCTGAGTGGGGACCGGGGCACTGAGCAATCCTTCTCCTGGTGGGAATCATGGAATGACCCCATCTGGCAAAGCACCTGAGTTGTGTTATGTCTGAGTATAGTTATGTTCCTAAGTATGTTTACGGGCACTGCCACGCTGGGTCCCTTCATCAAAGCAGGAGGAAATGTTATCTCTGCTTTAGGAAAAAAGTTGCTTTGTTTTCCTATAAACTAAATTGGTGGGGAAGACCCATCTATCAAAGGGAAGATGGTTCACATTGCTTTTTAATCTTATAAGATTGCTTGCTAATTAGAAATTAAAAGACCTGGAATTACCTTGAACATGAATAAATAAACCTCTTAGGTCAGGGTGGAAAAGTTGATACACTGTATATTACATGAAAGTCTTCTTGGGCTGTTTGGAGTTTGATGTTTCTGGAGTTAAAACAGCTCTTGAAAAAAACAGACAACATTCAATGATATCAACTTGCAAATATTTGTAGGAAAACAGCAACAGACCATATCTTCAAGGACTTGAAAGGATGCTTGGCTGGTGTTGTCTTCCCAGAAGCTAAAGGCTGAGAGCCAGCCGAGGCAGAACCTTCCAGTCTGAGACACTAACTCCTGTTGGAAAAGGCACACAGCAACAAATATAGCCGACCTTTATTTTCCCTTTGATTTTTTGTTTAACTGCAGTTTTGATTAATGACAAACATATTGATGTTTGGCTTGTGAGGCATGGATGCATCCCTGCTCTTTCTCAGTGGAGGCTGGACTGCAGTAGCAAACAAAATCTAATTAGTGCTTTTGAAGTACCCCCTCCCTGCCCTATTTGTTACTAAGCTCTACCTTTGATAGTCTAATACTGTGTGGTCTGTGGACTCTGCTGCCATGTAAAATTTTAAAAATATATTTATGTATTTGTGTAGCTAAAAGCAGTCTGTGTGCTATGCATATGGAAATATTTAAGGGAAAGTGTACTCATATCTGCAACTTACTTTGAATACGTAAAAAATAAGATAGATTGATGAATGAGTAGAGCAGTGATGAATAGGTATGTGATAAAGCAACACAGTAAAATATTCTAGAATCTTCATGACGGGCACATAGAAATTCCTTGTAAAATTCGACTTTTGTGCAGGTATGAACACTTTTATAATAAAATATTGGGAGGAAAAATGGAAGGGGAGGAGTCTGTCATGTAGGATTCTCACTCAGATGAAGCCAAATCTCTAGGAATAAAATAGTTTTTAGCATGACAGAAGTCTTGACTGACAGGCAGACTTGGGGTGGTTATTGCCTGGCACGAAAAGAGTGCATCTGCTTCTGTGTCTTCGTAAAGGCTCTGTAGTACCCCGTTTCAGTGAATGTGCTGTAATGTATGAGCCGGTTTCTGATTGGTGTTTCAGTGGCCAGGCACCAGCCTGGTGGGACTTCCACGACAACATACCACGGACTTAAGGGTGGCTTAAACAACAGACATTTATTTTCTCACAGTTTGGGAGGTCCAAGATCAAGGTGCTGAAAGGTTGAGTTTCTGGGGAGGATTCGTCTCCTGGCTTGTGAAGGGCTGCCTTCTTGGTGTCCTCGTGTGGTCCTTTGTGCTTCTGCAGAGGGAGAAATCTCTGGGGTCTCTTTATAAGGACCCAGCCCGTAGGGCTGACCTCTCATGACCACTCTCATGACCTCACTTAACAAATTCATTACCTTTTCGTGAATAAACGGGGCAACTTCGCACCCTTTGTCCTGCCAGTTGTAATCCCCTTTGGTTGTATGACTTTTCTCCTTTTTCAAAGAACACCTGGGAGCAGTGCCTCCTTCAGGTCTGGCGGGGAGCTTCGTTCATCCACTTCTTGGGGTGCCCACCTCTCTTTTTTCCGTGTGCTTGCTGTTCAGCGGTGTCTATTTGTTCTCCTAAATATGGGGCGCCTGCCCCAAGGGACATGGTCTTCGAGGGAGTCATAACTCCTGGGGCTCTGTGTATGGAGCTGGGGGAAGGAGGAGGCATAGGAAATGGGAACCTAGCTGAAACAGGGGTTGAGTCTGGCACTGGATGAGGGTGCTTCTGGCTGCCCAGGCTTCTGCCAAGAACCATTCCTGAGATGAGAGCTGCTGTTCCCATGGAAACTAGTGGCCTCCTCCACCCCTCCCTGGGCCCCCTGGTGTGATGCTGTGTCTGTGTATTCTGTACAGAGGTACTTGTCCTTTCCCTTTGTAAACTACATTTGACATGGATTAAATCAATATAGACAAACAAAAAAACCCTAACACAGACTCTGTCTCTAAGTAGTCACATTGGGGGTTCGGCTTCAGCATGTTAATTTGGCGGGGGACACAACTGAGTCCATAACAATAAATATTTAAATTGTTTAAAATTTGGGATTACTATAAGCAATTCTGCAGTGAATTTACAATTTAAACAATGGAGGTTTATAGATGGTTTATAGATTATACACATTTAACACAGGATAGTGATGTTTTATCTATTTGAACCAATTTGTGTGATCATCTCTGTATTTTCTGCATACTGTCCATAGTCCCACCACACAGATAAGTCTTTTAAATATGTGTTTTATTAATTGGATAATTTTTTTTTTTGAGAAAAAAGCATGAGAGGGAGAAAGAATCTTAAGCAGACTCCATGCCAAGCACAGAGTCCCATGTGGGGCTCTTATCTCTCGACTGCGAGATCATGACTGGAGCTGAGATCAAGAGTCAGATGCTTAACCAACTGAGTCACCTAGGTGCCCCCAGATCGGTCTCTTTAATACACTTCAGTGTGATAAAGAATGTATTTTGTATGAATTCGTTTTTCTTTGATAATCACTGATGATGTGTGTGTGTGTGTGTGTGTGTGTGTGTAATATATATATATATATATATATATGTATATGTATATATGTATATATATATATGTATATATGTATGTATGTATGTATTCTTCTGGATTTGCCTTTTCACATCTTTTAGCATTTTCTTATAAGGTCATTTGTCATTTTAATTGATTTCAAAGGCTCTCACGACATTAAAGAATTAAGACTTTGTTGGTAACAGAGACAGAGCACGAGCAGGGGAAGGGCAGAGAGAGGAAGACAGAATCCAAAGCAGACTCTAGTCCCTGAGTTTTCAGCACAGAGCCTGATGTGGGGCTTGAACCCACAAACTGTGAGATTATGTCTTGAGCAGAAGTTGGATGTTCAACCAGTTGAGCCACCCAGGTGCTCCAGCTTGTCTCTATTTTCAGTCAGCACTGTTCTTTTGTCTAACTGCTCCTCCCCTTTGTTCTGTTATGGGCTAAATTGTGTGCACTTCTGACTCCTGTGTTGAAGCCCTGACTCTCAGTGTCTCAGAATGTGACTGTATTTGGAGAGAGTGCCTTTAAAGAGATCAGTGAAGTAAAATGAGGTCATCAGGGTGGGTCTTCATCCCCTGGGAGTGGGACCTTTACAAGGGGAAGATTAGACACAGCACAGACCCAGGGTGGCAGGGGGAGGATACAGTGGGAAGGTGGCCGTCTGCAAACCAAGGAGAAAGACTTCAGAAGAAATCAATGTGGCTGACACTTTGATCTTGAATTCCAGCCTATAGAACTGTGGGGGACATTTAAAAAAATATATATTTAATGGGGCGCCTGGGTGGCTCAGTCGGTTGAGCGACCGACTTCGGTTCAGGTCATGATCTCACGGTTTGTGAATTTGAGCCCTGCATCAGGCTCTGGGCTGACAGCTCAGAGCCTGGAGCCTGCTTCTGATTCTGTGTCTCCCTCTCTCTCTGCCCCTCCCCCACTCATGCTGTGTCTCTCTCTGTCTCAGAAATAAATAAACATTAAAAAAAAATAAAAAAATATATATTTATTTATTTTTGAGAGAGAGAACACGCACTTGAGTGAGGGAGGGACAATGAGAGAGGGGGACAGAGGATCCAAAGCAGGCTCTGTGCTGACAGCAGAGAGCCTCATCATGTGGGGCTTGAACTCCCTGTGAAATGATGACCTGAGCCAAAGTCTGATGCTTAATCAACTTAGCTAGTCAGGCACCCCTGGGGGACTTTTTTGTTGTTGTTTAAGCCACCCAGTCTGTGGTGTTTGTTATGGCAGCCTCAGCTTACTTACGCCCACTCCAACCCAGGAAATTGTCTCCTACAGTGGGGCAAGGATTCCTATTGTCTCCTTCTCCCCACTGCCCCCTGCCTCTTTCTCTTTGTCTCATCCCATCAACCTAGAACAAGGTTTGACCCATAGTAACCACCTAGATACCTGCTAAATGAATGAAGAGGATCTGAGCGGTTTTATTTTGGTTTTAATTTGAGAATGTCTGCTAAGGTATGCCTAAGTTATTGCATCAAAGAAGCCTAAATAGGATAAAGTTTGTCTTTCGAACAGATCTCTGTCTCTGGTTGTCTCAGGGCAAATGGGTAGGCTCCATTATACTTAATGTACTAATATACTCTTCCATTTTTGATTCAGAATGGCTGCTCTTGTTCCTACCGTCTCATCTGTATCCTAACCAACAGGAAGAAGGAAATGACTATTAATGTTGCATTCATATATCTTAAAAATCTGACGTGTGTTGGCATGCAAAGTTTCCCTTCATATTTGATAGGTCAGAAAGTCACATGACTTATGAAACTGCAAGAAGAGCTGGGAAATACAGTCTTGGGTCAGGTGGCCATATGCTGAGCTAAAACTATTAAAGGAAGGAGGGGAGAATGAATATTGGAATGTAGTTACTCTGCCACAGTATAGGAAAATGTATTTTCAGTATAGGAAAATGTATTTTGAGTTCCTAAATGCTGCCTTTTAAATATTTTACTTTAAAAATCAAAAGAAAGGATAACTAAAGTTACTTTCTTGTGTGCCTTAAATTTTGAGTGATGAGAGAATTTGACTCATAGTCCAGAAATCGTATTCTTGAAACATTTAAGCCATATTCTATTTGTACATGTGGATTTCTTTTTATGCCTCAAGATGAGAAAAGGATGGCTATATAAAGGGAATGAGGAAAAATTAGCAAATTATGTGGTAGTAATCACTAGAAGAACTAGAAATAAAATAGTTTCAAATGGTTGCCTTTGGAAGTAAAGGAGATGTGACATAAAAGTATTCCTTTTATTATATGTCCTTCTGTACTATGGCTTCTTAAAGATCATGTGCCTGAACTGTTTTAATGCAAATTAGACTGTTTAAAGAATAGGATTTTATAAAAATGAAGATAGAAAGTATAAACTAAAATAGGCAATGAGAAGAATACTTAAAATCAATAAAATGGCAAGTTCAGAAAGTATGTTTTACACTTTATCTGTCTTTATCTTGAGGATGAAACCCAAGAGCGTACAGGAAGCTTGATGATCCAGGGCTTTTTAATGAACGATGTGCTATAGGGACTAAGAATGTAATGTCACCTGATTGATCCCTGTGGTGGTTACGTGAAGATGGGTCCCTCAGGGAGCTAGGATCTATTTTTGTTCACAGCAACTTTCAAGACTTTTCTGTCCACCCCATTCTTCCATTTTAGGAGTGTGATACCCTCATTTTTGACAAAGCATTTAGATTTAAGGAAGGTAATCCAAATATGAGCCCTGGGTCTTGGTCATATGTAAACACTAAATTGCAAGTAGTGAGTGGTAGAAAGACTAAGGTCTGTGTGAGGCTGTCATTCCTGAGCTGTCTTCTGCACCAGGGTGGCTGAGAGGCTTCTTGGAGGCATTCATAGAGACATCCTTTCTTCCTGACCAAAGTGAGTTCCTCCCACCTCCACTTTCATTGCTCTCATATTATAGTGAGCCCTGCCACAAGACAGGTATCGCCGTGCTGGTGAGTGTTAAGGTGCTAGCCCATGGTCACCTGGTTGTCTTCAGACCCATGGAAGGCTTTTCTTTTTGGGCCAGTCAAACCTGGTGTGAATCCAGTAGTTCCATTTTACCTGCTAAGCCAACTTGGGCAACTTCTAACCCCTCCGGCTCTGGGTTCATGCCTGTGCAACGTGGACTCTCCTAGGATGGCTAGAAGCTCAGGTGAGAAAATGCATACTCTGGCTGTGTCATCGAGGGGTCATATTAAATGTAAATTTTCTGGGCGCCTGGGTGGCTCAGTCTGTTAAGTGTCTGACTCTTGATTTCAGCTCAGGTCATGATCTCACAGTTTGTAAGCTCGAGCCCCACGTCGGGCTCTGCACTGACAGGAACCTGCTTGGGATTTGCTCTCTCCCTCCCTCTCTCTCTCTCTCTCTGCCTCTCCCCTTCTTTCTCTCTCTGTCTCTCAAAATAAATAAGTAAACTTAAAAAAAAATGTAAGTTTTCATCCTGGCTGCATGGCACCTGGAGATCTTTGAAGAAAACTACCTGCCTGACTTCAGATTGACCAAACAGAAAACTTTGGAGGTGGGGGAAGTTGAGGGACAGTAGTATTAAAAACAAGAAGAAAACACACCCATACAGCTTTTCCTAGGAGCTGGCTGGAGAAACACTGCCATAGAAGATAAAATGCACCTGCGCCTGTGGGGCCTGGATGGATCAGGAGGCACAAATCAACCAGAATTCAAAAGTCTTCAACTATTCGCCTGTGCTTCAAACTGACGGGGTCTCAGTAGGCTCCTGTTTATTTCACCACATGATTGAGTGTCTGTGACTGAGTTCCACTGAGAAAATCGCTGTTTGCTGTTACATCTTCTCTCCTGAAGGCCCCGCAAAAAATGTCTCCATGCCTGTGTAGCTACCGCATGAACATACCGGTTCTGTTTTCAGGGGTTCGTTAGTCTCCAGGAAGAAAAACCCAGACTTTGTGATCTGACCTAAGTCAGCTTGACCGATGAGGGCTCTTTTGACAAATACTCCAGCCCCCAGTGATCATAGATAGGTAGGTGTTACAGATCTCTTCCTCCAAACCCCATCCAAGATGACAGGTTACAAGGCAGTCAAACACATAATAGTAAGAAGGCACAAAAGTGGGGGCTCCCCAATCCGTTCCTATACACTGAGTGAAGCCTGCCACCTACACTTGGGCATTTTAATGCACCCTTTGCTTTACTGGTTCACTGTGAAGTCAGTGTGGGGATAATCCAAGGGCAAAGCCAGCCGAATTTACAGTTTGGTCAGGCAACAGAACACCCATTAAGTGTGTACTGGGGGAGGCACAGGAATGCGTGGTTTTAGACCCTAAGAATTACTGCAAGTTACTAGGCTGCTGAACCTATCATGTTTTTCTTCTCATGCCCATCATTCTTGAGACTCCATGAAATTATTTCTAGCCAACCACCCAACTGACCTCTAACTGATTGCTCCATTGATAAATTATTTCCAATAGTGTGTATTTTTCGTTGGTGAAATGAGTCATGTTTGAGAAATACAGGTGGGTTAGAAATACTACATAGGCACTCCTGCCTTGCATGCAAAGGGTTATGACAGGGGTCACCAACTTTTTACGAAAAGGGTCAGATAAAAAATATTTCAGGCTTTGAGGGCCATCTAGTTGATATTGCAACTGTTCAGCTTGGCTATGGTGGCATGAAAGTCACCACAGTCAATATGTAAATAGTTCTTTTGTAATAAGATTATAGTTACGTTAGGTTGTTCACTCATGGTATAGAAGAATCTGGCAAGTTCAGGATCTTGTTTACTTTGGAACAATGGAAGCACCTGATTCTTCTATCCCTGAGTGTTGCCTTACGTAGGGGATTCTGTTCTGTGATATCAGACATCCGGAAGGCTAGCTGCAAGAACATGTTTGTATTTTCCTTGTGTGTGACTTCTGTGTGAGGACAGAGAGCTGAGACCTCAGTAGGCAAACAAGAGCTGGCTGTGGGACTTGGTGGGGGCTGTTGTTCCTTGTCAAACTCCATGTAACGGCAGGGGAATGGAGAGGACACCTGTGGCCTTCTCTCCCTTTGAATCAGAGGAGGCCACCATTTGCCAACAAGAATGCAGTGATTGTCAATGACCCAGTTGGCTTAAGTCTGTGTGTAACTGTCACTCAGGCAAAATGACCTGGCCTACTACATGGCTTTCAGTTCATCTTGATCCTGGAAGCTGGCCTTTCTGCGTTGGTCGTAATTACATGGATTAAAACAGTTAAAACATTTTCTTCTCTTTGTATATAAAATTGATTAAGTGTGTGTGTGTGTGTGTGTGTGTGTGTATGCACATAGCATAAAAGTAACCATTTTAACCACTGTTTATTTATTTTTATTTATTTATTTATTTATTTTTATTTATTTTTGGGACAGAGAGAGACAGAGCATGAACGGGGGAGGGGCAGAGAGAGAGGGAGACACAGAATCGGAAACAGGCTCCAGGCTCCAAGCCATCAGCCCAGAGCCTGACGCGGGGCTCGAACTCACAGACCGCGAGATCGTGACCTGGCTGAAGTCGGACGCTTAACTGACTGCGCCACCCAGGCGCCCCTGTTTATTTTTTTTTTAAGTTTATTTGGAGAGAGAGAGAGAGATAGAACATAAGTGGGGGAGGGGCAGAGAGGAAGAGAGAGTATTCCAAGCAGACACCACACTTTTAGTGCGGAGCCCCATGTGGAGCTCAAACCCACAAACTGTGAAGTCATGACCTGAGCTGAAACTAAGAGGTGCTTGACTGACTGAGCCACCCAGGCGTTTGTCTTTTTGTGACTGGCTTATTTTACTTGGCATAATGTCTTCAGGTTGATGCAAATTGTAGCATGTATCAGAATTTCTTTCTTTTTTAAGGCTGAAGAATATTCTAGTGTATGTGCAGACCACATTTTGTTTATCCATTCATGCGTCAGTGGTCGTTTGGATGGTTTCTAGTTTTTGACTGTTGTGAACAGTGCTGCTATGAATATTGCTGTACAGATAACTCTGTGAGCTCCTGCTTTCAATACTTTGGGGGTACATACCCAGAAGTGGAATTGTGGGATCATACTATGATTCTATGTTGAAAGTTTTTTTTCTTTAATTTTTTTTCACATTTATTTATTTTTGAGAGAGTAAGACAGAACATGATCAGGGGAGGGGCAGAGAGAGAGAGAGAAAGAGCAGGGACATAGATTCTGAAGCAGGATCCAGGCTCCGAGCTGTCAGCACAGAGCCTGCCGTGTGGCTTAAACTTACAGACTGTGAGATCATGACCCGAGCTGAAGTCGGATGCTTAACCGACTGAGCCATCCATGTACCCCTCTGTGCTGAAAGTTTTGAGCCACCATACTGTTTCCCCAATGTCTGCATCATTTTACATTCCTACCTGCAATGTATAAGGCTGCTAATTACTCCACATCCTCTCCAACATTTGTTATGGTCTGTTTTTTTTTTTTTTTTTTAATAATAGCCCCACTAATGCACATGAAGTATAATATCATGTGGTTTTGATTTGCATTTCCCTAATGACTAGTGATGTTGGGCATCTTTTCATGTGCTTATTGGACATTTGGAGAAATAACTATTTTTTTGAGACATAACTATTTAAATACATTGCCTAATTTTTAAAGTTTATTTAATTATTTTGAGAGCGAGCGAGCGAGAGCTTGAGCAGGGGAGGGGCAGAGAGAGAGAGGGAAAGAGAGAATCCCAAGCAGGCTCTGTGCTGTCAGTGTAGAGCCTGATATAGGTCTCAGTCTCACAAACCCTGAGATCATGACCTGAGCTGAAATCAAGAGTCGGACATTTAACCAACGGAGCTAATAAAGCACTCTGAAAAGTTTTTATTTATTCCAGTTAGTTAACATACAGTTAATATTAGTTTCAGGTATACAATATAGATATTCAACACTTCTGTATACCACCCAGTGGTCATCACAAGTGCGTTCTCTTAATCCCCATCACCTATGTCACCCACCCCTCTACCTACCTCCCTTCTGGTAACCATCAGTTTGTTCTCTATAGTTAAGAGTCTGTTTCTTGGTTTGCTTTTCTCTCTTTTTTTCCCTTTGCATATTTGTTTTGTTTCTTAAATTCCACATGTGAATGAAATCATATGGTATTTGTCTTTCTCTGAGCATAATGCTCTCTGGCTCCATCCATGTCCTTGGAAATGGCAAGATTTCATTCTTTTTTATGGGTGAGTAGTAATTCCATTTTTCCACCTATCTATCATCTATCTATGTATCTATCACATCTTCTTTATATATTCATCAGTCAGTGGACCCTTGGGCTATTTCCATAATTGAGCTTTTGTGGATAATGCTCCTCTAAACATTGGGGTGCACGTATCCCTTCAAATTAGTATTTTTGTATTCTTTGGGTAAATACCAAGTAGTGTGCTTCCTGGATCCTATCTCCTACATGATTTTTAAACTGTGTTTCCCAAAGTGGTTCCTTGGAACACTGGTTTTGCAACATCTTAAATGGGCTTTTTGAGTAAAAAGGGTTCTGAGACCAAATACTAATGGTATGCTTTGGGTTCAATAAAGCCTAAACTTTTTTTTTTGCTTGTGAAATGCTTGGAACATTAATGCACTAATACATACATAGTAAACCTCTGAGTCAGAGAGTATGAAATATATTTCTCAAGCTTAACTGACCACAGAGCTCTTTTTATGTAGAAAAATTTGCAGGACTAGTCTTTGCTGAAGAGGATGTAGGGAATGCTGTACTAGCTTATTTGCTTTGTCACTGGTTGTCAGTTTTTTTGTTTTACTACATGCCTGTGCTCTGTTCTTAGGATCAGCATACTCATGGCTGATGGCTTCCCTCACTGTTTTCTCCCTTTTGCTCACCTGTTCTAGTCAATGGGCAAATCTTGATTCTTCCTCCCTAAAGAGAACTTGAACCCATCCTCTTTACTTTATTTTCCCAGTCCTTAGTATGGTTGCTTGTACTTCTACAAACTGTCTGAATGGGTCTTGCTCTATACCAAGCTACCAGAATGGTCTTTTGAAAACGTAAATTAGGGGCGCCTGGGCGGCTCAGTCGGTTAAGCGTCCGACTTCAGGTCAGGTCACGATCTCGCGGTCTGTGAGTTCGAGCCCCGCGTCGGGCTCTGTGCTGACAGCTCAGAGCCTGGAGCCTGTTTCAGATTCTGTGTCTCCCTCTCTCTGACCCTTCCCCATTCATGCTCTGTCTCTCTCTGTCTCAAAAATAAATAAACAACAACAACAAAAAGAAAACGTAAATTAGATAAAGTCATGCCCTTACTTAAATTCTGTATTATTAGTCAGCCCTGGTGTGTAGGTCATTTTGAGCTGTACTGGAAAATGATATTCAAGTACCAAACTTAGTGATGTCTTCTTTTTAATAAAATTCAAGTATAATTAACGTACAATGTTAAATTAGCTTCAGGTGTACAATATGATTCAACAATTCTATACATTCCTCAGGGCTCATTATAAGTGTAGTCTTAATCCCCTTCATCTATCCCTCCGTGCCCCCCCCCCCCACCCACCGCATAGCACCCTTCTGGCACCCACTAGATTGTTCTCTGTAGTCGAGTCTTGCTTTTTTGTTTGTCTCTTTTTTTCTTTGTTCATTTGTTTCTGATATTCCACATATGTGTGAAATCATATGGTATCTGTTTTTCTCTGATGAATTCATTTCACTTAGCATTATACCTTCTAGATCCATCTATGTTATTGAAAATGGCAAGATTTCATTCTTTTTATGGCTGAGTAATATTTTCTTTGTGTGTGTGTGTATTATATATATATATATATATACACTACATTAAAAATTTTAATGTTTATTTTTGATAGAGAAACAGAGCATGAGTGGGGGGAGGGCAGAGAGAGTGAGAAGGAGACACAGAATCTGAAGCAGGCTCCATGCTCTGAGCTGTCAGCACAGAGCATGATGTGGGGCTCGAAACCACTGACAGTGAGATCCTGACCTCAGCCAAAGTTGGACACTTAACTGACTGAGCTACCCAGGCGCCCCACTACTGTGTGTATATGTATGTATGTATGTGGATGTATGTATGTATGTATGTGTGTGTATATATATATATATATATATATATATATATATTTTTTTTTTTTTTTTTTTTTTTTTTTTGAGAGAGAGTGAGTGAGTGCGGGTGCACGTGTGTACGAGTGGGAGAGGGGCAGAGGGAGAGTAGGGAGATAATCCCAAGCAGGCTCCACACCCAGCAGGGAGCTGGACATAGGGCTTGATCGCACAACTGTGAGATCATGATATGAGCCAAAATCAAGAGTTGGATACTTAACCAAATGAGCCACTCAGGCATCCCTATACCACTTCTTCTTTATTTACTCATCTATGCATGGATGCTTGGGTTACTTCCATAATTTGACTGTAATAAATAATACTGCTATAGACATAGGGGTGTGTATAGCCTCTTGAATTAGTGTTTTCATTTCCTTTGGGTAAATACCCAGTAGTAGAATTACTCGATCCTATGCTAGTTCTGTTTATAATTTTGTGAGGAACTTCCTTATTGTTATCCACAGCAGCTACACCGGCTTTCATTTCCACCAGCAGTGCACGGTTTCCTTTTTCTCCATGTCCTCACCAACACTTGTTATTTCTTGTGTTTTTAATATTAGCCATTCTGACAGGTGTGAGGTGGTATCTTACGGTGGTTTGGATGCATATTTGCCTGATGATGAGTGATGCTGAGCATCTTTTCATGTGTCTGTTGGCCATCTGGATGTCGTCTTTGGAGAGATGTCTGTTCATGTCTTCTACCCATTTTTTAATTTGCTTATTTGTTAGTGATGTCTCCTTTAAAAAAGTAAATTAGAGCAGATTCACAGTTATTTCTGGTCTTTTCTTGCAATAGCTTGCATTCTTCTTGAAGGAGAGAAAACAGTACTTTCCTCAGAGGTGGTTAGAGGGGTATGATACCAGTTTCCTGTAATCCACAGTCTAATGTCTCTGTACCACAGGAACCACTGCTACTGTTGAACAGTTTAAGTTACGTGGCAATTGTTGTTTATTGCAATGATTTCTTCGTGGTGTTTCTTGAGTACTGTTAAAATCTGATGAGACTTTTGAGTGCTATAGAAGAAAAACAGATTATCCTGCTTACCAGTGGTTCTCAACAGGGCTCAGTATTCCCTGTAGCCCTGAAGGCATTTGGAATGAAAATGAGAGTTGGGAATGTCCTCACTTCTCTGGGTGCTACTGGCATTGAGTGCTCTGCTGTCCACAATGAAAGCTGTCCTGCCCTGCATAGGACAGTTCCGCACATAGAGAATTGTCCAGTGTCAAATGTCCTCATTAAACTATTGGTCGTCAAAATGCAAACTTTAGCACTGTGTGTGGTACCTCGTCAAACCTATCTCCTGACTGTGTTCTCAGCATAACACACACACCCTCCATTTATGCTCCCTGCTCTTCTCCAACATGTGATACCTTCCTGAGCAAGTGAAACTTAATGTGTTCTTTCCTCCATCTGGAATGCTGTTCTATCTTTGACTAGTTAATAAACTCTTCCTTCTGAGCCTCTTTCCATCTCTGACCCTTTCTGCTCAGAGGGAGAGTTAGTTGCTATTGCCCTATGTTCCGCAGCACCCAGAGTGCCTCAGGTAGTCACCGGGGATGACACAAGTATGTTATTTCTTCTCTGGGAATACGGTAGGATGATATTTCCCTGCCCCTCCTTAAATTAAGCACAAATGACTTGCTTTGGCCAATGAAGTATAAGCAGAATGGCTTTGTGTAACTTCCATGTGGACACTTCAAGAGGAAGTCATATTCTGCCATTTTCTCTTTCTGTCTGCTCTGGCAGCCAGGAGCAGGGTGGACAGTGGCTGCTCTGACCCTAGACCTTGGAATAAGGAGGATGAGAAGCAGAGCTCTCTACCAGTCCCAGTTGACATGTAACATGAACAAGAAATAAGCTGTGGGGTTGTAAGTCTCTGAAATGCTGAGGTTGCTGGTTACTACAGCATGACCATGCTCAGACTGCCTGAATGACCCCTCTATTCTAACACTTATCACATGGTATTGTTACTGTGTTTTTTGTTTGTTTGTTTGTTTTTGTTTTTAACCAAATAAATATCCCCAGTAGGCTGTGGGCTTCTTTCTGGTAGCGACTGTGTTGTTTTGTTCTGGTGTTGTTACCTTTGCAAAGTAACAAGTTATAGTAAGTATTCCTGTGTAATAAATTAAGTTACCACTTAGTAGCTTAGAACAATAAGATTTTTTGACCCTCATGGCTCCATGGGTCAGGAATTTGGGAGCCGTTTGGCTGGGTAGTTCTGGCTCAGAGTCACTTATGGGGTCACAATCAAGATGTCAGTTGAAGGCTTGCTCGGGCCTGAAGGATCCACATCCAAGGTTGCTCACACATATGGCTGGCAAGATGGTGGGAGGCCTTTGTGAGAGGCCTCGATTCTTTCCCATGTGGCCTTGCAACATGGTAGTGATGCCAGTGATCTAAGAGGGAGGAAGATTGAAGCAACAGTGTCCTTAATGAGTTAGCCTCAAAAGTCACTTCTGCTCGGGGTACTTGGGTGGCTTAGTCAGCTAAGCATCTGATTTTCGCTCAGGTCATGATATAGTGGTTCGTGAATTCAAGCCCCGCATTGAGCTCTGTGCTGACAGTGCAGAGCCTGGAGCCTGCTTCGGATTCTGTGTCTCCATCTCTCTCTGCCCCTCCCCCACTTGCAATCTGTCTCTCTCTCTCTCTCTCAAGAATAAATAAATGTTAAAGAAATTAAAAAAGTCTTCTGCCGAATTTATGTGTTCCAAGTTATTCACCAAGTGTGGCCCACATTCCGGAGGAGAATTAGCTTTCACCTCCTTTTGAAGAAAAGGATGTTGCTATGTTCTGGACATTTGTGTAAACCTGAATTCAGGGTTGAAATCCTCACCCCCAGAGATGATGGTATTAGAAGGTGGGGCCTCTGGAAGTGCTTAGGTCATGAAGTGGGGGAGCTCTAGTGGATGGGATTAGTACTCTTATAAAAGAGACCCACAGAGATCCCTTCCCCCTTTCACCACGTGGGGACACAGTGAGATGTGTCAGCTCTGAACCGGGAAGCAGGCTGTCACCAGAATGTGTGCGACCATGACATCACTTTGATCTTGGACTTCCAGCCTCCTGAACTAGGAGAAATAATTTTATAAGCTGTGCAGTTTTGTGGCATTTTGTTCTTGTAACTTGAACAGACTAAGACAAATGTCAAGAATATCTGTGGCCATGCTTGAAAACTACCTCAGTGCACATAATGGGCCCTCAGTAACCACATCCTGAAGGAAGGACCCACTATTTTCATTCATTCTGCTGGGAAAGGCCTCAGCTACTTTCCTCATGTCCTTTAAGTTCAAGTTTTCTCCCCTTCAATTAGCCTTTATTTCAAACTCCATCCCATAGTTTCTTCAGTTAATTTCTGCCCTAGAGAATGAATTATGTATAACCAGTATCTGACAATTTTTTTTCAGTGTGCCTGAGGATCTTAAAATAGTAAGAGAGCTAAGTCTCACCAGCCTTGTAAATTAGACGCCTCAAAAATTGTCATAGGAAAGTAACTTGAAATTTTGTCCTTTCCACATGTTGCCAAAACCACCTTTATCTTGTTATTAGAGGATTCTTCCAAACTGGCAATTAGATTTGGGATTCCATCAGACCCACTTGTAACTCTGAAGAGTATCCTTTTCCTCATCTGTGGTGTTTTTGGACAAAGCCCTGGCTGGTCTCCTTAGCCAGGTCAGCCCTGTCAGTGTTAGGCTTACTTGTGATTCTGGGTAGCAATTCTTTTAGCTGCACAGATGTATTGACCAGAGCTAATGGAATGTAACCTTGTATTTCTCATAGGAGCAGTGGTTCACTATTCACCAACTCCACCTTATGTTTATAGAACTTAACTGCCACAAAGAATCAGAAATGACTGTGTCTACTCCTCAAGGCCCCCTTTTAACAGTGTTCCTTTGCAATTATTCAAGAACTTCAGGGCCAGGACCAGTTGCCTAATGTGTGGGGCTCAGTGCAAAATGAAAATAGAGAAATTTAAGAATATAAGAATTCTAAAATGAGCATCAAAATCAAGCAAAGAGGGCCCTCTGTGACTGCATGCATCACATGCCCACCAAGCTGGCTCTACTCATGGATTTATTCAAGCCAAAAGACACCTCTAACCACCAGGCTGGGATGAAAGAATCTGATGGGCTCACCACAGTAGTTGATTTGGGTGGCCAGTGGTGTCATAGTTGAAGGTGAAGGCTGCATGGTTCAAAGGACCCTGCTTGTCCCCTACTGTATGATGGCCTTGTTGGTTGAGACCCTGCCCAGGATGCCATGTTCCTATTCGTAGAGCTCCTATTCCATGATTTGTTACCAAATCACAAACCCTGTGAGAGGGCAGCCAGCTCTTACAGTGTGGCATGCCAGCCCAGGTTTCTCCTTTTTGAAGCTCCCTTTGAGGCCTTAGTTGGGAGAACTCAGCCGTCCCTGTCCACCCTGATGGGTTTCTACAGCTTTAATTTTTGGGAGAGTAGAAGCTCCTAATATTTTCATCCTGGAAGTTCCTAGCTCTTGATGTCGATTTACCTTTTCTCATCCCAGGGGTTTATGTAGCAAGAGGGTGGGACAACTTTGCTAACCTAAAGGACCAATAAATTCATCCCTTCAAAGTGTGAAAGCACAGCAATGTTGGCTGCATATGAAGAGGCTACTTAAGTGTCCTTACATAGAGCAAGGACACTTGCTCTAAGGGTCTTTCTAGCTTTCTGGGCCAGCCTTTAGAGTAGCTGTGAAGAATTCAAGTAGAAAGGTCACATATAGTTATATCTTTATTTGGTTTGGCCTGCCAAGATTTTTTTTTTTAAGTTTGTTCATATATTAGAGACAGAGAGACAGAGAGAGAAGTAGTGGAGGAGGGGCAGAGAGAAGAAGTGGAGGAGGGGCAGAGAGAGGAGATAGAGAATCCTAAGCAGCCTCTGCACTGCCAGCGCAGAGCCCAACACAGAGCTTGGACCCATGAACCATGCAACCAAGAGTTGGACGTTTAACTGGTTGAGCCACCCAGGCGCCCCCAATTTTTTTTTTTTTTTTTTGGTAAAATTTCAAACTAGTTGCCAACATTTAAGTTGGGAAATTTCCAAACAAGTCCAATTTCAGTCTCTTTGGGAAAACCTGTATATTTGAAAACACTAGGCTTACATTCTCATATCTGCCATTGGCAGAGCAGATAGCAGCTTCTCCTATACACGAAGAACAACTGTCTTTCCTCTTCCACAGCCGTGTGTGCCCAGTCCTTCCCCTCACCTGCCTGATCTGTGTGGGGACGACTGGCAGTGACTGCTCAGAGCCTACTGGAGCCCAGCTGGTGCCAGTTGTTAAATATTTCGAATATCACCCTTGCCTGGAGCCATTTGAGTTGCTAACCCTGCTTGGCAGAGAAGCAGCTGTCAGCTTCTTGCTAAAAAACAAATTTAAATTCTGACTCCAGGGTCACTCTGTTACACTGATTAATCTGTTAGATTGTCAGTATTCTCCACTATTTCATTTATTCGGAGCAGAGCTTCGAGATGAAATCTAGAGGAATTCAGAAAGTCTGGCCATGTCTGTGCTGATGGAGTGGGTGCCCTGGGAAGCCAATTTGCATGAGGGCTGAGGCCCCTCCTGGAAGACAATTCATCCTGATGAAATGAGGATCCAGGTACTAGAACCTGACCTTGTTAGAGGAACTCACTTGTCAGATAATGGCATGAAGTCTGACATCCTGATTTCTCTGCATCTAGCCTTCACTGGCTCCTCTCTGCAGCCTTACAGAGCAGAGCAACAAGTTAAAAGGGGAGCAGTGTTTCTCTACAAACTCTGGGGTATTCCCCTAACAGAATTGAGTCAAAGGGGGTAAAGAGACATTTCCTATCCCTTCCCCAGGGCCCTTGCCACTCTATGAACACACCTGTACTTTATTGGCAGGGCCCTGCGGATCTTCAGTGCTCTGTGGGAGGAGAAGTGTGGGCCAGTCTTGGTGGTTTGGGGTCCTAACAATCACCCCAACACCCTTCCAGATCCTTAAACTTTTGCACACAGACGTAATGAGCCAAAGGGGTTCAAGTCCAGAAGCTGAGAGGATGGCAGCATGGTTATGTTGCCTGTAATTTTCTCAAAATATTTTAATGGAGATGGCGGTATGTGTGCATGTGTAAGTTAAATTTGATGTATACCCTAGGGGCTGTTGGTTAACGTTTCACGTTTTCTTAATCTGGTTACTTATTTCTGCATAACCCGCCTCCAAATTTAGTGGGTTAGGATGCAGTATATTAATATTTCTCTTGGTTCTGTGTCTGGATAGCTCAGCTGGTAGTTCTCAACGGGAATCTTTCATGTGGTTGCGGCCTGATGGTGGCTGGGGCTGCTGGCATCCGAAGCCTCATCTGGGCTGGATGTCCAAAGTAGTTTCTTTTCCTCATGTGCCTGACCCTGGGGCAGGGATGGCTGTCACAGCTGGGGGCTAGCTGGGCATCTCCTGTCTGTGATCTCTCCACCTGGCTCGCGGGGGCTTCCTCACAGCATGGCAATGTTGGGGTAGCCAGACTTCCCAGAGAGTGTCCCAAGAGACTGATGAATCTGTGACGGTTCTTACCATACCACTTACTCTTGGAAGCCATGTTACATCACTTCTGTCACCAGGCTGACTGGGATGGTTAGTTTGATGCGTCCACGTGGCTGGGCCTTGGTAACCAGATATTTGCTCTGATATTATTCTAGATGTTTCATGAAGGTATTGTTTAGATGATTTAAACATTTAAATCAATAGACTGAGTGAAACAGATTGCCCTTCCTAATGTGGGTGGGCCTCATGAAATGACTTGAAGGTCTTACTAGAAAAACACAGACCTCTCCTGAAGAAGAGGGAATTCTGCTAGCAGATGGTTTTTGGATGTATGCACTATCAACTCTTCCGTGGGTATCCAGCCTGATGGCTTCCCCTGCAGATTTTGGGTTGGCCAGGCATGACAGAGAGAAAGAATGACAAATTGTGAGGCGATTCCCTAAAATCTCTCTAGCTCTGTTTCCTGTTACTTCTCTTTTTCGCCCTTGACTAACAGTGCCCTAGTTTTAGAGGGAGGAGCATCCAAGAAAATGTTCAGTCACCCTTACTTTATTACAGTTCTGATCTGAAATTCCCACTCTGGGGTTGGTTACTTGTATAGAAGTCATAATTTATCAATGGTCGAATGAGTGGTGTTAAAGATGTTTGGTTGGCTAGAAACACTCTATAGGCACCACAGTGTTTGAGCCAAGAAGATTAAAAAAATGACAAGCCTAATATGGCAGCACCTGCTCTTGGTCTAGGAAGTTATTTAGCTCTGTGTCCCCCACTTACCAGAGGCACCTGCTGCTTGATCTGATGAAAGAGGTTATAAGTGAATGAAATTCTTTGATAAGCTTCTTGTTGAAAAGCCCAAGGGTAGAGCACCAAATATCCCTGAGCTCACAGGATAATTTGTATGATTATTTTGAGCCAGCCTGTTTCGAGAAATGATTATACAAATGGAAACATCTGGTCCAAGGTTTGCTTTTGTTATAACATGGCCCACAACAGTGAACCATGGAGGAGCTGTATAGCTCCCACCTACCTCCAACTGTTGGATGTGACCACCACTGGCTCCCCCAAATCTGTCAGTGTTGACTGGCCAAATGGGCTTAGGTCATTTTGCACCATGGACTATTCTCTCCCTCTCTAAACAAGGACTTTGGGATTCATATGACTTGGATTTGCATATTGAGTTGCAGGCTGAAGAACTGAGAAAGTGCAGTCTTGGCCAAACTGGCCAGCATCCGACTCTGCTTCATCTGCATACTGGAAGGAGCATGTGTCATGCTTTCAAAGGGCGGGTGGCTGTTGCTGTCCTTGTTCAGTGCAGTGCACTGCCCTAGGCAAAGGTGGTCCACTGGGTGTCAGCTGACCCCATCTCACCAATCATATTCATTACTCCTCGTTCCATGACCAGTAGCTAGAGAGGACTTACAGAGCTTACTCTACTGCTGTGCCTTTCAGGGAAGGAGGGAGAAATCTTCTTGTGGAAATAGGAAGATGGAGAAAGGGATATTCCAACCAAGGGATTAAAGATTCCTCCTGCTAATCCCAGATGCAAATACAGAGAGATGGTGGGGTTCTGTATGAACAGTGTGGACATGAGGCACTGACATCAATGTTATTACTGTGACACTGTCCTTAGGCTGGTAATGGCTGGCAAGAGCCTTCTTTTATCCATAGGTATTTGTCTCCCTAAGTCGACATTTCTCACGAACTGCTCTTTCTTTAGCCACTTAACACCAGTTTGGTGCTCTGTACTGTATTTGTGGCCAACCACAGTATTTTCTTGAGTTAAAGAGTTCAGCAATAGGAACTCAGGGCTGACTATGGGTAGGTCTGGCAAGAACATTTGGAAGGTTCCAGGCATCACTTGCAAACTTTAATAATGTCCAGATAGGCACAGGCCTTACATTTTTAATTACGTATTTATAAAATAAAATTAAGTGTATTTAAAGTATATAACATAATGATTTGATACATAGACACACATAGTAAAATGACTCCTTTAGTCAAGCCAATTAGTAACCTCTCACATACTTTTTGGTGCATGATGAGAACACCTAAAATGTGTTTTAGCAAATGTCTCGTATTCAGTACAGTGTTACTAATTGTGCTCATCATGCTGTACATTGTATGTCTAGATGTATTTATCCAACATAACTCCAACTTGGTACCCTTTGGCCAACATCTCTCCATTGGCCCCCCCCAGCCCTCAGCCCCTGGTTGCTACCATTCTATTCCCTGCTTCTATGGATTGGGCTTCTGTAGATTCCACCTGTAAGAGATGATGCAGGCTTTGTTCTTTCTATGTCTGGCTCCTTTTGCTCAGCATTATGTCATGCAGGTTCATCCATGTCACGTGCAACAATGTGAAGGACTCTCCTTTCAAATGAAAGGCAACTTGCCAGCTTGGAGGGTGGCTTTAACATTTTTATTATGTTTTTGAGTTCTTGGAGTTAGAGAATGAGGCATGGTGGATCTTTCCTGTTTGCATACATTGCATTCCTTCTCTGCACTCTGTGGTCTAGGGGGCTGGCCCATCTGAACCACACCAGTGGTGTCCCTTGCTTATGGCATCTGGCTGGGAGCAGCTGTGGGGAGCTCCTGCAGTGAAGTCAGGCTATTTCTTTCTTTTTTTATTGTTAAATTTTTATTAAAAAATGTTTTTAAATGTTTATTCATCATAGAGCGTGAGTGGGAGAAGGGCAGAGAGAGACAGAGACACAGAATCCCAGGTAGGCTCTAGGCTCTGAGCTGTCAGCACAGAGCTCAGTGCGGGGCTCAAACCCACGAGCCATGAGATCATGACCTAAAGTTGGATGCCGACTGAGCCACCCAGGCACCCCCAGACTATTTACTTCTCACGGCATCTTGTACCTGCAGCTCTCAGCTGTGTATGGGGCACCCTCGCTTCAGGCTTTGTGTGCCTCCATGTCTCTCTCCCGCTCCCTGCCTCTCCCCTGCTGATCCCACAGTGTGCTGCTCCCTATTTTGCCCCTTCACGCCTTCGGTAATAGCCTTTCTCTACCCCCTCCCCACATCTTTGTAAATAGTTTGCATGTTAAACTCCCCTTGCATTAATTACTTGAACTGAGTGTATCATCTATTTCCTGCCTGGATGCTGACTCATACTCTATCTAGGTCAGTGGTTCTCATCTGGGGGCTATTTTTGTCCAGGGGATATTTGGGAATGTGTGGAGACATTTTTTGGTTGTCACAAACTGGGGGAGGGGGTGCCGTTGGCATCTAGCTGGTAGAGGCCAGGAATGCTGCCAAATGGCCCACAGTGCCCAGGCCAGCCTTGTGACAGACTTACCAGTCCCCACATGTCAGCAGTGATGTGCTGGGAGACACTGCTCTGCGGGTTAACTCTCGTGTCTGCTCTACACCTATGAACTCAACACACGTTTACAAACCACATATGAAAACTGTAAAACCAATGAAATTTTAATTAACAATGTTAACTGAAAGTTAAGGATGCAGTTGTTCCCCTGACATGAAACTGGCACTCACAACAGGATGTGGTCCCGATCGCTTGGGTCCTCGTTGTGTGTGCGTCTGGTGTGTCTGGACGCCCGAGCTGGGGTAACTCCCTCCCCGCGGCACGTCTCTCTGCTCCTGCTACTAGGAGACCTTTGCTCCTAGGGTTCACAGTGGAGTTTATTGGCTTTTATTTGGCAGCAATATAATTTTCATCTCAAGTCTACCATTACCATTACTATCATAAAACCTGTGTCAATTGTTGCTTTGCTAGTTGCTGCCGACATACTCCTAAATGTAATTTGCAAAGGAGAACCGTATAGCAATCCTCTGTCCTTCAGATAGTTGTAGGGATTTCATAGAAATTAAGGCAGGAGGCTCATATAACATGTTTCCCAGGGAACTCATGGGTCTCTGACAGTCTATCTTTGTGTTCCTGTGAGAGGACGCTGTTCTAGTACTGGATGGAAAATGTGAACAGACCCCTTTTCCTTCCTTGGTGATGGAGATGCAGGAAGCTTCTGCTGTGGGCAGAAGGTTTTGCAAACAGATGCGCAGCTTTCTCCTTGGCTCTTTCTGTGATGGCTCAAAGATAGAGAAGGGCCTTGCTAGTAAAACCTTATCCCCAAGCTGCACAGTGGGGGGGGGGGGGGGGGCGGTTCTCACACATTCCAATCAACATGTTTTGCTTTCTCAGCACCTGCTTTCTAAATGGGATTCCCCTGTGACAGGAGGCTAGTAACTTGAGTTTTCTCTTCATGAAAGAGATTTGTTGGATTTCCTCCTTTTTCCCCTGGCTGAGGAAGGGTGCAGGCTTCTGAAGGCTGTTGAGTGGTGCACAGAACAGACGAGCTTGGCAAAGGGCTTGTGTTCTAAATTCCGCCTGGACAATGCAAACTTTATTTCTGTATCTAATAACCTCTCTGGCTGACCATATCCATCACAGAATCTTGTGTTGCTCTTTATTTTGTTCACGTGTTAGCACCTTTTGCAAATCTAAAACAATTATGAAACCATTTAAAAACAATAATGCTTAAATGCAAACACTTAAATGTTATTAAACTGTTAGCATCTTGCTGAATTATTTCCTTATGGTTAATTACTTTATTTCTTTATAGCTTGCCATGATGGATTGCTGGTTAGTGTGGTTTTTACTCTGTAAGATAATACAGTTGCGTGCTTTGAAATGGTTAAGGTTGCCCACCACCACTTTGAAAAATGTTTGAAAGCATTTGGTGGGAAGGGGGTGGGGGGGGGAATTCCTTATTTTAATTTAGTGTTTATTTTTAAATAAATATTTAGCTGTAGTGATTTTGATGAAAAGCCCTTTACTGGCTTAATGAAGGATTTTTATGGGTCTATATAACATCAGTGTCTTAATTACTACAAATGGATAATAAACCCTTTCTCATATGTGAGAATGGGAAACACACAGAGTGAACGCCATTAGAAACAATTGGATTTTCACTTGATAATTCAGTAAAAAAAATGTAAATACTGCAAATAACAGCCCAAGGGGTAGACTCTGCAGCTCCACCAGAAACCATACAGCATAACTAATTTTTACAGAGATTTTCTCTGTGTTTTTTGGGCTGTGACAAAAGCAAAATATATATTCATGCAGGGAATGAAATCGTTGTTCATTTGGTGAGCACTAATTAATTTCTCTCTGTATGCTGGAGACATTTAATTCCTCATCATAAAAGGTCCTTGAATTTAGGAAGATGCCCAGGGAAGACTATGTGACTCCATGCAAGTAGCTGCAATGGACTAGGAGTGGTCTGGAGTCTTAGATTGCATGTGTGTGTCTTTAAGAAATTCACTTGGTTTTAGAAACTCACTTACTGCTAATACAGATTGGCCTTTGCCAGCTCAGCAAAAGGCCAATCAGAAAAAAATTTCAGAGAGGTAGTAGTTTCAGTACTTAAAGTAAGAAAATGAAGAGCCGTTGAGTAGATCTTGAATGAACTACTGAATTATCATACCCTTAATTTCCTAATCAGAGGTTTTCAAACCAGAGTGTGTCTAAGAATTACCTGCAAAACTAGGTAAAATGAAGATTAGGGACGGCACTCCAAGATAAGGACCACATGTATGGCTCATGTTTTGAAAGCATTGATTTCTTATGGGAGGTTAAACATGCCCCTTGAATTTGTTCTTTTATTTTTATTTTTTTCCCCATTACATAACATTATTTAATTTTACTCAGTTCCTAATCAAATGAACCCAAATTTCAAGTTCAAAATCTTAAAGCTTACTCATATACAGAATAGAGATGACCTCCGCTTATATGCAGAGATCATTCTAGAAAATGGAAGTTACTTTCAAAAAGTGGCATATAAGTTAAGTACATAAGTGTTTCTGTTCTTTTCTGTATAGCTCTGGTTTGAATTAAGGTAGGAGCACTGAGAATCCAGAATCTTAGTCTGTAAAAAGATAGTATCTCCAATTCCAAAAACATACTTTATAGGCTTATTATAATGAGATTTTGGTTGCATCTGTCTCTGCAATGATAGTTGATTAAAGATTTCTCACTTTGGGATTTAGCATTTGTTTCCAGTAGCATAAAGCATTTCCTTTGCCCTGTACTTTGTTACCCTTTGGAACAATAGTCTCAGTATTTCATAATGTTGTATTTTTAAATGATCTGGTTAGAAACCTAAAACATTTTCTTTCTCTACTTCAATTGAAGGATCTATGAAATTGCCTCATTTTTCTTATCAAAAGAATGTGTCTGCCATATCTAATCCAAGAAGACCCCTGGGGTCCTGTGCAGTTCCTTTTTTTTTTAATTAAAAATAATTTTATGGAAGTACAATTGACCTACAATATCCTCTTGGTTTCAGGTGTATATTATAGTGATTCAATATTTTTATACATCATAAAATGATCTCCAGAATGTCTATCAGCATACAAAGTTAATGCAATACTACAGACTATATTTCCTATGCTGTACATTGCATATCCGTGACTTTTGTGTGTGTGTGTGTGTGTGTGTGTGTGTGTCTGAAAGTTTGTACCCTTAATCCCCTTCACCTCTTTCTCCCATCCCTTCCCTTCCTTCCCTGCTCTGGTAACCAGTGGTTTGTTTCCTGTATCTGACTCTGTTTCTGTTTCTGTTTTGTTTGTTTATTTTGTTTTTTTTTTTGGGGGGGGGGTTCCCACATATCAGTGAAACCATACAGTCTTTGTCTTTCTCTGACTTACTTCACTCAGCATGATATCCTCAAGGCTCATCCATGTTGTTGCGTATGGCAAGATTTTGTTCTTTTATGGCAGAGTAATATTCCTGTGTGTGTGTGTGTGTGTGTGTGTGTGTGTGTGTGTATGCTTAGCACATCTTTTTTTATCCATTGAACCATTGCTGGACATTTACATTGTTTCCATGTCTTGGCTATTATGACAGTGATGCAGTAAATACAGAGGTGCACTCATCTCTTTGAATTGGTGTTTTTGTTTTCTTGGATAAATATCCAGAAGTGAGATTACTGGATCATAGGGTAGTTCTGTTTTTAATTTTGGGAGGAAACTCCACACTGTTCTTCACAGTAGCTGCACCAATTTACAGGACTTCCAGTAGTGCATGAGGGCCTCCTTTTCTCAACATCCTGCCACCACTTGTTATTTTTCCTTATGATAATAGCCAACTTAATAGATGTGGGGCTATATCTCATTGTAGTTTTGATGGGCATTGTCCTGATGACAAGTGATGTTGAGCATCCTTTTCATGTGCCTGTTGGCCATCTGTATGCCTTCATTGGAAAAAAGTTTTTTCAGGTCTCCTGCCCAGTTTTAAAACTTGGGTTGTTTATTTACTTACTTTTGATACAAAGTTGTGTAAGTTCTTTATGTATTTTGAATATTAATCCCTTACCAGATGTGTGATTTGCAAACACCTTTTCCCATTCAGTAGGTTGCCTTTTCATTTTGATGCTGGTTTCCTTTGCCTTGCAGAAGCTTTTTACTTTGATGTAGTCCCATTTGTTTATTTTAGCTTTTTTTCTTTCCTGAAGAGACTGGTCCCCCAAAAAATACTCAACTTTTTTGAGCTTACTACTCATTTTTTTCTTCCAGGAGATTTATGGTCTCAGGTCTTACATTCATGTCTTCAATTAATTTTGAGTTTATTTTTGTATATGGTATAACATAGTGGTCTAGTTTCATTCTTTTGCAACTGGCTGTCCAGTTTTCTCAACACCATTTATTGAAGAGGCTGTCTTTTCTCCATTATGTACTCTTGCCTGCTTTGTCATAGATGAATTGACCATATATGTGTGGATTTATTTTTGGGCTCTCTATTCTGTTGATCTGTGTGTTTGTTTTCATGCCACTACCATAATGTTTTGATTGCTGTATATTTGTGGTGTAGTTTGAAATTGGGGGGTGTGATGCCTCGAGCTTTGTTCTTCTTTTTCAAGATTGTTTTGGCTCTTCAGGGTCTTTTGTGGTTCCACACAACTTTTAGGATTTTTTGTTCTAGTTCTTTGAAAAATGCCATTGGTATTTTAATGGGGATAGCATTGAACCTGTAGATAGCTTTGTGCGATATTGACATTCTTTTAATCCATGAACAAAGGATATCTTTCCATTTATTTGTAATGTCTTTTAATTTTTTTGAAGTTTATTTATTTTGAGAGAGAGAGAAAGAGGGAGGGAAGAAGGAAGGGAAGGAGAGGGGGGGATCAGAGATAGAGAATCCCAAGCAGGCTTCACACTGTCAGCACAGAGCCTGACATAGGCCTCCTACTCACTAACTGCGAGACCATGACCTGAACCAAAATCCAGAGTCAGAAGTTCAACCAACGAAGCCATCCAGGCTCCCTATTTGTATTGTCTTTAATTTCTTTCATCAATGTCTTACAGTTTTCAAAATTCAGGTTGTTTACTTCCTTGGTTAAATTTATTTCTAGGTATTTTATTCTTTTAAATACATTTGTGGGGTGCTTGGGTGGCTCAGTTGGTTGAGTGTCTGATTGCTGATTTCAACTCAGGTCATGATCTCACAGTTTGTGAGATTGAGCCTCGTGTGTTAGCAGTGCAGAGCCTGCTTGGGATTCTCTGTCCCCCTCTCTCTCTGCCCCTCCTCTGCCTGCTTGCTCTCTCTCAAAAATAAATAGATATTAAAAAATATTTCTAATTGTAAATGGGATGTTTTCTTAATTTCTCTTTCTGATAGTTTGTTATTAGTGTATAGAAACACAACCAATTTCTGATGTTCATTTTGTATCCTGTGACTTTATTAAATTCATTTATTCTAATAGTATTTTGGTGGAGTCTTTAGGGTTTTCTCTATATAGTATCATGTCATCTCCAAATAGTGATGGTTTTACATCTTCAATGTAATCTTCAATTTTACCTTTTCAATTAGGATACATTTTACTTCTTTTCCTTAACTGATTTCCAATACTATGTTGGAATAAAAGTGATGAGAGTGGGCATCCTTATCCTGTTCCTGATCTTAGAAGAAAAGCTTTCAACTTTGCACTGTTGACTATGATGTTAGCTGTGGGCTTGTTGTATATGGTCTTTTTTGTTTTTTGTTTAAGGTACATTCCTACTATATACATTTTGTTGAGAGTTGTTAGCATAAAAAGATGGATGTTGAATTTTGTCAAATGCTCTTTCTCTGTCTATTGAAATGATCATATGATTTTGTTTTAATTTGTTATTTTTTGGGGGAGAGAACCAGAGAGAGCGCGCAAGAGAGAGAGAGAATGAGAATCCCAAGCAGGCTTCTGTCAGCATGGAGTCCAATGTGGAGCTCGAACTCACAAACCGTGAGATCATGACCTGAGCAGAAAACAAGAGTCGGTTGCTTAATTGACTGAGCCACCCACACCCCCTTGATGATCATATGATCTTTATTATTTGTTTTGTTAATGTGCTGTGTCATATTGGTTGATTTGTGGATATTTAACCATTCTTGCATTCTAGGAATAAATACCACTTGATAGTGGTGTTTGATCCTTTTATTTTTATTTTCATTTATTTTTTTTACCAGTATAATTCCCTTTATTTTTTTTTCTACTAGGAATGATTTTTAAAAATTTCTTTTAAATACGAAATTTATTGTCAAATTGGTTTCCATACAACACCTAGTGCTTATCCTAAACAGGTGCCCTCCTCAATGCCCATCAATGTATTGTTGAATTCAACTTGATAAGATTTTGTTCAGCATTTTCCAGTCTGTGTTCATCAGGGATATTGGGCTTTTTTTTTTTTTTCTTTTGATAGTGTCTTTGGTTTTGGTGTACAGGGTAATGAATTTGGAAGCATTCATCCCTCTTCAGTTTTTTGGAACAATTTGAGAAGGACAGGTACTAATTCTTCAAATGTTTGGTAGAATTCAACTATGAAGCCATATGTCTTGAAAGTTTTTTGGGGGATAGGTGAGGGGAGCTTTTAAGTTATTGATGGAATTTCATTACTTGTAATTGCTCTAGAAAATATTCAGATTTTCTGTTCCTTTGTGAATCATTCTTAGAACGTTCTGTGTTTCTAAGAAGTTATCCATTCTTCTAGGTTTCCCAATTTGTTGTCTTAATTATTCACAATAATCTCATATCACCTTTGTATTTCTGTGGTGTTAGTTTTAACTTCTCTTTCATTTATGATTTTATTTGGACCTTCTCTCTCTTTTTTGTTATTTATTTATTTATTTTTCTCCTGATGAGTCTGGCTATAGGTTTATTGATTTTGTTTATCTTTTCAGAGAAGCAGCTTTTGTTTCATTGATTTTTTTTTTAGTCTGTTTTTCATTTATATTTACTCTGGTCTTTATTATTTACTTCCCTGAGTTTTGGGCTTGTTTTGTTTTTCTTTTTCTATTTCCTGTACATATAAAGTTAGATTGTTTATTTGGAATTTTCTTATTTCTTAAGGTATACCTGTATTGCTATGAACCTCCCTCTGCAAACTGCTTTTGCTGCATCCTATAGATTTTGGAAAGTTGGGTTTCCATTTTCATTTGTCTCAAGGTATTTTTTGATTTCCTCTTTGATGTCTTTTTTGACCCATTGGTTGTTTAGTAGCACATTGTGTAGTCTCCTCATGTTTGTGTTTTTTTTTTTTTTTCCAGTTTTCTTCTTGTAATTGATTTCTAGTTTCATACAGCTATGGTTGGGGGAGATGCTTGATAAGATTTCAGTCTTCTTAAATTTACTGAGACTTGTTTTGTGGCTTAACATGTGGCCTGTCATGGAGAATGTCCCAGGTATACTTGAAAAGAATGTATATTTCTACAGTTTGGGGATGGAACGTTCTGTATATATCTGTTAAGTCCATCTGCTCTAATGCATTAAGGCTAATGTTTCCATATTTTCTGTCTTGATCTATTTATTTATGTAAGTAGGGTGTTAAAGTCACTGACTTTTATTATAGTGCTGTCAATTTTTTCCTTAATGTCTTTTAAATTTTACCTTATATATTTAGGTGCTTCTCTGTTGGGTGCATAACTATTTATGTATCCTTTTTTTGGATTCACCTCTTTCTCATTATATAATGCCTTCTTTGTCTTCTGTTACAGTCTTTGTTTCCAAGTATATTTTATCTGAAAACAGTATTGCTATACCACCTTTATTTTCAATTTGCATGGACTACTTTTTTCTGTCCCTTCACTTTGTGTGCGTGTGTGTTTAGATCTATAGTGAGTCTTTTCTAGGGAGCATGCAATTGGGTCTTGTTTTTTCATCCATTCAGCTACCCTCTGTCTTTTGATTGGAGCATGAATCAATTTACATTTAAAGTACTCATTGGCGGGTATATACTTATTGCCATTTTATGGTTTTTCTGGTTGTTTTTGTAGCTCCTCTCTCTTCCTTTCTTCTTCTCTTGGTCTCTTCTCTTGTGGTTTAATGGTTTTCTTACTGTTATTTTTGGGTTCCTTTTCTCATTATTTTTGTGTTTCTATTATTAGGTTTTTGGTTTGCGATTACCATGAGGTTCATAAATATATATGGCAGTCTGTTTCAAGCTGGTAGTTGCTTCAGTTTGAATGCATTCTGAAAGCACTATGTTTGTCCTCCTCCCATCCCGTGTTTTATGTTAGTGTCTTCATACTATATTCTTTCAGCTGTCATTTGTTCTTTCTGATATTTTCTAACTCTTTGTTGAAGTTCTCACAGTGTTCCTCCATTCTTCTCCTGAGTTTAGTGAGCATCTTTATGACCAATATTTTGAACTCTTTTTCAGGTAATTACTTATTTCTAATTCATTAGATTTTTTCCCCCTCATGTGTTATCTTGTTCTTTTGTGAAACATACTGTTCTGTCTTCTCATTTTGTTTGACTTTCTCTGTTGATGTCTTTGAATTTGGCCTAACAGCTACCTCTTCCTGAAGGAGTGAACCCGTGTAGGACCTGAGCAGCTGATGTGGACTGCATATGCCTGACAGCTTTGGCAGGCCAGCTGGAGCTAGAACAGTTTTGAGCCAGGGAGGTCCCAAGACTGGCCATGTCCCAAGACAGCCCCCCCTAGCTGGATGCTGGAGTTGGAGTGGGCATGGACTGGGTGTCTCAGGCTATAATTCACCTTGGCCACCTTGTTGAGATTGTTAGAACTGAAGCAGGTATGGGCCCTAGTCTAGCTGGCTGGTCTAGAATGCTGAACCCTGCTCCTACTTAGGCCATCATGGTGGAGGGGGAATGTAAAAAATGGTGCTCACCAATGCCTCTTACCGCAGAGAGAGTTCCAGCAGTTTTATGCCCATTTGGCAGATGATCTAGGGTTATGAAATGCATTTCTTTCGCTTACAGTCTAGTTGCCTTTTAAACCACTATTTATGTACTTTGCCCCAGGGCAGGTGAGTCTGCATGTGGGCTATTCAGTTATATCCCTTCCCTAAAGCAGGTTGTCTCATTGGGGTTGGGTTCTCATCATTTCTGTGTCTCCATCTGTCCTACCCTTCTCTCTCTGGTCTCTCTATCCTTTGTTGTGCAGAGGCTACTTAATCAGTCTTCAGTTCTTCAGGAGGAATTGCTCTAGATGTAGGTATAGATTTGGTGTGTCTGTTGGAGAAGGTAGTTGCAGGGTCTTGCTGTGCTGCCATTTTGAACCACCTTTCCTGTTACCTTAGGTAATTGTTAAATTTTCCTTATCAGTTTAAAAATTGAAGTTCAAGTTTTGATTAAAAAAGTAATATGTTTTCAATTCTTGAAAGATTAAAACAGTACGAAGAAAACAAAAATTGCTCAATTCTACTACTGTGACACAATTCCATTAATATTTTGGCACAGTTGAGTTTCAGTCTTCCAAATCTAGATTTTGCTAAGAAAATTTAAATTTTAAAGCACTCCTTTTTAGGAAGTTATTAAAGACATCTAGTCTATATGACCATATATTTTCTTTTTGGGGGACCACTTCCTAAGAGGAGAAAGCACTGTGGGGTTCTTGGAGATGCCTCTCTGTAATAATTCTGTTGTCGCCTCCTTTCCATACTGGTTCTCCCTCCTAATTGTCATGAAATTTTATGAGATGCAATTTGGGGATTAGTGAAAGAAATTCCTTCCTTCCTTCCTTCCTTCCTTCCTTCCAGTCCTCCCTCCCTCCCTCCCTCCCTCCCTCCCTCCCTCCCTCCCTCCCTCTCCCTCCCTCCCTCCCTTCCTCTCCCTTCCTTCTCATTCTTCCTCCTCCTTTCTCTCTGCCCTTCTCATTTCTTTCCTCAGCTGGCCCTTGATGAATAAAAACACAGACCTTCCCATGGGGATCTTATTAATCAGTACCTACATGACACACTAGAGATGTAGATTTTTCTTTGTTGTGACTGCTGTAATTTGATAGTTGCCATGCCAGTGGCCACCACATGTTTTCTTTTAGTTAAATGACATTTATTTGACATCCTTTGTCACATGAGTAATCTTTATTCTGTGCCATCCATTTATCTTCTTTCAGTCTTGCAGTGACAGTCTTTGTTCAAATAATAACAGTACCGTGAATCCATCAGTTACTGAGCATTTACAGTATGCCGGGTGCTGGTGTGAATGCTTTAAATATATTTACTCACCTAATTCTTGCACCCCTTTTAGAGGTCGCAGGTGGCGTCATGATTTGACAGGTGAGGCAGTGAGGCTCAGACGGTTCAGGAATTTACCTTAACATGGCAGAGCTGATAAATGCTGGAGCTGGGATTCCAATCCTAGTTTCTTGGTACTAAAGTTAGTGAATTAATCACATGTTCCCCCAACAATTGAAGGGACTTTATAGAATGGCATTAGGATGTCTCCCAGTTGAGTGACTTCATAGAACAAAATAGATTTATTTCACCAGGAAGTTCAGCGAAATGAGAAGAATCCTGTGAACTTTATCAAGGCCCAGGTTCTAATGGACTTGTTCTCCAGTCCTACTCACCAGTCTCTCAAGTCAGGGCATTCCAAACTTGAGGTTTACTTCCAGGGCTCTGTCTACATTCATTGATGCCCAAAGGCTCTGGTTTGGCATTTTGAACAAAGCCCCTGGAGGATTCAGACAGTGATGGGCTTCTTGTCATATCCATAGGGAGTCGTACCAGGAACTGTTGTGTGACTGAGGTAGTCATAAAGCAGAAAAAGCATGGTAGGTTATGAAAACACTGTGTTTGCTGAGAGGGAGACTCGTCATGGAGTGAGAGCTGATAAAATGAGATCTGGTCTCTCTCTGACATGGAAAGATGATACATCTTTAGGCAAAAGGAAGGTGGAAATCTGGTTTCAGTGTGGGAAATCCATCCTAGGAGAAAGGATGTGGATATTAGTGGTACTTCAGAATAAGCTCCATTAAGCATTCCTGAAACACCGTGAAACCTGAGTTTTCTTTTAATCAAATTTAGAAGATAGTTTTTTGAGAAAAAGAAATCAAGAATCCAAGCTCTTTATTATTATTATTATTATTATTATTATTATTATTAAAAGCTGATGGTGGGGGGAAATGAACAAAAAGTTTTCCTCTTTGGTAAAGACGTACCTGCAATAGCCACCTACTGTATCTGAGATCTTCCTTCACTAGGGAACAAAATTATTTTCAGTAACAATTATGAAATGAAACAGTAGTAATAGAAAAGAAACACAGACGCTCCAAATGTTTTTTTTGACTTTATAATCATGCCTTTGAAAAATAAAGCAAAATATTACTGCATCACAAAGGAAAAGAGCAATGGATTAAAACTTTAAATCATTTTGTGTGTTTTTTTTTTTAATACAAAATTTATTGTCAAATTGGTTTTCATACAACACCCAGTGCTCATCCCAACAGGTGCCCTCCTCAATGCCCATCACCCCCTTTCCCCTCCCTCCCACCCCCCATCAACCCTCAATTTATTCTCAGTTTTTAAGAGACTCTTATGGTTTGCCTCCTCCCCTCTCTCTAACTTTTTTTTTCCACTTCTGTTAAGTTTCTCAGGATCCACCTAAGAGTGAAAACATGGTATCTGTCTTTCTCTGTATGACTTATTTCACTTAGCATAACACTCTCCAGTTCCATTCCTGTTGCTACAAAAGGCCATGTTTCATTCTTTCTCATTGCCAAGGAATATTCCATTGTATATATAAACCACAAATTCTTTATCCATTCATGAGTTGCTGGGCATTTAGGCTCTTTCCATACTTTAGCTATTGTTGAAAGTGCTGCTATAAACATTGGGGTACAAGTGCCCCCATGAATCAGCACTCCTGTATCCCTTGGGTAAATTCCTAGCAGTGCTGTTGCTGGGTCATAGGGTAGATCTAGTTTTAATTTTTTGAGGAACCTCCACACTGTTTTCCAGAGCGGCTGTACCAGTTTGCATTCCCACCAACTGTGCAAGAGGGTTCCCGTTTCTCCACATCCTCTCCAGCATCTATAGTCTCCTGATTTGTTCATTTTAGCCACTCTGACTGGTGTGAGGGGATATCTCAGTGTAGTTTTGATTTGTATTTCCCTGATGAGGGGTGACATTGAGCGTCTTTTTATGTACCTGTTGGCCATCTGGATGTCTTCTTTAGAGAAGTGTCTATTCATGTCTTCTGCCCATTTCTTCACTGGATTATTTGTTTTTAGGGTGTAGAGTTTGGTGAGTTCTTTATCGATTTTAGATACTAGCCCTTTGTCTGATATGTCATTTGCAAATATCTTTTCCCATTCTGTTAGTTGCTTTTTAGTTTTGTTGATAGTTTCCTTTGCAGTGCAGAAGCTTTTTATTTTCATGAGGTTCCAGTAGTTCATTTTGTGTGTTTTAAAAAATTTTTTAGTGTTTATTTTTGAGAAAGAGATAGAGCATGAGTGGGGGACGGGCAGAGAGACAGGGAGACACAGAATTCCAACTAGGCTCCAGGCTCTGAGCTGTCAGCACAGAGGCTGATACAGAACTCAAACTCACAAACTGTGAGATCATGACCTGAGCTGAAGTTGGACGCTTAACTGACTGAGCCACCCAGAGGCCCCAATCATACTGTGTTTTTTGACAAAAGGGGGAGAATCCTTATACTCCTTTGAAGCAATAAATACACTTTTTGCTTTCAAAGCTTCTGCAAATTTGTTGATGATTTCAGTGAAGTTTATCTTCACGGGTTCAGGTTCAGTAGATGGATGGTAGAGTTGGTTTTGTTAATGTAGCTTTACTCATAGTTGACCACAGAATGTTTTTTTGTTTTAATTTCAAACCGTTTCTTTTACAGGAAGCAACAGATATGCAGATAGTCGGGATAAATTATTTTATTGCATTTCTATATATATATATATATATATATATATATATATATATATATATTTATTTATTTATTTATTTTTAGAGCATGAGCAAGGGAAAGGAGCAGAGGGAGAGAGAGCAGAATTTTAAGCAGACTCTGTATCCAGCGTGGAGCCTGACATGGGGCTCCACGACCCTAGGATCATGACCTGAGCTGAAATCAGGAGTTGGACGCTCAACCAACTGAGCCACCAGGCGTTCCTAGTTGGGAGAACTCTTAAACACAAGGCTAAATTTCACTGGGATCCATAAAATTTTTATATCACCACAAATTCCAGAAAGTCACAACCTCATCTGTGTCTTTTTTTTTTTTTTTTATTCGTGTTGGATTCTAGTGGCTTTCAAAGGTCTTTGCAGTTGAAAAATTTAAACACAAATACCCAAGTGGATATACTGAATGATAGTTCGAGTAACTCAAATTCTGTTTCTTGGTCTTTGTATCTGTTATGTTGCCTTTATTTGTTTTGAAGCTTCTGTTTAAACACAGGATTGTGTGACACCACAAGGGGCTGGAAGTAGAAACTGCACAAAACAAGCTCAAACCATTAGGAACTTGATCTTGAAACCAACACATGCAGTCAAGTTCCTGTTTGTTGGGAATGACTGTATAATTCATTTTCAGAATTTACATTCATATAGAATATGAATTAAATTATTAAAAGATAAATAGCAAAATAATTCTGATTTGAAGCTTATGTATTACTAAAACTGAATTGAGTCACCAGTTCAGTTTAGTAAACCAGTTAGTTTAGCAACTGTTTAGAATTTTGACCAATAGAAGTGATGTGTTTTTGTTTGTTTTTTTAAGGGCAGAGTATATTTTCATTGACATTGTTTAGAAGTGCCAGCTCATGGTGGTCATAAAATGAAGACCAGGCAGTTTTTATTGTTGTTTTAAAATTCTCTGCAGTGAGTGCCCTTCCTTAGTGCCTGAACTTGGGGGTGGTCACCGACCCCACACCCAGCCCTCCCCATGGGCTTTGTTACATCCCTGCTTAAAGGATTGCTTTGGATTCAGGTGTTTTGAGCTATTTCTGATATATTTCATGATTGTTTCTCTTCCAATACTTTTCTCCATTGAAGATTCCTGAGGGCAGTCTGGGCCGGAGTTAGGATTCTTGGGAAATGTAGCCTGGTGGAGGACATCCTCAGTCTGAGCATGGGAGCCCCCTCCGCCACCACCAAGAACGTAGGAGCCTGGTGTTGCTCACCAGAGGGAGTGAGTTTGACTTAGCCGTTGGCATGCTCGCTCTCAGCTGCCAGGAAGACCCCTGGCTGTGTGTCTCACCACAGTCAGAATGCCTTGTGACCCTGCTAAATGGTCTACATCAAGACTGGACGTCTTTGTCATTTGAGTCCTTTAGGGGGAGCTCAAGGGTACCAGCCCTTCCTCTTCCTACCAGAGACAGAAGTAGTGCCAATCGCGCTCTCTCGGCCCTGCCAGCCAGTCGTGGTTACTAGCTGTTCTTTATTCCCTTCCCCTAGTTGCATTTTCTTCTAAAGTGCCTGCTTAACAGCACATGGTAATCTTGATCAGCTAATCCCATTAGGAGATGGTCCCTTAGCTGGACAATCTCATCAGAAATTCCCCTGGAGAAAAAAAAAAATTAGCATTAAATTTGGTGGAAGGAATCTGAATTCCATACAGTACCTCCTTTCAAAAATATATCTCTTTTCTGATGAGACCAGAAAGATCTATACATTCATCCTTCTCTTGCTAGCATTCACTTCTTAGAGATTTTATTTTTACTGTAGAAAAAATAAATACAGCAAGTGTATTACATTTGGTTTTCATTGTGAGATAAAATACTTCCCGAAATGAAGAAAGAGTCTCTGAGAATAGTAAGTCCGTAGAACATCTGGAGGAGAAGTAAAGAAGATATTTTTGCAGATTTTTTGTTTTGTTTTGTTTTTTGTTTTGTTTTGTTTTGGTTTTTTATTTTGGGAAACAAATGGGCCTTCAGTTGTTAGAGATAGGGGTCTGAAAGCATTTTGTCTCATAGGAAGGATGAAATATGTTTATCCAGGAAGCCAAGGAGACATGAATCATGTAAATCAAAGCTTATTAGGTACAACGTTATGTGTGAGGCTTTGTTTGCCAGTCCTGGGCCTTCTTTATGGGATCCAACCTGGGGCAAGAGAGGTGACCCCTGCAGACTGAATTTCTCAAGTTCCTGCATCAGCTGGCTGGGTTGGGCCAATGGGATCTGTGGATGGAAGGTCAAAGGGCAGAGGTAGGGATAAAGCCGGGTATTCTCCTTCCCATCCCTACCTTTCTGTCTTGGATAGCATCTCCTTCAGTAGCTGTGATTTCTCTGTGGCCTGAGGCATGCAGGATTCTAGCTTCTGCTGGTGACCCCACCTCTGGGCTGGGATAAGGCCACTTTTTTTTTTTTAAGTTTATTTTATTTATTTTTGAGAGAGTGAGTGAGGGAGGGAGGGGTAGAGGGAGAGAGGAGAATCCTAAGCAGGCTCCATGCTGTCAGCACAGAGCCTGATGTGGGGCTTGATCTCACGAAACGTGACATCATGACCTGAGCCAAAATCAAGAGTTGAAGCTTAAGGGACTGAGCCACACAGACACCTCAAGGCCAGTTTTTTATCTTTGTTTATTCAGGGAAGTAATAGTTTCCTGCTGTTGCTGATCTCTGGGACTGCCTCAATGTCCTATATTGGCTTCTCAGCTCTTTCCTCCCTTGGATAACCAATTGTCTGATTTTTTTTTTTTAATTTTTTTTTTAACGTTTATTTATTTTGGGGACAGAGAGAGACAGAGCATGAACAGGGGAGGGGCAGAGAGAGAGGGAGACACAGAATCGGAAGCAGGCTTCAGGCTCTGAGCCATCAGCCCAGAGCCTGACGCGGGGCTTGAACTCACGAACCGTGAGATCGTGACCTGAGCTGAAGTTGGACGCTTAACCAACTGAGCCACCCAGGTGCCCCACCAATTGTCTGATTTAAATTCCCTCTCCTTCAATTACAGAGAAGTTTCCATTTTTTCTGATAGGTTTATGAAGGATACATTCTGAATATTTGTTTTTAGAAGTGGTCCAATGAAAACCATAGATGAGGCACATGTTTGTTTTATTTTTCACTTACTGATATTCTTTGTCCTTACCATCTTCCTCCTGGGATTCTGTCAAGGAACAGACCTAAATTGTTAAAGACTGGTATCTGGTGACATGAACCAATGTCAATGACATGACATTGGAAAAAAAAAATACTGGTTTCATACTAATAAGGTGAATTGATTGGATTAACCTTATAGGTTAGGATTGGGGTTAGGTAGGAGGCAGGTACTTTCATGGTCATAAGAATGTTCCTGTTGCTCCCACCATGACCTTGTATCCTCATGCTGCCCAAGACTTAGAGTCCTGGCAGAGAAAATGCCCTTGGCTTAGCTTAAGTAATGTGGCTCCCTCTGTCTCTACCAGAGGATACGGGAATGGGAAAAAAAGGAGCCCTATACTTCATTTTGCATAATGGGTGTGAGTTGCTGCATTAACCACCCTGCTAAGACCACACACAGCATAGAAGAGGTGATTCCCTGAGGGGAATTGGGTCACTGTTGAGGATATGCAAACTGGGCAGCCACAGTGGGACAAATATTCACCGCATGCCCAATGAATGGTAGTTCTTCTTGGTTATTGTTCCTATTCCAGCCTCTCGGGTGAAAGTCTGAGAGTAATTGCTATTTTTTGACACTTAATGAAGAGCATATTCTCACTTAAGTCAGTTTACAGATGAGAAAACTGTGGCCCAAGATGCTGAAGTGAATGCTAAGGTCTCATATCTGGAAATGTAGCACAGATAGGTTTTGATTCAGGTTTGTGTGACTCCAAGGTCTAGAATGGCAGCCTTGAGGTCGGGAAGCCTTTTTCCAGAGGTGCTACTTAGGGTCACCACTCACCCTCCCCAGATGGCCATTTTACACCTGGGTTGATTGAGGCTCCGAGTCAATTGCTCAAGAACATACATGGTAGGAAATGGTGTTAGGGGCTGTATCTCCAATCTTTGCGGGTCCAAAGACTTTGCCTTATTTTCTCATTCCTGAGGTATTTCACTGAGAACTCTGGTCTTGTGAGGCAAAAAAAAAAAAAAAAAAAAAAAAGATAAAAAAAATCTGTAGTTGTATCTACTTGGAAAAAGCTATGTGGGATTATCTTCCTTTAGGGACTCACAGTATACAGTGTATTTGAGGCTCTGAAAAGCCCTAAAATAATAAACTCTGTAGAGCTTTGGGGTCTAACTCCAAATTTACTAACCTAATTTGACCTTGGAACATGTAATACCCATTAACATTTGTATAGGCAGGATTGTCCAGAAAAACAGATCCAATAGGATACACATTCTAAGGTGGAGACCCAGGAAAGCCAGTGATATAATTCGAGTCTAAGTCCAAAAGCCTGAGAACCAGGGAGCCAGGGGTGTTAAGTCCCAGTCCAGGGGCAGGAGAAGATAACAGGAAATCTCTCAGCTCCAATAGGCCAGAAGACAAAGGGGTGAATACCTTCTTCCTTGCCGTTGTTCTGTGCAGGCCCTTAACAGATAGAATAATGCCCACTTATACTGGATTTTATTGAGTTGACTAATTCAAATGCTAATCTCATCTGGAAATGCCCTTGCAGACACACCCACAAATAATGTCTAGTCTGGACACTCCATGGCCAGTCAAGTTCACATATGAAATTAACCATCACAATGTATCTTCTGATGAATGTCAATTCGGAAAATTTTACTATCCCACTATCTTCCAATCTAGGTAAACAGATGAGGGTGCTCATGGCTGAGGATGACCAGTCCAGGGCCTGTGGCTTCTCTGAGGGATGGGGGGAAAATATCCTGGGAGCTCAGGTGTGCCACGCCACTGGCGGGGTCTGTGCCATGCGGTTTGGGTGCCAGTCCATAAATTTGGGGCCTTCTTCAGACCTGTCCACATTGCAAGACATAGCTTATTTTTGTGAGTGACTTTCCCTTTCTTTTTCTCCCCAAATAAAGAGGCACACCACCTTACTATATCACGTCCCGGAAACATTAAAATGGGTTTAAATAGATTTGGGACTGCTGTGATACCAGTTATAGTAACTGGAGATATCCTAGATGTTTAAAGACTACATTTAGGGTCAAGTACTAGCTTCACTGTTTACTTAACTCACAGATTATTGTATCCTGGGTTTAGGGGCAAACTCAGGATGTCATTTAAACTTTCCCTGACAAAGACACATAAACAAAAGGATTCTGTAATTTAATGGAAGAATTCTCAATTAAAAAAGCAGTGCCACCTCAAATCTTTTATACCTGACCTCGTCTTAGAAATGAACAATACTGCAATCTTTCCAAATAGAATTTTCTCGTCTTGGTGCATGCATGTGCGTGAATGGTGGTGGCAGTAGTGGTTGCTTCGTGGTATCCTCATTAGAGAATTAAATAATAAGGTCTCTGTAGAGTTACAGTGACTGTATTTGAATTGTCAGCCATCTTCCCATGGTACATTGCAGCTTGAATCTTTCGGCTGCAAAGCTGTGATGCTATAAATCTGGGAAGAGACAGGCAAATTACAAATTAGGCATATTGTGCTATTAGCTGCAGATTTCATGATAAATTCTGAACATAAAAACTTCCCTATGATGGTTCTATCTTTGAGAATGTGTACATACTCTGTATATATCTTTCAAAATGAGGACTGATGAATAATGGTTTGGTCGAGGAATACATACATAATGAAACATCACCTTTGATCTTTCTTGCTTTCTGTGAGGTCAAAGTTGGAATGGGTTATAAATCATGATTTATGCCTTTAAGTCTGTGGTATTTTCTTTTTAAAGCAGCCTGTTCCCCCCATTGGTTTGATTTTGAGTTGTTTAATTATTCATCAGCCTGTAGTATGTCCACTTCTTTACTCTTAGGTATATTTGTTTACTTTTGGATACAGATTGAGTTTCAAGGTTTGGTTTTGTTTTTCCACCTCCATGCATTGTCTTTGTGTTTATTGCATTATATTATTATAATGTGAAGATTTAGTTGGAGTAAATAGAAACCTAAAATACAAATGTGTATCCATGCAGTGAACTGCAAGTGAAATAATGGATTTTTAAGTAGAACTTTCAGGCATTTTCTTCACCTGATACATCTTTTTCTGTTTTGCTTGAAAACTCAAATTTCTAAAAGCTCATAGGAGCTATGGGGCCTCAAAAACATGACCTGTTTCACACACAATTATAATGAATTTAAAAATACAGCTTGACTTGGTAGTGTAGGCATCTGATGAGAAAGAATTTTTAAAAGCGATATTTCTTAGTAAGATAATTGGTTAATAGAGAAAACTTGAACTAATTTTTCAGTCTTGGAGAGGCAACCTGTTCCTATCAAACTAGAGAGACAGCATGCAAATTCCTTTTTTTCTTTTTTTGAAAAAATTTTTTAATGTTATTTACTTTTGAGAGAGACAGAGCACAAGCAGGGGAAGGATAGAGAAAGAGGGAGGCACAGAATCTGAAGCACGTTCCAGGCTCTGAGCTGTCAGCACAGAGCCTGATGTGGGGCTCGACCTCACAAAGGGTAAGGTCACAACCTGAGCCGAAGTCAGAGGCTTAACCGACTGAGCCGCCCAGGCGCCCCTGCAAGTTCCTTTTCATCTTAGTGGTTGTTTTTAAATTGTAGGTTGATGGATGGACAAGACTCTCTTAATGCATGCAGCCCTTAAAGTCCACACTTTTTAATGTGAAAATATATCAACCAACCTTTTAGTAAAATGTGATGTTATCATTAGATACTGGCAAAAAGCTTATTTCATACATTACTTCTGTTAATTTGTTTTTATGCCCCTGTTAAGTATCCCTGCCATGTCAGGCCTCATGGGAAAGAAACAGTTGACGATATACTTAAGACAAACCTGGGAGGGCCTCACATACAGGGTAAAATCCCCCTTTTTCTCCCCCATATTGTCTTGATACCTTGAGAGTTCTCTTAACTGCGAGATTGTGGAGCAGCACAGAATATTTTAGCGAAACCAGCGTCACCTCATTAAGCATCCTTAGCCAGGGTTGAATGTGGCCATGTGGCCACTCTAGTGAATATAGTCCCGGCACTAAAAAACATTTATCGCCGTCATTAAAAAAAGAACTTTTAAAATGAGTTTGAAAGAAAGTCATTACCTCCTTAACTACCAAATAAACTCAGTGGTCTATGTAGATTATGATGAAATATCTCTGGTGCTTCCATCTTATTCTCTTTGTTCCGTAAGCTGTAATTCATGCTGCGTCTGTGCTGACAGTTGGGTAACTGTGCTCTCTCCCCAGATCCCTCCCCACTCCATCCGCCGCCTTCTTTAACTTCATAGTTTTTGCTTTGTTTGCTTTATGCTCATGTTTGCATCTCAGAATAAACTTGTGTATTCCTTATCTTCTTTTCAAGTGTCTCTGTGTGTGTAGCCTAAGGTCTAGAAGCTTTAAATGAAACTTTGCTGCTTTTTTTGGTGGTGGTGGTGGGGGGGGGCAGGACCCACCTATTATTTTTTTTTTTTTATTTTTTTTATTTTTTTTTTTTTATTTTATTTTTGGGACAGAGAGAGACAGAGCATGAACGGGGGAGGGGCAGAGAGAGAGGGAGACACAGAATCAGAAACAGGCTCCAGGCTCCGAGCCATCGGCCCAGAGCCCGACGCGGGGCTCGAACTCACGGACCGCGAGATCGTGACCTGGCTGAAGTCGGACGCTTAACCGACTGCGCCACCCAGGCGCCCCAAGGACCCACCTATTATTATAGCAAGTATTGCTTTTGGATTTCTGTTAGTGTTTTTTGCAAATACCGTAATTCACTGATAAGTATAGGTTGTAATACATTGAGGAAAGCTTAAATGAGTTGACTCAGATCATCAGGGATGGAGCAGTGCCCAATTTCCCTCCCTTCAAACTGTCCAAGGTCTAAATATGCAGTGTCTGGAAAGCTCGACAAATCCTGAGAGGACATATGCAGCGCTTTTGCATTCAGAGAGGGCAGTTCAAAAAAGTTTTTCTTTCTTGTCATTTTCCCCAGCCTGCCTTGCAGCACATTCTGAACGTGGCTGTGCTCTGTCTTTCCAAGCAAAGATAGGATGGTTTGGCAAAGTCATTTGTAGGAACAATACGATAGCCCAGGGTTTGTACTCTTGTGCCAGTCAGCCATTTACTTGGCTTAACATTTCCGCAGCAATATCCAGAGGGCTTTGGGTAAGAATTAACTAAATCTCCTTTGTCAGCCAGGTCATAGTTTTAAAATTCATTGCAAATCATTGGTACCATTTTGTGACCAGAGGTTTCCTAAAATTAAATACAGGTATTCCAGTGGAAAGGGGCTTAGCAACAAACAAAGAGGAAGCGCATCAAAGTTGTGAATGCTGTGGATGTTCATGTTTATTTCAAGCTAACAATATCTCTAGTGGGGTGGGTTCCCAAGCTCAGTTTAAGTCCCCTTCCATTAGTTTTGTGCCTGGCAAGGAGAACAAGGGACTAAGCCTTCATGGCTACAGAATAACATTCATGGCTGCAAACAATGGGGAAACCTGGTTCCATTTCCCCTCCCTCCTTCCTGGATGTGAACTTACATACCCTCAGAGCTACACTTTGATCAGGAGAAAGCAAGGTTGTGAGAACAGACCAAATAATGGATGTGAAAGCGCTTAATAATGTGAATTTCTTGTGATTGCTATTTGACTTGATTGGTGGCAATGTCATGTGTGTGTGACCTGTGCACAGGCCCTGTGCTTCCTTTGAGGCTCTACTATTGCCATCTTAAATAGTTTTTCAAAATTTTATAATTTGCAAATAAGGGGGCCCACATTTTCATCCTGAGCTGGGTCCCCCAGTTGTGTAGCCAGTCCTGACTGTGAGCCTACTGTTGGTTTGTATGGCTGGATTTGTTCACTTGGTAAGTGTTACTGGGCCCTGCTCTAGGCATGTCTGGTTCTTCATCCCAGGTCTGTCTCCAGTGTTACATGGTTCCAGTCCTGGGTAGAAGTTCTCAATGCTGGTGCTCTCATCTGCAGGGCAGAGGCATATCATTGGGAAGCCACAGCCACTGAACCCAGAGGGACCCTCCTTTGCAGGTCCAGCTTCAAGACTTTGAGAAGCATTGAGATTATGCAAAAATTGGCTGACTTTCTGCTTCATGTTTGGATCTGCCTTTGCTGTTAGGGAGTCCTATTTGGAAGGGTACACACAGGGTGATGATGGTTGTCATAATAATTGGAGGTGGAGTAACACTGGCCTTTGGTGGCAGGGATGAGGGATGCTTGATTTCCTGCAATGCACGGACAGCCTCCCTGTTGCTTGGTCTTCCCAACTCAGGCTTCCTGCCATGGTTCTGCCTCTGTGATTAGCCTCAACCTCCATGAGAACAGGTCTCCCTCAAGTACCATGCTTCCTCCATTGCCTGGCTCTATGCCTGTGCCTATGCCATAGCGCCTGTGGAAGCTCCATCACTATTTGTATGCAACAAGCCCACCCTTCAAAATCTGTAATTTTTTCCCGGGTGAGGTATATGTGAAAAAAGAAAAGTTAGGCATGATGTTTTAGTACTATGTTGGCCTGTTTTTGTAAGTAAAACTTTTAGAAACTTATGTGTGAGTTTTCAGTACAGGGTGGTTGGTCAGAAAGTTTAATGTTTCAGCCATTCCATTTGGAAAGGTGAGAAACCATAATCAGGAATCACTGGAAAGGTTGGAATTAGGAGTCGTGGATGAAGGAACATTGAGATACTGCTTTTTGGGAAGAGAAGTTCTGTGGAGCTTACTTACCATGACACCTTTTCTCTAAAAACCACCTTCCCATGTAGCAAGTAAATCTTGAGTACACAAGTCTATCTTCAGCCATACCTAATGAGATTTGGGGGAACACTGACCTTTTACTTTTTGCCTTAGTCACTGTCAATATACTAGTGACTAGTAATTAGTGAATACTGTCATCAGTTCACTTTTGAGTTTTTACAGTAATTTTCTAACTTTAGGACCAAACCTATTATACCAGTAGGAAAAAAAAAAAAAGTAATAGAGAAGCTTCTTCTCTGTGATCCTTAAATGTCCCTTGTAACTTCCTCTTTGGTGCCACTGGAAGTGGCCATGTCTGCCGTAGGATCCCTTCACAAATGGGAATTTATTGGGTCACATAACTTCTGGCTTTAGTGGTTGCAGTTGTTCACACGATTTTATCAAGGACTTGTCCATCTCTTGCCTCAGGGTGCCTTCACTCTCAAGCTGGCTTTTCTTACATGGGGGCAATGCTAGCTTTGGGGGAGGGAGAAATGCTTCTTTCCTGACTCCTTCCACTTCTATGGAGGCAGAGAATTCCTAACCCCCATCACATTTTTCACGAGGGAGAAGGAGCTACATCCACTGATATTTGGACCTCAGCAATCTTTGGTTTTTTGGAACGAACTGTCTTCAGGATGTTCATTTTATTGGGCATTTGTGTGGAAAGCTTCCTAGGACTGGATATACCCCTGAGAGGATGATGCCTACAGTTTTCAGAGGTAAAGTTAGAGAGTACAATTTTGACTTGAAGTCAAGCTTCACACTCCAGCATAAGGCTGATAGCGTTTCTCTCTGTCATTCTGACTCCTCTGTCAGTCTCTCTTAATTAGGCTTGTATATAGGAGTGGGGAAAGATTGGTATTTAAACATTAACCTTTAAACTCCATCTGTGACCATAATTTATGCTTTTATTTTTTTTAATTGATTTATTTTGAGAGAGAGAGAGTGAGAGAGGACCAGTGTGAGTAGGGGAGGGGTGGAGAGAGAGAATCCCATGATGATGAAATCATGATCTGAGCCGAAATCAGAAGTTGGGCACTCCATTAACTGAGCCACAAAGGTGCCCCTGTGCTTTTCATCTTAACAGTTTAGCAATCCCAAAGAAAGTTTTCCATTCTTTGTACTATGTCTGCAGAAGTTTACACGTGCCCCTCATTGGTTGGGCCTGAGTCATGTGCCTAATCCTGAGCTGTGTCTGTTACTGATTGGCCACACCCAAGGATCACAAGGACCCTCAGGTCTCCAGGACACAAAGACTTAATGGAGGAAAGGTGAATGTCTGTAGACCTGTTTCTTAAACTGTAACATACATACAAATTATCTGGGGATCTTTGTAGATATAGATGCAAATTCAACAGGCTCCCAGAGTGGGGCCTGAGATTCTGCATTTCTAATGAGCTCTCAGGGAATGCTCATGCTGCTGGTCTGTGCATCACATTTTGAGTAGCACAGTCTCAAGGAACATGTGGTTACCATAGGTGTTGATATTGGGCAGAGAAAGAAAATCAGAGATGGCTGCCATGATCCCTTTCTGTCTACCCATTTTCCCCCTCTTCTTCTCAGTGAACATAAGCCTTAAAACTTACCTCACCAACTACAATCCACAGTGATATGTCCTTCCTTGAACTCCTTAGCATTTACTGCATGAACTTAATCAAATTATTTATGATAGTGAGCCATCCTGGCATAAAAAATTCTTAAGGCTAAATTCATTCTTAAAAAAACTAAAAGGAAGAAAGAAACCTTCCCCCCCCCCCCCCCCATGTGGGAGGACTGTTCTGTAGAGCTCTTACTGTAGTGCCATCCATTCTATAGGTAGATTGAGATTCAGCAGGTTTCTGTGGCCTGGCCCACCAAGATAACTTGCTGCATTGGAGGAAATAGGTCCTGTATTCCAAACTTATAACTTATAAAACAAGTTACCTGAAACAAAAACTGCTTGGTTGAGCAAGTTTTTTCTTCACTTGAGAATAAGCAAGAAGTCCTTTTATTATTTGATAGTAATGTATACCAACATGTTAACAGTGCTTTATCTGGAGTTGATGTTGTTTTCATTATCTAATGCATGATAACCACCCCTACCACAACAGCATTTTATCTGACTCACAAGTGTGTAATATGGTCAGGGTTTGATGGGCAAAGCTCATCTCTATTTTACTTGGTGTCAGTTGGGGTGACTAAATGGCTGGTGTCATCTGAAGGATTGCCCATATGTCTGGTTCCTGAGCAGGGGACAGTCAAACAGCTGGGCACTGGCAAAGCTGGACTTCTATGTATCTCTCACTACCCCTATTTAGTTTCTTCATGTAATCTCTCCAGTATGGAGACTTCCTTCTATGTTATAGTAGGATTCCCAAAGCACATGTTTAAAGAGTGGGGGTGGGGAAATGGGAAGGGGAAAAGAGAGAAAGGGAGAGACAGGGTTGGCAGGTGGTTGGGGGGACGAAGCTGAAGCCACATATCCTTTTATGACCTGTCTTTGGAAATTACACAGCACCACTTTCACTGAATTCTGATTGGTCAGTACATTTACAAAGATCTGCATAATTTCAAGGGGAGGGAACATGGACTCTTAATGTAAAGTGTCAGCATTGCAGTGTAGGAGGAACCTGAGTGATGGGATGCATGTGCGTGTGTGTGTAGCCATCTTCTGTCTTTCTTTCCTTCCTTCCTTCCTTCCTTCCTTCCTTCCTTCCTTCCTTCCTTCCTTCCTTCCTTCCTTCCTTCCTTCCTTCCTTTTAAATGTTTACTCATTTTTGAGAGAGAGAGTGAGCAGGGGAGGGGCAGAAAGAGAAGGGCATAGAGGATCTGAAGCAGGTTCTGCCCTGAGAGAAGAGAACCTGAGGCGGCTTGAACTCATGAATCCTGAGATCATGACCTGAGCCAAAGTCAGATGCTTAACTGACTGAGCCACCCAGGCACCCTCTGTGGCCATCTTTAGAAACTACAAACTGCCACAGAGACTATGGGTGACATTATAGCCTTGTAAAAACATATATCTTTCTGATGTTTTCAAGGAGAATATGTTGCTTTAATATCAAACAAATTACATTAAAGAGACTGATAAAAAGGACTTTGACAATAAGGTAAAAACAGAGAGGGAGGCAAACCACATGAGACTCCAAAATACAGAGAACAAACTGAGGGTTGCTGGTGGGGTGTTGGTTGGGGGAGGGGCCAAATGGGTGATGGGCATTAAGGAGGGCAGTTGTTGGGATGTGCACTGGGTGTTATATGTAAGTGATGAATCACTAAATTCTCCTCCTGAAACCATTACCACACTATATGTTAACTAACTTGGATTTAAATAAAGTTAAAAAAAAAAAAAGGACTTTGCATGAAATCTTGGAACCAAAGCCTTGGCCAATATGTAGTATGTTTCTCTGCCCTAATCTCCTAGGCGCTCTGATCACTGATTATGACAGAATTAAGCCTGTTAAACACAGAACAAAGCACTGACAATTGGACTGGCCAAATCACAAACAAATTGGTTTCTTCTCAACTCTTCTTGATATTACAGACCAGCAGCAATTAAAAAGCTCAGGATTTTCTAAGTAAAAGAGGTAGAGAAAACCTCCTTGAAGCAATTGCTGGTCCTTTCTGTTCAGCCAGACTGTGTAATTGCGAAGCCTGGCGTTGGGCTTGAACAGCAATATCCTAGCTGCAGGGCATGGTGGCAGATGGAGTATGGCGTCTAATAAGCTCCAACTCCCCATTGCAGGCTGGCCACATAAGGAGAGCAGTAATAACACACCCAGAATGAAAACATCCATCAAAGCCTGACAAACCTCTTGACATAGATTTTCTTTATGTTACTAAAGGAGCTAGTTAAATGTGATGAAACTGCTAATAAAAATTCTTTGGTGGTCCTAATGAAACAGCTTTGTACACCCAATCTCCTTCCTTGTTAGGTGAAAGGGAAAGCTGCATTAGAATTTTTGGTGGCTAACATTGATTGTGGTCTGGGGAAACTAAAGGTAACCGGATCAAAGCAACTCCACTCACTGGTCTTTTGAAGTTAGAGACAACCCAACGATGAGTTGTTTTCATGGTAGTCTTCACCACGGAAAGACTGACTTTGCCATCATAGTCAAAGAGCAGATGTTTGGGGAGAGCAGAGGATGAGAGGGTGGGATCAGCTTTTCCCTTGATGGACCTAATACGTTGTTGTCTCTTTCATCGAACATGGTCCCTCAGGCCACTGAGGTATTTCCTCTGGACTCAGCAGAATAGAGAGTGATGTGTTCCTTGCTGGTGTCAACATTGGCTGCAAAGGAATTTGACAGTAAGGTACTTCAATTGCACCATAGTGCCTTGGTCATTTTTAGGTTGTGTCCCCCTGTCATCTGACCTGCACTGACCATAAAACATCTGGAGTGATAGGGCGTTGCATTTGCCCACCCAGATTACTTCCTCTTTTCCAGTGTCCATTGCTAGAACCCTTGGTTCTGTTGGCTTCCTTGCTTCCCTGCCATTCTTCGACCAAGCTAGGAGTCCTGAGGTTTCCTATCCCCCTATGCTCCCCACAGCCATCTTTTCTGAGATCTGGCTACTTCACTGGTCACAGTCAAGAAGCAGGGTCTACGCTGACGCTATTCCCAGGACCCAAAACAGACCTTTCCACTTCCTAGTCTGGGGGCATTCCTCGTCCTTTTTCTTCTTTCTTTCCAGAGCTGTTTTCTTCCTTGGCCCATCTAGTGTTGTGTCTTTCATGGATGTGGACCTTTACACAACCCAGGGAAGGCCGTGACATCAGCCTGCCTCTGCTTCCAGGAGGGGGATACAGAGACAAAAACCTACAAATCAACTTCTCCAAAACATAACCTTCAATATTGATGGTTCCAGTGTGTCATGCTGATTTTTCAGATGAGGAAACCAAGGCCTAGGGAGATGAAGGGATTTGGGTAAAATCCCACTGTTAAGAAGCAGAGTGAGACCTGTGTTCTGTAAGTTGAAGCCCGGAATGTCTGAATACCTCTCCATCAGTCAGAACTATCAAGATAGGTTCATCCAGTACTATTCAAGTAGGCAATGCACTGCTGAATATTGGTTGTCAGCACAGCCAACCAACTTCTAATGTTCCCTGGAAAGAGCCATGGGCTTAGAGTCAGATCACTGGGTAATTCTGGCCTTCAAGCTGCCATGGTTGTGTGATCTAAGACTAGTTATTTAACCTCCTTTGATCTCACATTTTCAAAATCTAACATACTTGCTCAGTCAACCTCACAAGATGATGGTGAGGATTGGAAGAAAGTACAGGAAGCCTTTAGTAAGGTAGAAGCACCAGATAGGTAAAGCATAAACAATTGTGATTGCTATGGTCTGCCTTCACTTGCCTCAAACTCCAAGATATCATATTCTTCATCTCTTCCAGTCCTGAAAGCCTCCACAGACAGAGTCATGGCATCACAATAGGGGTATTAGAGGCATTTAGTTGCTTATTAAATGTGTGTGTGTGTGTGTGTGTGTGTGTGTGTGTGTGTGTGTGTGAGAGAGAGAGAGAGAGAGAGAGAGAGAGAGAGAGAGAGAGAGAGAGAGAGAGAAAGACCTGGGCCTGTCTCTTGCCTCATTGGGATTTGACACTCCTACACAGAAGTCTGGGATTCCATCATGTTGACAGAAGTCACTGAACAATTAACCTGTATCATTAATAGTTTGTAACCAACCTCCTGGCTTTGCTGATGTGTGGCCCTGGGCATCTCAATTAACCATTGTTCCTCCCTAGTCTGTTATGAAAGGGTTGACTATGCTCTGTGACAGTTCTATCCTGGAGGAAGAAGTTCTGGGGATTGAAAATAAGACTCCTCTCACATCTGTTTGCAAACACAGCCCCAACCCTTGCTCAAGATCTGTAGGTCTTAGGTGCCAAGTAGAGCAGAATGGTTCTTTTGTAGTGCTGTTACCATCTGCATAATGGGAATCCTTGTTTAGGTAACTGGTTGTCTCCCTTAACAGACTGAGTTGCCAGGGGTCAGTTGCCCTCTGTTCTTTATGATATCACCAGCACCATCTAGCAAGGTATTGTGTGTATTGTAATTACCCAATAACGCTTGTTTAAATTGAATTTTACTACTGATTTGTCTCCTCCAGAAAGAATGAGTAGTAGACTTGTTCGGAGCTACTGTTATTAATATAGCAAGTTTATTTTGTAGATAAAATGGTTGTTTAACTGCAGAGGGTGGATACAAGGAATGCACTTTATGTTACGTAGTATTATATGAAATATTATGCCACGGTAGAGAAAACCATGGCGTGCCACATTGACTCTAAAATTATTTTGGAGGTTGCCTTGGAAATAGGCTTATTATCGGTCTCAGAACTTAAGAGGGTCATGAAATCAGAATGTAGGTGTGTGGGGTATGAGGGGAGTACTTAAAAGTCAGTGTTTCTAGGTCCTCCCCCAGAGATCAGTACTCATTGTATTTGAGGTGAGGCCCAGGAATCTATTTAACAAACAACCCCAGTTGTTGAGGTAAAGGTGGTCCTCAGAAGGCAGTTTGAGAACACAGATATTTTATCCTAATTCATGAATAAAAAACTGTTTTAAGATATCTGTTTAAGATATCCGTGGCATTGGGATTTCTAAAGTATTGGAAAGTTGTATGACTCAAAATCTCAGAGAAGGGTAAAAACCTTAGACTTCAACTGAGGAATTCTGGGTAAGATAAAAATGGAAAGCTAATGTTCCAGTTCCCTACTACTACATAGAAAGTGACCCAGGTTGTAGCTTAAAATAACCATTTTATTTAGCTTTTGATTTTTGGGGTTGGGAGTTTGGGAAAGACTTGGTGGGGCAGTATGAGTCTGACCTGCAGGCCACCAGCTGTGCCTCTGGAGAATCCCTTTCCAAGATGGCCTTTCCAATCATATGTCTGCTGCCAACAGTGCTCTTTGGCCTCTTTTTCTTTCCACATCCTCGTAGGCCTCTCCATATGGCTCAGTTACTCAGAGCAAGTTAGTGTCAGTGTAATTGTACTTTTGTGTGGCAGCTAACTTTAAAGAGGTGGGGACTGGAAGGCACTGCCTCAGTTAAAGGCTATGTGCATACTTGGCAGAACGTCACTTCTGTCCTGTTGTTCCTGGAGTCTGCCCAGATTCAAGCACATAGGGAAATAGACTCTGCCACCTGATAGGGCATTGCAAGGTTTCACTGCAAAAAGAGCATCTGGAATGAGGGATATTCGGGAAACTGTATTTGGAAAATAAGATTTGCCACATGTAACTCACTGGGGTTTAAGCCGATGAAAGGTCTTCCTCTACCTAGGAAGAGAGTCATATAATATGCATAATTTAGAAACAAGTGCATTTGTTGATAATGAAAATGTTGCAGGTAGAATTTCACAGCACATGCTTAATAATTTCCATGCTTACAGAATGTTTGTTTCTTTGCATATTTTCATGGCATTTTTGAGAAAAGTGAACAACTCATTTTCTCATTTGCTGTTCTGTTTGTCCTGTACGTCTTGTTCAAGAGTGAGTCTCCACATAAGATGCGCCTCCAACTTATTGCATGGCCTTGGAATGTTCACACGTACCTCACAGGTCGGGCTTAAATTTATATATCCTCTGACTTCCCTTGAGTCTTAAAAAATTCATACGCTCATGTCTTTGTTCCTCAGTGGTATTTACTATCTTCCAATAATACTTTAAAATCTAATTTCATTGTTCCATTGGATGTGGTTCTTCCATTTTGATTTCTGCTTTTTCACTCTTTTGCAATTGGGGCTATCATATCAGTGACACTAACTAGTGGTTTTATTACACTAGAGCGTAAAAGAATTGCATTTCCTCTACATTTATAAATGTCGTATCCACATTCAGGCTGTGCATAGATTTCACTGAAATGCCTTGAACTTGTTAGTTGATCCACAAATAGCTCCTCTGTATATTTATGGTAATACTTTATGCTGAACAACAATTTCACACTTAAAACCATCCCTCCTGGTTTGTCTGTTTTAAATGTCATCTGCTCATATTTATAAATGTGGAATGAGCTCACTTAAATTGGATTTCTTGGGTCCAAGACACTTCTGATTTTCCTAATGACCAAATAACCAAAAAGCAGAACAGATTAAGAAGAAAAAAGAAATCTTGGGCATATACAATTTTCAGGCAGTCAGGGTTTGTTTAAAGCTGCTTTGTTCGGCAGGAATGGTTAATAAAAGAAACATTTCCCCAAAGAATTGTTGTGGTCTTTAATTAAACTCCTTTCCCATAGGTTTATAATGTGGGGTTGAACAATATTTGGTCAGTTTCTCTGCTTGGCTTTCTTAGTCACAGGCTGGACTTTATTGGATCTTGGGTCCTAAGGGAACATTAGGAGCTGAGAGAGGCAGGCTGCGTCAAATGAAAAGTTAATTGTGTTTAAGCCATCTTGGAAACCAGCCTCCAGTGTGCCTTAGCTGAGAGCTGTGCTCAACTATCAGGTGCCTGGCTGTCAAGCTGAGTCCACGGCCAACACTTTACCTGACCCAGAGAAAGTGCAGCCACAGAAAGGCTAGTGACAGCAGAAAAGGCCAATCCAGGGCCTCACCCTTCAGCTGTCATGTGCCCAGGGACAGTGGACGGTGAGGTGATTCATTCTGCCGGTGGCGCTGGAAGTGTGGGTTTGCTCTGAGGAAGGAATGCAGTGGGACAGCAGTTCCTACCCATAGTTCATTAAGACTCAGGGCTGTCTTGTGGAAAAGCTGTGATAAATTGCTCTAAATTATCTGGAAGCTAAGCACTCTGGGAGTTGTTGAAGTATTTTGTCTGGCTCTCTTCCTGTCCTTGAGTTGAGAATCGCTCTCTCAGAGCAGACACTGGCGGTGTGTGTCTGGCCTATCTAAAGCGGGTCAGTTTTAAAAAGAAATGCCCCCTTGTCTGCCCTGATGGAGGGCCATGTCCCTTTCCCCCTCTCCACCCCTGGCACATCCCTGGACACACCTCATTGGGAAGGAAAACACAGGGGTCTTCTGGGGGCTCTGTGAATACTTTGTTTCTTCCCCTAGCTGGTGGTTCTATACCTGCTCATTTTATGATTATTTATTCACTAGCCCACATCTTTTACTTACATTAGTGTATAAATTAACTTCAAACATGAAATTACTAGTAGATGACCATTTTTCATCCTACAGAAATGGCACTCTTACAAGGTTCAGTATATTTTACAAAAGGAAATTATAAAATAAGGTAGTATAAATACCATCAAATAGATCAGTAGTCATGAGGTATATTCAAAGAGGCATTTCCTTCCTTCCTTCCTCCCTCGCTCCCTTCCTCCCTCCCTCCCTCCCTCCTTCCCTCTCTCCCTCCCTCTGTTTGTTTGTTTGTTTGTTTCTTTCTTTCTTTCTAATGTTGATTTTTTGAGAGAGAGAGAGAGAGAGACAGAGTGTGAGTGGGGGAAGTGTAGAGAGAGAGAGGGGGAGACACAGAATCCAAGGCAGGCTCCAGACTCTGAGCTGTCAGCACAGAGCCCGATGCGGGGCCCAAACTCATGAACCATGAGATCATGACCTGAACCAAAGTTGGATGCTTAACCAACTGAGCTCCTCAGGTGCCCCTATTATTTTTTTTCTTTATTTAAATGTTATTTACTTACTTCATTTTTTTGTTTATTTATTTATTTAGAGAGAAAGAGCTTGAGTTCTGGAAAGCAATAGACAGGAAGTCAGAGAATCCCAAGCAGGCTCCATACTGTCAGCACAGAGTCTGATGCAGGGCTGGAACTCCCAAACCGTGAGATCATGATCTGAGATGAAATTAAGGGTCAGACCATTAACCGACTGAGCCACCCAGATGCCCCCAGAAAGAAGCATTTCTATAATCTCTGTTGGATGATAAATGTAGTAGCTGCCCCACTGAATAAGGGTCTTCATTTTCTTTTGCTTTGAGAGACCATGCAATGTGGTGGTTCGTGCTTGGCCTCCATGGGCGGACATGCTTGGGTATGATCCTCTGCTTGGCAAAGTACCAGCTGGCTGGCATTGGGGAATGCTCTGGACCCCAGTATTTTCATCTGAAAATGAGGCAAATAATAGTACCTCCTGGCTGGGATTGCTGAGCAGATTACATTAGATGCTATCTACCTTGCCAGATGCATGTCCCACAACATCCCTTTCGAATTCAGTGCTCTGCATGCTCTGGACTTCTTTTTACTTTGGGTGTTTGGGGATTCTTTTTGTCACCGAGTCTCTGCATGTGCTATTTTCCTACTATCCAGAATGTTCTCCTATGTGGTTCCCTCCTTGCTTGAGATCTCAGCTCATTTCTTGTGTTCTTAGCTTCTCTTGAGCATCTCTGACTAGGTCTTAATTGTTGTCTTTTACTCTCTAATGGAACCCTGTAACTTTCTGTTGTAATACTGACCATAGCTGCGATTTCAGAGTAAGGTATGTATGTTTTGATCCATCTGTCCCCCTCATTTGACTGTGAGCTCCTTATGGGCAGGAAGCAGGATGTGTTTTGCTCCTTGTTGTCCACTGGAGGACCTGCCTCATTGTTGGTCCTCTGGAAATATTTAATGAATGAAGTAGTTTGCATTCGAGAAGTTCTTCCATTTTAAGGCTTTGGGGAGAGTCTCTGTATTTCCGTTTACAAAAATCAAATGGGAAAGCATGTACATAAGCAGTGTGTATATGTTTTTGCGTGACAATAATTGATAAATCATCAGTTTAAAAAAACTCAGCATTTTTGTGCAATGTAGTGGGTAGGCAGTAAAGTACAAGGTTTAATAGCTGAGATGCTGACAGAAATCTAGGCTCAAGCTTAGTTCATTGTTTGATCTTAGATTTTGGAAAAGTTGCTTTTCTGAAATTCCTTTTCTGTGTCTGTACACTGGATATTTAAAATAGTACCTAGGTAGGGTGCCTGGGTGGCTCAGTTGGTTAAGCGTCTGACTTTGGCTCAGGTCATAATCTCGTGGTCTGTGAGTTCAAGCCCTGCATCAGGCTCTGTGCTAACAGCTCAGAGCCTGCCTGGAGACTGCTTCCTTCCTATTCTGTGTCTCCCTCTCTGTCTGCCTGTTGCCTGCTCGCACTCTGTCTCTATCTCTCACAAAAATAAATAAAGATTAAAAAACATTTTTTTTTAATAAAAATAGTACCTAGGAGCACCTGGGTGGCTCAGTCAGTTAAGCATCTGACTCTTGATTTTGGCTCAGGTAATGATCTCATGGTTTGTGAGTTTGAGCCCTGCATTGGGTTCAGTGCTGATGGTGTGGAGCCTGCTTGGGATTCTCTCCCCCTCTCTCTGCCCCTCCCCCACTCTGCCTCTTGGTCACTCTCGAAATAAATAACTAAAAAAAAAAATTAAAAAAATAGTACCTAAATGCTATGAGTTGAATTATGCCCCTTTAAAATTCATGTATGGAAATCTTCACACCCAGTACCTTGGAGTGTTATTTGGAGACAGGGTCTTTCCAGAGTTAATCAAGTTAAAGTGAGGCCATCAGAGTGGGCTCTAATCCAATATGACTGGTGTCCTCCTAGGAAGGGGGAATTTGGATGTAGGAACACACAGAGAGGGAAGATGAGCCAAGAGATAAAGAGAGAAGACAGCTGTGTACAGGCCAAGCTGAGAGGCCTGAAACAGATCCTACTCTTAAAGTCTTCAGAAGGAACCATCCCTGTTGACCCCTTGATTTTGGACTGAAGGACTCTAGAATGGTGGAGACCGAAATTTTTTGTTATTTAAGCCACCTAGTCTGTGGTACTTTGTTTCGGCATCCATCACAAACAAACACACTCAGTCAGTTTAATATACCGTGAGACCATATATTAATGCAAAAATACCAGTCACTTACAGTAGAGAACATTTATTTTTCTTGCCCATGGGCCCATGAGTTGCTTGCAATTCACCCAGACTGGAGGCCAGTTGGGTTCAGATCTACTCCTTGTGTGCCCGCATTATTCTACTCCTTGTGAGCCCGTACTCTGTAGGGCATGTTCTCTTGGAAGAAGGCAGAAGGAGAGCCCAACACAAGTGATGCAAGCCCCCTGAAAGCCTCTCATGGCCTCATGCCTGGTAGTAAAGCAGGTCCCCTGGCCAAGCCTACTTCCCATAGGCAGAAGCATATACTCTTCTGTAGTGGGAAGTATTGAGAGTCACATGGAAAAGGGGGAGAGTGACAACAACCCAATTGATTGCAATATCTACACATAGCAGAGTTGTCTGCACTAAAGCAGATTTTGCATGGGATGCTTTGAGCACAGTGCCTGACGCCCAGGTGGTGCTCAGTAAAATGGTTGTTGCTTTTGTCGTTTTTATTTTTTAACAAATTCTAGTGTTCATCTTCAGTGGTAAGTCTACATGAATTTGGGCCTTTCAAACTAGTAGAACTAGCCAAATAAATTGTATTAATATTTGCTTAAGTAAAAGTCTCTGTAGGCTGCATTATCGCAGCTGTGATTAATTCTTTTAAATTCTTTCAAATTGCATGTCTGCTTCAGTGGATTGGAACATAGATATGATTTCAAGCTTATGTTTCTCGTTAGGACATTGAAGCCACAATTAAATCTGCTTTTTCTTCTTTGAAAAAAATCAAAGGCTCTTAAAATGGATTGTTGTGAAAGGGCACATAAATAGGTTTTAATCAATAGTTGAATTCTCCAAAGCATCATCAAGACAAAGTGGTAAATGTTCTGATTAAATTTGTGATTGGTTAAGCTAGAAATCCATACAGTTGCATGTCACACAGTATTTAATAAATGGCGTGTAGAGTATCCTAATTGTACCCATTTATCACTTCCCTCTGTTTCTAGATGCATAAAGTTATCAAAATCAGGAAACTCAAACATTTCTATTTCCATTTCCTTGGTTGGGCTTTGTTCTGTCTTTCTTGGTGTATTGGGTCTGGTTTTGAGCTAAATATTTCTGACACAACCTTCATGACTCATTTACATTTAAATAGTAACAGGAAATCTCTTTGCCAAGAAGGCTATTGGAATCAAATTTTACACCAGATCTTTTTTTTTTTTTAAAGACGTTATTATTGATTTTTTTTTTTTTGTACATCAAAGTGCTTTTTCGCTTTTTATTTTTTTCGAAATCTAAGTATTATAGGCAGTGTACAAGTTTTTCATTTTTCATCTTGGGTGCTTATTATTGGTTCTGATGCTCATAATTTATACCAGTTGCTATAATGTTAAAAATTAGAAATGAACTTCTGAGGTGTTCATTGCCTCTGCTATTGAGATTTCATTAAAAGGAGTTTGAAGTATAATGCATGCCGTTGAACTTGTTGTCACATGTTGAATGAGATCTAGTTATAGGAAAGTGAGGATATAATTATATAAAAGGTGATGAAATCAAATAGATTCCTAATCAGCAAATGGAGGTGTGATTTATAAACATCCACATGATGAGAAGATTTAATGGGACTTGAAGCAAATTAAAGATGATCAAGGATAAACCTTTCTGGCTGAGAAAACCAGCGTCTTCAGTGGAGGATAAGAGAACAGAAACTCCCAGGCATCCCAGTGGATTTCACCTAGCACACTACCTCATATTCCTAGGAATGTTTTTAAGAAGGCATTAGAATCACAAGAAGGCTTCCCAGCTTGTAAACCAACATCAGCCACAGCAGTGCACTTAGACATTGTTATTCTAGATGTCAGTGGGAAGAAGAAATTCATTGTGTGTGGAGTTCTTGTCACAATGCTCCTGAACTGGATTTAAGAAAAGCCTCAGGAGGCGTCTGGGTGTCTCAGTTGACTGTCTGACTCTTGATTTTGGCTCAGGTCATGATCCCAAGGTTGTGGCCTTGAGCCCTATGTCGGGGTCCATGCCAGATGTGGTGCCTGCTTAAAATTCAATCTCTCTCTCTCTCTCTCCCTCTCTCTCTCTCTCTCCCTCTCTCTCTCTCTCTCTCTCTCTCTCCCTCCCTCCCTCCCTCCCTCCCTCCCTCTCTCTCTCTCTCTCTCTCTCTCTCTCTCTCTCTCTCTCCCCCTCCCTCCCTCTCCCCCCTCCCTTTGGTCCTCTCCTCCACTCATGCGCTCTCTCTCTCTCTGTAAAAATAATAAAATAAAAAAGAGCCTAAAACTTATTGAATAGTAAGTTTTATTGAGCATTTGCTCTGTACCAGGAGTTGAGAGCCTTACATATATTAGTTCATTTTATTCCTACCAAAAGTTTTTTGAGGTTGGTCACATTATTCCCATTTTTATAAGGTAAAACTGAGGCCTAAGGAGAATGGGCAATGGACCAAGTGGTAAATCTGGGAGTAATGCCTTGGCAGCCAGCCTTGAGTGTCCACAGTCTTAATTAACACATTTGTATTCAAAATCTCTTGTCTGTCCCTCCTTTGGCATCTCCTTCTTTCCCTCAGCTATTTGTGTAGACCCCTGTACCCAGTGCTCTGTGTAGGCACTGGGGATAAGGTATGTTTACAGCAGAAAAACTGCCTGTCTTCAAGGAGCTGATAGTTTACTCAGGAAACGAGTACTCATATAAACATATAATGTAATTGCACATTAAACATAAAGCTGAATAAGGAGCTTAATTGCATGTTAAACATAAAGCAGAATAAGGAGCTACAAAGCTGGGAGAAGAAATGTTGCTTTAGAGATGTTGATGTTTGAGAGATTTTCAACAAAGCTTATCAAAGTGTTGTAACATTCACTGAGTCGCTTACTGGAAAGTGAGTAACGTGCTTACCCAAGAAGGGTACCGTCATGACCCAAATGTAGTGTGCAAATGACTTGTGTTTATGATGTGGTGGGGTAGGTGAGGAAGACAGTAGAGAGGGGACAGGCAGTTAGGAGTGACTAGGTTTGAATAGGGTTCTTTCTTTCTGTTTGAGTCACACTGACATTCCTTCCGTCCTTACCTCCTGCCACCAGCTCCTTGTAGGGCTTTTGCTACACTCTTCCCTCTGCCCTCCTTTCCACACCCCTTCACCTGGAATTTGTAATCTTTCTGATCTCTGCTCATTTATCACATTCTCATAAAAGCCTTCCTTGCACAAGGCCTGCACAAGGCCATGTTCTTTTTTTATTAATTCTCCTAGAATGGTGTTCTTTTCTTTAGAGCCTACATCTCTGGCTGAGGATACATTTATTGGTGGGTTGTGTGAGTGCTGTCTTCCTGGCCTGTTGAACTATAGGCTCTTTGTGGACAGGGTCCATGTCTGTTTTAGCTCATTCATCATTTATCCCTAGAACTTACCAGAATATAGAGCTTGTTAAATCTTCTGCAGTTTATTAATAATGCATGAATATTGACAATTTGATATATCCTTCAACGTGGGTGTAAGTCAACTTTAAATTTTACTTTAGGAGTAGTTAACATTTGGATTAATTAGGGACCCATATTCCAGGGCTGCCATCAAATATCACTGTCTGTGAATTAACATAAGGGATGTTAGAAATAAGTGTTATTGGTGAAATAAATGGTGTTAAAGATATCCATTGGTTAGAATCTATCCTTGCACAAATGGGATTGTTAAAGAAAAAATGATTTATGACACTTGCTAAAAATGGTCAGGCAGACTTTATTCATGACCATCCCGATAGGTGTAGGGAACACTGCAGTGGGATTTTACAGTGGGGGAGAGAGATGGGACTCAACTCCAAATACAGCACTGGCAGCAAGTGGGGCTTGAGAGCAAAAGGAGCAGGAAGATGCTCAGTGGATGGAAGATCACTAAGAGGGTACATGTGTGTAAGAGGGTTTACTGGCTAAACCGACCTAACAGGATGGTTCCTGAAGGTAGGCCAGGTGATCAGACATCACCTGGGGGACAGTGAGGGATGAAGAAACTGATGAGATATTGAGAAGTATCATTTGTCAGAGGTCAAAGTGGGGTTCTGATTAAAACTGGCTTAGCAGGGTTCTTGCTAAAACCGGATTTTACAAGGATGTGCGCAGGTGAACCTAGGAGAAAGTTCCGGAGCTTGACTAAAGTTTAGTCAAAGAAAGAATCTTTGCCAGCATTTAGGAATAAGATTACGATAAAAACTCTGAAGAGTCCTAGTTTCTGTACTCCAGGGAAGACTCTGTTGCCTAAATTGATTAAATGAGAGGTGAACCTCCTTTGAGAACACTGTGGTATTTCCCTCAGGGGGAAACTTCGATGTAAACTGCTCTATAAAGCACCTAAAACCTAAAAACCTGAGAACAGAGACTTTGCTTGGCTTAGGCCCAGGTGGTTAGATTCTCTGGGACCTGCTTGCTCATAACTGTGTGTAGCTTGAGATTTGCTTACTTGTGACATACTGCCCAGGTAGGAAGAGGGGGTTGTGGACAGATAGAGGTCTAAATCCCCTCTAAACACTGGAGGTTCTCCAGATTCAGGAAAAGAGCTTGGCAACCATTAATGTCCAAATTGGCTTTGGTCATCTTACAACAAGAGAGCAATAGACAGTTGTTGAATGAAAGAGGCGGTGGTGGGTTAGAGAATACCAAGATAGAGTCAGCTCTTCTTGATGACTGATTTATGTGGATGTGAGGGAAGAGGCGAGGATGACTGATGTGTTGGTCCTGGGAGCAGGTGTGGGTTGGCTGAAGGACCTTATGACTCCTTCTTGTAAACTGGGCTGGTCCCTGACCCTATTAGGAAGCAGACAATGTTGGTCTTTGGTAAACTCTCACCTCTGTTTCACTGTGTCCGTTGTGAAATACTTCCCACCCAGTGCTCTGCCAAGTAACATCCTGTGCTGATGTACTGTGACTGAAAGTCTCACGGCCTTTGTTTTCCAGAAAAGGCACTTTGGAGTCATCTGTTTATCTAACGTGTATGGTGATGGCTATGGCTGGAAATCCCACGGTACTCCAGCCCGTGTAAATTGTGCTTTTTAGAAAACCTTTTATTTTGAACTCATTTTAGGTTTACTGAAAGTGGCCAAAGTAATCTAGATAATTCTCTTATATCTCTTTTTTTTACTTTCCCTAATCATAACATCTTATACAACCATGGTGCAGTTATCTGCAGTAAGAAATTGATGTTGGCACAGTATTCTGAACTAAAACTACAGGCCTTATTTGAAATGCACCAGTTTTTCCTCTAATGTACCCCCCTCCCCAATTTTTTCTTCTGTCACAGAATCCCCGTCAGGATCTCACATTGTGTTTCACTGTTAATTCTCTTTACTTTCCTCCGGTCTGGGACAGTTTCTCCATCATAGCTTGTCTTTATGACCTTGACATTTTTGAAGAGTACTGGTCAGTTATTTCAAAAACAGCCCTGAGTTTGGGTTTGTCCAATGCTTTCTCATGATTGGACTGAGATGATGCATTTTTGGCATGAATTTCACAAAAATAGTGTGTCTTTCTCAGTAACTTATAGGAAGGAGTTCATGATATTGGTATGTCTTATTATAGGTGATGTTTTCTTTGATCACAACTTAGTAAATTCACATTTGCTATGTTTCTTCTGTGTAAAGTAACTATCTTTCCCTTTGTAGTTGATAAGCAAATCTGTGATTTTAAGCCTGGAAGCAAGCCAAATGAGGGCAATGAAATTTGGGGCAGGAAAACCTGTTTCCCTCCTGCCAACCTCCATTGAAAAAAAGTATTCATTTGAACACTGTGTTTCGTCCTGGAAAACCTAAGCAGAATAGTCCATGTAGGTAAAATAAAACTATCTTTTGGCTGCTTCAGTCAGAATTTTTAAAGATTAAAATAGTGATAATTCCTTTCCCCATGCTGCTGTGATTGTAAAACCTATCTTTGGTCATTTTACTTTCTTGATTAAAAATGTTTGTGGGTTCCGACTGATGGTAGGATAATGTCCTAACTTCCCAATGTGCTCCCCAGGACCCTCTACAATAGGACAGCAGCCTACATCTCCGCTTTCTTTCTTTGTCTCTTGTCTGCCCTCCTCTCTCATGAATCCCATGCGTTAGCCATGTTAAACCAACACCTGTGCCCTGGGTCTCTGTTTTTGCTTATGCCGTTCTCTCAGGCAAGACACCCCTTCTCTTCTCACCTCTACCTTTTAAAAACCCTTGTTCTCTGTGGGTACATTTAATGATCTCATCGGTAATTAAGCTATTTTGTCTCAGCTCCAAACTCTCTCTGCTCTGCTTTGTGATGCTGAGGCTGGGCCACTACAAACCACATTTCTGCTTGTGCCAACTGCTTCCTGGAAGGCTGTACCAGGATGAGGGACTAGAGGATCCTGGAAGATGTTTTGTTCCTTCAAGCATCACTCCAGTAATGCTTCTTCACCCCGTCATGGCACTTCCTTCCCGTAGCAGCTCTGGAATATTCATCTGCTGTTTCCCCAGCATCAGCAGAACCGGCCACATTCTGCCTGCCAGACACCAGAGCTAGCAGGCCAGTGGCCTCTTCTCAGAGGTCTGGGTCCTGTCCCAATGGGAGTCACTCCTCTAAGCTCAGGAGCTAACAGCACCAGCCTGGTGGCACCATCTTCTCAAACATCTGAGTTTCAGTTCTGCAGAGAATATTCTGTAAGATTTTGAGTTCTAATAATTCCAGCCTCTTCCCTTGGTTCCTGTATTTGTAGGAGTGGTAATTCTCTATGTGATAGCTTAGTGTTATCTTTCTGTTTTCTATCAAGTTAACAATCTTATCCCTAGCTAACACTTATTTTTATTAAATTCTATTTCAGACAGACAAAGCTCTGGTGTGGTCCCTATCTCCAGCCTTGATCCTGAGTGATGAGGGAGTTGGTACCAGGAGCATTGCTAGGAACCTGGTTCTCTAAGATGGGTTTGGGGATTTGCTCCTGGGATCCTCAGCCGTGAGCACAGTGTTGAGTCTCGCCAATGGAAAATGCACTGCTGGTAACCATGGCATCTCATAGCTTCATGATTAATCAGATTTGTGGTGAAGCACATACTGAGGTAAGGATGGAGGGGGCCAAGTGACTTCTGCCCTTGACTCTTATGGCAGTAACAATGGGCGTTCATACAGCGGTGTGAGGTGGATTTTCACTAGTACACGGGGCTCTTGCAGAAATGGAGTGACAAGCTCAGGTTTTTAAGCTCTCAACTCCCATCCATGGACAGAGAACCAGAGAGCTTCCCTAGCAACCTTAAAAGACTTCCTTACTGAAGCCACAGACGGGGATGATGATGGTGGTGACACCATCATCATCATTTGTTTCCCTGGTTTCAGAGAAAGAGAGAGAACGTGAACAAACCCAGTTTGGTTCAGAAGTCTTCCCAAGTCCGTTTGGCCATAGCCAGGCAGGAATGCCCCAGGTGCAACATGGCTGCTGGCCGTGGGAGGCTTCCCCACAGGGGAGCACAGAGCCGATACACCAACAGCTGTCTTTTGACTGGCTCTGCATGGGAGTTCAGAGCCTGGCTTAGGGTGGAAACCCAGTGCTTGGTCACCTTGGAGGTGGGCAGAAGACAAGAAGAATTCTTTCCTACCTCAATCTCTATAACAGAGTCTGACCTTTAAACTGAGAGGGCCTCTGGCAATTTTCTGAAGTTGTTTCCTTGAGGGACTTTTGAGATTCAGGCCACCAGATTGGCTGCTCTGTGCCTTGGTAATCGAACAAGACTCAAAGTTGGAGAGGGGGACATTTTTCCCTTTTCTGCTTGGAACTTGTGGCTTTAGGGCAGCAGGGACTGAGGGAGCTCAGTGCTTTGTGGCACCTTGAGGGTCTTGGTCTTTGAGAGTCCTAAGGAGACGACCCCGTAGGCTGAGCAACAGCCTCCCTGAGAAGGGTTCAGGGCTGCTGTGGCAGGAGTAGGGGGCGTGGTGGGCCTTCTCCATCCTGGGGACGCCAGCCAGGGCACCAGAACAGAAAGATACATCAAAAGGATTCCCCTAAATAGCAAGAGCTTTTGAAGTGGGGGTTACAGGACCAGTGTAATTCAGATATAAATGTAATTTCATTTGTACTCATGCTGCTGAGGCTGGGGATTGCTCAGGTTACATTAAAACCTGCCTAAACAACTTTTTTTTCCTCCCTTTTTAAACAGCATTGCTATTCTGCACCATTAGCCTGTGGAAGGTTCTCCTCTTTCTGAAGACTTAGACATTTGAAACTCAGGCCAAGAGAATGACAAAGAAAGCTTTGGACATTAAAGCCCTTGTTTCCTTACGTGTTTTTTTTTTTCTTTTTTTAAGTTTCAGTGACACTTTTTCAGGGTTTCTAGAAGAATAAAGCTGACTGGCAAGGGGCTTCTGAGAGTATCAACTCCCTAAAGGCATTTTGGGGTTGGTTGTTAGCAGACTTGGCCAAGCACACATTGAAATAACTCATTACTCGTTCTACCTGTTGTTTTAAAAAGGCAGCATTGAAACTCTTTGAATATTTTGCTGTGGGGTTTTTGGCAGAACATATTTCAAATGGGGGGGTGATAAACAGTGGGGAAAAAGCAAATGAATTTCCTGTGAAGGGTGGCTAGTTGGGACACATGTGTATGTTGCTTGTGGATGTAAATTAGAATATTTGGAGACCCTGTGGTCTTATTTCTGAAGCTCTTTACTTATTATTCATGGTTTCATTATAGCTCCTTTTATTCGCATGCACATCTAAGGGTAGGGGAGGGGGCAGGTGCTGGGCTTGGCCTTAAAAAACAAACAAACATAAAACTCGCCATATATTTTAGAGTTATAGGTGCATGCATTTTTTTTCTCCCATCAAATCTTGCTTTCCCATTTTAGCCGCGTAAATGGTTGTCATAGTGACATTTGCTTCCAGCCTCTATGGCTTTGGTACAGAGCAGAGGGCTCCGGTAGTATCGGGTGACCATAAATTCAGCTCTAACTGTCCCCTTAGCTCTCTGAAACTAATCATAAATGAGGTCTGTCATGAACTGCTCCTGCTCTCATAGAGCAAGTGAAAATTACATTGAAATTAGGCTACAACAGCCCCTTTGTCTGAGTTTTTCAGAAGGTAGTGGTATTCATTTTTAAGGAAAAGTTTGCCCTTTCAGCATTTTAAAGGGCATTTAGCCAGTAAAAGTCATGGGGTGTGTGATCCAGCAATAAAGTAGGATGTTTAATTCCTTTGAACAATCTCTATATGTCTTAGGTATGGAGCTGTCTCTTAAAAGTGGTGAGTTGGTCCAAAGAGTAACTTTTATCCTATTTTCTTTTTTAAAGTTTATTTCTGTGTGTGTGTGTTTCTTGTTGTTGTAGTTTTTTAGCAATCTCTACACCCAATGTGGGGCTCAAACTCATGACCCTGAGATCAAGAGTTGCACGCTCCTCTGAATGAGCCAACAAGGTGCCCCAAAAGTATAACTTTTTCTTCAAGCTGATTTGAAATTCGCCTCTTTGGTAATATTTTGCTAATGTTATTTTGTAAAGTTTTTGTGTATATTACGATCTAGTATCATCTCTAAGGATATTTCCTGAAGGATTGTTTTTTAATCGAAAGATAAAACTATAATCCAGAGGCAAAAACTTTGGGAGAATCTCAGCATTTGAATGTTATAAGTTAGTTATTGCTAAGACTGGAAGGCCACAGAGATGGAGATACTCACTGCCAGGGCATGGACAAACCAGTTCCTTTTCTGAGTTCAGGATGGGGGTCTGTGAAGGATCAGGTATTTGGCACCAGCCCTTCTTAGGGGTCCTGTGGCTCTCTAGCTGTGGCCAGTCTAATATCCATCAGAGGATGGTAGTCAGCTGGAAAAAAACATTGAAAAAAACAAAACAGGGGCACCTGGGTGGCTCAGTCGGTTAAGCGGCCGACTTCAGCTCAGGTCATGATCTCGAGGTCTGTGAGTTCGAGCCCCACGTCAGGCTCTGTGCTGACAGCTCAGAGCCTGGAGCCTGTTTCAGATTCTGTGTCTCCTTCTCTCTCTGACCCTCCCGCGTTCATGCTCTGTCTCTCTCTGTCTCAAAAATAAATGTTTAAAAAAAAATTAAAAACAAAAAAAACAAGAGGGCAAAGATGACCCAGCATAATAATTCATTTGGGATGCTTTGGGATGCAAGAAAGAAAATGGCAACCAAGAGTGGCTTATTCAGTTTGGATTTATTTTTCTTCTCATAATAAGACATTGAGAGGTAGGGAATTCCAGAGTTGGTCCTCTGCTGGTTCACAATACCATCTCTGGATGATTGCCTCTGCAACTATCTTACACCTCCCCTCCTGGTTTAAACGGGCTGCTGCCCGCCCCCCCCCCCCCAGCAAGTTCACATCCTAAGTCAGCATCATCCAGAGATGGAAGGAGGGAGAAGATGAACATGCCTTACTTGCTTATCCATCTCCCCAGTTCTCTTCCCCTTTCTCTTTTTGAATTAGGGATCCTCCCCCCCCCACCCCCACGGTCCCCCGGCAATGTCCACTTACATAATTCATTGCTAGAACTGTATCACACCATCACCCTAGCTGCAAGAAGGGCTGGGGAAGTGAGTATCTGGCATTTTCAGTATTGGGGTGACGTGGAATCTGCCGATAGAGTAGAAGAAAGAAGTGAGCTCTTGCCATGTTGGCCACCAAGAGTGTCAGCCCTAAAGTTTTGGAAATGAAAAGATTGAATGACATTGCTTTATCCCTCCAGTTTTATTTATGAGGAAACTGGCACCAGAGAAGCTTGGTGTCAGATCCGAGATCTGAGTCTAGATCTTCTGACTCACGACGTAGAATTTGAGGTTGATGGTGACTAACATCTGAGTTGCATGTTCCAGCTGGCACAGCGAGGGCTTTGTTTAGCATGTATTAGTTTGCTTAATTTTTGCCTTTAGCACTGGGGGTGGGGGGTAGCCTTCAGGCTTCTCAGAGCAGAGGGCACATATGCTGTAGCTTCCCACTTGTGCTGAAAAGTAGCAAATCATTTCTTCCTAATTAAAGATCAAACATGATTTCAGATGGTCCCCTTCCTAAGATGTCATGGGAGACGTTCCTCTTATCTGTCACTGGTACTGATCATGTTGTCATTTTTGGCAACTAATTCCTGGAATGAATAATAAAATTATAATAATCTTGCACCAGAGGGAGGACGACCAATTTGTAAAGTCCATTAAGAACCGAGCAAAGGATTGTCCTCTAATGAGATGGAGCGCATCAGGAAGACGTACATCAAGCCTCTCTGTCACAGATACACAAAGGGACCTGGAGGGAGGGGCTACTGTAATGCTGGCAGACAGGGTGGGTTGTCTTGGATGCACATTTACATATCGTCATTGATCAGCTGCCTGAGAAGAGGATGACAAGCAGAACACCAGGGTTCTCCATTGTGAGGCTCAGGGTGTGTTTATGCCACCATTGATTCATTCCCCATGGGGTAAGGAGCATTACTCACCATTTCCTCATGTGCCAGAAAGAGAAATGGAATCAACGAGCATATCATCTCCTTGTTGGAAAATGACAGCTCCCTTATTATAAATCCCTGATAAATTGATGGAAGAGCTGTTCAAACTTTGTAGATAAAAATGTTTTCTGGGATTAATGGGAAGTTATTCCCAGAAATGACTTACAGTTCAGGAACCGACCTTAGTGCCGAGCTATTGGTTTTCGGTTTTGTTTTCCTTCAGATGTCACAAACCCCTCAAAGCAGCTGAGTGTAGTTGGCCAACGTTTTCCATCCAGCCCATCCCTGTACCCTATCACTTCCCTCATTTCCTGTTGCCAGACATTTAAAGATTTAGAGAAGCTAAATGATCCCTGCCTTTTGGAGGAATCTTCTTCCTTTTGAGAATCCTTTATGAGTGAACTCAAAATGTGAAAATCTACCTGTGACCTCTGGGGAGACATAACTGCTCCCTTGTAGGACAGAAGCCAAAATACTGTTTGTTATTGTGTCTGACAGGATTTAAAAAAAAAAAAAAACTTTATTCAGTAGCTATCTTAGCATTTTTGTTTTCAGTGTGCTTGTAAACCAGGATATTGAGCCACTTGACTGTCACTTTGGGAAGGGATTATGCCAACAATGGCTTATTTTCTAAAACATCAGGATTCTTCTCCATTGTGGCATCTAATGGTCATTGAGGGACTGTCACTTGGTATTTGTATTAATGTTGATACTCTTATTGAGTGAGTGCTTTTATAAGTGGGACTGGATCTTTTGTCCAGCACCAGGAGCATGTGGGCACTTAATAAGTGCCAATCAATACCTTTTGCTGATAGTGGAATGTAGACCTGTCCACTTCCCAGATGGCTCCATGGGGATAGATGCATTTATAGCTTGTGCTTTATTCTAAGGAATCTATGAAGGGCTGCCTACTATATTGCCTTTGTTTGAACTGTGCTGGGTGTGACAGTTACTCAAGCAACGGCACTTCTGTCTGCTGGTTGCTGGAGAGCTAGAACTATACTTTTCCTTTCACTTGATTTGCTTGGGGTAAATTAGAATTTACTCCCAAGAGTGGTCTGGGTAAGGATGGGAATGTTACTTCTAAGCCTGGCAGCCTTCTAAATTGCCTTAAGCCCATACTTCCACATCCTCCTTTGATTTTTAAGAAGTTGGAGGATGAGGGTTGAAGTTTTTGTTTTTGTTTTTGTTTGTTTGTTTCTTTTGCCATTCCACACTTCCCCTAACTTTTCCAAAGCAGGTGGAATTCTGATTACTACTATCTTCTTGCTGTTTGCACACAAATTGATTCATTTCACCTCCTCTTTCACCCTCCAAAGTCCTGCTACCAGATAGATGTTGACTATAAGAACATTTTCCAGAATTTGAGGATAATGGATGGGGAGAAGAGCATAGGGAACACATTAAATTTAAAAATTAGACAGCACTTGTTTTTTTAAACACTGCCTTGGTTTTCCTCACCATGAGGATTCCTTAATGGTCTTGCCTCCTCAGATTCTGGACCCCTGAAATGCTGTCTTGCTCTCCTCTTTGCTTAATAGGTCAACAGATACGATGGAGCATGTGCTATGCACTGGGCGCAAGACTCTGTATTTGGATACAGAGCAGTAAATGCAAACAGACACCAGCCCTGATGTGATGGGGCTTTTAGTCTACAATGAAGGGGCAGAGAAAGGAGGAGAGATTAAACACACAACTAACTAACTCACTCACTCTCTCTCTCTCTCTCTCTCTCTCTCTCTCTCTCTCTCTCTCTCTCTCTCTCTCACACACACACACACACACACACACACACACACACACACACACACACAACTGTGGTAAGCCTAAGAAGGAGAACAGGGTTCTGTGAACAAGATTAATATCTTCCCTGCTTCTTTACTATTTTTGCAAACCTCCTTCTTTTTCAGGTCACCTTGGAAATTCCCACTGCCTCCCTCCTTCCCTCACTTCTTTCTTTTTACCTTCCATTGACTCTCTTTGTTTGGATGGTCTCATTTCCGATCTGTCCCAGGTTTGAGTTCCTCACTTCTGTTACCCAAAGAGGTCATCAAGGTACTTCTTTAAAGAGAGTACTGTCTGCCCCCATAGGAAATAGGCCATCGCTCTTCTATGGGAGGACATTTGGGATTTCGTTATATTTTAAATTGCATTTACTTCTTTCCTGAAATACTGTCTCAATGTTGTGTTTTAAAGTATGAGATTCCAAAGTGAGGGAGGAAAGTTGTATGATCCCTGGGAGAATAATAATTTATACACATCTCATGGCAATATAGATATTTTCTTCTTTTTTGAGATATAATTGATATATAATACCATATTAGTTATAGGCTTTCAGCATAATGATTCAATATTTGTATTTATTGCGAAATGATTACCTCAATAAATCTACTTCACATCCATTGCTACACAGTTAAGATTTGTGTGCACGCATACACAATGCCTATAATTTCTTTTATTTCTTATTATTGTCCCTCCCTTCCTTCTCTCTCCTTACTTTCCACATTCACTAGATGGTGACATCTGACACCCATCAGTTACACATGTATGTGACAACCAACACTGTTCTAGTACTTGTTCTATTCCAGGCTCTATTCTGAGAACTCATTACAAATCAAGGTGCTTTTTTAATTGAAATACGCTTGACAAACAATGTTACATTGCTGCAGGTGCAGAACAACCGTATGTTACGTTGTGCTCACAATAAGTGTAGCTACCATCTGTCACCATGCAACACTAACACCATTGACTCCCTGTGCTGTACCTTTCATCCTCATGACTACTCATTCCATAACTGGAAGCCTCTATCCCCCACTCTTCTTCACCCATTTTGGCCATCTCCCCACCCGCCTCACCTCTGGCAACCACCAGTTTGTTTTTGGTATTTATGAGTCTGTTTCTACTTTGTTTTATTTATTTGTTTTTTGATTCCACATATTAGTGATATCAGCTAGTATTTGTCTTTCTCTGACTTATTTCACTTAGCATAATCCCCTCTGGGTCTGTCCCTGCTGTTTGCAAATGGCAAGGTCTCATTCTTTATGGATGAGTAATATTCCATTGCATGTATATACCACATCTTCCTTTTCCATTCATCTATTGATGGACAGTTAAGTTGCTTTCCATTTCTCAGCTCTTATATGCTCTTAATTGGTTCCAGGAGAAGATTTCATTTGGATAGGGGTATGATTTGGTTATTTGCCTCTCTGAAACCCTGCAGAGCAGCCCCAGGCTCAGAAGCTCCCAACGTCTCGTTAGAGTTATAGAACTTTGTTGTGTTTCATTATACTATCTTATTTTTAAGGTTGTCTTCTGCCTTTAGCAACTGACTCAGTTTCTTTTGAAAAATAACATTTTTAACATATATAATATACAACTATATAAGGGTTGGTGACCTGGATATAGCAAAATCATGTGTTTAGTTGGATCCATTAATGTTATGATATCCTGCTACCAAATGTGTCACCAGACAGTGGAGCAGGAAAGGTGATGTGGTATAGTGCAGATGGAAAGAGGACACTGGGTTAGTCAGAAGACCTGTATGAATCTGGGTTTTGCCACATGTCATCCACATGGCCTTGGGCAAATCTGTCTTCTCTTTCAGCCTTAATTTTCTCTCCTTCCAAATACTGTTGAAAACCAGACTCCTGTAACGATTAAATGAGAAAAAGCTTGAGAAAATGTTTGGCATGGCATCTGGCAAGTAGTGGTGTAGAAACATTTTTGTTTTTAAGTGGGAGCTGCAACATTTTATTGAATTAACAATTGACTATTAAAGTAAAAAGACATCATTATGAAAAGCTGCTCTGTTCCAGGCGCTGAGTTGTCAGTAATGACCAGGACAGCCTGGGCCCCATGCTCACAGAGCTTCCATTGGGAAAGACAGACAAGACACATTTACCAAGATTCCTGGAATTAGGGCTCTGATCAATGTGAGGGAGAGAGGGAGCATTTGACAAGCAGGTCTCACATTTGCTAGGGAATAAAAAAAGGTTTACTGGAACCACGGTGATAAGACATGGCTTAAACTGAGACCTCCCCAAAATATGTAGGTGCCAGCTAGGCAAAGAGGAGAGGGAGAGAATAACAGTCTAGACGTTACACACATCTCCCCGAGAACCTGACACTGACCGTTGGACACAGAGCAGATAAACTCATCCAACAAGCAAGCTCAGTTTATGGCACCCATAAAAGGGTTTCATCTATCCCAGTTCTCAAGGCAGTCTCTTTATAGTGGTGATCTTTCTTCCTGTTTTATATTACAACTGAAGCTGTTCCTTTTCCAAATTGCCTGGCAGCCAGAGGAGTTTTATGCATACTTGGGTCTCTAGAAACAAGCCATTGTTCCAAGTCCTTGATTTCTCCATCTCCACTGGCCTATTACACACCATTCCCTCATCTCCCTCACTTCATTGTCCTTAATATGAGACTTTGATTCTGTGATTGCCGTTTCTCTATTTTTCCTGAGAATCTTCTTGGATGAAGACAGGAAGATCAGATTAAATGCTGTATTAGATAGCATCTCCCTCTATATTTTTGGCTCACTTTGAAAGGAAGGTCTATGTCACCGTTCACCATGTTGTGCCGTGTAAAGAGAAGAACATGTCAGAAGCCAGATGTGAATTAGGATGGGGGTCGTGGCAGTATTGAAATGTTTCTATTCATTGGCTTTTTAAGAAGTCACTTTTCATGTAAAGGTAACTTGACGAGTAAGGGATGGTTTCATTAGCTTCCTGCTTCTCAGTTGTTTATTATTCCGAGCCAGTGACTCTTTGGTTATACAAAATTTCATTTCTACTTTCATTGCCCTAGAAATAGTTGCAGTTTTGCCTAGTCTAATTTCATCCCTTGCTGGCATACTAAGCATGAGCTACCCCATGAGTTTCTTGAATAATTCTTGTCCCCAATCACCCTTGGATTAGTTTATGAAACACCTGCTTTGTAAAATGCTCTTCTGCCTGGAACACTGAGCACCCCCCCCCCCCCACTCACCTGGACTGCTCCTTTTACTCCTTCTGGTCTCAGCCAACACATAACCTTGGGGAAGCTCTCTATGAAAGTACAAGATGTGCCTAGAGCTCCTTTTCCTCCTTCTGATATGTCTTTATAATTCTATCAGGGTACTTAATTGCAACTGATTGTATTTGCTGGATTACTTGTCAGTCTGCCCCTCACTGTACTGAGGTTGGGGGGGAGCCACCATGTTCACAGTTGTATTCCCTTTGTCTAGCAAAATCCCTAGACCTAGTGAATGTTCAGTAAATATTTACATGAATGACGGGTGCCTGGGTGGCCCAGTTGGTTGAGCATCCGACTTTGGCTTGGGTCATGATCTTACAGTTCGTGGACTGGAGTCCTGCGTTGGGGTCTGTGCTGACGGCTTAGAGCCTGGGGCCTGCTTTGGATTCTGTGTCTCCCTCTCTCTCTATCCCTCCCCTACTTATGCTCTCTCTCTCTGTCTCACAAAAATAAGTCAACATAAAAAATGATTTTTTAAAAAAATAAAAACAAGTAGAAAAATAATAGTTACATGAATGAAGGAATGAATGAATGAAGTAATGAGCTGAGTTATGTCAGTGTTATTATGTGGGATTGGTTTTGAATTCAAAATCATTGAAAGTCAGTGTATTTCCCAGTCTCTTGATACGTTTGTTTATTTTCAGTAAAGATCTATCCCTCTTAAAGATATGCTAAAGATACAATAGTAGCTTGGGTCACAGGTCATCTCTAGGACAATCCTTTATTTATTTATTTATTTATTTATTTATTTATTTATTTATTTATTATTTTTTAATGTTTATTTTTGAGAGAGAGAGAGAGAGAGAGAGAGAGAGAGAGAGAGAGGTTGCAAGTGGGAGAGGAGCAGAGAGAGAGAGAGAGGGAGACACAGAATCTGAAGCAGGTTCCAGGATCCGAGCTGTCAGCACAGGGCCTGATGGAGGGCTCGAACTCAAGGGCTGCGAGATTATGACCTGAGCTGAAGTTGGACGCTTAACCAATTCAGTCATCTAGGCGCCCCTCCCTCTCTCTCTTTTATTTTCCCTTTCTTTCTTTCTTTCTTTCTTTCTTTCTTTCTTTCTTTCTTTCTTTCTTTCTTCCTTCCTTCCTTCCTTCCTTCCTTCCTTCCTTCCTTCCTTCCTTCCTTCCTTTCTTTCTTTCTTCCCTCTCTCTCTCTCCCTCCCTCCTTCCCTCCCTCTTTTCTTTCTTTCTTTCTTTCTTTCTTTCTTTCTTTCTTTCTTTCTTTCTTTCTTTCTTTCTTTCTTTCTTTCTTTCTTTCTTTCTTTCTTTCTTTCTTTCTTTCTTCTTTCCTTTCTTTCCTTTCTTTCCTTTCTTTCTATATTCACTTATTTCTGAGGGACGGAGGGAGAGAGCACACAAGCCCAGGAGGGGGCAGAGAGAGAGGGAGCCAGTGGATGTGGGGCAGGCTCTGCACTGACAGCAGAGAGTAACCCAGGTGCTCCCAGGGCAATCCTTTTAGATTGGTATCTTCATTCCCATTTTATACAACTGACTTATCTCAAAGTAGTACTTCAGGAGCTGTTTTCTAATAGAAAGACTCCCACCAGTTAGTTCAGTGGCTGAGGCTAGAATATTGAGGGTAGAATAAAATAATTCAAATCGTGAATTGCTTCTGGCCAAGTGACTTATCTCTTGAATTTTCATCTGTAAAATGGGGATATTCATTCTCATTCAACTTCATAGAGTTGGTGTGATTAAATGTTGTATATTAGATCCTTAGAGCAGTGGCCTTTGTTAGCAGCTTGTGTTAAGCAGTAAATACAAAGTTCAAATTAATTTTAGGGGCACCTGGGTGGCTCAGTCTGTTGAGCGTCCTACCCTTGATTTTGGCTCAGGTCATGATCTCATGGTTTGTGAGATGGAGCCCCACATCAGGCTCTGCGCTGAGTGTGGAGCCTGCTTGGGATTCTGTCTTTTTCTCTTCTCTCTGCATCTCCCCCTGCTTGCCTGGGCTCTCTCTCTAAATAAATAAATATTTAAAAAAATTAATTTTAACATATATAATGCAATATTGGGCACTGGTTGAATACTCAGTAAATAACACCTGCTCTGGTAATGCTCACTCCAGTTCGTTTATGAATACGCTTCTATGCTTGCCTCTTCCTGAGGCATCAGGGAAAATGAAAGCATATTCCAAACTTCTGGGAGTGACAGCAAGTGCAGCAGTGCTAGCCACACCTCTGCCATCTTGAGAACCCCTTGTCAAAGGATATTTCAAGCATCGCTCACATCGGTCTCCCCTTTGCCACCATGTCTTTTACTTTCGCTTGTGGCAACTCCAGTGACAAAACTTCACCTTGTAACAGGGAGGATGGTGACAGGTGGCAAATGACTGTGAAGAAAAACTCTTGGGTAGAGGTTGAAGATGAACACGTGCTTTACAAATTTCCCTGGAGGGTCTCATCAGCGAGTTTCAGCCAACTGACATTATTCATGATCTAGCGTGAAAAATTGGTACTGAGGCCACTTTCAGCTTTGAAGTTAATGTGAGATTTTTTATTTTCTTCTGTGCATTTAAGATATTGGACTACGTTGGGGATGTTGTTGAACTAGGGGGCTAGCCTCATTCACCCCTGGAGCAGTGTTCCCTGCCAATTAGATTGTTGTGGATAATTAAATACTGTTGACATCTTCTTGGAAATCATCTTGAGACTTAATAATCTGGTTTTATGCTGGAACTGGTTTATGCTTAAAATTTCGTTTTTCATGGAACTGGGCTCACATTAGCATTTGATTCTTCTGTTCAGTATGCTTTTCTGCCTGGAAATAGAAGGAGTATACCTGGAATGTCTTCTCTACCTCTGGAGATGAGTGTATACCTAGGATATCTGGGATGTTACCAGAATTGGATTCACAGTAAATCTGGAGTTGATGTAGCTTAATTAGAACAATGACAGTCACGGGTGTGAAAGGAAGAAGAATATTATTTTAGAGTACGTATTTGTACACATACCTACATACGAACACGTGTGTGTTCTGACATATATAATATACGTTTAGTGCTTTAAAACAGTTGTCACTTGCCAAGATCTATAAATGACATAGAGGAACACCTTTCAACTTATAAATTATGCTTGGGATTGATAGTAATGTGAATGTGATCAGCCATTTTTACCTGTCCCATTCTGCTCCAATTGATGGATCAGTCTATCATGACATCACCCATGAGACATTCATAGCCTTACAAATCATTCTATCACTACATGCTATGTGTTATTTGCAGCAGCTTGATTTTAAAATTGAATTATTGGCAGGACTTCCAGGTATGGCTGAGTAAGGAGGTCAGCAAATGCTTTCCCCAAAATACATCAGTGAAGTGGGACAAAATTGACAAAAGCGACCATTTCAGCATTATGAAAATTAGCCAATGGCATAAAACAAGCTGAGGAGCATTCATGCTTGAAAAATTGCCAGAACTTGGGCACTATTGGGTGTCTCTGGGGTGTTCTGGTCTGGAGCTGCTCTCCTATTCCCAGCTCAGGTGGGGTAGATTTTGCTGCTATAGTAGAAGGCGTCTTGGATGAATTTGGTGTAGGGATATTATTAATGAAAGTGACAATCTTGGTGACCAGGAAGCAGAAAGGGCCAATGGCTCTACTAGAGTGGGTTTTGAGTCATGTTTTGGGTAAGCATGTTCCTGGCTGGGGCTATGCAGATGCATAGCTGACACCAGAGAGAACCTAAGCTATTTATACACCCCTGACCAACCCTAAAACTTTTCACATAGCCACAGAATACATTAAAGTGCCTAGCAATAAGCAAAAGCTGGGACAGATTTGAGAGTAGCCTGTTCTTTTTTTAAAAATTTCTTTCATGTTTATTTAGTTCTGAGAGAGAGAGACAGAGACAGTGTGGAGTGGGGGAAAGGACAGAGAGAGAAGGAGATACAGAATCTGAACCAGGCTACAGGCTCTGGGCTGTCAGCACAGAGCTCCAAATGGGGCTTGACTTTAAGGACTGAGAGATCATGACCTGAACAGAAGTCAGATGCTTAACCAAGTGAGCCACCCAGGAGCCCCAAGAATAGCCTGGCTCAAAGTTGAGCCATTGAAAGTTTCTGAATAAATAGAACCAGCAAAATAGAAACAACAGCCATTAGAGGTGAAAATCAGAATCTAGAGTTGCTACAATATATTATCTGCAATTTTCAGTGTTCAACGAAAAATGTGAGACAGAGAAACAGAAAAATCTGACTTGAAATTGGAAGAAGCCATAATTAATAGGACTGTCTCTGAATACCCCCAGATGTTGAATTTATCAAAGATTTCAAAATGGCTATTATAAACATATTCAAAGAACTATAGGAAACCATACTTAAAGAATTAAAGGATGGTCTGGGGTGGTATATTAAAGGATGGTGTGTATACACACACATACACACACACATATATATTCCTCAATATATAGTCTTATATAGTCCTTATAGTCTCAATAAGGAGATAGAAATTATGAAAAAAAACCCATGGAAATTCTCAAGTTGAATACATATATATACATATATACATATATATGTGTATATATATATGTATATATGTATATATATGTGTATATATATATACATATATATACACACACACACATATATACACACACACATATATACGTATATACGTGTATATATATACGTGTGTGTGTGTGTATATATATATATATATATATATATATATATATATATATATTCCTATTATATATTTCTTATAAAGGCACCTGGGTGGCTCAGTTGGTTGAGCGTCTGAGGTTCAGATCATGATCTCAGGGTTCGTGGGTTTGAGCCTCGGGTCTGGCTCTGTGTTGACAGCTCAGAGCCTGGAGCCTGCTTCAGATTCTGTGTCTCCCTCTCTCTGCTCCTCCCCTGCCCATGCTCTGTCTCTCTCTCTCTCAAAAATAATAAAATATGCATTCCATATATATATTAATTGGTGTAGATGATTATGGAGGCCAAGAATCCCATGATTTGCCATCTGTAAGCTGGAACACTAGGAAGCTGGTTGTGTCATTCAGTCGAAGTCTGAAGGAAGGCCTGAGAACGGGGGCTATGGATGCTGATGGTTTCAGTGCTGATCCCAGTTTGAATGCCTAAGAACCATGAGTACTGACCATTGATGGTAGGAGAAGATGGATTGTCTGTCTCAAACAGAGCAAATTTACCATTCCTGTGCCTTTTTATTCTATTTGGACCGTGCAGGGATTGAATGATGCTCCCCCACCAATCCAAATTCTACTCTTGTCCAGAAATACTCCCACAGATACACCCAGAAATAATGTGTTACTAGCTATTTGGGCATCCCTTAGCCCACTCAAGTGGATACATAAAACGAAGCATCACAGGAAGTATGACAATAATGAATTAACAGCTAGACTCTCAATAAGGAGATAGAAATTATGAAAAAAAACACACATGGAGAATCTCAAGTTGAATACAATAACTGAAAGGAATAATTCACTAAAGGGATTCAGGGTAGCTGAGGAAAGCATCAGTGAACATGAAGGTAGATCAATGGAAACAGTCTATTTAGAGGGAATAAAAAGGAATACAAATAAGAATACAGCCTCAGAGAACATGGGATATCAATTATACCAGCATAAATATAATGGGAGTTTCAAAAGAAGACAAAGAAGGGTATGGAAAAGCTCTTTGAAGAAGCAGTGGCTGGAAACTTGCCACATTTGATGCAAAACAGACACCTACCAAGGTCAACATATCCTAAGTCAGATAAAGTCAAAGAGATTATCATTTAGACACATTATGGCCAAAGTCTTGAAAGTAAAAGGCAGAGAAATTCTTCAGAGTGGTTAAGAGAAAAATGGCTTATTTCAGAAGGGGAAAAGATATTCCAAGGTAAGTAAAGGTTGAGAAAACGGGTTGCTGGTAGACCTAACAAGAAATACTCAAGAAATCCTTTAGGCAAAAAGGACAGGACACGACATAGAACTCGAATCTCCGGAAGAAATAACAAGCAACAGAAGTGATAAACTCTATAAGAAACTCTATAAATATATTTTTCTGATACCCTCTCTAATCTTTTTGAAAGACAAAGTGGTAATTACAGCATTGTATTATATATATAATACATACACATTCACAGAAGCGAAAGAGTAGGGAATTGAGCATGCTGACGCACTTTCTTTATATCATCAGAATTACATTAGTATTAATCTGAAGTAGGTTGCAATGAATTAAGACATATGTCTTAATTAAAATGTTACATTAAAAAGTAGTTATTTAATGCAAGAGAAGCCAATCGAGAAGAAAGAAACACGGGAACAACAACAACAAAGAAACAGAAAAAAATAAAGTGGAAAATGTAAATTCAACCATATCAGTCATTTCATTAAGTAAAAATGATCTAAATATCTTAATCAAAAGGCAGAGATTGTCAAACTAAATTTTTTTAAAAAGCCAGACAGTCTCTTACCTACAACATAAAGAGCATGATCCATAAAAGAAAAAACCTATAAATTTGTTTAATCAACTTGAAAAACTTTTGTGCTTCAGAGGACATCATTAAGAAAATGGAAAGACACAGACTGGAAGAAAACATTTACAAATCATGTATCTAGTTAAGAGTCCTTCAAAGTATATTGGAAAAACTCTTATAATTCAGTAAGAACCCACTTTTTAAAAATAGGCAAAAGATTTGGATAGATATTTCACCAGAAAACATGTAGATGGCTAGCAAATATACAAAAAAGATGTTCACCATCATTAATCCTTAAAGAAAATCAAATGAAAACTGGCATGCCGTACTGCTATACATCCACTAGAATGGCTATAATCGAAAAGATAAACAGTACCAGATGTTGGCAGTGTGTGGAGAAACTTAACTATTATGTTGTCCTGAAAGGAGTATAAAATGATACACCCTATTGGGAAAACAGTTTAGCAGTGTCTTAAAAAGTTAAAAAGAACTTGCCATGTGACCTAGCAATTTTACTTCTAGAGACCTACACCAAAGAAATGAAAACATGGGTTCCCACAAAGACAGGTACATGCAATAGCAGTTTTTATAACAGTCCCAAAATGGAAACAGTCTCAAGGTCCATTAACTGTAAGTGGACTAAAAAAATGTGGTATATCTATGCAATGGAATCCCATTCAGAAATAAAAAGGAACTCATACATGTTTAACATGGACAATTCTTGAAAACATTATAAGTGAAAGAAGCCAGATGCAAAATCATACATGTTGTGTGATTCCATTTATAGGAAGTTCCCAGAAGAGGCAAATGTAATAGAGATGGAAACCAGAACACTGGTTGCCCAGGGCTGGGGAAGCAAGTGAGGATTAAATAAAAGTGGACATGGTGGAATTTGGGGGGAGGAAATGGCTAAGATTTATGAAATGCAAATTATACCAGAAAGCTGCTTTAAAAAACATTAGTTCATGAAATATTGAAAAACAATAGAAAGTTTTATTGAACAATTCAGATAAGTTATGCCAGGATTTGGACTTCTGAACAAATGACCTTCGCCTCTAAGGTCAAATATGAGAAGAACTGTTTGAAATGAGTATTTGTAATAATACACACTTGTACTTTGCACTTAGGGTTTACACATACCCAGAACTATACTGTGAAGCCCTTGCTCCTGTTTTCCCAGTGAATGAATAGGGACCTTTAAGGATAAACACTGTTACATGCCAACTTGCTCAGGTTTTTTTATAATGCTACTTTATGGACACGTTTTCAAAATATATTCATATATAGCTTTACTTTAGTACATTTTAGCATACAGATACATTCTTCCCTCTAGTTGGCATGCTATATCATATGCTCTCATCCAACAGTGTTTAGCAGGCAGCAGTGTATGATTGTTGCTAATGAGTGTCACTGCGTGTATCCTACAGTAAGATCTTTTGGCCACTGAGTGTTTCCCCATGTTATTTTGAGTTGAGTGCGTTCTGCAACATGTGTTGTCAATTTATCTGCAGTCTCTCCTTCTACCATTGTTATGTAGAGTACAAGAAGAGTCACAGCTCATAATGATACCATAGACACACAAGTGATAGTAAGGGCCTGCTCCAGAGAGTCAGTGTAAGAGCCCCTAGTTTGATGTAGGTGTAAGATGTGTATGTAGTAAATGTGGCTGATGCACTTGTAGGCAAATGCTTGAGGAAATGCAGTTAACATCAGCAGGCGGGAGGGGACGGTAGGGTCCTTTGACTTTGTGATGGACACACCTTGCTAGCTGAGATGAGTGACCAACATTTGCCTAACAGATTGTGAAGGATAAAAGCCCAAGGTTGTCACATCTTCAAGGACCGAAGAGAATGGAAGTCATCACGTGATTGAGGAATTTGTCAGGGCAAGGATTTTCTAGAACACATCCTTACAGCACAGATTTAGGTAGTGTTCCTATATTCTGACAAAGACTTCCAACTCCCACCTCCCACTTCTGCTTCGTGGCTGAGGGGAGGCATAATATGCTTATATATTATTTATTTAAAAATTTTTTTAACATTTATTTATATTTTTGAGACAGAGAGAGACAGAGAATGAACAGGGGAAGGTCAGAGAGAGAGGGAGACACAGAATCTGAAACAGGCTCTAGGCTCTGAGCTGTCAGCACAGAGCCCGACGCGGGACTCAAACTCACAGACCGCGAGATCATGACCTGAGTGGAAGTTGGACGCCCAACGGGCTGAGCCACCCAGGCGCCCCAGTATGCTTATATTTTAAAAAGATAAGCATCTCGTCTTTCTATCTTCAGTGATACTACCCTAGCTTTATTGTATCAAGTCTTGTATTCCAATCCAAGGGCATACCACACTGCAGTTCGAGCGATATTTTTGAATGAATGTTTGGAAAGTGTCACTTGACTACTTTAAACCTATTAAAGGCTAGCCATTACCTTCATGATTAATATGGATTACAATGCCCTACCTGTCCATTCTGTCTCATCCTTCACAGTCTCTGTCCCCCTCCTCCCCTATCCTAACCTTTATATACATGGTTCCTCTTCTTTGGACCATTTCATTACCTCAGCCATCCCACTGCTCAAATACCCCCTCCCCCCACCCCATCATTTTCTTTCTTTTTTTTTTTAAGCTCATTTATTAATTTTGAGGAGGGGAGGGGCAGAGGGAGAGGGAGAGAGAGAATCCCAAGCAGGCTATGTGATGACGAGGCAGGGCTCTTTCCCACAGACGTTGAGATCATGACCTGAGATGAAATTAAGAGTCTGATGTTCAACTGATTGAGCCACCCAGGCACCCCTCTTCCTCATTTTCAAGTCTCTGTTTACATGTCTGAGAGACTCCCCTCTCCTTCAAGTGCTTCAGGGTGGTTTATGTGCTTCTTGCATGTGCTCCTTTAATATTTCCTAAATCCTGTTTTTTTGTATTTACCACATTTAGGGCAGACACTACTAATTACCTCCCCAAACCATTCTTTCTTCCTTATTAGCAGGACCCTGGTTTTTCTCAGAGTAACCTTGTGTCCAGTGAAAAATACTTGCCTTCCCAGACTCCCTGGCAGCTGTATGTGGTCATGTGACCTCATTAAAACCAATAAAGTGTAAGGGGATGTCCACTGGGTAGAATTTCCAGATAATCATTTCCATTTAAAATAGGCTGACTTAACTGGTCTATACATTGTTTTGCCCTGGTCTTTCACTCTGCCTCTTCTGTTTGGCATTCAGAATTGAGCCTTGGGGAGCAGCAGAGATCTTGTGAGAGCACAAATGAGGCAAAACATTAAAGATGGCAGAGCAGGAGAATGGAAGTTGTCTGTGGCCTTTGTCACACAGGGAACAGCCTTGCATGTCTGGGGCTGCTGACTCTTGTATTTATTTCTGCATGAAAACATACCTGGTTAAGTCAAATCCCTCTTAGATTAAATTGTAATATGCAGCTGAACTCATTCCTGATAGCATCGTTTTTTGTTTGTTTTTAGTTGGCTATTTGCTTAACTGACTTTATTTTAATGACTCATTTGCACAGAATTCTGTCCTCATCACTTCTGTATTCCCTGTGATTGTAGTGCTACTTGGCACAGAGTGGGTGTTTAGAAGTGTGTTGAATAAATAATTGGGTCAGTGAATGAGTCGAGGTGAAAATGTGTGGATTTTCTCATGATTTGTATTTAGTCTTCTGGGATATATATGGAGCTGGGTGTCAATATTCCATTAGAATTGTTGGCCTATGCTGTAGAACTGGATTTCTCAGCCTTGGCACAATAGCCATTTGGGTCAGATAATTTTCCATGTGGGGAATGTTTAATAGCCCTCTTGGTCTCTATCCACTAGATCCATATAGCACCCAAACCTTCCAGGTGGGGCAAACACTACTGTATCCCAATGTTGCTAGATGTCCTATGCAGGACAAAATAGCCTGGTTGAGAACTACTTCTTCAGAGCAGGGTTTCTGATGTTGAGTTCTATGAACTACTGGATAGGATGTACATGTTTTTTTTAAATTTTTTTTTCAACGTTTTTTATTTATTTTTGGGACAGAGAGAGACAGAGCATGAACGGGGGAGGGGCAGAGAGAGAGGGAGACACAGAATCGGAAACAGGCTCCAGGCTCCGAGCCATCAGCCCAGAGCCTGCCGCGGGGCTCGAACTCACGGACCGCGAGATCGCGACCTGGCTGAAGTCGGACGCTTAACTGACTGCGCCACCCAGGCGCCCCAGGACGTACATGTTTGAACTCTTAAATAACATGCAAAATTTGTTACGTGTATGTTCATTGCTTTGGGGAGAGTGCCTACAACTCTTACACATCCTCAAGAGAGCCATTGGTCCAGCAAAAGAACCACTCCTCTAGAATTTTCAAGCTGTTCTTAAATTTTTTGCCATGTTTTCCTTGAGCCTCCGGTATACTGTTGAACTTAATAACTAGAGAGGCTCAGACCACTGCTTAATGACATGTGAGTTCTAATCAGATGTTCAAGTCCAGTAAACTAGTATTGTTAAGAGGCTTACAAAACAAGCCATTTGAAATAGTTTGGAGATCCATGAGGTCCACAAAACAAGCCATTTGAAACATTTTGGTGAGCAGTTGTAAATAGGGAAATTGAGGACAGTATTTTCATGCCTTCTAACATAATGGTCAACCCACTTAACAGAGGAGAATCAAATTGCAGTTCTCAAACTCGAAGTGCAGGAGTAATTAGATGAAAAGGAAGAGAAACACTCATAAACAGATTACTTAAAAATAGTCTCAGGTGAATACCAGCAGGAAAATTTAAATTATAAAAAGAAATAAGATGGATGTAAGCATGACTGAACTGAATTTAATGGTTGATGTTCTCACTTACTTAATCACATAATGCCACTACTTGGGACTCTATTACTGAAGCAAATCATTTGTTGCATCCAAAGGGAGCTATAATAATGCAAAATGTGCCATGAAATACCCAATTAAATTATTTTAACACATTGATGATTGTGGGCTGGTACACGTGTCCTAGTCTTCCCTCTGCCTGACAGTCTGGAGGGTATGATATGTACTTAATACCTGGTTTTATTCCTCCACTCTGGCCTGTGTGTGTGTGTGTGTGTGTGTACATGTGGATTCACCACTCTGCTGTAGCCATGAAAATGTTTGAGTACAGCACAGTCAGGAACATAAAGAATAAAAATAATCTGTAAATAAGACAGTCACCTCCTAGAACATTCCTAGGGGAGGTTGGGAATATGACATACCAGGAACTTGGAAATGAGGTTTCCTAAACTTTATACTATGGCAGAAGCTTATTGTGGTGAATCTGCCAGGGGCATGTACCTTGCTAACTGATAAAATAGAGTTGTCTGTTGGAAACACACGCTTCACTTGTTTGCTTTGCTTTTGGGAAGGGGAAGGGAGAGAATGTGGCAAACTACCCTTTTCCATGTAAAGTTTTTTCATAAATGTAACTTCTAATGTTATTTTTGACTATAAGGAGTAGATGAACCATTTATAGTTTAGCTGTTTGTAGTACATTGTGAGTATTAACGTTACATGCATTCATTATAGGACAATACAAAAAAGAAAAGAAGTTTCTATAACATTACTACCAAAAGACAACCACTCAATATTTTCCTTTTCCTATGTTTCAAGTCTAAAAAATCTTTTTTTTAAGAACTGTTCTCATTAACAGAGAAAACTGTGCAAATAGCCTGTAATGCTTGGGCAGAGATAGAAATTGTTCATTTTTATATATAAATATTTTGAGTTTCTTTCCTCCAAAGCCTTGTACCCATACCTATACATAGAGGGAATGTGGTCCACCGAATTCTCTGTCATTTCTATCTCTCTCAATAGATCCACGATGCACAGAAAGCTTTATTGTTTTTGTACAAAAAGGTATGTTCTGGGGGATGGGATGAGAAGGGAGCTCTAGAAAAGTGCAGAAAAGAGAATTGTATCATCCTGAGCCTACCCTCCTGATGTAACTGAAGTCAAGGTGGAAGGATACTTAGAAACGTAAATGTCCATCTATTCAGTTTTAAATGAATGGGAACCTACTAACTATTCTAGAGAGCCAGCTTTTCATCTACACTGTGCTTTTGGGTAAATTATAAAGTTACCCCCCTTCTTGGTGGATGCAGTTCCAATTTATTCACTCACGTTTGTGGAGGGCTCCAATGTAGGCAGCAACCCTTGATTTTTTCACTCAGCAGTATGTGGAAGACACATATTATCATATGTGGATGAACCACCTCCACCACCACATCAACGTCCCCCTGTGAGAGGGAACACTAAATACAGTGTTGACTGCATTCCAGGCACTGTTCTGAGAGTTTTAGAAGTGTCATCCTTTTTAACCCTTAAACAACTCTAGTAGGTACTATTATTTTTTCCATTTTATGTTATTTATTTTTTTAATGTTTATTCAGACAGAGATAGAGCATGAGCAGGGGAGGAGCAGAGAGAGAGGGAAGGAGGGACCGATGGACGGAGGGAGGGAGAATCCCAAGCAGGCTCTAGGCTCTGAGCTGTAAGCACAGAGCCCAACACCGTGCTTGAACTCAAGCACCATGAGATCATGACCTGAGCTGAAGTCAGACACTTAACAGACCGAGCCACCCAGGTGCCCCTTCATTTTACAGATGAGAAAACAGAGGCCTAAAGACATTAGGTTGCTTGTCCAGTGTCCTCCACCTAGCGACTGGCAGGGGTGGGATTTGAAAGTCTACTCCCAGACTTTGTACTCTTACTCACTCTGCCATTCTAACTAATCTCTAGTCAGTAATTTCTTCTCTTGGTTTCTATTAAAATAATGTTCTGTGAACATTTTCATCTGACTGTTTCCTTAGGATAATTTTCTATTTAGTTTTTATTTAACACACTATTAAAGAACACTAAGTGCTGACACTACTCTAAACGTTTTGCAAAAATTAACTCCTTAATATTCCTATCAAGAGATTGCAGATGAGGCAGAGAGGGATTAACTGTAACAAATGCCAGAGCTGAGCTTCCAACCCAGGCAATCTGGACCCAGAGCCTGTTTCCTTAACCATTAAGTCATGTAGCCTCTTCCTCTCTTGAGGAATCAGGAAAGCATCATGCACCGTATACCCATATTTGGGTATAGAACTAGCAAATTGCACTGAAGAAAGAGTGTCTCATTGGGTGATTAGCATGTTAGGGGATTTTGTTCTAGCTAGCTCTTTCTATGCATATGAAAATATAATTTAGTTTATACTCTATATCCAAACTTATCCGGTTACTAATTTCTTTATTAAAAATAACTTAGGGGGCGCCTGAGTGACTTAGTCGGTTAACTGTCCAACTTTAGCTCAGGTCATGATCTCATTGGTGGGTTGGAGCCCTATGTCGGGCTCTGTGCTGACAGTTCAGAGCCTGGAGCCTGCTTTAGATTCTGTCCCCCGCTCTCTCTGCACCTCCCACCTTGCCCTATGTCTCTCTGTCTCTTGAAAAAAAAAAAAAGTTAAAAAAAAATAAAAGTGTCTGGGTGGCTCAGTCAGTTAAGCGTCCGACTCTTGATTTCAGCTCAGGTTGTGATCTCATGGGTCATGGGCTGGAGCCCTGCATGGTGCTCTGTGCTATCAATGTGGAGCCTGCTTGGGATTCTCTCTCTGCCCCTTCTGCACAGTGTATCTTTCTCTCTCTCAAAATATATAAATTTTAAAAAGGGTAATATTATTAAAAAAATAATAATTTAGAGGGGCACCTTGGTGGCTCAGTCAGGCTCTTGATTTCAGCTAAGGTCATGATCTCAGGTCATGATATGGAGCTCTGTGTCAGGCTCTGAACTGGGCTTGGAGCCTGCTTGAGATCTCTCTTCCCCTCTCCCTCTGCCCGTCTCCTGCTCATGCGTGCCTGTGTGCTCTCACTCGCTTGCTCTCTCTCTCTTTTTCACTGAAAAAATTTCTAGAAAACAAAGAATATAAAGAAAAAAGTTACATTTGTCCATGACAAATCATCCATACATAATCACTGATGTGTGCTTTAGGCTTCACAGGATTTTTTTCATGGGAGTATAAATACATATACACATTATAAATTGCTATCTTTTCTGGAGTGAAAATTATATTTGGCATTAGTCTGTAAAACTGTAGTTTTAATCTATTACCAAAACAGTCTCCATCCAATTTTTGTTTTTTTGCTGGAAAAAATAACACAGTGATGAACATCTTCTTGCATTATTCTTGATGTGATTTTCTGTTTCTTTAGATTCTAGGAAAAAGAAAAATCACACCAAAGGCTTTGAAAATCTTAGGGTTTTCCAGATGTACTTTTACTCAGCAGGTAATAGGCATTTTTCTAAGTTCTAAAAAACTGTTCATAAAGACCATTTTACTCTCTGAATAATAGGCACTTATATATAGCTAGTTCATAGCTTAATCATTTAGTTCTTGTTTTATGACTTCTATTTCAAGTGGTAGTTTTCATTTAAAGTCAACGTCCCCTTTTGATAAACATTATTACCTTACACCTCATTTAATCTTTACATAGTATTTGAATCATTGACAATTTTAGGAATAAAACATTTTATTTTGATTTTGAGAAATTTTCTCTTTAGCCTGAAAACCTTCCTTTAGAGTTTCTTAAAGTCTCATGGTGTGGGGCGCCTGGGTGGCTCAGTTGGTTAAGTGTCCGCCTTCCGCTCACAGCATGATCTTGTGGTTTGTGAGTTCAAACCCAGCGTTGGGCTCTGTGCTGACAGCTCAGAGCCTGGAGCCTGCTTCTGATTCTGTGTCTCCCCATCTCTCTGCTCCTCCCCTGTGTTTTCTCTCTCTCTCTCTCTCTGTCTCTCTCTCTCAAAAATAAATAAACCTTAAAAGAATTTTTTTTAAGTCTTATGGTGACAAATTCTCTTAGTTTTCTTTCATTTAAAAATGTTTTTAGGGGTACCTGGGTGACTCAGTTGGTTAAGCAACTGACTTTGGCTCAGGTCATGATTTCAGGGTCTGTGGGTTCGAGCCCCATCTTGTGTTCTGTGCTCACAGCTCAGAGCCTGGTGTCTGCTTTGGATTCCGTGTCTCCCCTTCTCTCTGCCCCTCCCCCAGTCATGTTCTCTCTCTCTCTCTCTGTCTCTCTGTCTCTTTGTGTCTCTCTCTCTTTCAAAAATACACAAACATTAAAAAATAAAAATAAAAATGTTTTTATTTTGAATTTATTCTGAAAGATATTTTAGCATGTTAACTTTTATTTTTAAAAGTAATATCTACACTCAGCATGGGGCTTGAACATGACCCTAGATCAAGGGTCTCACTCTCTTCTGACTCAGCCAGGAAGGTGTTCCTAAAGGACATTTGAGTTAAATACAGAATTCTCTTGACAGGGTTTTCTTCAGGATTTTACAACTGCTCCATTGTCTTCTGGTCTCCATAGTTCTTGATAAGTCTGTGATGATTTAAATGTTTGTTCCCTTGTATGTAATGTATTGTTTTTCTCTGGCTGCTTTTAAGATTTTCTGTTCATTTTTGGCTCTCAGTGCTTTGACTGTTAAGGGCTAAGCATTGTTTTCTTTCTGTTTATCCTACTTGAGGTTTGCTTAGTTTTGTAAATCTATAAATGTATGATTGTAACAAAATTAAGGAAATTCTGGATGTTATATATTCAAGTTTTTTTTTCTTCCCATTTCTCTTTCTCTTCCTTCCAGGACTGCAGTTATCTATAAACTAGTCCATATGGTATCAAATAAAAGTTCTGTGAGGCTCTGTATATTTTTCATAATCCTTTTTCTCTATTTGCTTTAGATTTGATCATTTTTTTTTAATGTTTATTTTTGAGAGACAGAGACATGGCATGAGCGGGGGAGGGGCAGAGAGAGAGAGAGGGAGACACAGAATCTGAAGCAGGCTCCAGGCTCTGAGCTGTCAGCAAAGAGCCTGACGTGGGACTCGAACTCAAGAGCTGTGAGATCATGACCTAAGCTAAAGTTGGACACGTAGCCGACCGAGCCACCCAGGTGTCCCTGATCATTTCTTTTGATCTACTTATAATTTCACTAACTCTTTCCTCTGTCATCTCCATTCTTCCAGTAGACCTATCCGTTGACGTTTAAATTTCACATATCTTAATTTTCAACTTGAAAATTTTCATTAGTCTTTTTTTTTTTTTTAGTTTCCATATCTCTCTTTATTCATTCTGAGAAAAATATGTTATTTAATTTATTGAACATGGAATACCTGTTTCACATTCCAGTGTCTGGGTTGTCTGAGGATTGTCCTCTATTTATTGTCTCTACTCTGGCTACTGGGTCCCACTGTCTGGTTCCTTATATAGTGAGTAATTTTGGATTATATCCTGGTTGTTGTGATGTTACCTTGTAGAAACTCTGGATTCCATTATATTCTTTTGAAGAGTCTTGGTATTTTTGTTTGACCAGGCAATTAACTGGGTTGAACTTGAATGGTAAACTCTCACTTTTGGGCAGCAGGTCAAATCTCAGTTCAGTTCTTTTATCTTCAGCTGGAGTGCTTTGCAATAGGCTCTGTGCATGTTTGGTTCAGGCCAGCCAGACATGTAGACAGAGGCTATTTGTGGAAACTGGACTTCTCTCTCTTGGGCTTTCTCCTCTCTAGCCTTCTCTCATTATTTTCCAGGTCTTGTGCTAGTTCCACACCCTGTCCTTCTGTTTTCTGGGTCAGAAGGATTGATATTTATCTTCTGGAGTTTGAGCTGCTTCATGTGCTAACTTCAGCCTGTCTTTAGGCTGAAAGCTGTAGAGACAAGTAACTGATTTTATGTCTTTCGAGTTTTGACTACCCTCAAGAATGTCTGCTTTTGTTCATGCTTCAGTACCTTTGTGTGTGTGTGTGTGTGTGTGTGTGTGTGTGTGTGTGTGTGTGTGTGTTGTCCAGAGTTTATAGCTATTATGTGCTGGACCCCCGAGTTCCATAAACACCTCTTTATACCAGAAGCTGGGTTTTTCTGCATTCTAAAAATGTTACATATTTTACATTTCAGCAGTTAAATCTCAAAGGCACTTACGCCCACCTGCAACTTCCATAGCACTTTCTTGGAGTCATTTATTACATAGGTCATTGAACACCAATTGGCAAAGTTACTTAATGTTTCGTTTACATGCAAGTGTGGGAGCCCCTGTGATCCCAGCACATAAGCCTGGTACATAGTACCACCTCCTAAAATATTTGAATAAATAAACAAATACAGCCAGGAGATGAAGAGGATTTAAACCACAGCAAAGGTACCCACAGTTGAGAGGATAGGGGTGCATTAAAGAGAAATGTTACAGAGAGCTTTGAGGAATTTGCTTATTGGCTAGATGGGTGGGGGTGTGAGGACCATGGAGGGAGGTAGCAAAGTCTTCAGGATTCTGGCTGGAGCTATTTGGTGGGTGGTTAGAGAGGGCAGGGGAAGGCAGCTTTGCTTTGAATAGGACTGGATTTCTGAGCGTTGAGAAAAATGACTCTTTAGTCTCGCCAGGTCGCTGGTCACTCCTAATTTTTGATTAGCGTTACGCTGCCCTTAGCCCACCTTGACTGGAACTGAGATTAAAGGGGCAGTAACCATCTTTCTAATTCTGAGGTCCTGATCAGGTGCAGCTGGCTCTTCTGTGAGAGAAGCAAGTGAGTCTGGAATCCAGGGCATCTATTAAGGAAGGGTGTTTCTCTATGATAAGAGGCTGAGTGTTGAAATTTAATCCTCCAAACCCCTGCTTCCCCAGGACTCCATTAAATTGTTCCTATTAGCGTGATGGCTCCAAGATACCAAAAGAGCAGGGGAAATATTAGAAAGCCCGAGAACGAGGGGAGAGATATTGGAAGCTGTGCTTCAGTCATGATTTAGGAGTCTCACTAAATTCGTAAGTGCAAATGTCTGACAGCCTCGGAACCTGAAATCTTTCATCTTCCTGGTGGAATATGAGTTAGCTTGTGCAGTAAAATGAAAACCGGTGGTGAGCGCTGCAGTAAAGTTCATGTTCCCTTAGTAGCAGGGTCGGGATGAGAGCATAATTGCACGTAGAAATGCTGCCTTGGGCCTCCTTTCCTGTAAGTGGCCACAATAAAGACAGCATCTATTACCTGATTCCAGGGCAACCTGCCCCATCCAAACTTTTCTTATTAGCACCTTTGATTTCATCTAGAGTCACAGGCTTTCAGCTAACCCTTAAGTGGAGAGCAGTTGTTCTTATTAGCCCCCGTCAAGGCATTTAGCACCAGAAATGCATCTCCTGATGGAGTCCCCCTGCAATTAAGAAAAACAGGTTTCCAAGGGGGGCAACTTACAGAGTGCTGTGACTTTCAGCAGGGTTTCTGTTGCTATTTATGTTTGGAGGCAGGTCTCACCAGGATGCCTGGTTCTCAGCCACCCTCATAGGCCAGGCACCAGGGGACTGATTGCCTCATCATCAGGGGGAGTTTTATGCTCTTCCTGTCATGCAGTGAGGGGTGGAGCCTGGGGGATGCTGGGTGAAGAAGGAAGCCTAGCAGTTGGCTGGTGACTAGAGGAATGCAGCCTTGAGCGTGTGCATAGTATTTTGCACAACAGAACACCACTGCTAAGCATCACACATGCATCTTTTCATAGATAATGATGTCCGGATCCCAGCCTAGAGCATTGAAATTAGGATCCCATGGGGTGGCCCCGGCATATTGGTTTATAAGCTTCCCAGGTGACACTCATGTCCTGCCTGGGTTGAAAACCACTGTTCGTGGGAAGTGGGGGTGAAGGACCTGACCTCAGTCTGGGCTTAGCAGAGGATTGCCATCCACATCCTTTGTCCCCACTTCTGGCTCCGATAACTGCAGGCCTCTTCCCTTCCACACAAATAGATGTCTGTCCTTAGATGGTACTGGTGGTGGACTGTCAGTTTGGCTGGATGCTGGAATGAGTGTCGTCTGAAGCCACGGGCTCAAGCATTGGATAGATGGCTGAGCTTGGGGATGGGGGTGGGGCAGGGGAGATGTGGGGTGGAAAGCTTAAAGTAGACACAGAATTAATTTTTGGCTGTGCAACCTTCCAGAAGTTACTTAGCCTGTCTGAATCTGTTCCCCTGCTTGTAAAATGCATTATGGAAAAGCAACACCTTGCTAGGTGACGTTAGTCAGCCGTCTTGCAGATCTGGGGCTTGATTTCCTCCTGGGGAGTGTGAGTGGCTCACTGGAAATTCACTACCACTCTGGGAAAAGCCATTCCGGGCACACATTCTGGGGATGAAAACTTGGTGTTTTATTTTTGTAAATGGGGAGCAGCATTAGCATTATTGTTTAATTCTGTAATCCTCTGCAATAGTGTTACCTCTTAGGTCAGAGTTACTGGTTTTCCCCAGTACTAGGAATTCTGGCTTTGGCATATTTTCATGTTTTTAAAATGTTATCTTTTAGGCCGGAGGTTTCAAACATCACAGGCCTCAGAATCATCTGAAAAGGCTGATTAAAAGAGATTGCCAGGCCCCACCCCTCGAGAGTTTGATTCAGCAGGTCTGGGGTGGGGTGCAAGAATCTGCATTTCTAATGAGTTCCCAGGTGATGCTGATACTTTGGGCTCAGAGACTGCACTTGAAGAACCACTGTGTAGACTTTTTCTACAGAGTGTTACAGCGTTTCCTGGAGTGCAGTGCTTCTTACTCTTAGCTACATCTTAGAATTACCTGAGGAACTTTTAAAAATACTGATCCCTGGGCTCACCATATGGCACCCAGATTGGTCTCTGTGGGTGGGGCCAGGGTACAACCATTTTATTTATTTTTTAAAGGTTTATTTACTTATTTTTGAGAGAGAGAGAGAGAGAGAGAGAACGCACAAGTTGGGGAGGGAGGGAGAGAGAGAGAAAATCTGAAGCAGGCTCTGAGCTGTCAGGCCAGAGCCTGATGTGGGGCTTGAACCCATGAACCATGAGATCATGACTTAAGCCGAAATTAAGAGTCAGACACTTAATTGACTGAGCCACCCAGGCCTCCCTGGGTATCATTATTTTAAAAATCTTTTGTGGGGTTGCCTGGGTGGCTCAGTCGGTTAAGCGTCCGACTTCGGCTCAGGTCATGATCTCGCGGTCTGTGAGTTTGAGTCCCGCGTCGGGCTCTGGGCTGACAGCTCAGAGCCTAGAGCCTGTTTCAGATTCTGTGTCTCCCTCTCTCTCTGCCCCTCTCCTATTCACGCTTTGTCTCTCTCTGTCTCAAAAATAAATAAATGTTAAAAAAAAATTTAAAAAATCTTTTGTGGGGGATTCAAGTGTGCAGCAAGACCCTCTCTGATTCTTAACAAGGCCACCATCTTTTCCGATGGTGGTGCATTACTAAAATAGAACCCTTCCTACCACTCATCCTCCTCCCCATTTACAAAAAGTTCTCCTATTTGCTGTCTACCATTTGCATAACTCTGATCAGATTTTAATATCTTGTGTGTTTGATTACTTGTGTATCATCTGCCAGTCAGTTACAAATCATCCTCCTGAGGTCAGGGACCTTGTCTAACTTGGTCTCTGCTGTTCCAGGTGCCTGCCAGGTAGAAGGCACACAGATAAATACATTGAATGAATGAATAAATAAATGAACCCTCCAAATTATGGGTTATAGGTACCTACTCTCTTCTGTTACTATTACTACAAGGTACCAGCAACCCCAGACAAATCCCAAAATAGAGTCTTCTAGATCACTGGGCTACATTTGGCCACATTGGAGGCCATGTACCAATAATTTCTTCTCCTGAGCTGGTTGACTTCTCATTCACCGTCCATCACAGTTTAGGTCAGACAATGGTGGGAGGGACGAGAGAAGACCAGCACCCGCATTGCATTTCTCCAGGAAATGTGACAGGGATGATTAAGTGGCCCTGGAGTCCTTTACACCATTCCCTTACAGAGGGGTGGGGCTGTGGGAGTGTCAGTAATCGATAATTGCCCATTTTACATGGAAGGTTTATAGGCTAGTCTCAAGAGTAATTGTTTCTGAAAGAGTAGTAAAATTAGGCAAGGAGGCCATCTAAAATGATGGCTTGTGAGGGGCGGCTGCACAGACAGGCTATTAGCATCCTGGAGGTCAGACCTGTCTCGGAGTGAAGGGCATCGTGTGTCCAGAACGAGGCATCCTAGCTTGAAGTGTAATCTTCCAGAGAGTTTAAATGGCAAGTGGAAGGTTCAGCTTCTTGAGGTAGAAAAGGCAGGGATGTGCTCTGGACCAGTGAGGTGAGTTAAGAAGGGTCAGGTAGAAAATCTGGCGATCAGAAGCAAGCAAGCTCTCTTTCAAAAGTCGTTTTCTTCGTCAAGCGGGAAGAAGTTTACCATAATCAATACAACTCCCTAATCTCTTTGCAATTGCAATATTTTCTCCTCTTCATAAAAAGTGGTGCATCGAGCCCATTTCTACGTGAAACTAAAGGTGAAAAACAGTTGAGCATCTCAGATAATTATCCTTGCATTTCAGAATTGTTGGCAGGATTGTCCCCAGTGTAGCTACCCTTACTTACAAGGTCAGTGAGAAGGTGTTGGGCCCATATATTTATTTATCACTTAAAACATTTTACTAGTATAGTAAAATATTCGTAACTAGGACATCAGACTTGTGCTTTCTGTTGTGTGGTGGTATAATGTCTCTCATTCAGACACATTTAGGTTAAAAAGTTAAAGTGATTTCAAAGGAAACTATTAAGGAACTCTCAGGATAAAATAAGAAGAGAGAATGGAGAAGTCCTGAGAACCACGACCAGGGCGCCCAGGCCTAAGCAAATGATTAAGCAAATGTTTTCTTTGTTTAATGCATGGAATTGTGAGAAGAATTGTTTTTGCTCAATATCTTGAGCCTAAAAATTTGAAGAGAGGAGCAAGATTAACCAGTGCTTGGACCACCTGTTTATTCTCTGATGAGCTGGAGGGTTCCCACATGGGCCCATTGGGCAGAAGAGGAAGGTGAGGAGATGCTACTTAACCACCTGGATTAGCCAAGCCACTGTTGGCTTTCTGATGTATGGAAGAGCACTGCTGCCATCGGATGATGTCCACATCCTCAGAAACCCTACCCTCGCTGTAGATGCACAGAACTCCTCAATCTTGTCTAGCAGCCCTTGACCCCAGCAGGGGACAAAGTTGGGCGAGGCTTAGCAAACTTGGATCTGTTTCTAACTCAGTAACTAGAGAGGGAAACAATTTGTACTTGCTGGCCACCCTACAACCCCAACAGTTGCCTGTCTTGTGGGAATGCACCAATTCAAAGAATTTAGCAGGGGAGTATTTTTAGATGGTTAACATGTGGGTCTTCCACTGTCAACAACTGCTAGTAGTTTTGAACACAGTACACGTTGACAACTGCTCTTAGCCCTTTGCGCGTGTTGATTTTGCTATAAGGGAAAAGAAACTTGGGCAGGAATTCCTAAATAAATAGGCACTTCTTTATTGTAGATACATACTGTCCAATATGGTAGCCACTAGCCACTGGGGCCATTTACATCGAATTGAATTAAAAATAAATAGAACCTAAAATTTACTTTAAATGTAAAATCTGAAGTTCAGCGTACAGTTCTCCTTTGTACTAGCCACATTCTATATGCTTAATAGCATCATGGGGCTCTTAATACTGTATATTATATTTGATAGCACAGATATAGAACACTCAGAGCAGGAAATTCTTTGGACAGTGTTGTATGAGTGAATCCCTTCTGAAACTTTGGACCAAATCAGCCTGTTCTCAGGGAGGATCATCCTGTCCTAGGAGGTTCGGGGGTATGTGTTTGTAGACAGGCATTCAGTAGCTTTTCAATTCCTAGCTATTTATTAGTATACTTGCATCACCCCAGGATGTGCCTCTTGTCGGCATATCTACTCCACCTGAGGTTGATTGGCTTCTCCACATGAGCGTTTGTATATTTTGGGTTTTCTAATTCAAAGGAATTCTTGCCATTTCTGGAGAGAGGCGATAGACAATCAAAAAGGAAAAGTCACAAATAAATCCATTCTTAAGACTTTCGCCCACCGATGGTATCTGCTTTAAAGGCAGTGAAATAGTCCATGGGCAACACTTGCTCTCTCTAGTAAAGAATAGGTTTAAAAGAATTTTAAAAATGTGATTTAGAGGTGGAAGAAAATTTATTTTCAAATTTTTCTAGGAAGAGTCAGGACATTGAGCTGCCAGAACTGACTCTTGCAAAACTCTGGGTGTTTTTTGTTGAATGGATCTTGTCTCTTGGAGCTCAGATTCATTGCTTCCCTTTGACTGATGGCAGAAAAAACATCGATTGAGCCTCTGCTAAGAAAACAAGTATCTCCACTCGATTCAAGAAAATACAGTGTGTCACACACTTAGTGAAAATCAATAATGCAGGAAAATTTACGGGCTGCTATTCCAGTCTCAGTTCCTCTAATTGTTAGAGCTGGCAAAGTCACTGGTTTTTGAGGTTGAACATTTGGGCAGTAGGTACCCATCACTAGCTCTCTGGTAGACCAGGAATGAGCCCCACTGTGTTGTTTCCTGTGAAAATGAAATGGGAGACAAGTGGAGAAAGCCAACTCTAAAACAGATTGGAAGCATTTGTGCTGAGAGCTCCTGGGACTTTGGGGTTTGTGATGCAAAAGGGAAAGATGACAAAGTGTGTGGAACAGGGTTTCTCAAAATAAGAATCCTCACCTTGTTCGCTTCACCCACAGAAGTTGTCTACCAGATTCTGATTAGGGTTTGAGTTTATGACCCTACTTTCAGGAAACCTAGGCATTGCTTATAAATAGACCTTATTTCAGGGCTCCTGGGTGGCTCAGTGGGTTAAGCATCCCACTCTTGGTTTTGGCTCAGGTCATGATCTCATGGTTTGGGAGATTGAGCCCCATGTTGTTGCATTCTGCACTGACAACGCAGAGCCTACTTGGGATTCTCTCTCTCAGCTCCTCCCCTGCTTGTGCTCTCTGTCTCAAATAAACATTAAACAAAAATAGACCCAATTTGAATAGAGAAGAAAAGGAAGAATCTAGAGGAGCCATGGAATGGAAGAGTTGACTGTTCTGGTCAGAATTGGGGGCAAAAGTCTGGTTACCATGCTCTCTTCCTTCCCGAGCCACTAATAGAAGGAATTTAGAAACAGGGTTGGAGAATTGTAGAATGCAGCGCAGGAGACAGCTGGAGGATGTGGGTACAGAAGGACGGATGAGAAGCTGTAACTGAGTATTGAACTCTGGCCGGCAATATGGTGAATTACAGCCCAGTCCTTGAATGATGGCTAGAAGCCATCAAGTGTCTCGATTTTACTAAGTTGTCATTCACATGTTATATTAGCTGAAACTGTAAATACTGCTTCCCTCTCAGAAGGGAAATTGGCTCTCCATGCTATGTGACCGCCTCCCTGGTATTGATTTTCTGTGGGTGGGCAGTGATTCATGGGACACCCCTCCCCTTTTATTTCTAGCTCTGGATTTTCAAGGGTCTCGTGTGAATTGTGCTAGTTTAGCAGCAGCCTGGCGTGCCACCTCATTGTGTTTGCAAATGATTGCTCCGGATTTGGGGAAGAGGGGAAGGCTGCTGAGGGAATCACTAAATACAAAGGGAAAGAAGACATGGAGGAAGAGGATCTTTGTAAATCTGTCAGGGATCGAAAGAAAAGCTTCTGAGGGTGGCGCTCTTCCCCTTTAACTCCCTGGCATCCCTGTGGAAAAAGAGGGGAGAGTAAAAAGTAGACTGTTGCTATTTCTCTGTTCTGTTAACAGTTTTCCAAGCCACTCTGTCTTGTTTTTGCTGAAAAATTTGCCCAGAGCTCTGCTCCAGAGAAAGGAAGAATTAAGTGTTTATGAAGACATTAGGCTGAGTGGTTCTCAGTGAGACAGAGCTAAGTTTGTCCATCATTAGATCCTGAGGTGCTTAGGGTGCTTCTCTGACTCTGTTCTCAGTTGGGATTTGGGATGTGAAGCTGACTTCTGCTGATGATCACTTTTCTTTCCGAAGCTGCCTTGGAGCTTCAATTCCGCTGCTTTTCACAACCTCCCCGCGAACTTGGCCCATGTCCAGGGGCGATGCTTATAAGTATATTGAAATCTGGAGGTGTTTTTCCATGAGTGATGCCTTGACCTTGATCTTTGACCTAGGAATCCATAGCCTTATTCTTGTTCGATTTTCGCTGTAATTCCATTCTGTTCTATTCGTTCTGTCTGCTTGATTTTAGGCAACTTACTTAGGCAGTTCTCATTTGAGGTGGGATATAATAGAAACAATATATAATAGTAACAGTCACTGCTATTGTTATACTTTTAGTAATATGTTACATGTTAATTTTCTCAATATATTACATGTTAATTACTGTATTTTTTTAATCGCTGTTGATATGATAGTTATTTTGTCACTGCTAATGGTTACTGAACTCTTACTATAAGCCAAATGTATGCCAAGTCCTTTTCATGTGTTACCTCATTTATTTTTTTTAAAGCTTTTATTTATATTTTTTGAGAGAGAGAGGCAGAGAGAGGGAAAGAGATAGAATCCCAAGCAGGCTCTGCACTGTCAGCACGGAGCCTGAGGTGGGGCTCAAACTGAGCAGAAATCAACAGTCTGGCGCTTAACCTACTGAGCCGCCCAGGTGTCCCATGTATTATATCATTTAATCCTCACTGAACCTTATAGGTAAATTTATCATTTTGCCCATTTTACAGATGGGACAACTGGGGGTTTCAGAGTTTAAGGGAACTGCCCTAGGACACCTAGCAAGGTAATGGCAGAGCTAGGCATTCTCCTTCTGTGGGCTTCATTTGTCACCCCTGTAAACACTGCTCTGTGATCTGGTGTGGCATGACAGGTGCCTCCAGGCCCAGGTGTCTGGCCTTTCTTCAAGCCTTCTGTTCTCAGGATGTTGCAGAAGCCAGTTTTAGCCTCCAGGAAGATATCATTTTCCAGTGAACTGATGATTGCCCTAAGCCCCATTAGTTGGCTGGCGCTCTGGGTTTCAGGGTGGCTGTTTAATGGATCGTGGAGCAGTTCACTTCTGGGTCACCCCTTCCTTGCTGACCCCAACGGGTGCATCCTTAGATAGGGTCTGGGGCTCTGTCCGGCAGTGGGTGCCTTCTGCAGGGTATGGTCCCAGGGGGAGTGCAGCGAATCCGATCTGTAGATTAGCAGGATCTCTGCCCCCAGTGCCGGCTGCCTCCTCTAAGTAATGTGTGAGGAAGTGTGCAGGGAGCCATGTGATGATGAATTATGGCTGGCGCTGGGGCTGGGAAGTGGGCAAAATCGACCCCGTCTTGTCTTTGTTCTCATTGACAAGAATAACAACAAATCCCAGTTGCTGAAGGTGGAATTTTCCACTGTCATCCCATGAAATCGAAAGGGTCTGAGTTTGTCTTACTCATTCTGCTCTGGGGTACCTGAACCAGCCCCCCCCCCCCCCCACCATGCTAGTTTGGGCAGTCAGGTGCTGGTGTATATTTTGAGAGCACAAAGAAGCAAACATCTGTAATTTGTTGTGTAACACCTGCTTGGAAATTTACAACAGTATTGTCCTTCTAGCCCATACTGGGGGCCCTCAGTGGGTCCAAAGCTCTGCCCAGTGAACTTCACCCTGGAGAACAAAATTACGGGAGGCTACATTTCCTGGTCACAGTGGGTTGCCTGGGACAGTTGCAGTACACACCTATTGTCCTGGAATAATTATTAATTTCCCTTTCACTCTCAAAAGTATCAGGCTGAAATATAAATTGTGTACTTGTTTTATGACCCAGTAAAGAGTGAAGGTGCTAGAGTCCACAGCCTGAGTTATACATCGTGGGTTTTCCAAGTCATAGCCCTGTGATCTTGGACAGTTAGCTTTCTGAGTTTCAATTTCCTCATCTTAAAATGGGAAGAATAATGGCAACTGTTTGTAAGGGTAGTTCTGGGGATTAAACAAGATCATATATGCAAAGGGCTTAGGATGAGGGGCTTACATGTTAAGCGCTCAGTGAAAATTGAGTCCCTGTGTAGTGAGTGTACACATTGTGGAGTACAAGAAATGAAAACTGGCTTGTTTTCTACACCCCAGTCACAGTTCTGGCTTGGACCCTTGCTTTTCTGAGGCTGGCAACACTTAACAGTCTGTGAGCCTCTGCTCGAATTTTAGCTCTGCCAATTAATACCTGTGCTACCTATGCAGGTTACTTTGTACTTTCTCATTCACTGTCTTCCTCTGTAAGTCAGACTGATGGTTATAGCTTAAAGTTTGCGATTCTGGAGTCTGGAGCCAAGTATCTGCTTTGACAGGTTGGCTCATCTACCCCATTGCTTTCTGACCTTGTGGACTTCCTTCGCTCTTTATCACTATTTCCCATTTGTAAAATGGGGATAGAATTTACCCTATAGTGTGTTGTGAGGATCAGAAATGTGGGCACGTGTAAGCCTCTGAACTGTGCCCCACACATAGTGAGCATCAATGAATCAGTGTTACTTTTCCGGGAAATAGGAAGGGATTTAAATGAGTATTCATGATCCCACCATCCAGAGATAGCCACTGTTAATATTTCAGTGTATTTTCTTTCATTCATGTTCATATATGTAACTTTTAACATACTGTAATGACATACAGATATGTTGTTATCTTTTTTTCTTATTCTTTACTTTGGTCAGTCATTTCCTCTGTGTTACTGGTTTTTACAAATTCAACTTTTATTAGTAGCCTTATATTCCATCATGTGGTGAAATCTATTTTTTATTCTGATATTATGTATTTAAATGATTTCTAACTTTGCTCTGATAAGTAATTGTTCAGCAAATATTGCTGAATGAAAAATGCATACAGTTTGGGACCACATCTTTGGTTACTTCCTTTGGATAGAGTCCTTTGTGCAGAAAGACTGGGGCAACAAATACGACTCTTGAAATATATTGTTGGGTTATGCTCTATAAATGTACCAAATTTACCTTCTTAGCCTCAAGTATAACACTGCTCATTTCATCACACCTTCACCAGCATTTGATGCCCTTATTTTTTCCTACTTACTAACTTTTGGAAGTAACCTACTCTGTGCTGTCCCATCACACTTTCTGCAGTGATGGAAATGTTCTCTTTCAGTGCTAATACTATAGCCACTAATTACATAGGGTTATTGAGCTCTTGAAATGGGTCTAGAGCTACCAAGGAAATGAATGTTTAATTGAATTTTGTTTATTTTAAAAATCATTTTTGCTAAGTAAATTATTTTTTATTTCAAAATTTTTTCCTATTTTTAAGAAATTTAATTCGAATGTAGTTAAGATATACTGTTACGTTAGTTTCAGGTGTACAATATGGCGATTCAGCAATTCTGTACGTTACTCAGTGCTCTTCAGGGTAAGCATATGCTTAATCCCCTGTACCTACTTCATCCCTCCCCGCTCCCACCTTCCCTCTGGTAACCACCATCTGTTTGTTCTCTATAGTTCAGAGTCTCTGTTTTGGTCTCTCTTTTTCTCCTTTATTCGTTTGTCTTGTTTCTTAAATCCCACATGTGAGTGAAATCCTATGGAATTTGTCTTTCTCTGACGGACCTATTTCGTTTAGCATTAGGCTCTTCAGGTCCATCCGCATTGTTGCAAGGTTACTTTGAATTTAAGTAGCCACATGTGGCTAGTGGCCATGGTATTGGGCAGAGGCACCTTGCACTCTGTTTATGGTGAATGCAGCAGGACAGCACGGTGCGTTGTCGTCCGGGAGCTCACCTAGCACTCTTTCTGGTCCCCACCAGAGGCAGGACGAAGTGGTAGCATAACTGCCAGTGATAATTTGGGCAAACAGTCCTGTTTTTTCTCCTCTCGCCACTCTGTAGCTTTCCCAGAAGGCCAGCAGCCCCGAGAGCTAGTGCTGCCTCTTCCATTGGAGGACATCTAAGTTGTGTGCCCAGTCAGGGCCATTTTCTTTCATCCAGTGTCCAGGGTGAGATGTTAAGCCCAGAAGAGCCGTCTCTGTCCGTGGCTTCGCCACCTGTCTCATGTTGGTTTGGAAGGTGGCGACTTGATTCTCCGCTTGCCTCTGCTTCCTCAATTGTAGATCCCGACCGTAGCTCAGAGTCCAGGGTTTTAGTTTCTTATTCCTCACATTCGAGGCTTGTGATGTCTTTTGTTGCTGTTTCTCCTAGTCATGTGACAAGTAATGCAGTGTGGTTTGCTGCAGGCCTGAGCCCAGTACCTCTGTGATGGAGAGCCAGCCGGCCTCTGTGAAGTGTGACTCCATCTGCTCAGCCCTGACCAGTGGGGCCGGAGCCAAACAAGGCCAAAGCGCCCAAGGAAGCAGGTGCCAAATGGCTGTTGGCAGCCATGGAGATGCCCTATGGCCTCCTCCTGACCACATCAGAAGAGAAATTAATGTCGCACCATATAATCAAGTTGCTTAATTCTTGGCAAGCTCAAGCTATAGATAATCTCATTTGTAAATAAATGGAATCATTTCAAAACCCTAACAGAAATAGGCAGTAAGACATGGTAAAAAGGTTTTGAAGTCTGCTTTTCGGTGACACTTGTTTCCCATTGTGTTCGGGGGAGAGTTACATGGTCCCCTGTGGTCTGACTTTGCCTTTTATTTTTTAAATCAACTTCTAATTCCACAATTTGAAGGAGTGGCCAGGAATTTCCACATGTCAACTATCATGTATGAATTCTTTCTAAGGCCAGTTCTTTTCAGAACTGCTGTGACAGTGATAAGGGACAGCCTTCTTAGATTGTGCCTGTGTGTTTGCTGAGTGGCTCTGTGCTAAATACTTCTCGTGGATTACTTCATTTGATCCTTACAACGTCCTCCTAGAGCCTGTGACATTTGTACTCTGATTTTCAGGTGCAGAGATTGAAGGGTGAAAAGGTAAGTTTCCTAATGTTAAGCGTTTAGTAGGTGATAAAGTGGGGATTGTAGTCTAAGTGTATGGAGTCCAGGGGCTATACTCCTACCCTCTGTGCTAGTCATATTTAGCACAATGAACATATGTATGTGTCAGACACTGTGCTAGACTCTTGATGTAGATTCTTCTTCTTTATTTAAATTCTCACAACAGCCTTATAAGCTGTGGGTACTACTCTTATTCGCAATTGACAGATGAGCGAAAGGGGGGTTAGGACTTTAGGGGTAGTAACCAAGGTGATGTAGCAAGGAATGTGATGAAACCAGGATGGACCATAGGTTGACCCATCCAGAGCTCAAATTCTTAGCTTCCAGGTTGTATTCCTTCCCTGCCAGCTAGAAGATTTATTTGGAGGTGGTCAAAGTGTTAGTACTGAGAGATTGTCAACCAATAAATAACATAGTCTATGCTTTTAAATTAAACAAACTGTGAATTGGGGTAGTGCCACAGGTCTGCGGTGATGCCATGGGACACATGTAGTGGTAGAGATCACTGCTTCCCAAAGTAGTAGCCATAGTGAAGCCTGCCTGCCTGCCTTCCTCCCTCCTTCCCTCTCTTTTCAAATTTGCAACTCATTGTGGTCCTACTGTGCATGGAAAATGATGGACCTTGTGGCACACACAGTCGACTAAAGTGTTGGCAAGACCCCACATTCAGAGACAAGGCCATAAACCTGTGCTTAGGTATCAGCCATGTCAATCTGCTGTAAGACTTTCTACATGCTTTCTCTTGATTTCTGTACATATCTCATTGTAGACTGGTAACAAATAGTCCACAGATCAGTGCTGGCCATGGACCACACTTTGACAGTCATTACCAAAAAAGAGATGTCAGGCTCATAATTCAGGGAACACTTACTCTAGCTCCTGCTTCTAGCTTGCTGTGTGGCCCTAGGAAAGTTGCTTAATCTCTCTGAGTTTAGCTTCTTCATTTAGTGGGTATATTTGGAGCAGGTAAATACCAGACCCCTGCCAGTTCCAAGCCACTATGACTCCATGGTGATCTTAAGGGTGTTCTGCACTAGAGAGGCCAGTGGCCAGGAGCAAAAGAACAACATGCATTTAGAATATGCTGAAAATGGTCTGTTTCTTGATGGAGCCTGGCACTGGCGACTCATGAGCTTAATAAAAGACTCTTGTGATTTATAGTCTGTGGCATCCCTTTGTGAGACAGATGAATTTCAAGGGTACTGGAGTAGGTCAAGGCTGCTGAAAATCAAAGCATGCCCGGTGTGCCAAAGCGAGTTGTGTGTGGTAAATCTTTTGAGCTTAATTACAGTGATGGTTACAATAACAGGAAATATAATGAGGTTTTTAAAGTACACTCCCATTGTTGGTTGTTAAATGTGGTTTCTTTCAATTTCAGGAAGGTGGAGTTGGAGTCCTGGGTTTCTGTATCAAAAGCATTTGAGCAAGTGATTCAAGGAGCTCCACTTAGATCGTAGCTTCAGAGAGATCCCTTTATTCTGTGATTTTAAGTGCCTGCCACCTGTAGTGTGGTCTGTGGCCCAGCAGCCTCAGCATCTCCTGGGAGCTCATTAGAAATTCAGAGTCTCAGGTCCCACCCCAGAGTAAACGAATGAGAATGTGCATTTTAACAAGATTCCTGAGTGAACCATAGGCATTAGGGTGTGAGAAGTACAACCTGATGTCACTGGAATTGCTCTTGGAAAGGGGAAAATGGAAGACTGAGTCATTCATTAAGTAACACTCTTGATGGTTGTATGGCAGGCTGTGTTCTGGACACTGGACTGGGGTTTGAAGGCAACAGATTTGGCCCCCTTCTGATAGAAGTAGGACCATGCGGTCATGTATGTGACACTGGACTCCGTGTTGTGACAGAGCACATGAAGGGCACCAGAGGGGCACCTTGCCTACCCATGGAGGTCGATGAAGTCTTCCTGGACCTATGGCTTTTAAGCCAAGACACAACTGTGTGATCAGAAAGAATGGGAAAGTACAGTTGTTTCTAGTGGAGGCTATGGGCATAGGGACTTTCTGTTCTGGAAAGACTTGAAGGCAGATTTATAGTTAGCTCCTGATTCCCTTAGATAGGTGGCTGGCAAACTATGGCCCACGGAGCTTAATCTAGCCTACTATTTATTTTTGTAAATAAAGTTTTATTGGAACAGAGCCGTGATCATTTGTTTGCATATTGTCTGTGGCTACCTTCATGATAAACAGCAGAGTTGAGTGGTTGCAACAGAGACTTTTATGGTCCACAGTGTGAAAAAAATCCTTACTGTCTGCATACAAAGTTTGCAGACTCCTTTCCTGGAGCAGTGGTTCTCGGAGTGTGCATTCCAGCTTGGCTGCATCCACATCATCTGGGGATGTTTTAGACTTGAAACTTCTCAGGCCCCACTGCAGACCCACTGAATTAAACTTTCTAGGGTGAGGCCTAGTGATGTGTGATGAACAAGCCTGTGATGCACATAAAGTTTGAGACACACTTCCCTGGATCCAACTCCTCTATGCTTTGGAGACTTCACATAGTCCCACCTTCTCCCTGGACTGGGAGATCCTTGCATACCTGACTTGTTCTTAAGACCCCAGCTCAGAAAAGACATGCCTTGAGCACCCCGTGTGAAGGTGACTCCTTGGACAGTCTGTCTCATCTCATCTTCTAGTTTTCACGGCACATACTCTCTTTCCCCCACTTACTACCCCTCCCCTGCTGCTTTTTTTTTTTTTTTCTGCCTGCAAAGTCATTTATTTTCTGTTTGCTTCGGTTCCTCACCTATAAAGTGACGATGATAATGAACTGGCTTTGGTTTGGGACCAGCATGTCTTGAGCTCTAAACAGAATTTATTTTCACTGGTCCCCTTGGCCTTTGTTCCACTAACTGGACCAACTGGATGTTGGAGCTGACAGACTTAAAGATAATCTGCTATGATCTGCTTGTTTATAGGGCATAGGAGCCCCCATCTGCTCTGTTGATGTAGAATGCTTACTGAATGCTTCATGTGTCTTAATCTCTTTGGTCCTCACAACCCTCCTCCTTGTCCCGAAGTTTAGGTGAAATACCTATGGCTCAGAGAGTTTCACTCACTTGGCTTACTGCCCTACATCTGGAAAATGACAGAATGATGGCCCATCCCCCAAGGTCTGTGTTTTTGACCGATGGCTGAAACTTGACCTAAGGCATCACAAGTGAACAGGATTTCTATCTGTGGTGGCTCCTTTTCAGGTCATATTCTTCTGTAAGGGTAGGATCTCACCTCCCAACATCAGCGTAAAGCGCACAGACACTATTGCAACTCTCTACTGGTGTGGCAGTGGTGGCCTTCTCTTCACCACGGATGCACGTATCAGCAAAATCTTGCTGGAGTACATGCCACACAGACATATGAGGCTCATACCTCTTGTATGCTTTGCTTCTTTCATTACTTTTGAAATTGTTGACACTGAACTTGGTATTGCTGGAATACCCTTTAGCAGCCAATTAGCTTAAGATTCGGGTGGAGGGGATGGGGGAGGGGAGAGAACACACTATGTGGGAAAGTGAATTGTTAGGGTTACTAACAAAGGTAAGGCCAGTAAAATATTCACTTACCCGTGGATCCCCTAAGATGCCTGTGGAAAAATATTAATATGTGATGACGAATTGCTAGCAAAAACAAATAATTTCTTAGACTGTATATTTTAAGGGTGAGGCCTTTTTGAAATAATAAAGGTATGAGATGGATGGTTACATAAAGCCAGGTCCTCCTTGTTCAAAGATTTAAACAGTAATAAGGGATGCTGGCTTTCCCAGGCAGTTCAGCTCAGGATTTTGTAATTACTTTCATCTTGATAAAATCGTAGGCTGGGGTATTTTTATTGCTTGCGAAGAAGAACTGCCCTCAAGATATCTAAGAGAAACCAGTCAAAGGCACGTTTATAAAGGTATTGACCTTAAGATAATAATAAAGTGTGTGGTTGAAGGAGTGTGAAGGCATATTGGGTTCATGCAGGATTCTCAGGGAAGGGGGTTGTCACTGGGGAACAGAAGGATGGAAGAAGAATTAGAAAACTGGAACCTAGCAAATGATTGAAATGCATTTGGATTCTTTTATTTTTTTGTCCTGACTTGGAGAGGCCAGAAGTATTTATAGAACATGGATGACCATGGTGCCCGGGGCTCAAGTGGCTTTCCTTGAGGCAGCTTCAGTGTTTGGGAAAGTGCAGGGGAAAAAAAAAAAAAAAGAAAAAGGGATTTTAAATAAAAATACTAGTTTAGGGCTGAAGTCTTAGCTGGTCAAGAAAAGTTCTATAACCAGAGCTATTCACTGGTGCTTCAGTCCTCAGACCTGAAGTACAGCCTTATGTTAGACAATCACTCTGGGACAAGTACACCTCTTTCCTCCCTCTCTGAAAAAAATATCATGAAAATCAAGCAGGCTCTGGTCCTTAAGTGTAGCATGAGCCTCAGTTGTGAGATTCAAGGAAGGAAAGAAGCTTAGAGCACTCAACGTATCTCTCAAATTCTTGCTCCTAGGTCACAATGCAAGATGGCAGGTGAGTTTCTTTCTTTCTTTCTTTCTTTCTTTCTTTCTTTCTTTCTTTCTTTCTTTCTTTCTTTCTTTCTTTCTTCCAGTTTTACTGAGATATAATTAACATTGAACAGTGTATAAGTTTCAGGTGAACAACATAACAGTTCTGTCTGTCTAATGAAATGATCATCACACCAGGTTTAGTTAACATCGATTACCTCACAGTACATTTTTTTTGTGTGATAAACACTTTTAAGATTTAGTGTCTTAGCAAGTATCAAACAATACCATGTTGTTAACCACAGTCACCATGCTGTATGTTATATCTCAGAACTTATTTATCTTCCAATTAGAAGTCCATACCTTTTGACCCCCTTCACCTAACCCCCGCCTCAGGCTCCAGTCCATTCTCTGTTTCTGTGAGTTACTTGTGCTGTTTAGTTTTGTTTTGTGTGTGTGTGTCTGTGTCTGTGTGTCTTTTTAGATGTCACTTCAAAGTGAGCTCATGCAGTATTTGTTTTTCTCTTTCCGACTTATTTCACTAGGTAAGTTTCTTTCTTTAGGTAACTCTGGTTTATTTGTTGTAGATGACTGAAGTCTGTGTTTATTACACTGGCCTCAGCAGGAAAGAGTACCACAACTGATGAAAATTGTCTGCCGTGCACATGAAAGAGGAGTGTGGTTTCATGTGTACCAAGCAGTGGACGTCACCATACTAATGTGGAGCTATGATGCTGTCCCAGAAAAGCACTATGCTATGCAAATCTTACGTACGTGGGGCAATAGTCACGTTCTTTCCTCAAATATTTTAGAGCAGTTTTAGCTTCACAGCAAAATGGAGAAGAGGGTATGGAGGTTTTCCATATATCCCTTGCCCTCATAAACACAGAGCCTCATCCCCCACCAGTATATTTGTTATAATCAATGAAATTGTATTGATACTCCAATTGCATCCAAAGTCCATAGTTGATATTAGGTTTCATTCACATTCTGTGGGCTTGGACAGGTGTATAATGACATATGTCCTTCCATATATCCATTATAGTATCATACAGAGTATTTGCACTGCCCCCAAAATCCTCTTTGCTTTTCCTGTGCATCTTTTCCCTACCAATCCCTGACAATAATCGCTATTTCTACTGTCTCCATATAGTTTTCTAGAATGTCATATAGTTGGAGTCACACAGTTTTTGTAGCTTTCTTCACATTGAATAGCCACATTCTTAACGAGTCACTTCGACAGGTTTCATAGCCAAATAGGTTTAATTTATTTTATTTTTTTAACGTTTATTTATTTTTGAGACAGAGAGAGACAGAGCATGAACGGGGGAGGGTCAGAGAGAGGGAGACACAGAATCTGAAACAGGCTCCAGGCTCTGAGCTGTCAGCACAGAGCCCGACGCGGGGCTCGAACTCACGGACCGCGAGATCATGACCTGAGCCGAAGTCAGCCGCTTAACCGACTGAGCCACCCAGGCGCCCCAGCCAAATAGGTTTAATTACTTAGGTTCTGCAGGTGGGTATGTGTCGTATTCTGAAGGCTAAAGCAAGAGTTGGGAGACTTTTTCTAGAAAGGGACAGATAGTAAATATTTTAGGCTTTGTGGGTCAAGAGACAAAATAAAGAACCATTTAAAATGTAACTGTTAAAAAATCTAAAAATTGTTCTTCTTTCATGGGCTGTACAAAAACAGGTGGAGTGCCAAATTTGGCCCATAGGCTACAGCTTGCAGACCTTCAATAAAGTGGATTTAGAGAAAGACTTGACCACGTAGACAGGGCATTTCCTCCTCAGTTTCCCACAGACCATGCGCCTCCCATAAACTGGCTGCTTCCTTTATTTACATTGGCTGTCTGAATTTAGGTGATTAAGTTTGCAACTCCTGGGCTATAGGAATGAGCTCTAAGGCATGAAATTATTTTTCCAATATTTATGTGTCATGTCTTCCAGAGTTGGTGTCATTATCAGTTATGAGGGAAACTAAGAGGGGCATTTGAGGGTGGAGAAACATTAGGAACTAAGAGAATAAGGGCCAGTCGGCTCTGGTAGACAGTGCTCTTTGGTTGGAGTAATTCATTAGAACAAAGGCCAGTCCTGACTTGGCCATTTATAAGCTGTGTGACTGTGGACCAGCCATCTTTCTGGATCTCAGTGTTCTCATCCATATAATGGGGATACTGCTATCGGCCTACCGACTGAATAGGCTTGTCGTAAGACTCAGATCATATTCTTTTATTATGTGAATCTGTTGGAAAGTATAGTGCTTAGTATTTTTGGACCCTGGAAGATTGAATGAAGGTGAATTTGAAGTGTGGTTTGATGGGCTGGAGAACCACATCCTGAGAGACCCAAACTGGAGAGCACCCTTGCACTCCTGAATGAGTTAGTAGAAATGAAAGAAGGAAATGTCACTATCAGGCAGATTATTCTTGAGTAGCTGTTACTGTGTAAAACCTGACAAATGGGAAATATCCATCTAGAGACTTAATTAGCGCAAGAAAAGCTCTCCTTGGTCTAGGTCTGGCCCTCAGCCATGTGGCCTCAAACGTGGGCTGTCCACACTTTCGTGACTGTGACTGTCTTTCAGGGAAGGATTCAGTCTGGTCAGGTTTGCATGGCCGATGCCCCAGAACCAGACTAATAATGAATTCATTTCTAGTGAAAACTGTAGTTGCTAAAGGGATCAAAATGCTCATGCTTGGATGATCAGCTATGTCTCTCCCTCTTGGCAGATCTATGCGGGAAGACAAGTCTTACCAAGAAGGCTGCTGGGGAGAGGGGGATCAGTGCTCAGCAGGCGAATGAAGTGAGTCCACAGGCCCAAGGCGGGGATAACCTGTTTCTATTATATATCAAGTGTCCCTGGATGGCTTTGCCCTGGAGACTAGAAAATTCAGTATTTTTCTTCAAGCGTTCTAAGTTATATGTGTGTGTTTGTGTCTCTGTGTGTGTATGTGTGTATAAATATGTGTGTGTGGGCCTGTCTACATATAGCACAGCATTTGGAAAAAACAGAAAAGCACACACACAAAAAAAAAAGAAAGCAGAAATCATCTGTAATTTGATTACTCACAACCTCAGTTGATATTTAATGGAAAGTTCTTTTCTATGTATACACACATGTCTAAGAAAATGTCACATACTGTACTAATCAGGGTTTTCAAGAGAAACAGAACCAATAGTATATACACATGTGTATATGTGCATACATATGCACATATATGTCAAGATATATAGAGCCATGGGAGCTTGAGTCCCACTGCCAGCAGACTTGTAAAACCCAAGAAGAGCCCGTGCTTTAGTTCTTGTCTGGAACCAGGAAGAGACTAATATCCCAGCTGAAGTTAGGCGGGCAGGCATTCCTTACTCTCAGAAGGTCTGCCTTTTTGTTCTATTCAAGCCTCCAATGCCTTGGATGGAGCCACCCACTTTGGGGAGGCTTATTTGCTTTACTCTGTCAACTGATTCAAGTGTAATCTCACCAGAAGACACCCTCATGACACGCTTAGAATAATCTTTAACCACATATCTGGGCACCCCATAGCCCAGTCAAGTTCACATATAAAATTAACCATCACACATACTGCTTTAGAAATGTCCTTTTCGATATATTAGGAACGTTTCCCCATTTCATTATATAACCTTTCAAAACAACGTCTAAATTATACCACATGTTAATCATCTCTCCATTATTGGACATCGACATTGTCATTCCTAGGTCTTGACGTAGTTACTGAAAATCCTTTCTGTCCTCCTAAGACAGCTCTAGTTTTGTTGCGTGAAACCGTTTTATGTAGATCTGATGTTTGGTGGCTCCTTCTTTGTGGCCAGTATTTCCTACTCCTTCCCTAAAACTTAGTGCAGTTCCTGGCATAGAGTAGGTATATGCCCCTGCGTTTCTTGCCTAAAACTATCCCCCCACCACCATTATTATGTCCTATACATTCATAGCATTTACCTCTATCTAAAATATTCTTGTTTATTTGTTACTTACTTACACATCCTCTCAACCAGAATGGAAACTCTATAAGCACAGAGACCATTATCTCTCATACACTTAGAACATAGACAGGCACAGAGCAGGTGCTCAATGACTATCAAAGAAAAGAAAAAACACTATGTGAGCAACTACTCTTTTAAAATAGCTAAATTTCCAGAATCTAATTTGTCATTCCAGGAGAGAAAGGTATATGATTCTCTTGTATAGTGAAAAATAACAAACAAACATAAACCTGATTTTGATTAGCTTTTGCCACAATTAGACCATGAAAGCTTGATCAGTGGTCTGTTTTTAGGCATTGACATGCATTCCTGATGGCATTCTCTCAAATAAGATTTCAGAAGCATGTCCTATGCGGGCTTCTTTCCTACTCTTTTTTAGCTTGGCATTTCTGTCCTTGAAGCCTTCCCAACCCCGGGGAAGGGCTGTCACTGAAACCATGGCAGGCAGTATTTGGAACACCTGTGAGTCGATTCCACATAAGAATCTAGCCCCACCTTCTGGGGCTTGTGCTGTAGAAGGTTGCTGGGAGGCAGTGGCAGAAGAGGGAAGGAGATGTATGCCTGGTTCAGAAAGACCTTATTGGCCTTTTCCCCTTTGTCCTCTTGATTCCAATAAGTATGAACCTTCTTTCTTCTCATAGACCAAAAGGCAGCATGTAGAATACCACTGTTGGTCAGGCATGGCTGGGCCATCGTGGCACAGGAGCCCTTCACTTGGGCATGGTATCTGCCAATTGAGTGGGTTCTGTCATACAATGAACATTACCGATTAGGTCTTTTGGTCTTCTCTGATTTTGAGTTGACTTCTATTCTCATGGATTAGGGCATTAAACCGTACTGGGGTCAGCAAGCTTTTTCTGGTAAAGGCTCAGACATAAGATAAGTTTGGTTTTGTAACTACTCAGCTTTCTTACTGCACCATGAAAGCATCTCTACACAATACATTTTGAATGGCATAGCTGTGCTCCAATAAAACTATATTTATAGAAACAGGTGGTGGGCTGGATTTGGCCCGTGGGCTGTGGTTTGCGTACCTCTGCACTAAAGCATTGTGATTACAGATGTGGGTTCTGGAGTCAAACACACCTGGCTTCACCCCTTTCTGGCTGTGTGACCTTGGGGAGAACAGCTCACTACATTGGACTGTCTCCTTATTCAAGTTCAGCCAATCAAGGAGTTCTGGTAAGAAAGCTGCTCTCTCCAGGGACTCCATGTTAGCATTATTTTTTCTCAAAGAAATTACACCAGGAAAAGTTTACATTTTACTCAGACTGTCTTCAGTGGGCAAGGAAAAAACCCATTCTGCGGCAGAAAATTAGACCCTCCTTTAACTTGGCAGCCTGTGATTCTGTGGCCACCCGAGGCACTGAGCAGCATAAGGCATCAGAAAGGAAACTGATCCATAAAGAGCCTTTTCTTTTAAAGTCCTGGAATAAACCAGACCATAACTGGCATCCTTTACAACTGTTAACTCGGATTTTTTTCCTCAAGAAAGTAAAAATAGGTTTCTGAAATCACATTTCCCTTTGCTTCCTGTACAAATGTACTCAGAATAGACAAAAGAGTCCCAACGTGCCTGCGAAACCACCTCCATGTGGTCCAGCCGACACCACCTCCCGTAAAGCCTCTCATGGCAGTGGCTGCTCAGCAAAATCCAGGGGGGTTGCTTAATGAGGGGTGAAGACAATATGGACTCAGGGATGCGGCCAGTTGCTTCTTCACAGTTGGTAGGCAGTGTTGCAGGTGCATTCTCTTAATGAGGGTTAATTTGTCTCATATTTTAATCTGACAGAATCTGGCCATGTTGTTGTGTATTCCTCGGAGGTGACTTGGTTGTTCTTGGTTGGCATAAAGAGAGAGAGTGGAGTATAATTTGGGGTCTGTTCGAATGATAAAGCAGCAAGCCGGAATTGGTAAGAAATCCTGCATTTCTGGTGCCTGGAGTAACAATTACATGGAGGAAGAACATTTTCGCACAACCAGCCAAGACGAAGGAGGGCTAAACTATGTTTTTGGAAGACTCCAGTTCGCAGTGGCTCACTATACCGTGAACTGAATCAGCATCCGTACCAGAGCGGTTACTTTGCGCTGTGTGTGTGATTTCGCCTCCAGGGCATTTAGTGGTTCTTACTCCAAGAGTGAGCACAGATTCTTTCCATCCTTAATTGGAGGCAAAAATGTTTTTGGAAAGGAAAAAAACCTGTTTTCACTGGAAAAAAGAAGTCATAAAAATAGTAGGTACTTATTGAAAAAGTTAAAATAAGTGAGTGAAATTGATCCACCCTCACTTTAATCTCAGTCATAGATTATCACATGTAAGTACTGTTAAATGTGTTTTAGATTTTGAGTGCAAGACATCTGGAAGCCTCCATGTATACATCCATGGTATTTGGGAGAGGTCTTTAATTTGCACGTGACGCAAAACAAACTCAACCTACCGCTAAGTCACAAGTGAAACAGCTATGTTACTGTGAAGTCGGAGAGCAGATCTGAGTTCTTGACTGGATCTCGGGGTTCATTGGGAGCCTTCTCTTCTTCCTGTTGCTCTCTCCTTCTCCTCATCCAGTTCTTCTCTCTTCTTTCCAATCCTCTGCAGACAGCTCTCCTTCCCTTGGTGGGAAAGATGCTAACCTACATCCTCTCACTGTCTTAGCTGCTATCCTAGTTCAGCAGCTCTCATGGACAGAACTTCTTTATCCAGGGACCTATGAAGGACATTGACTAGATCTGTTGGGGCTAATCTCTGTGGACAGGGGGGGCAGTGATGGGACAGACCAGGGTCACCTCCGTGTCTTTCACCAGGTGGAGGGATAGTTGTCGTTAGGGCCTCTGAAGCACAGGACCACATGAACTCCAAGGAGAGGAAGTTTATGATTCCAGAAAAAGGGGAGAAAGAATGCCAGTTAAAAACCGCAGCACAGGTGCTCCTGGGTGGCTCAGTTGGTTACGCGTCCAACTCTCGATTTTGGCTCAGGTCATGATGTAACAATTTGTGGGTTCAAGCCCCACACTGGATTCTCTGCCTGCTTGGGATTCTCTCTGCTCTTCCTGTCCCTCCTCCGTGCATGTGCTCGGGTGCTCTCTTTCTCTCTCAAAATAAGTAAATTTTGAAAAAAAATTCCATAAAACACACACACACACACACACACACACATACATACACAGTGCACCTCCCCACAGTGCACCTGTGACACACACACATGCACATCTTAATTTACATAAAGAGGAATAGAGTTTTTGCTGTTCCATAGCTTTGTTTTTTCCTTGGTGCATACCTTTGTGTGTGTCCCTGTGTGTCCTTACAGCTTTCGTCTTCTTTTTACATGTTTATTTATTCTGAGAGAGAGAGCAAGAGAGCACAAGTGAGCGTGAGCAGGGGAGGAGCAGAGGGAGAGGGAGAGAGAGAATCCCAAGCAGGTTCCACACTTATCGCAGAGCCCAGCATAGGGGCTTTTGATTGGAGGTAGGAGGGGATTCTGGACCCTGGGAGCAGAGTGCTCCTTTGGGGTGGGGGTGGGGGCTCCTATGTAGAATGTGGACAGATGCAAAGGTGGGTGGAGATAACCAAATACACGGGAGTTTCCGGGGACGTGTTGGAGCTCAGTGCTTCATTAGAGAAAGAGATGGAAAACTCTACTGCCACTTGGGGATTTGGTTCCACCTGTGCCAGTTTCCATAAGAGCCCTGAGTGCCCCCCGCAATTTCTGCCCATGTCCTTCTGCCTCTCCGCCTCCCCATCTGTGCATACTGCTTTGATCGCACACTTGTTAATATCTGAACAAAGCCCAGCCCCTTCCTGGGTTTCCACAAAGCGATTGGTGAGCATAACTTTTTTTTTTGAAAATTTAAGGAGTTTGTGGAAAGGAATAATGTGGCGGTTCGCGTGCCTCTTATGATCACTTTCTGGCACCAACATGATTTTTTCTTCATTCCTGATTGCCTTTATTTCTGGCATGAGAAGAAATTCTTCTGTATGCCTCCTACAGGATAGTTCTGTATGACATTTCTGAGTTCTCACCTTATAACCCCAAGCACTTTGCAAGAGGTCAAATAATTATTTATCTGCTGAAACAGTGTAGGGGGAAGAACACATGTGTTGGAATCAGGCAGGCTTGGTTTCAAATTCCTGTCCTTTTGTTTACTGACTGTGTAACTTTGGGTCAGTTACAAAACCTTCCCAGACGGGGTTTCCTCAGCTGTAAGATAGCAGTAGTAATGCCCCGCTCAAAGCATTTCTGTGAGCATGAAATGGACAATCTATCACATAAAATAGTGCCCGGAGCCTTGTAGGGCTGGGGGGTAGTGACTGGGTACCTCTATGAGAGATGGGTCTGAACAAGTGAGCAGAGGCTACATTATGCAACCTTCTACCTGTACACTCAGTTTTTGGCTTGAGGTTTAATCTAGTTGGGAGCCACTAAAGTTATATGAATAGAGGTAGGTCATAGCAAATTAATTCTGGGAGCATGGAGGAAGATGGGTGGTCCAGGCAGGCCCAGGCAGATGCTGATGAACTCTGGTGCTCAGACAACAGCAGATCTGAGCCATGTCGTGAACTGGCGTCAACAGAATTTGAGACATTATTAGATCCTACCTTGCAGTTGACTTCCATTCATGGCTTTCCCTCTGCGTTTATTTTTGTGATTTCTGGTATTTATTCATTGTGCGTATTGTGTGTGTAACCATTTATTGTAATTATTTTTCCAATGGCAATCAAGAGGACATCTCTGCAAGGTGTGTAGTCTTTATAGGCTCTGGTTCCCAAGCATGAGGGCTACTTATTCACTGTGCTGCCCTAGAGAACTCTGACCCAGCACACTGGGCACCTTAATTACTATGAAACGAGCCATTATTTTTGCACTTGTTCTCTGTGGAAGCCTGAATTGAGAGGTAGGGATCGTAAGGGTCTTTGATAGACTGGAAGGAAAAGAATCTGTCTTCCTAGCAAAATGGTAAACACTTCTCTACACATGGTAGTTATCCCTTGGTATGAGTATCATCCAGAATATATATCCCAAAAGGACCCTATCCCCAGCCACCCGCATTTCACAGGGTGTTTAGGCTCTTCTGACACCTACCGTATGGGGTGGGATCATCAAGGAGATGCAGTAGGGCTGTTTGCAGGAAAGGAGATCAGACAATGCCACAAGAAACTGTGCATTCAAAGCACAAAGCTGTTGGTAATAAATTTCCCTTTTGACAAAGGCACAGGGGCTTTAGAATTTCCCGGAATCTCAGGTGTGCAAGTTAAAGTTACCTCTAGGCTGTTTCACCTACGTTGCATGATTGGAACTTCTTTGATAAATCCAAGTCTCTGAAGGCTTGGCATCCAGAAAGGCTGATCTTTCATAAGGTTAAGCAGTCCTCAAATGACTTCCCTGGCATGAGAGGCACTAATCTGGCTTTCCCCCACCTCCACCCCAGCCATGTCAGTAATGCCTCCTGCCTTGTTCCACTCTGGAGTTTATTTACTGTGGGGTAGCACGAAATCCCCAATTTCTGTTTATGTCTGACATGCTGCATGTCTGTCAGGCTCATCGCTCCTTAATTATGAAACATTTAGGCGGACCTTTGAAATGGAAGCCAAATCTTACTAAAGACTTAATCATGGGTTTTTAAGTCATATAATTGTTTGTGGTCTCTCTTTCTTAGTCCCTTTTAAGCAAAGTAAGTTTGGTGTCTACATATCTGTAAGGTCATTGAGCTAGAAGAGGCGGGATCCAGTAGAAGTCTATGCAAATTGCACAAAAACGTGTGTACATGGTGCATGCATATGTGGGGAGAACAGACTCTTGTTGCGTATACTGCCTGTTCAATTAATCTTTCTAGATGCGTGTCCTCATTAATGAGTCTTGCATCATGTTGTCTCCCTGGGGTGGCCATGGAGAAGTGAGGCTTGCAAGCCAGGCTGGGTCTGCAGAATGATGGTTTTGTTTTTTGTTTTTTTTTTCACAGCCTGAACACCTTAGTGCTACCTATGAGCTTAGTGTGGGGGTCTCTGTCTACATTTGTCTTATAGTAGGATCCAGGAGCCTTCAAATCTCACTCCCAGAGGAATGTGAGTCTCATCTCTTGATGAAACCAAGAACATTTTTTCTGAGTTAGATAACGTTCGAGTTAGATAATGTTGAGGTCTGCCTAAGGGCTTAAATGTGAGGAAATGAGAAAACGTAAAAAAACAAAAAAACACACAAAAAAAAACAAACAAACTGTGGTTTATTGAACAAAGCTGCTCATCTTGAGTTCAACCAAGGCTCAAATAAAATGGGTAAAACAGTGAAATGAGGCCTTTTGCTTAGTCTTATTTCGTATTTTGCATGCTGTACTCAGAACTTTCTGTTGTCCATTTGCGGAGTAATGGGCAAGTTACCCCCTGTTATCCTTGTCTATACTTTACAGCCCTTGAAAAATCAAGCTGCCCTTTATTCTGACTGTTTTTCATCAAATACAAATGCTTACAAATGCGCCAAGGCACAAGGTCAGAAATCAATTCCGTCTTCCTAAAATTACTTACATGTGGGAGATGGCTGCTCCAGGGAGCCTAGTTCAATATCTCATATTTTACTTGTAGAGATTAGTTGTTTAGCTTCCTAATATCTGGAACATGCTACGGGATATATTCTCGGATTTTCTTTTAAAGCAAAGAATTCAAAAGTCCCTGGTGAAGGAGACCAGATAGTGTGAGACCAGAGGAGGGAGACCGGTGTCCAGTCTCAGTTTGCACATAGCGCTGAGCAGCTGGATCCTGAGTGCTGCTGGGTCGTTCCTCTGGCCCTTCGAGCATCTGAGGATGGTGTTTTGTCGTTAGTGCCTAGGAGTCTTTACCTTCAAATGATAGTAGTACAGTGCTTTGGTGGTATCGCTGGCCTTCAAAGCAGGCAGAGTTTTCTTCTCATGGATAAACTAAAACATTTGTCATAAAGATTCTTCTCCCCATTAATGGTTGTTTCCAATATGCTCACCCATTGTGAGCTGTGCTGCTAGTGATTTGATCTTAATAATTAACATATCAAGACCATCTGGTTGTAAATTATTTTTAAAAGGAAATTAATGATTTCAAGCTCATCTCTATAATAACATCCATCTCACCTGAATCCCAATAATTGTATTGAGTAGAACAAAAGGAGTAGAATTATATTCATTAAAACTTAAATGTATCCCTCCATCTTTCCAGCTGTCTGTCCATTCGTTCATCTCTCCACCCACCCATCATCTGTCATCTCCTCATCCATGCATCTATCCGTCCATCATTCATCATCTATCCATCCATCATCTGTCCATCTATCCATCCATTTACTGCTTACTGAGCACCTACTCTGTGTGCTAGGCACTGAGGTGGGAGTCCAGACAAGTGGTAGACAAGGCAGACAGGGTTCTAACCTCATGAAGCTTATAGTTTATTGGGAGAAATAGGAAAAAAAAAAAACGGTGAACAAATCGGGGCACCTGGGTGGCTCATTCGGTTAAATATCTGACTTTGGCTCAGGTCATGATCTCACGGTTTGTAAGTTCAAGCCCTGTGTCGGACTCTGTGCTAACAGCTCAGAGCCTGGAGCCTGCTTCAGATTCTGTGTCTCCTTCTCTCCCTGGCCCTCCCCCACTCGTGCTGTTTCTCTCTCTCTCTCAAAAATAAAATAACATAAAAATGTATAAAAATAGGTGAACAAATTATTAACAAACAAGAAATAATCTTTAAAAAGATAGCAAGAGCAATGTCAGATAGTGGTAACTGGCATGAAAGAAGTGAAATGGTTAGTGTGGGACAGAGCCCCCTGTACATTTTGTTTTTTGGGGAGCGAGGGGTGGGGGGAGAGACATGCACAGGAGAGGGGCAGAGGAAGAAAGAGAGTCTTAAGCAGGCTCCATGCTCAGTGTGGAGCCTGATGTGGGACTCATTCCCACAACCTTGGGATCTTGACCTGAGCCAAAACCAAGAGTCAACATTCAATTGACTGAGCCCCCCAGGTGCACCTTGGGAAGTCAACTTTTGAGCTGAAAGCTAAACATTAGAAAGACTGTGTCATGGGGTGTCTGGGTGGTTAAGTGTCTAACTTAGGCTCAGGTCATGATCTTGCGGTTTGTGAATTCGAGCCCTGTGTCAGGCTCTGTGCTGACAGCTTGGAGCCTGGAGCCTGATTCAGATTCTGTGTCTCACTGTCTCTCTGCTCCTTCCTTTCTCTCTCTCTCTCTCTCTCTCTCTCTCTCTCTCTCTCTCTCTCTCTCAAAAATAAATAAAACATTAAAAAAAAAAAAGACTGTGCTATGCAGAGATCTGGAGAAGAATATTAGCAGAAGAGTGAATGGCTAGTGCAGAAGCCCTTACGTGGGAATGAAGAAAAGCCGTATGTGGGAATGTGGTGGATTTGAAGAACAGAAAGGAGGCTCATAGGTGATGACAAGAGAGTCAGCATAGGTATGTATTCAAAGAGGATGACTTGGAGCTGCCTGAACTGGAATCCCAGTTGCCTTACTTATTAGCTGTGTGATCTTGGATAAGTTCCTTAACCTGTCTGTGCCTTTCCTCCTCTGTAAAGTGGGAGATAATGATAGCCCCGCCCCGCCCCCCACTATGTTTGTTGCTAACTAAATGAGCTGATACTTGTGAAGCACTTGAATAGTGCCTGGCACATGGCAAGCACTATCTAAGTATTTGCTAACTAACACAAGTTTTTATATTAAGTTGAGGAATTGCATGAGATCTATTTTACCTGTACTTAATAATGATAGTAATTCATTGACACAAATCTTAAAATATCATGGCTTTTGACTATAGAGAGGGAAAAGTGAATTGTTGACCTAGTCTGTATCCTCATTGTAGAGAAAAGAGAGAATTGCATGCAGATTCTATTTAAATTATTTATGACACAATATACATGACTATGTTTTTGTTACGAAACATTCACAGAATGCTTCCAAGGCTACATTTTGCACTCTTCTTACCCTTAATTCTAGGTCCCTCCCTGGAGGTCACTATCAGGCTCTGCTGACATTTATCTATACTTTCATATGCTTAAGCGACACATATGAAAATACATAGTTTTGTTTTTAAAGATAGATGGAGAACATGTTATTTTTTTCAAGTTGTGTTAAGATATATGTACAGTTCACCATCTTAACCACGTTGAAGTGCCTAGTTCTCTGTCAGTAAGCACGTTCTTGCCGCTGTGTTAGAGTATCTTGTTCTTCAACTTCTTTGTTGTTTTCACTTTTAATTTTAATTTTCTTTTTACTTAACACCATGTCCTAGATACTTTTCTTCAGTATATTTTTTATAACTTTTCTCATTCCTCTTGACCTCATCTTGGCATTTCACGGTGTTGTAAATAGTTCTTTGAATCATTTCTATATTAGTGGACATTAAATCACTTCCAACTTTCTGCTGTTGTACAAAAACTGACGCTTTAAAATAATTTCTTTCTTCACTGCTGAATAATAAAACACAAGCCAGAGCCATATTGGCTACAAGCACAACTTTTCAGTGTTTGTCATTGCTTGTAAAGCAGAATTATCCCTTCCATTTTGGCAGAAAGACATCTTTAAATCAGAGAGCAAGTAATGGGCAATTGCTCTGTGATCATCATCTAAGGTTCCAAACTGGTCTAAATGGAGCTTTAGCTTAATGAATTACGCAGGCGAGGTACCTTCTAAATAAAGCTCCGCCAGAGAGAATTGCAATCTGCTTTGTCTCCTGTTGTCCTTCCTTCATAATTTGAGGGGTGCTCAGATGTGACCTGTTAAATAACAGCGATGTGATTTGCAATCAGACACCTGTCCAGCTCGTCCATGGGGGTCCCGCCACATATGGGGCAGACCAGGTGGCCTCTGCAAGGCTGAGCAGCACTTTAGTGCCTGAGAGCCTGAGAGAGAGTGAGGTACCCCAAGAGGTGCTGGCTACTCAGTTCGGGCCCTGGAAACCCTCAGCACCCACGGATCAGTAGAGGTTCTCCAGAACTGTTGTACGAGCAGACTTTGGAGTGAAGTGAGGGGGGTCGGGTGTGGTTGTCAGAGAAGCATGGTGAGGACTGTTGGAAAGGACGTACGTATTACAGGTGAATTTAAATAGTGAGGTTTGTTTTTCTTCTTCTTCATGCTGTACATTATATCTCCAGGACTTTTTTTCTTATAAATGGAGGTGTGCACCCTTTTACCACCTGCACCCATTTCACCACGCCGCCCCCCCCCCCCCCCGACAAACACCAGTCTGTTCTCTGAACCTGTGATGGGTTTTGTTTTTTAGATTTCATATGTAACTGAGATCATACGGTAATTGTCTTTCTGTGTGACTTACTTGACTTAGCATAATGCCCTCAATGTCCATCCATGTTGCAAATGGCAGGATTTCCTTTTTTTTTTTTTTAATGGCTCAACAGTATTCCATTGTAAATATATACCACATTTCTTTTTTTTTTTTTTTAACGTTTATTTATTTTTGAGACAGAGAGAGACAGAGCATGAACGGGGGAGGGTCAGAGAGAGGGAGACACAGGATCTGAAGCAGGCTCCAGGCTCTGAGCTGTCAGTACAGAGCCCGACGCGGGGCTCGAACTCACGGACCGCGAGATCGTGACCTGAGCCGAAGTCGGCCGCTTAACCGACTGAGCCACCCAGGCGCCCCAATACCACATTTCCTTTATCCATTGGTCTCTGGGTAGGCACTTAGGTTGTTTCCATGTCTTGGCTATTGTAATCAATGCTGCGATGAACATGAGGGCGCAGGTGGCTCTTTGGGACAGTGCTTTTGTTTGTTTCCTTTGGATAGATATCCAGCAGTAGAAATGCTAGACAATAGGGATTTCTAGTTTTGGTTTTTTGAAGACACTGCATAGTATCTTCCATAGTAGCTACACCAAAATAAAAAGACAAGACAAGACAGAAAGAAGAAAGGAAGGAAGAAAGGAAGAAAGAAAGAAAGAAAGAAGAAGAAAAGAAGAAAGCAAGAGTTTGAACAGATGCTTTTGTTCACATTCTACAACAGATTCAGAGATGCCCCTTGTCCATATCAAGTATTATTGTTCCCTATTGTTGTTACCACTTCCTCGAGTGGCTTTGTGGAGATGAGAGGTTGTTGGACGGGCTTCCAGTCTGTCTCAAAATCCACAGTGACACTTTTCCCTGTGTCCCTGCTTATTTGTTTGCAAGTAATCTCTCTGCCACCTTTTTCTAATGAGGCAGGTTCATGGTCCCTATTTCCACAAACTAGGCCCTCTCTTCTACCTCCTCAGATTGGCCGATCATCCTAATAACAGTTCAGTTTGACATAGTAGAATTTAATATAGAAACATTTACTTTTTTAGAAAAGTCAGGAATGTTTCTGTCTGACACCAAAGTTTGGTCAGAATAGTAAAGAATGGGACTGTCTGGGCATCCGAAATTGTCAGGAAAGACAGGGTTTATATACAGTCAGGTGCACGAAGTATCTCATAAGTCCTATAAGCAAAACAAACCAATGATGACAATTTAAAAAAAGCCTAAAATGATCCTATCCAAAGGAACCATCCAAAATAGACCTTCTTAAGAAGATCTGGAAATGGGGTCTGGCTGAGGATGCTGTTTGATACTTTGAGTGGGAGTGTGCACACTGTGGTGTGCTAGGGATTCCACGTGGCCCCAAAGACAGGAGGAGCAGAAGCGTCGGGTACTCAAGTGGTTCCTTTGTTACCTGCAGACCATTACTGTCTCCAGTGATCATTTGTGTTATTTATTGGGGGCGTGTTCCGTGTATTTTGTAACCACTTCCAGACTGTCTAAAGGAGGGTGTTAACAGTTCAGGGACTCCCAGATTTGCTTTCATGCAGGAATGTCAGGTATTAATTGCCGAGGTTTCCTGGTCAGTGTTTGCAACATGGGACATGCCAATATCCTGTCAGTGTCTCTTTCTAGGTCTTGTGAAGAGACTGGTGTTGTGATGCTGCTACTAAAAAGTGGCCTCATAGCTTACTTAAATATGGTTAATGGGTTTGTTCCTAATGAGACTTGATGTTTACTGAGTGTTGACAAATGTACCAGGCCTCCTGATGAGTTCTTCTCATGCATTAGGTCATTTAACCTTTATAGCAACTGTCAGATATAGGTGATATTATCAAATTTTAGAGGCTTGGAAGGGTTAACTTGCTCAATGTCATATAACAGGTATCCCTCCCAAGAAATCACTTTTTGTGTTTTAAATGTTTATTTATTTTGAGAGAACGAGAGCAAGTGGGCAAGGGGCAAAGGGGGACAGAATCCCAAGCAGGCTCTGAGCTGTCAGCACAGAGCCCGATGCAGGGATCGAACGCATAAACCATGAGATGACCTGAGCCAAAATCAAGAGTCAACTGCTTAACCCACTGAGCCACCCAGATGCCCCCTCCAGAGCAATCACTCTTGATCAGAGGCAGCAAACTATGGTGTACAGGCCAAATCCAGCCTATTTTTGTGTATGGCTCATGATCTAAGAATAGTTTTTATATTTTAAAAATGGTTTTTTGAAAATCAAAAGAAGAATGACATTTTGTAATAGGTGACAATTATTTGGAATTCAAATGTGGGTGTCTGTATGCAAAATTTTATTTTAACAAAGCCTCCATCATTCCTAAGGCATCGTCTAAGACTACTTTGGCCCTACAACAGCAAGGTTGAATAGTTGCGAGAGCACTTGCAAAGCCTCAGATATTTACAGTTTGGCCATTTATTTAAAACGCCTGCCCACCTCTGTTCCTAATCATTGCACAGTTACCTGACTGTTAATCATCACTAATAATAATGGCCAACATTTCCACTACATCTGCTGTGCACCAGGCACTGTTCTGGGTGCTTATATTTACTCATTAGTGGCCCTTTGCAACAGATGTCATCTTTACTCCTTTTCTGTAAGAGGAAACTGAGGCATCAAGAGGCATTGTTGCAGGCACTTGATATCTATGAACACAACCCTGTCAACAGTCACTGACATGGCCTGCATTTGACAGATGAGGAAAATATAGGACAGAGAGGACCAGTGACCTTCCCTCAGTTACACAGGAAACCAGAGGCAGACATGTTCCTAAATCCCACTCTTGAGACCATCCCAGGGCTACAACATTTTTACAGAGGGGCTGTCGCCACATGTCCAACAGGTCAGGGTGTGGCTCTCAGTGAATCTACCAGCCTGCTTCAGCCTGGTCACATCCTTAGAGAGCCACCCCCCCCCCCACCCGCCCCTCCGCAACCCCCACTCCCATCCATCCCTGCGAACCGAGCCTCAGTAATGATCTCATTTACATCTGGGAAGGAGGAGAAGATTTAGTTCAAAACCAAGCAGGCAGAGACGTATTCCATTTACGTGTCTTTTAAGCCGCGTGCTAAAGCGGGTCTTGGTAATACCTTCTCTCCCTGGAACCAGAGGATTCAAATCCCGGTAGGCCGGCAGCAGGCCCTTCTCCTTTCATGTCAGATAAGTGGAGGCTCGCAAGGCATCAGTGGGAATAGTTCTGATGGTCTCGCAAGGTGAGCGCCTTTCCTTTCCCTTTGAAGGCGTTGCTTTTCAGGAGTTACTGTGGAGTCCCTGTTTGAATAAATTTAGATGGTATTTCTTGAAAGATCTGGTGCTCACACTATGGATGCATAAGTAGGACATCTGTTTTGGAAGCGTGAGAGGAAAAAGGTACTCTTTATATCCTTACCACGGCTTCCCTGCAAGATTTCTTTCCATTTCCTGTGAAACTGCTTTGCCTGCCTGCTCCCTCCTCTCCTCACACACACATACTTTGCATCAGTCACCAGAAAGTGCTCAATAAGTACCTCGTGCCAAAAGCAACTTCAATTTTTGTGATTTGTATTTACTCCTATAAATATTCATCTCCATTTAAAAATTGGACAGACAGAATTCCACAGACATCTGAAACTGCTGTAAGAAAACTGTTACGTGTGTATAGACAGGCCGCAGGCTCCAGGGCAGAAAGACACATGCATTTAAAATAGAAGACAAAATATTTAAAAACCCATGCTAAGTCAAGGGCAGAGTATGCAATCCTATAATTTCTGTTGACCTCCATTGCCTTGTGAGCATAAGGGGAAAGGCTAATTCATAGTAGGTGGCTGGGGGCAGTCTGGGAATGCTCCCTGATGGAGGGAGGGTTAGAAATCGGGTTTGAAATGAGAATAAGATGTATAGAAGAGCATTGGGGATGGATTTGCAACAGGGAATGGGCAACGTTATTCAAGAGGTAAAAAGAAAATAAACATACTTGATTTCCTTAGCATGACCCATTAGAGCATTAAGGGTTGATACACTCCAGCACATAGGCCAAACCTGACTGTCTGCCTACTCTGGTAAATAAAGTTTTCTTGGGGCACCGACACCCCCATTTGTTGGCCTATTATGTTGCCTTTGCCCTAGAGTGGCAGAGCTGAGTAGTGTGTCAGTAGTACAACAGAGACCTAAAGGCCCTCGGAAGCCTAGAATATGGAGTCTCTGATCCCTTTGTAAAGAAGGATTGCCCTCCACTCTGCATGGATAAAGATATACCAGGTGAAGGGAAGGAAAGGGGCGGGGGGGGGCAGGGGGGAAGGAAGGTTTAGAAGAAGATTAAGAACAAAAAGAAAGGTAAGTGGGGAGAGGCAGAGGCAAAAACTTCCTAGGTTTCATTTGTGCGGATGTGAACCCCCTTCTCAGTTCACTCTTTCTCCCTTTCAACCACATATGGCGTAACTGTTATTCACAGTCCTTGACAGCTCTACTCCCTGTGGGACTGTGGAATCACAGTGTCATTCCTTTTGGCGAAAGGAGCCCTATGATAACAGCTTGCCCTGAAGAGTTAAGTGTCATAGAAAATTTGAAAGTATAAATTCACAACTCCAGAGAGCTGTAGGATGCATGGCTGATAGCCACATGAGACCCGAAGGCCAGTGCACCAACATCCTGCTTGAGGAGTTCCACACGGAATATGACAGGCAACCAGACAGCTCACCACGGTGAACGTGGCACTTCCCCAACTTTTAGAGGGTTTTCTCTGGTATGACAAGTTTGGTCAGGTAAATTAGGGAAACACTGGGTTGCAGATAATTAAACATACTTAGTTGGAGCAGGACTTCTCAGAACCTTTAATAAGTCTCATGAAGCTCTGGGAGCAAATATATTTCATATGAGCTTTACCTTCCCCCTGCTTTTTTTTTTTTTTTTTTAACTGATAAATCATGGTACTTATGGAGCCCGTTTTGGGATGTTGTGGCCTATGCACTATTTTAAGGTCAATATATTTATATACATTTAAAGCTAGACAGAGTCTTAAAAGTCATGTAGCCACATGCCCTCCTAATGTTATGCATCTTCTTCCCAGGAAATTTTATAAAATCAAATTTAGGCCTGAACGTCTGTGCTACTGGCTTTAATGTTGCTCTTGGAAATTTGTTTTTGGTGTTTGGGTTTAGGGATTTTGTAATTGCAATATCTAATCAAATTCCAGTCTCATATTCTACACTCCTATTGGCCTCTGAATTCTCTCCTTCCCAAGGGGGTAATGGTGAAAAGGGGGTGGAAATAATAAAACTTTGTAATTGGACACTTAAAGGTCAGTCACTGGAAAAAATGAACCAGCACATTGCATCAATGGTTGTGGATGATGAGTTTCTGGTTTTTTTAAAAAAAGTCCTGTATTTCAAATACAGCCTAGAATCAGCCCTAATTGCCTGAACTGTGGGTTTCCAAATGAGTGTTTGGAAATTGGCAATCAGCGCGAGTCCACATCTGCTGTGATAAACTCCTGACTCTGCTGTGTCCTCGATCACGTGAAAAAGCCTTCCTTCTTTGCCCAGTAATACTGTCACTTCTTGTGGATTTTGCTTCCTCGGTGACATGCTCTGCAAAAAGGGGGGGGCTACCCCCACAGGCTTGGGGAAGTGTGCTGGGGTTTACTCAGAGCTCTAGGATAAACCTGATATATTTTCTTGAAGTCTTAAATAACTTTTTATTAAAGTATAAGACACACACACACACACACACACACACACACACACACACACACACACACAAGAACACACACGTCCTGATGGTCCAACCCAGGTTTTCAACATAGGAACATACCCCCATAACCGGCACCCCTGAAGTATTCATTTCAGTCCCACGCTTTATATTAAAGCAAGTATAGATAAATTACCAGATAATACACCTTCTGTTTAAAAATAAAATATAAGACCTCAATTAACTTTCGGAACACTTCAGGAATTACTATATTTTTTTTCTTCTTGGAAAAGCGGCCTGCTTCTCTAAGTGAAGAAATGTATTCTTTTTTGTCATTAGTTGCTGTTTGAGGACAAAGTGCAAGAAAAATGACTAGGCAGAAAGAAGAGGTAACCGGTATCCCCCTGAGTCCTTATGCTGTGTTAGACATTGGACATGCATCCCCCTACGTGTTCCTAAGAAGCCTGTGGATAAGTACACAGTACAAGCAGCTGGAGCTTCCAGATACTGTCTGGGAGTTACAGAGCTAACATCCCAGATCCATCTGACCTGAACATCTATTCTCTTAATTGCTCTGTTCAATTGCCTCCGTGACATTTCTCTGTTTCCTTTTGTTTGGGGCAAATGATCTCACAAAAGAATATTAGTGTTATTTTTTTTTTAATGAATCGAATATCCTGACTCCCTTTTGTACTGCTCTGAAAGTATAAAATTTATTTTTTAGGTTGGAGATACACATCAATGGTCTTGCTGTGTAGCCCTCTGTCAGTTTTAGAGGCAAAGCAATCCAAGTTGAATTTGGAATGAATTACCTTCAAATGGCCATGCTTTGCAATGTACTACTGTAATCTGGGATATTGCAAGGCAGCTTAATGTGCTGGGTGATGACACGTATGACCATTATGTGGCTCTCCCTCATTGAATGCGTTGGGCGCAACCCAAGTCATAAATCTGCCAGCAGACAAAACATAAAATTTACATGCAAGATCAAATCTCCCCCGTTCTGATTTTTACACAAGGGTCACCAGTGGGTAGTAAATTAAGATTCAGAATAAAAGTTACCTGCAGGTGCTAAATCACTAGAGCATGTCAGGATCATAGAATTTTCTTTTGTTAATAATGCTGCTGTTTGTTATCAGAGCCTGTGCTTACATGAACCCTGGGTCACTGTTTGTATAAGGAAAGGTGCCCTTTGTCCCTTAGAGATTTTGGATTTCTTTTGTCGAATGTAGTGACATTGTTTTCCCAAGCAGCAGGATATCTGGTACCAAGATCTGGGTTTGAAAGCTAAACATAGGCAAGTAGACATGCTTGGATGATCTGTCATAATAATAAATCTCGTGTTGCCAAGAAATTACACATATATTTTAATTTCATTAGCTTTCAAGAAATATTTATTGAGCACCTGCTGCCAGATACTGTTGTAGGCACTGAGTGTGCAAATATGAATAAGACAATTCCATTGAGAAATGATCAATCAGGAAGGATCAGTGTAAGAAAAAGAAATCACCCTAAGTATTTTAAGCATGTGGAGATTTAATGCCGGAAATCTGATGCTTAGAAAATCCCAGGAAGTGTCAAAGGAGTGATTGTCTGAGTACCTCTGAGGCCCAGTCCGGTCAGCTGAAAGGAGGTAACCACGAATCCATTGTCATCAGCACTGCTCTTGACATCTCCTCTTGACATTCAGAGAGTGGAGACTGCATACCAAATGCTGTTGTACAAAAACCCTACCTTTCTGAGCTCTTTATAACAAAGGCAGGGAGATGACCTCTGCCTTGCTTCTGCCTTCCCGAAGTTACATGAGTGCAGTGAGCATGCAGACTCAAATTTATATCCAGCTGCAAAGGAGGCTGGCACAAGTCATCCCATACTCTCCCAGTGGAAGACGAAGGGAATGGAGATCAGGAGAATCGGTCTGTAATATTCCCCACTGGAAATATGGTGGGGCACAGGCGCAAAAATGCATAACTTCAAAGTAATATGTGAAGTAGAGTCACTGTCCTCTGCACTGAGTGGTGTGGGAATAGAGAGGACCTACTAGCCTGGGGGATCTAAGAAGGATTCTTGGTGGGAGATGCATCCACATTGAAGCTCAAAAGGTCAGGAGGAGTAACCCAGGTGGAGAAGCCATGAGAAAAGTGGAGGGGGTATGCATATGCATGCATGCACGTGTGTCCATGTGTGCATACGTACCTACAAGCCACAAACATTTCAGAATTAACAGTAGCCTGTAAGTGGCTATCACCAGGACATGGGGGGGGGGGCGGGGGGGAAGGACTGGAGACAGATATAAATAACACCAAATTTAAAAAGGACTGTTTGCCATACCAAAGAATATGGCCACTCCATAAAATGATGGAGCATATTATGTATATTTATGGATTTTGCCTATTTTCATTCATTCTCCGTACTTTAAACAGTATCCCTTAATTCCTCTGGGGAACTTATTCTGCCCAAAAGCAGTGAGTATGGTTCACTTGAGACTGACCCCACCTTCTGACTGCAGTTAGAAGACACGTGACCCAGGCCTGCCCATGAAGGTATGATGTATTCCTGGCCATGGGATAGGAGATTTGAGTCAAGCTAATCAAAGACAAAAAGCATCAGACTTCAGACTCTGATTGCATTTACTAATAAATATGAGCATTCAAGGTTTGTTTTACGTTGCTAGGGTTCCTAAGTGGAACACATAAGCTTGGAGATGCTGAGGGTTCCCCAAGAGGCTCCTTGGGAATGATACTGACAAGGAGGAAAACAAAGCCCGGGGATGGAGAAGATTAAGTGATAATAATTTCCCTTGGATCCACGAGCTGTTGGCCGTGCTTATAGCTAGCCCAACAACCCCAGTCTCCTCAGTCACACGGGCCAGTAATCTCCCCTCTCTCGTTCAAGTCAGTGTGAATTAGATTTGTGCCATTTGTGATGGAAGAAGTCTTGAAGATTATGTGGGGCCGTTGAAAGGTCTTAAGACATGTATCAGTATGATCAGATGGAATGAGTGTGTATAAAACACAAAGCAGGGAGAGGAATGTGAAGGCTTATACCCGTATCCCAAGGAAATATGGCGTGAGCTGGGCTTGGCAGTCGTGGAAGGCACAGATTTGTGAAATGGTTGGGAGGTGAAGTCAGTAGTATTATGACTGCTAGTTTTATCTGGGCTAATGGCCATGTGTGATAGCCTCACCACTTGAACAAGTCATGTTACTAAGTAGTAACTTGTAGGAAGTACGCAGAGGTGATTTGTGCAAACCCTAGGTCTTGTCTTTATTTATTTTTTTTAAATGTTTGTTTGTTTTTGATGGGGGAGGGGCACAGGGAGAGGGAGAGAGAATCACAAGCAGGCTCTGTGCTGTCTGTGCTGAGCCTGATGCGGGGCTGGATCCCGCGAACTGTGAGATCATGACCTGAGCAGAAATCATGAGTTGGATGCTTAACTGACTGAGCCACCTAGCACCCCACTCCCCAGGCCTTGTCTTTAAAACCAAGCTCCTGTCCTCTTCTTTGCCTCTCCTCATCCTCCTCTCCTCCCCACTGATGGCCTGAAATATGGACATGGTGATTGTAAGGCAGGCTTAGACATGCTGATGAGACCAATGCTTTAGGAAGGCCAGGGATGCAAGAGCCTGGATTCTGATGAATTTGTAGAGCAAAACAACCTACGTTCTTGCACCACTAACCACTTTCTCCTTTGACCAAAAGGAAGGAAGATTTTATCTTGTTTAAGCCAACATTTCTTAGTCTTTCATGGCAGCTGGCTCATTGCCAAGACTAACATGACAGCCTTTTAAATTTGGAGAGTGAGGATGAGGAATGGTCCAGGGGGAATGATGGCTGGGCAGATTTGTGTTTCAGAAAGATGGCTCTGATGGAGAATGGATTTATTTGGTGAGTGTCACCATCTGGTGTCATGGAGGCCAGTGCACTGGTCTGAAGGGGAGAGAAGAGTGTTTGGGACTAAGGTAGTGGTAGATGGGATGGAAGGAGATAAATGGATGGACTAGAAATATATTTAGGAGCTAGAACCCACAGGACAGGATGACTGATTGAAGATGGGATTGAGGGGAAAGAAAGAAACAAATTGCCTTAGGCCATTGGGTAGAAGATGGCACCATTTACTGAATTTGGGACCACAGGAGTAGGACAGATTTGAAGGGAGAGAGTATGAAGATATGTTGGGTCACATTGATTTTGAGATATGACATCCAAAAGGGGATGTCCAATAGGCTTTAGGATACAGGCGCATAAAGCTTAAAAGGGAATGTGGGACTAGGGGTATAGACCTGATAAATAGCCATTGAATTGATGAGTACTGATGGAATTGCCCCAGAAGGGGACAAGGTCTAGAGCAGCATCTTGAGGGTGTAGCATTTAGGAGAAGGAAGAGAAGTGTGCAGAGTAGAGAAGGAGTTGTCAGAGAGATGGGGGGAAGGTCAGCATAGTAAATGTGGGTTGTGAGAGGAGGGTGTGGGTGAGAAATAGTTTGCTGCTGGGAGGCCAAAAGAGAATGGTTCTGGAAAGTGTCCATTGGATTTGGTAACAAATGGGTTGATGACCTTGACAAGAGTGATTACAGGGGAGAGGTGGGAGCAGAAACCACCTGGGAGTGGTTTGGGAAGTGAGAAGGAGGAAGATATGGAAGAGAAAACATAGACCTCTCCTTCTAGAACTTGGTTATAAATGGGAAATAAAGGATCAAGTGTTGGCTGGAGGATGACATTATATCCGAGGTGAAAGTGTATCTGGGTTTTTTCTTCCCTATTTCTAACTCCTATAAACCTGTGGATCGGTGGGTAGGTATGCATAAAGGATGTAACATTTTTCCTGAAAACACCTAGGAGTTGCTTATGTTAATATTTTAGCCAGATAAAACATTGTAAAGATCTCTGAACCAGCCAACTGGTCCATAGTGTGCATAACAGACTCACTCTACTTTCAGCCAACCAAGTGGCATTTATTGAGCAACTGCTGTGCACTCAGCACCGTGCTAAATGCTCCAAGGGAGACAGAAGGCATGGATGCTGGGATTTCTGTTCTGTAGGAGTTTAAAGTGATAACACCTTGTGAAGGCACAGCATTTAAAAATTACAAAGTCCTCTTGAGTACATTTCGTTAATATGACCCAGTAGCCACACACCTACAGGAATGGAATTCTGGGTATCCACAGAAGTGGTCTCCACATCACAGAACCTGGACCTCCGAGTGGAGAGTTGATGGGAAGCAGCGCTCTTGATCCCCACTCCTACCCCCACGATTGCCAGGAGTTCCCTAAGGACATACAGTATATGCAGAGGATGATTGGTGTGCTGGCAGAGATGCACATCAAGGGACAGGGGCTGATAGTTCAGGGTCCTAGAAGGGGGCAGAGCTGGGTTTGAGTCACAAAGAACCCAGGAGTCTGCATTTCACCTTCTCCTGCTTGTCATCATCCCTGAACTGAGCTTTTGTAGCTGGAGGGGTCCTTTGCCTTGCAAGGGATAGTCTCTTCCTCGGGTGATGTTAGCAGGAGAAGAGAGGAATGGATGGCTGGGTCTGGGGTAAGTTAGTGTGAGAAGAGTGTAAGGAACATAGAATATACAGCCAGGTCCCATGATGCCAGATCCCATGATAACAAAACCACTAATAGTTGCTGAGAGCTTATTACATTCCAGGTACTGTGCTAAGAGCTGTTCATCCATCACTTACTTACTTTTCTTTCTTTCTTTCTTTCTTTCTTTCTTTCTTTCTTTCTTTCTTTCTTTCTTTCTTTCTTTCTTAATTTAGTTTGTGAATAGATAATAGACTCACAGTTCAGAAAAAGCATCAGTGGATACTCCTGTCCAGTAGACAACAATGCTATTAATGATTTTTTTAAAATAATTTTTAACATTTTTTATGAAACAGCACAAGCAGGGGATGATCAGAGAGAGAGAGAGAGAGAGAGAGAGAGAGAGGCACAGAATCCAAAGCAGGCTCCAGGCTCTGAGCTGTCAGCACAGAGCCTGACACGGGGCTCGAACCCACCAGCCATGAGATCATGACCTGAGCTGAAGTCAGACGCTTAACCAACTGAGCCACCCAGGTGCCTCTTATTTATTTATTTTTTACAAAGAAAAAGGTGATGAATGGTTTTTGTATACCCTTGCAGATTATCTTTACCCTTATCTCTTTGTTTTTTATTTACTTATTTTTAAACATTTTATGTTTACGTAATCTCAATACCCAAAGTGGGGCTCAGTCTTAAAGAGTTGAGAGATCAAGCGTTTCACGCTCTACTGACTGAGCCAGCCAGGCGCCCCTGTTTCGTTATTTTTTAAAACACAAATGGAAGCATTCTTTACCCTCGTTCCGTACTCAGCATTTTCACTGAACAATATAACTTGTGGTTCTTCCCAGGTCAGAACATAAAAGAACCCATTTTTTTGTTTGCTTTTTTTGGGGGGGAAAGACAGACGTGTATCCCATCCCTTGTTTAGGTTGATATAATTTATTTAGTCATCTGTAAAAAGCCATTGAAATTTGTTTCCATTTGTTTGCAAATACAAGCAGTGCCGCAATGAAAAACCTTGCATAGAAGTCATTTTCCCTCATAGCTATATCTGTAGGATAAACTTCTAGAAGTATAAGTGCCATGTCAAGGGGTATGTGCCTTTGTGACTTTGTTAGATAATGCCAACAAGCCCTGCATGTTGGTTACATCTGTTTATACGGCTTGCAGCCATGTTCCACAGAGCACAATGGGCTACCCGACCTTTGCATTGCTGCCAATAAAGTAGGTAAAAACTGGCATCTTGGTATAGTGGTGGTGGACATTTCTCATAGCGTGAATGAGTATCTTTTTGTCTATTTGGTCATTTGCATTTTGCATTTATGTTTTCTTCTGTTTTCAGGGTTGTCTCTTTAACTTCCATTTCTAGAAGTTCTTATTTATGAGAGAGGTTAGCATTTTGCCCATGATTCTCTCCAGCTTGTCAGTTAGTCTTTCCTTTTACATAAGTAGTTTTGCCATGCTAATTGAAAAAAATTTTTTATATAAATGAATGTATCAATCTTTTGTATTTTATGCTGTTATCAAAAGGGTGTCTCCCACTATGATGCTATGAAAACACACCCCTGTTCTTTTCTCTAGGACTAGTTTAGCTCTATTTTCTTTTTGTTTTAAGTTTTTTAGTGTTTGTTTATTTTTGAGAGAGAGAGTGTGTGAGTCAGGGTGGGGCAGAGAGAGAGAGAGAGAGAGAGAGAGAGAAAGGGAGACACAGAATCCAAGCAGGCTCCAGGCTGTGAGCTGTCAGCACAGAGCCCGACACAGGGCTTGAACCCATGAGCCGTGAGATCATGACCTGAGCTGAAGTTGGACACTCAACCAACTGACCCACTGAGGTGCCCCACTTTAGCTCTGTTTTCATAATTCCCTCTTTGATCCATCACTGTTTATTCTGGTGTATGATTAAGGTATGTGTACGTCTTTCTATATTTGTGATGGCTACCCTGTTGTCCCAACACCATTTATTAAAACCCTTCTTTTCTTACTGATGTGAAATACTTCATTTATTTTACACCATTATTTCATCTAATTCTCGTGATACCCTTTGAGGTCAAAATTTGTCTACCATTATACAGATGAGGAAACTGAGACTCAGAGAGGTTAAACATCTAGAAGTGGTGTTGCCGAGATTTAAGTCTAAGCCTGCTCTAATGGCTCTATTATTTCTCTCAACAGAAATCCCAGAAGATGCCCTGTTGGGAACTTGTGTCTTCTCCTCAACACCAGTACCCTCATGTTATTGGGGTTCAGCTCTGGTCTGTCTCTGCTCCTACTCTCCTAGTGGAGACTGTCTACTGACATCCCCTCTCTGCAGCTTTTGGACTCAAGCGTTTTAAAAGCGAGAATGATGAGGTCAGCCTGCAGGCATCCACTGGAGTGTTCTTGCTGGGTGAGACTCCTAGGCCCTGGGCACCTGGCTGTTTACAGATCCACTGCCCATTCCACGTGACCTGTAGCCACAGTCAGGCAGAAGTGCCAGTCTATGTGGCATCAGCTACCCACCAAGGAGGAGTGCCCTTCATTCTGAGGCTTCGTAGAGGGTGGGGCGCTTTGCTCCACTGTCTAGGGGTATGGGCAACGTTCCTCATTTTTGGTGTGAATGATGTTTTGTGTCCTCTGTATAGATTAGGACTTCTTGGCTGAAATGACAGAAATCCAACTTGAGCTCACTTGAAGGGGAAGTTTATTTTCTCCTCTAATAAAACCATGAAAAAAAAGCTGTGGTCTTACTGGTCTGGGGATGCCAGGATTCAAGAACATCAAAATCATTAAGCATTTGTCTGTCTGCCTTCTCTCCCTTGTTGCTCTTTTTCCTTCTATGACACGGTAATTGCGAAAGAGGCAGCCAAGGGCTTACAACATTGTAGGTCACAAGATCTCAGGGAAAGATTCTGATTGACCAGTCTTGGGTCATAGATCTTTCATGAAATGATCAGTGTGGCTAAGAAAGGGAGGCATGGGACCTTGGATTGGCCCAGCCTGGCAAGGAGACCACCACCAGGGTAAGGGTGGGTGGGTAGTGACTTTGGAAATTGCACCAAATCATGTGGTTGGAGTGGAGAAAAACAGAGGGGTGACTTGTACCAAAGGCCAAAGAGAGAGCAGAACAACAGATTGACTCCTTTGTCTTCTGCCCTTTGATTCAGAGCCAAGTCAAAGTACTTTGCCTGGTGCCACCTAATTGTGGCACCAAACACTGCCTCCTTCTCCCCTTCATATTTTTAGGAAGTGACTCATCCTGTCTGGACGTCAGTGTGAATTTTAAATCAACCATCCTCTTCTTGAATTTGCGCCTACTGATCAGTTTGTCTTACATACATTCATTTGCATATTTATTCTCTCATCCAACAAGCTTTAATTGAATTCTCTGTGCTGGTGGGTCTGATCCATTACCAATATTGTGGGATTAGAGAGTCAAGATTTATAAATGTTCAGTGCTGCAACAGAAACCCCCTGGAACTAGCTCAAACAGAGTGGCAGGGTTTGGTTATGGTACATTGGGAACCAAAATTTCAGGAAGAGGCCAGAAGCTTAGAGGCTTAGAAAACACTCATGAGTTCTCCTGTGCCTCTCGTGTCTGCTTCTGCCCATGGACCTTCCTTATAGGTTTCAGCTGACTGACTGTCGCCCTGGCCACATGTGCCCTCCTGCGCCCGTCTTTCAAGCTTATGAATTTTAGTTGTGGACACTTACTGAGACCAGTTATATCAGTCGGCTAGGACTGCTGGAATGAAGTACCACAAAGTGTATGGCTTAAACAACAGAAATGGACTCACAGTTCGGGAGGCTAGAAGTCCAAAATCGTGATGTCTACTGGGTGGGTTTCCTTGGAGAGCTGTGAAGGAGAAGGTCATTCCTCTCTCCTAGCTTCTGGTGCTTTGCTGGCAACTTTTGCATTCTTGGCATGTAGAAGCATCACCCGACCTCTCTTTTCATCGTAACATGGTGTTCTTTCTGTGTGTGAGGTGTCTGTGTCTAAGTGTCCCTTTTTTACAAGGACATAGTCATATTAGCGCTCACCCTTGTGACCTCATTTTAATTAATTGCATCTGTTGTGATCCCATTTGCAAATAAGATCACATTCTGAGGTCAACTTCAACATATGAATTTTTGGGGGGATATGATTAAGCCCATGACACCACTTGATTTCCTTTTCTTGTCTAAATTCTAAGCCTCTGGAAGGATGCTGACTGGCCCATTTTGAGTCAGATGGCAGATGTCTACTCCCAATCAAATCACTATGGAGGTTTAACTGTGGAGGTAGATGGAGCCTACCCCTGTGGATTGGGGAGCTTTCCAGAAACCACAGAAAGGGTCCATTAGCTTTGCACGTTGACCTCTCCCATCCACTTGTAAACTGCTAATGCCCATCAGTGGTCATTCGTTATTGGCAGACATCTTGGCAATGAATAAGCAGAGCTGTTCGGACGTATCTCTATCTGGTAACTAGAATTAGGCTTAACCTGGCCAAACTGGGACCCAGTCACATTCCGTGAGCTTTGTTTTATCTGGCTAAATGTGCTTTGTTTACCCAAATATCTTTTCTCCTTTCTTATTTTCCCTAAGAAAGGAATACACTTTGATTTGGATTGTAAGTGTTCATTTAAAAAAAAAAAAAGAAAAGTGGAGGGGCACCTGGATGGCTCCCTAGGCTTAGGTTATGATCTCATGGTTTGTGGGTTCGAGCCCTGCATTAGGGTCTGTGCTGACAGCTTAGAGCCTGAAGCCTGCTTTGGGTTCTTTGTTTCCGTCTTTCTCTGCCCCTCCCCCACTCGTGTTCTTTCTCTCTTTTTCTCTCTTTCAAAAATAAAATAAACATTAAAAAAAGAAAAAAAGAAAAAAGAAAAGTGGATAACACAAAATACAAAGAAAAAAGTATGAAGCACCCTCAATCCCACCTGCCTGAAATAAACACTGTTAACAGTTTGATGCACTTACTTCCAGAATGTTGTCATGTATCAGTAATTGTATACACATGCAAATACATGCATACACATGCAAATACATGCATACATATGTTAATAGGATCACATTGTATGTAGCATTATGGCTTTTTTTACTAAAATGTTATTGATAGCATTCCATATAGTCTGTGTGGATGGACGTCAACTTTATAAAATAGCTACATAGCATTTCATAATGTATTTATCCATTCTACTAATGGATATTTTAGGTTCTTTTTTTTTTCTTTGTTTTCTTTTTTTTTTTTTAGAGAGAATAAGTTGGGGGAGAGGGGCAGAGAGAGAGGGAGAAAGAAAGAATCTTAAGCAGGCTGCATGCTCAGCACGGGGCCTGATGCAGGGCTGGATCCCACAACCCTGAGATCATGACCTGAGCTGAAATCAAGAGTCAGATGCTCAGCCAAGCCACCCAGGTGCTTCTCAGTTGTTTGTTTGTTTGTTTGTTTGTTTTTAACACGGGTATGTGAGTGATTTTTCTTATCCATGCATCTTGTTGAATCCCTAGAAGGAGCGTTGCCAGGTCATATTGTGCACTGTGCTGCAGAGGAAGAAATAGTAGGAGAGTATGAACAGCTGCCAGGTCATTCCATCCCTCTCCCCAACCTTTCTTAAAACACACACAGACACTTAGAGAAAATCTGCTTTTGAGTAGCATTCAGGAGATGAGAGAATGCCAGTTGCCCGGTAGGGGTTCTCTCGGTAGGGGTTCGTATCAGGATGCTCATGTTAGTGGCCCAATCTTCTTTGCTCTCCTATATCAATTTACAGCCTCCAGCCTTGTAGTCCAGCAGCCACAGGCACAGACCAGTGATCAGGCTCCTACCCTTCAGAGCAAATGTGGATGAGGTTTCCTGTTCTGTTTACAATGTCACTGTAGATTTCTTTTCTTCCCGTGTCTTTCTGTGTAGGTTGCGATCTTGTTTGTAAGATGGCCTGCTGCTTGCTGAGCCCAAACTGGGTGCCTAGCAGAGCAGGTAGTGGGCAGGCTGTGGCCCCAGAGGCTGGAGGAGGGTGGGTTTTATTTCAACCGGAGCAGGCAGGGAGTTTTGGCCTTTAAAGCCACCCACAAACCAACAAAAACAGCAACAAGAGATAAATTAAGTGGCCCTTTGCTCTCTAGGAAAATGCCTTGGCGTCCCTGATTTTAAAGGTCTCTGCATTAAACAGAGGGATTGATGAATGGCATTTTATTTAAGCCAGTCTTATTCATTATGTCCACAAAGTCTGCTTTCAAATCACTTCCATATGACAGGTGATAAAAATCAGGCAGTTGTGATGTCTGGGTTGAAAGTCCCCTGTAGGTCTTTGTTTTCTGGGATATTTGTAGATCCCTAAATCTTAGCTTATTTGTCGTTAGGTTTTTGGAATTTGTTGAAGAACTCTGCAAGGGGGCGGGGGTTGGGAAGATTGCATGTGTGTGCACGTGTGTGTGTGTGTGTGTGTGTGTGTGTGTGATGCATACCCACAGGCACAACTCACCTGGGTATCCTATTAGGGCATCGTCAAGGGAATTTAACCTGGTTGCAATTGGACCGCTTCTTAAAAGCTTCCTGCAAAAATATGTTCTTAAAAATGTCCCCACACTCCTTGTACGCTGTCATTCATCCCAAGTGTATTGCAGTTACTGACAGGCTTTGTTTCATGACAACCATTCATCAACCCATCGGCCACAGCGACCGTGAGGCAGCAGAATGATGGAGAATGAAGGCCAACAGAGAGCAGGGTCCACGAGGCCGTGAGTCCCCTGGTGTGAGAGGGAAAAGGAGGTACCACCACAATTTTAAGAAAACCTGTTTTACAGGATGTGAAGTTGGAGACATAGGTTAAGGGAGCCCAGAAAGGTTTTTAAAAGTGCATAGCCCAGGTGTGCTTGGAGAGAGATTAGACTATGCTTATAATAATTTATGAGGTAAATTTTACATACCCAGAGCTTACCATGCATCAGGCACCAGTGCTCAATGCTTTATACACATCATTTCATGAAATACTCCTAAAAACCTTTGGTGCCTTCATTACTATTCCCATTCTACAGACAGGAAAGCAGAGTCTGGGAGAAGCTAGATCATTTGCCCAGGATCACACTGCTAATGCACATCAGAGCTGTGATTTCAATCCTGTCCTCTTCAGCACCCACCTGGGCTCCTAGCCAGCCTTTATGGCCCCATAAGTTCATGTGCAATTTTTGGTTTTGGTGACAATGCCTTCCTGAGCAGTAAATTAAAGCAAGGTGTGTATTATGTCATCAGCAATATACTTCATTTCAACGCTGGAAAGATGGTTCTTGCCTTCCTGGATGCGATGCTAACAATCATTATTTATAATAATTGTTTGAGTTCATTGAGCATGGCCTGGGGGTCAGTTTTGTACTAAGAGCTTGACATGTATTATCTCATTTAATGCTATCCGATAGCCCTATGAAAGAGATACTATGATGATCCCTGCGTTTTCCAAAACATTTGCCTGTTTCCACCTGTTTTGTTTTGATCCCTCTCCTGCATTTATAGTTAGTAATTAGAAGTTTCATGAGGGTAGGCACCATTTCTGCTGCTTCACTGATATGTTGCTGATATCTAACCCAGAGCTTAGCCGATGTTGAGCGTCCAGAAAGTCAGTGCTGAATCCAAAAATGAAGCAGTAGGCTTGAGAGGCAGTCAGTGAAGCCTGGAGATGTTGGGTAACTAGCCTGAGACCTCAGATCTTTGTTAAGAGTCTTTGTTAGCATCCAGGGGGCTTGGGAGCACTTTGACAATCTTACCTCCTCCAAGTGGAAGTTAAGAACTTCACTTGGTGGGGCACCTGGGTGACTCAGTTGGTTAAGTGTCTGACTCTTGATTTTGGCTCAGGTCATGATCTCATGGTTGTGACCTCTGTGCTGAGCATGGAGCCTGCTTAAGATTCTCTCTACCTCGCTCTCTGTCCCTTCCCCACTTACTCTCCCTCCCCCCTCCCCCACCTTTATAAATAGGGGTGTCTGGGTGGCTCAGTCAGTTAAGCATCCAACTTTGGCTCAGGTCATGATATCACGGTTTGTGGGTTCGAGCCCCACAGTGGTCTCTGTGCTGACATTTCAGAGCCTGGAGCCTGCTTCAGATCCTTTGTCTCCCTCTTTCTCTGCCCCTCCTCCATTCGTGCTCTGTCTCTGTCTCTCAAAAATAAATAAATGTTAAAATTGTTTTTAAAGTAAGTAAATAAATAAACATTAAAAAAAGAACTTGTTGACTCCATGAGGTCTAATGTGAATAGTTGGAATAAAGAGAAATCAGAATATTAGGAAGATTTTTAAAGGGTAGACATTTGACCCAGCTTAGGAGTTGGGACAAGCTGCTTTTTAAAATTGTTTTGTGTCCACATTGGGAAATATCAAGGTTCCTACACAAAGACTGCACAAACTTGTTGCAAGAAGGGCCCTAGTTTCCCTGGCACTTCTTGCTCTGAAGTTAGTGTTTCTATGAAACCATTTAAAATCCTGCCCTGTGGCTCCGTAGGCTAGAGCACTGTGCCCCAGGCACATCTTTCTCTAAAACCAGCAGGGGAAACCTCAAGGAAGGAATTTTTAACAAAAAGCTATCGGGTTAGAACAACATGGATCCCAGAGGCTGTTCCCTCTCCATTGCCAAGGCTTGAGCTGTTCCCTTGCTTCTGGACGGGGGTTGTGGAGACCAAGAAGATACCTCATCTGAGCTTCAGAAAATATATTGCCAACTTGCAAACAGATGCCGGGTTCCTTTTTCCTTTTACATGTTAGTAGTTATTTCTTCCTTAACTATGAGAAGCCCTCACTGAGTCCTTTCTCTGATCAGACACTGTGCTCAGGAAGGGTTTGCCAGCCAGGGCACTAATGATTTGTGGCTGGAAAATTCTGTGTTCTAGGGGGCTGTCGTGAGCCCTGTAGAATCTTTAGCAGCATAATGGACCTCTGCTCACTAGATGCCAGTAGCACCCCCTTCCCATTTGTGGCAACTGAAAATGACACAAGACATTGCTACGTGTCCCTTGGGAGGCAAAATCACCCTAGCTGAGAACCACTGTGTTAAGTGATTTGCATACATTATAGGATTTAATCCTCCACAACCTACCAACTATTACTCCCCATTTTGCAGGGCTGGAGCCTGAGGCATAAGGTTGTTAAATGTTGCACCCGATGTCTCATTGCTGGGGAATGTGCACCCAGAGCTGAGGTTTTTAACTGCACTGCTCTGTGACGCTGAGAATTACACTGGCATCTTACTAGAAAGCCATGTTGCCTACCTCAGCTGAGCAATTTCTGTTCTATTTCTGTTCCTTTATCTGTTTAACACATATTTTTGGAGAATTTCCGATGCCAGGTCCCGTTCTTGATGTCGAATGGGAGACTGCCGTGAATGAAATCCTATAAATCCCTGCCCTGTGGGATTTAGAAAGTACAAATAGGCAGCGTCTCATTGCCTGAGCTCTCAGGACAAGTGAAGAGGCAGTGTGGCCACATTATCACACAGGTGACGGCCTATGTTGACAGTTTGCTTTTCTTCCTAGTATTATTGTTAGTTTTACTAATACTGATCTGTGTGTAAGAGCTTTACTCCAGCCAAGCTTTGACTTCCTGGTCACTGAAATTTAGCTTTTAAAAATAAACTCTGTTTAGTGGCTTTGGTAGAAATTGAAGTAAAACTCAGGAACGGAAAGCATATGTATTTTTAATGCAATATTGCAAAATAGCTGCTCAGCATTTTTCAAGTCTAATCAGTTAAATTTTTTTCTCACTTACTCTCCCTTCTTGGGTAAGTGATGTGGTTTTGATGTTCTTGCAAGTCATTGAATAATAAAGCATGGATTTAGTCCATTTTAACTCCCTCTTAATGGGCTAGAGTTGATGTTGTGATTTTTTTTCAAAAAGGAGAATTTTGTTTCATTTTGGGTTCACTGTAGATTTTAGCCGTACGAGTACACACATGTTTCTAACACTTATGGAAGTCTTTTGATAAATAGCACCATAAACGCAGGCAATTTTCTACATCTTGTTTGTTGGCTTTTGAAATTTACAAGGTTTCTTTTTAATACAATTGTCTATGCCAGCTAACAGGCGGTTTTACAGTCTGCGTATTTATCATTAGGATAAAAAAAAAAACACCTACTTTAGATTCTTTATTCTCACAGGAACATAAATAATTCCAAATAACCAGAAATAGATCGGCCACAATCTGATTTGGTAGCTCTGGGGAAATACCTCCTATTTTGCTAACTGTTAAGCCCCTTTCTACCACCATACATTTGAGTTTTAAAAGGTCTGGGCAAATTCTAAAATGTGTGCTATCAATACGACTTAGGTATGTCAAATACAAGAATGTCAAAATGCAGTTGTAAAGCAGTCATTGCATGATTGAAGTTCCTCTGAACCCTTTTCACACTTTTTATGTTAGGCTACTTTAGGGGAGGATCAGAGAACCTTGTTGAGAGAGGGCAGGTTTTCAGGCTCCATTTGAGACCGTCACAGGTCACAAATGCATAGAATTGTTGAAAATTGAGTTATGTTTCTGTTCTGTTGGGACAAGCATTCAGACATTTGTCATCCTTTTAAGACAATAAGACCAAATTGGTTTTTCCCTCAAATGCCTAAATTCACCTGTTAGGATAATTTTTAACAGTTATTTTAAAAATAAACTTTGTCTCCTACTCTATTTACATATAAGTAACTGCTGCCAATGTGTTACAAAACATAACACATGTATGTGTAGCTGGAGATATATTATATATACATATATGTGTGTGTGTGTGTGTGTGTATTACATAGAAATATGTGTTATACAGGGATATATCTTAGATGTGTAAACAATTATATTTTTCTCATTTGCTACTAGTTCTTACATATTTCTCACAAATGACTTTATCAGACTCTTTCAACTGTATACTATTTCAACAGGTAAAAGGAAAATGATAGAGACTTAATCAAGATTTACTTTGTTTTTTTCACATTAAAAAATACTCTGAAGGGAAAGGTTCAGGGCTGATACGGTGGTACCAGAAAGTCCTTAGGGAACCTGACTGTTTGTAGCTATTTGTTCTCTTTCCTTGGAGTGTGGCCATTGACTCATGGTCCAAAATGGTTGCTGGGATACGAGGCATCACAGCCAGTTTCCTGGCAACAGGATGGAGGAAGGAGAGAAGTCTCTGTTCCCATTCTTTTAAGAGACTTTATGGGAGTCTCACATAGTATTTCTATTTCCATCTTACTGTCTGGAACCTAATTACACAGTCATATCTCCCTGCAAGGTGGGGGTGGTGGTGGTATAATCTGACAGTTGGTTAGCTATGTACACAGCTGATAATCAGGATTCTGTCACTGAGAAAGTTGGACAGCAAGGCACATCCTTCTTCTAGGGCAGGGAAACTTAGGCTTGCTAAGTAAGGGTAACTCAGACCCTTCCTGTTTAAGACAGTTGCTTTCAGGTTAACTCTCTTTTGTGTCAATGCCGATTCCCTCCTCTGTTCTTCATTCTCTTCTCCTTGGGTGGCATCTGGTTAAGAAGAAGGTTAGTAACCTCAGAGGGGGACAGCTGGGTGGAAGGAGACACCTCTTATTTTTGCTGACCCGCGGGCCTGAATGGGTCCTGCTGTGGTGTGGCAGCCAAGGCCCAGGATGTCAAGCTGGCAGTCACTGCCCCCTGGCTGGTCTGGTTCCATCTCTGGGGTTTGCACTGGGTCCCTGCTGCTGCTGACTACAGACTTGATTATGCCTTCCATGCAGGAGGTCTCTCCCTGGCCTCTCCTGATCCACTAGCCCTCTGGAAACTTGTTGGCCTAGCGTGTTCCAGAGAAGCGAACTGAGGCAGGACCCCAGGCCCATATTTTTTACCTTATTTATCTTCATCCCACCCTAAATGCTTGTCTCAGAGTGTGCGATCTCCCCACAGTTCTATGGGATGCAGAATGCTGGCACAAAAGTTTCTGCCACCTCCTTCTTTCAAGGTCCAGTCCTTTGGGTGGAGGCAGGAGAAAAGCAGGGCATCTGTGGCCTCAAGTCTTTGTCCTGCTTTTCTTCCTTCTGTTCATGTGTCTCCCTGCTCTGTGGACTTCACTGTTCTGGGGTAAATTGCCTTTTCCTTCCCCAAGAGACTTTATGGCTAAGCCTTAGTCACCAAAGAACTGCAGAGGAAATAAAAAGAAAAAAAATTTATCATAAGCAGAAATACTTTGTAAAATGTCCTTTCGATATGTGCTAAGACTGTCTGTTTTCTAAATAAGTCAAAAACAGCATCACATTATCCTGCATTCGTAAGTGTTTGTCTGTGTGTCTTTATTGTAGAGGTTGTGAAAATCAGCTTTAATTCTCCCCTGGTCCAATTAACAAGAACATCAAATTAACAAAAATCCTGGTCACATGTTTATAATACTGTTAGTATTTGGTAAGATTAGAATATACCCTGTTTTAGCGAATACTGAGTTATTTGGATTAAAAAAAAAGACGCTATTTTTTACCACGATCAGTGTTTCTCGTTCCTGGCACGTGTTTTTTGAGTAAACGAATGAGTAAATGAATAAGCTATGGCTATATCTGAAATCAAGACTACATAAGGGAAAAAAGAACAATAAGAATTCAGAATCCTCTGGATTGGGCTTTTATTTTAACCTTAGGTATCCTTTCCCCTTTGGCATTTTGATTGTCTTAATTCAAACTCAGATGCCCCTTGGCAAATTTTTTTATCTTGCTCAGAGGCAATATGAAATTTACACCGTCTGTCTTTGGCAGTAATTGCTTTAGGGAAGCATCATCAACACACTCCTCCACCACATATCAGCTTATCCCTGTCGAAATGCATGGCACCCACATTAAGAACATGTTTTATTCTGCCTCCCTTTCTCAGTGACACTGAGAAAGAAGCATCGTTACAGACCGAGAGGGAGAGCCACTGTTTCTAAAGCAATAAACATTTTCCCTATCTTCTTCCTCTTTCATGTTGCTGGCTATTAATTGTAAACTTTCGTGATATCACAAACAGTAAAAAGGGCAATAAAATTGTTCCTGTGAATTGTGGGGCTTTGGGCCTGTGGCATTTATTTGTTTGGAAATTTATTTATTGCTTAAAATATTTTTTTTTTCTTTGGAGATCTAATAAGTCTGCTTGAGAGACCCAGGGTAGCCACTTTTTTTTTTATAAGGTGACCAAATATTAATCTAAAGATTAATAAAGTTCTGCCGGTTTCCTGGGGCTATACAAGGTACTATGATTTTTGGTTATACTTATCTTTTTTTTTTTTTTCTTTGAGAGAGGAAAATGCCTTTTGATTTCAGGAGGGCCTTATTGAACTGTAACTGGAAGTTTGAGGCTTTGTAATTTATCTGTCAAAGAGAAACAACCATCTCTGTATTCCTGGTATAATATTTGTTGGATGTGTTATTTGTGGAGAACATTTGCTTTGGAAGGAGAAGGCTGGTTTTGCACTCCCCTTAGTGTGCTCTTGGAATGATTCCTCTGGGTCAACTTGGATCCTTTGAGGAATTTATACCTATCCAGTCCCCTAAGTCCTAAACCTTTTAAAGCAAAATGTAAATGGGTATGAGTCTGAGTCTGAGAGTACGTCTAAGGTTTATAGGAGGCTGTCTGCTTCACCCATACTTCCTGCAATCCCTGGTCCCCATCCCTGGTCTGATGCAAACTAAGCTAATTGTTTAGGTCTTTGTTTATTTTTACTAATGGTTAAAGTAGTGCAGAAATACACACATATGCACAAAATAAAATAATACAGAAATACAAAAAAGTGTACGGTGCGAGTATCTGGGTAAACCACTCTTAGAAATAACTATCACTTGATGTGTATAAAATTACATGGATTTAAATTTTTTTAAGTTTATTTATTTTGAGAGAGACTGAGTGAGCCGGGGAGGGGCAAAGAGAGAGGTAAAGAGAGAATCCCAAGCAGGCTCTGCACTGTCAGGGCAGACACCGATGTGGGGCTCAAACTCACAAACTGTGAGATCATGATCTGAGCCCAAACCAAGAGTTGCACACTTAACCAACTGAGCCACCCAGGAGCCCCATATTACATGGATTTTTTAAAAATGTGTAAAATTTACACCGTATGGAAACTATGTGGTTTAGGAAATGGGGCAGAGCAGAGATGTGGTCATTATGGAGATCATTAATTCCCGCTTATACCCACCACCTGTCTGAATGGGTGATGTCACCAATCTCTGGTGAGATAAGAAGATAAGAATAATGCAGGTTCTGCCATTCCTAGATTTATGGTGTTAAATTATCATTGTCACCATGATAAGAGATGTTAATTAATATTTCCTTAATTCCTCTCTTAGAGTTGTAGACTGGTGATTCTTCAGAGTATTTGTTACCCCTCCAAAGAGAAGAACTATATATCCCCTCCTACTCTGGCCCCCAAGACATCAAGCTCCATCGTACAACTTGCTTTAGCTGTTTCATTAGCCAAGTGTATCATTTCCTACCAGAATTTTTAAGAGACAGTGTATGTTCCTCCATTATCTCTCCCTTCTTCTGTAAGGTATGACCTATTCCATCTGCCTTGGTCTCAGAGTGAAGATAACACTGAGTAGAGTGGTAGGAAACTCATATTGGCCATGTTACATGGGAGAGGAATTAAAGGCAGGTTGTTCTAAGTGACTGAGATCTGAGGCTGCTTGTTATATAGCATGACGTTACCTAAGCACTTGGCAAAATTAAATATGGCCAACCCTCTCAGGCTTCATCAGGTATTTAAAATTGGGTGAGTTTATGAAATTCAAGCATTAAGACTCCATGCTATATACAAAAATAAAGTGGTAAGTAGCAATTTTGAATATACCTGTAAGTCTGTGCTGTCTGTACAGTAGTCACCTGCCACACGTGGCTATTGAGTACTTGAAATGTGGCCACTCTGAATTAAGATGTAGTATAAATGTGAAACACACACCAGAGTTCAAAGACTTAATACAAAAGAATGTGGGGGCACCTGGGTGGCTCAGTCGGTTGAGCGTCCGACTTCCACTCAGGTATGATCTCACGGTCTGTGAGTTCGAGCCCCGCATCCGTCTCTGTGCTGATGGCTCAGAGCCTGGAGCCTGCTTCCGATTCTGTGTCTCCCTCTCTCTCTGCCCCTTCCCCGCTCATGCTCTGTCTCTCTCTGTCTCAAAAATAAATAAAAACATTAAGAAAAAAAAATTTAAGGGGCGCCTGGGTGGCGCAGTCGGTTAAGCGTCCGACTTCAGCCAGGTCACGATCTCGCGGTCCGTGAGTTCGAGCCCCGCGTCAGGCTCTGGGCTGATGGCTCGGAGCCTGGAGCCTGTTTCCGATTCTGTGTCTCCCTCTCTCTCTGCCCCTCCCCCGTTCATGCTCTGTCTCTCTCTGTCCCAAAAATAAATAAAAAACGTTGAAAAAAAAATTTTTTTAAAAAAAAATTAAAAAGAAAAAAAAATTTAAAAAAATACAAAAGAATGTGAAATACCTCAATAATTTTTATATTCATTCCATGTTGAAATGATAATGTTCCAAATTGATTGGGTTACCATAGATAGAACAGTAGCATTAATTTTGCGTGGTGCTTTTTACTTTTTTAATGTGGCTACTAAAAGTTTTTAGATGACATATGTGGCTCACATTAGATTTTTATTAGGCTTGCTGTAAGCTATGTTAGCTCTGGCAGTGTTTACCAGTGACACCTTGTAGAAGTAGCTTCCTGTCTGACACTCACACCTCATCTGTAAGGCAGGGAGAATAATATTGGCCTGCTAGGGATATTATGAGGGCTAAGTAAGATCGCAAACATAAATCGTGCATCCCATATGGTAAATGCTCTTCTTCTTTCTTCTGCCCTTCACAGTGATTTTTTAGAAGCTTCTCTTTGCATTATAATTTGTTCAATATTTTCTGCTCGGGGGGGGGCAGTTAATTTCATAATTTCCAAATGCCGCTGAAATTTAGAACCTTGGAGTCATGGGTAAGATGAACTGTTTGGGCCACACTTTTGCCCTGAATAACCTAAGTGAGGGAATCTCATTTTGCTTCTGTACTTTGGCTTCTCTGGAGGGTAGAGAATTGTCTTGGATTCCTGTTCACCCTGATTTCATTATTCACGTCTTTAGAAAATGCAAATGGCCAATGCACTCTAATGTATTATGTTAGGATGTTCATCTTGAAATCATTCATCTTTATTGATTCTTTTGACAAAATACATTTGGGGGTGCATAAAGCAAATTCCCTGTGGACTACAAATTAATTTCCTTCATGAATCTACTCAAAGATGCCAGGTGAGTTTATTTTTCCTGATGACTGATCCATGAGGCACGTTGAGTCACTTGATAAATGTGTGTCTTATCACTCTAAAATATTTTTATGTAAAGACTTCCTTCTACTTTAGTTAGCTATTCGAATTAATTTATCTGTATTTATTTTACAAATGTTTGGAATCCTCTTGAGAATTCTTTGCCTATGTGTATAGCAATCTGCAAAGTTTTAAAGCATCATTTATAACATATACGTATTGATCCAGCAGCCTCAGATTGTGGGGTTGCTCAGTGTTGTGATGAGCCAATTATGAAGCTGCGAGCTTTATGCTCTATGGCCCGTATGTCAGACATCACCCTGTTTTGTGGTTCTCACAGTACTTTTTTTCTGATGCCCCCGCCCTTGGTTTTTTTTTCCAATTTTTTATTTAAAGTCTAGTTAGTTAATATGCAGTGCAGTATTGGTTTCAGGAATAGAATTCAGTGATTCATCAGTTACATACAACACCCAGTGCTCATCATAACAAGTGCCCTCCTTAGCACTCATGACGCGTCTAGCCCATCTCCCACCCGCCTCCATCCATCAACCTTCAGTGTGTTCTCTGTCATTAGGAGTCTCTTATGGTTTGTTTCCCTCTCTTTGTCTCTCTCTCTTTTCCCTTCCCATATGTTCATTTGTTTTGTTTCTTAATGTCCACACATGAGTGAAATCAGGTGGTATTTGTGTTTCTCTGGCTTATTTCACTTGGCATAACACATTCTGTCTCCATCCACATCATTGCAAATGGCAAGACTTCATTCTTTTTGATGGCTGTGTAATATTCCATTGCATAAATATCCCACATCTTCTTCATCCATTCATTAGTTGACAAACATTTGAGCTCTCTCCATAGTTTGGCTGTTTTTGATAATGCTGCTATAAACATCAGGGTGCATGTGTCCCTTCGCATCTGTATTTTTGTATCCTTTGGGTAAATACCTAGCACCTCACAGTACTTTTTCTCCTTATTTCCATCAGTAAGGCTTAAGTTAAAGCCTAAAGTGGAGGTTGGATATAGCCTTCATGGGAAGCAGATAAAAGCTCCAGGGTATAGGCATTATGACTAAAACCTCCACCACCATCAGCACCCCATGTTGCTGGGCTCTAATATATACAAGGTGCTATTTGAGCCTTCTGCATATGAGCATTTCTTGAGTTTCTAATTTCCCATAAGCCCTGTTAGCCTGTCTCATTATTTGAGACATCCTTTTCTCCAGAACGGCCCCTGGGATTCTGGGCCTCCTTAAGCAACTTTATTATTTAATCTCAGGTTCAGCTACAAATGAAGGATGACCCAAAATAACAATGACTTAAGAAGATTGAAATTTATTTCTCTCCTATGTAAACAGAGACCTGAGGTGTAGGCATCTAGGACTGCTGGTGTAGTCTAAATCCCCAGGGGCTCAGCTTCCTTTCGTCCTGCTGCTCTGTAGTTGTCTGCCTTAGGGTCCAAAATAGCTGATTGAACTTCAGCCATCCTGGTCACGTGCTGATCAACAGAAAAGAAAAAGGTAAGGAAGGGTCTCCCTATAGCCTTTTCCGCTCAAATCAGCTTTCTATTTATTTTTTACTTTTTTTAAGTTTACTTATTTTGAGAGAGAGCGAGCGTACTTGCACAGGCAGGGGAAGGGCAGAGAGAGAGAAAGAGAGAGAGAGTCCCAAGCAGGCTCCGCACTGTCAGTGTGCAGCTCCATGCAGGACTTGATCCCATGAACCATGAAATCATGACCTGAGTCCGCAACTTAGCCGACTCAGCCACCCAGGTTCCCCTAAATCAGCTTTTTAGAAGTTACTCTTAACACTTCTGCTTACATGAGATTAGCCAACATTTACTTACTCACTTGGCTGTATAAAGCTGCCAAACAGCCTGGGAGATACTGTCTTGATTGGGGACAGCCCTGCCTACTGCCATAACTTAGAGGTCCTCTTAGTGAAAAAGAAGGGGAGAGAAGATATTGAGGTGAAGAACAAGTATTCTCTTGTGTACCATCTTTCATTTACTAGTCCTTAAATAGATAGAGGCTTTTGTGGTTCTCATTCTATAATACTTGGTTAGTCTGCTCCCAACCAAATGAGTAGTAGTTTCATTTTTCAGATAAGTAATTGAAGTTCAGAAAGTTTGCCTCTCTGTTAAGCCAAAGTCATAACAGTAATGCTAGTTATTATTACTCTGGACATTTTATGTGCATTTCTGCCATTAATTTTAGTCCCTCCACAACCCAATGAGTAGTCTCTACTGTATCCACTTTTATATAAGGAAATATTGGCTAACTTGTCCAAGGTCGCAGACTACTAGACAGAAGGAAGAACTGATAATAGCACATCAGCAATCTGCTTCAAACTTTTTGGATTATTTTCCGTTTTCTGTTGCTGTGGTAACAAGTTACCACAAATTCAAGGGCTGGAAACTACACCCGTTTGTGGTCTTGCATTTCCGTAGGTCGGAAAGCCTATGGGCCATTTCCTGAAATGTAGGGAGAAAATCTCCCCGTTTTAAGACTAGCAGATCAGTAAACTGATGAGTCACATTAATTCCATGTGCAAAATCCCTTTTGCCATGTGATGTAACATTCACAAATTCAGGGGACTGGGGTATGGAATCTCCGGGAAGCCATTATTGGGCTTACCAGAGACTGTGCCCCATAGTAAGACATACCTTTTACATTGCAACCCAGGACACACATGCGCTGCAGAGAGTTGGAATGAGTTTCACCAAACAATACTTAGCTATTCAATTCTACTACTGCACTTTTAAATGCTGGGCTTGACCCAGCAAATTGATTTCATGACCCACAACTTGAAAAACACTGTCTAAACTTCTCTCTACTGCTGTCATCTCAGTCTTGTCATCTTCTTCTCTTGTCTGGATTTTAGGAGCAGGTACCTCTCAGGTACAATTTATGGTTCTCGACTCTCCCCCTTTAAGAGAACCCACCAACCCAGCACCCTTTGCCCTCATTACTCATGGTCTCCCGGATATCTGTATTCCCCATGATTACCAAGCTAAGAACCCTGATGGGCATTTCAAAGAGTGTCACTGAGTGAGGTGGTCCTTGCTTTTCATAACCAAGGCTTGGGCGAGATGGTCACTTTCAAGATGGCAGACGGGGTTTACTTGGATCTACTGGTGATGGCTAAGACTGGGGTGCTGTAAAAAGCATCTTGACATCTCCTGAAGGACCAGTGGAGGGCGCTGGTATCGATGAGGGCTGACTGCTGTGGACACAGGAGCAGAGAGAGATGCCCCAAGGACCAGGCATTTGCTATCTCTGCAGTTTGTTGAGATCTGTCCCGCTGCCCTTACAGTTAGCAAAACCAAAGTCAGCATCCCTTGAAAAGCAAAACTGAGAGGAACGGTGGGAAACTTTAAGCAGCACTAGATCTGAATTTTAAGAAGAGGAAGGTCTCCTGTGTTTGTGTGGAGAACAAGATAAGTAAGGTCTAGCAGTTTGTGGGAGGCTGAGAAAAAATGATTTTTGTAATTTGGGAGCACGGAACAGGGAAGGATACAAATCACCTTCTTAGGCTAAAAGAATTCTTAGCTCATTAAAGCCCATTGCTGCTTTTATAACTAATTTCAGCATCATAAACCTGTACTTTATCATTTTGAGAAGTCTTCATATTTTCCTTGGTGGTCTGTCTGTTGCCTCAGACCAGAGATCAGAAGCTCAAATACCCACAAGAAAGACATTTGGAGGCAACATCTTGACCTGGTTCAGAGCCCTGCTCTGGAGTCTGGCTGCCTGGGTTTAAACCCCAGCCTTGCCACTGACAATGAACTTGATTTTCAGCAAATTGCTTTACCTCTCGGGGCTTCAGTTTATTTTTATGACGTCGACAACTGGGGGTGCCGCAAACTGGGTAGCATTTGCAGACTGATGGCCTGTGGATAATGTCTCCTGCTTTGTAGGGGCCTTTAGAGTAATAAATCAGATAATGTGTGAAGAACATGAGGCATGTCGTCAGTGACTGATAAATGGCAGTTACTAGTATTGCTTAGAATCAATGGCTCTTACTTGTACCATTGCTTAGCTATGTTGTAATTATTTGTTTCTATGTTTCTTTCTCCCAGAGAAGGCAGATCACAGGCCGACTTCAACTTCTGGAGGCTGAATGTCTATCACATTCTATGCCTCGATCCTTCTTCCCCACAGTCTCCTCTCCCTATGGCGGCCACATGGATCTTTACATCCGCATCAGATCCTGCTCCCTCTGGTCAAGCTCGCTGATGGTTCCAGTGGCCTACGGGCTGCTCCGTGATCTCTTCTCCCTCCCTGTACCACTCTGACTCCATCACCTGTCTCACCTCATTCTATGCCAGCACATGGGCTCCTTGTGATTCTCCCAACTTGCCAAATGTGTTCCTACCTTAGCTGTTGCAATATCTAGTTCCACTTTCTAGAACACTCTACACATAGAGATCTTCATGGCTGTGTTTTCACTTTATCCAGAACTTTGCTCAAATACCACTTTCTCATAGGGCCTCTCAAAATCACGTTTTGTAAAAAAGGAACCCCTCACCCCACAATCACTCTGTCCTGTTGCTCTGTGGTATTTTTTCCTAAGCATTTTGTCATATCCAGATATGTTGTATTTTGCTTATTAGTTTTTTGGTCTGTTTTTACCCATTTAAAATGAAAGCCCCATTACAGAAAGGACTTGGTTGGTTTTGTTTATAGCTGTATCCACTGTGCCCCAAACTCTGCCCAGTACGTAGTAGGGCGTCGATAATATTTATTGATTTAATGATTAAATCAAACGTGAACAGATTTTAATTGAGGGCCTACTATGTGTCAGGCACCGTATCAGACTCCAGCATATGCAAATCAAACAAGATTGGATATGTCCCTATCATCTTGAATTTTGTAATTGAATTTTGTCCCTATCATCTTGAATTTTGTGGTTGATGGAGACATGCAAGTACATAATTTCCCAATTCTGAACTTGAAGACCTTATGATAAAGTAAGTCGAGATGGCTCTGGGGAGATATTGGAAAGTCCTATTTAATCTAGGGTCTTCCAGAGGAAGGGGTATTTAATCTATACCTAAAAGGATCAGTAGGACTTGAGCTAAGGATGGGGTATTTTGGCGGGGTGGGGAAGAGTGTGTCTGGTTGAACTGGAAATTCACCCCATCACTGGAGACTTTTGTGGTGACCTGGGTGTTGGATACCACAGAAGTTTTACAAATGATAGCAGCCACACCTTGGGGGTACAGCATCTCTATGCAGTAAGGATTTAGAGGCAAAAATTTGATTGGAATAAGGATTGCTCTGAAGGAGTATTTGCCCAAGATGTTTGTACTTAGATCTTACTTTATTTTCACTGGGGACTTAGGGGGTCTGAGGAGATGAATTAAGCGGCATATTCACTCCTGGCCCCTTGTTAGTACCCCAGCCATGGATGCTTCTCATAGAGGCTGTCTGGCAGACCTGACCATGTATAATTTTCTGGACGAGGTCAAATTGTGGCCTCCAGCTTGTCCTCTTTCCTGGCTCACTTGACGTGAGAGAAGTTGACCCCATGTCATGAAGGCCCTCATACAGCCTGTAGAGAGGCCCATAGTGGGAGGAACTGAGGTCTCCTGCTGATATCCAGCACCATGGTAGTGGACCCTCCAGTCTCAGTCAAGCCTTCAGATGACTAGAGACCTAGTCCACATCTTGAGTGAAACTTCTTGAGAGCCCGTGAGCCAGAAGCACCCAGCTAAGGTGGTCTTGAACTCCTCACCCACAGAAACTATAAGGCAACACGTACTTGTTTTAAGCTGCCAAGTTTTAGGGTCATTTGATTCACAGGAAGAGATAACTGACCCAGAATTGTGCTCCGAGGATTGTTATTTCCTCCTGTAGTAACAAACACTTTGCTCAGCTCTTATCCCAACTTTCACACATGTTCTTTTTTTGTTTTTCTTCTCTGTGTTATGGATCTTTATTGACCCCACTGAGTAGATAAAGAAGTTGAGAAAAAATGTCTTAACAGATCTGTAAAAAGTCCATTGCAAAACCGGGAATGGTCACATTGGTGACTTTGTACCCTTGCACATTTTTACTGTCAGTTTGGCTCTTGCTATGGGCAAGGCATCTCGTTGTGGATACGGTGAACACATTATCTTATTTAATCCTTTCCTCTTTCCCTTGAAGTTGTTACTATTATTTCTCCCTATTTTCAGAGGAGAGACCTGAGGGTCAGCAAGGCTAAGGAATCTTACTAAAATCACACAGCTCATCAGTGGCAATGCTACTCTCTCACCAACTCCACTTTTAACTATGCTCTGAGGAGCTGTCTGCATTTTGGGGACAGAGGCAGGGAGACGAGAGATCCCAGTGATGACGGTGTAACCCAGGACTTCTCAAAGTTTAATGTGCATGCAAATCACCTATACATGAGCCCAGGAATATGCATTTCTTTCTTTCTTTCTTTCTTTCTTTCTTTCTTTCTTTCTTTCTTTCTTTCTTTCTTTCTTTCTTCCTTCCTTCCTTCCTTCCTTCCTTCCTTCCTTCCTTCCTTCCTTCCTTCCTTCCTTCCTTTCTCTCTTTCTCTCTTTCTTTCATTTACTTATTTTGGGGAGAGCCACAAGAGAGGGAGGGTCAAAGAGAGGGGGACAGAGGATCTGAACTGGGCTCTGTGTTGACAGGCTGACAGCAGCAAGCCTGAGGTGTGACTCGAACTTAGAAACCAAGAGATCAAGACCTGAGCTAAAGTCCGACGCTTAACCAACTGAGCCCCCTAGGTGCCTGGCACATTTCTAACCAGCCTCCAGGCCGGTCCAGTGCGGCAAGCCCCAAACCACACTCAGATGAGCATGGGTGTGTAGAAACTTGAAACATGAGACAAAATGACCAAAGGGACCCTGTGCACCCCCAGCAACCTTGTGCCTTGTCACAAAACTTTGGAGATCAGATTTCTTGGAATAGTAAGTGCTGACAGCGCTGTAAAAGGAAGGGCGCTCAGGAGCTTTGCCTCGTTTTTCGAAGCAGTTAGCCGGCTAATTTGGTTTAATCGTCGCAGGGAAACGCAAACAGAAAGGAGAGAGCACACAGCCCTCATCCACAGCGTTATGTTTCGGCCTTCCAGACCTCTGGACTCCAGGCTTTCACCAATACTGCATGAAGGATTTATATGTGGAATAAATATTCTTAAATCTTTATAAGGTGCCTAAAATATTTATGGTTGTTTTAGTTTGGTTTGCATGCCATATTGCGCTCTTACATTAAGCAGTTTTTACACCATCAAGCTTTTCCATTAATCATTTCGGCCTGTTCCCAGCAATCTTAACCGAGGGGAGATCTATTACATTCAGCGACCAGAGCCAAATGATCTAATTTCTCCTTTGGCTGTTTCATCGAATGGTTCATAAACCTATGGCTATTATTGTATTAGGAAGACACATTGTGGTCCTCGAGTGTCATGTTGACATGTTTACGTTTCTTTTTCTTAAGAGAAATCATGATTAAAATGGAATATTCTTTCACAGGAGGACGTTTTATAACAATTTCGGCCTGATGGAATTAAAATAGGGGAACATTTCGTCTCCCACAAATGCTGAATTGGTTGAATCAATGTCTCTGAAAGATGAAAATAATCTTGCTCCTCTCTTCTTAGGACATGGAACTATTTCAGAGGAGCTTTAAAGGAGAGAGAGATTTGCTGAGTGAGAATATTATCCCAGGAGTACAAAAAATGGTGGTGGTATTTTTTAGGGGACTTGGTGCTTGGAATGGGGCGGTCCTCATGGTGTTACTCCTTTCCTGTTGACTGAGTGTGTACACATTCTTGAGAAATAATATTCTGAATGTCTCAAAGTCCATCCTGACCCTTGAGAAGATGACAGATACCATTTTGAACACAGCTGGCTCTCGAACAACATGGGTTTGAACAGCAGGAATCCACTTTCATGCAGATAGTTCTTGATAAATACACTACAGTGTCCTTAGGGTACTCTCCATAACATTTTCTTTTCTCTAGCTTACTTGATTTTAAGAATACAATATGTAATATAACAAACAGAATATGTGTTAATTGACTGTTTAGTTATTAGTAAGGCTTCCGGTCAACACCAAGCTCTCAGTAGTTAAGTTTGGGGAGAGACAAATGTTACATGTGGATTTTCTATTGTGTGGGGGTCAGCCCTCCTAACCCCTGAGATGTTCAAGGATTAGTTATAATGTTGATGACTAGAAAAAGAGCAAAATTGAGTGAAATAAGTTTGGTTTCCATTATTTTTTGGAGTGTGTGTGTGTTCCTTTTGGACTGGAGGAAAAATGGTCATAATCACCCTTGCACCTAAGCCATATTTACACTTTTCTATGTAGTGACTAATGTTAAGAACAAATGGTCAGCCTCACTTCTTTTTTTTTTTTTTAATTTTTTAAAATGTTTATATACTTTTGAGAGAAAGAGAATGTGAGAGCAGGGCAGGGACAGAGACAGAGGGAGACACAGAATCCAAAACAGGCTCTAGGCTCTGAGCTGTCATCACAGAGCCAGACGTGGGGCTCAAACCCATGAGCTATGAGATCATGACCTGAGCTGAAGTCGGATGCTTAACCCACTGAGCCACACAGGCACCCCCTCACTTCTTTAATCATGGGACAGTTTGTCTGTTAGGAGAAAGCAAAGCCCCCAGTCTATTTAAGTTACAAAATTACCTTAACATATTAAACTTAACTATGATAACATATCCTAAATTTTCATGCTCTGGAAGGAAATAGGTTACTCTGAGTTTCACCAGTAAGAGAAATGGAGATAAGATCTAATTAAGTTCAGAAGTCATTTTTGGAAACAATCACTTTGATTCACCGACTCATTACTAGCAGTATGTTGACTCATACACAGCGCTGCCATATTCCTTTGAAAACCACACATCCGTCAGTATTTTTCACAAACATCCCTGTTTGCTTTTGGCTGTCATTTTGCATTATTATTGACAGATATGAACTGCCCACACCACTATCTGCTACCTAAACATGATTAATTTGCCACGGTATCCAAAACTAGACATGGCATTTGGGGTGGGCAATTTACATGTAATCAAAACAAGCCCAAATCAAGTCCATTGGGCTGAACCCCAGACCCTGGAGACTCTCCCACATCCGTCCATTGTCACGGCTGCTTTTGTGAATGCAAGTTGTAAGATTCAGTGTGTCTGTTGGTTTGCTGACAACTACAATTTTTAAAATAATATTTGCTGGAGTAGTCTGCTGGTAAGAAGAGCTCACAAAGGGCCAAAATTCAGTATTCTTGACCAGGATTCAAAACCTAACCTAAGTTTTGTTTGCAGGTTGACAGCCCAAAATGGTTGGTTAAAAATAGATGAATGCAGATGGCTGTATGCAAGAAAGTCACAGCTGTTCAACCTGGTAAGATTCACATGTATATGTTCTCGGCCAAGGTATCTAAAGCTTTAAGCAAAAAGGCACAATAGGGGTTGTCCTTGTTCTGATATAATTACCCCTTACCTCTGCCCTTCCTTGCTCCTCTCCTCGCTCCAGCATTATGAGGCATGAAACATGGCCAGGCTCCCTAAATCCCACAGGGCCATGATTATTTCATGATAACAATGCTCCCTGGAGTGGTCTTATTGGTATTATAAAAAGTGTTTATTGTGGAGAAAGGCTATATTTTTGGTGCTGGCAGCAAAGGCTATTGAGAGGCAAGCACAGCTGTGGTTATGGTTTGAATTGATTAATCTCATGCTTTAGACATCTCATTAGCCAATCAAAGTAATCTGAAAATAAGAAGGAAATTGGTAGAGAGGAGCAGAACACATTCCGAATGAGGCCCTTCCTTGTTTCCTGCTGCAAACAGCAGTGAAGCTTCTCCTGAGTTCTCTTTGCTCCCACTGCAGGGGAAAACGATTCATTGCACACCCTGCCCTCTCACAGTCAAATCCAGTGATCTGATTGGCTCTCTCAGTATTTTCTAAGCCATGAAGTGCCTCAGTTTTATCCTCAGAGACAAGATTAGGAGGTAAACATTGGAGACAGCCAAAAATCAAATGACGATCACCATAAATATGAGGATATTGGCAACACGATGGTTGGGAGTGAGGGGTAGCATCCACATGGCACACTTGTCCAGTCAGCACCCCCAGAATCACTACTCAGGGTGTAGTCCTTGGTGTAGGCTGCAGTGAGAAGTCCAGCTGCACATCCCTAACACAGACATCAAAATGAGTCTCGTTCATGGAGGGAGAGCAGATACTGCCGGACACGCCAAAACAGACACATTGTGGGCACAGATCGGCAATTAGGGATGAGCCTGGGGGCCCCTACAGTGAACAGAGGGGGTAGAAGTGATTGGTTCTTTTAGGCACAGGCATTACTGAGAAAACCCCGTTAGATCCATCTGTCTTTAAAATGTAGCCTTTATCCCTTGCCTCAGTAGCGAAAACATCATTATATGCCATTAGTGGAGAGATGGTGAGCATTTTGTCAGGAACTGTTTATTTGGCATCTTTTATGTGCGTTCTGGGTGCAGAAGGGTGAGGTTCACAAGTGAGCGAGGTCTGGACTTGGTCCTTGAGCCAGCGTGCTTACAATCCAGAGCATTGATAGATAATTCCTAACCCACTGAATGCTGTGGACCCTTTCATTCATCTGGTGAAGTTTTAGTTTCTGAATCATATTCTCAGAATATGTTTTAAAATTATTAAATAGCTATCATAGGGTCACAAGAGAGGCCAGTAGTACTGACAATTATCAAAATATTTTTATTTTTTTTTTCAACGTTTTTTTTTTTTATTTTTTTTATTTTTGGGACAGAGAGAGACAGAGCATGAACGGGGGAGGGGCAGAGAGAGAGGGAGATACAGAATCGGAAACAGGCTCCAGGCTCCGAGCCATCGGCCCAGAGCCTGACGCGGGGCTCGAACTCACGGACCGCGAGCTCGTGACCTGGCTGAAGTCGGACGCTTAACCGACTGCGCCACCCAGGCGCCCCTATCAAAATATTTTTAAAAATAAATCTGCGGTATAGTAGTAACATGCGGTTCCTTATTGCTGCATTAAATAACCACAATTAGTAGTGGGTCTACCAAATTAGGAATTGGTATAAAAATAATTTGATGTATCTATAATAAGTATGACATGTGAAAATATTTGCCATTTTTATGAATGGCAAAGTCACAGGTACTTGTTTCCTTTCTTTGTAGTTGAAGGGTATGTCTAATTTCAAGTAGATGTCTTTGAAAATAGGGGTGTGGATTTTTTTCCCATCTCAGTTCAGGGTGGCATTGGCTATTTAAAACTTGCCTTAAGAAGTCCGTGGGACCACATATATGTTTAAAACGCCTTATAATTCTCTTTTTGATTTCTCTCCCTATAGCACAGGTTAAAGCTGAGGTCAAGGGGAAGAGATAGAATGTTATCTGCTGGAGTCTCTAGTCACTGGGATCTCCACCCTGGGGATTGAGAAAGAGGCATGGTAGGTCTGGGATCCTCCCTCCAACCGAATCCTTTATTGGTCTGTCTTGAAGCTTTCCCTACTGTGTGAGCTGGCACATGGCGCTCCTCTGGCACTCCTCTGGCGGAGCTGCAGGTACCAAGCCCAGATGCTGCCCCTCCCCACTCCCATGCCCAGGGCAGAAGATGTGCTCCCACGGACCTTTGTAAGAAGAGTTTGTCAGGGGAGCCTACGTGGCTCAGTGGGTTGAGCGTCCTCCTCTTGATTTCGCCTCAGGTCATGATCCCAGGGTTGTGGGATCAAGCCCCATGATGGACTCCACTCTGGTCATGGAGCATGCTTGGAATTCTCTCTGTCTTTCTCTCTCCTCCAACTCCTCTCCCCTGTTCACAAGCTTTCTCTAAAATATTAAAGTAAAATAAAATAAGTTTCAAATAGACACTGCCAATTCATGGATATTCTGCAATCAAATGTACTTGCCATTTCAGCCCTAAGTGTGAAAATGCCCCTGACAGTATTGTGTTCAAGGATGACAGTGTATAAGATCCTAAAGTGAATACCTAGTTCCAGCTATGCTGAGTTCATGAGCAATGAATGTTGCTTGGTCTTACTGTGGTTTCCTCCGTCCTTGGTACTTTTGTACAACCTAATGAATTCAGCTTGCTCTGAGCGGAGGTGCTTGGTATGATTGTGCAGGTTGTGACCAAGTGTGTGAGGTCTGAGGGAAGGTGGGGCTGGATTTCCCAACCGGTGCAGAACTGAGTTCACCTTCTTGGGGCTTTTTATACCTCTTAATTTTATTCAAAGTATTTTATATGCTAGTAGGAATTTTAGGTCTTGATCTACATTCTTCCTTAATTTTTAAAAAAGTGTGTATTTTTCTAGCTCTCTCTTTCTCCTCTGCCTGAGCTAAATAAAGACCCCCTCTTTGGTCATTAAGGGAATTAGAAGCTCCCAAGGTGTAGGAGGAAGCCACTTAAACCTTCCTTTTAAAACTCTACTTTGTCCTATTTACAAAGATTCAATGTATCTTATATTCATGTTCACCCAAACTTGAGTCATTTCTATTCTATGTGTTTTCTTCTCGATGCTAACTATGTTTTTATTTAATATTTTTATTAACTTTTTTTTAAGTTTATTTGAGAGAGAGACAGAGATAGCACAAGTAGGGGAGGGGCAAAGAGAAGGCAGAGTCCCAGTTAGGCTCCACATTGTCAGTACAGACCCTGATGTGGGGATCCAACTCACAAAATGTGAGATCATGACCTGAGCTGAGATCAAGAGTTAGACACTTTACTGACTGTGTCACCCAGCTGCCCCTTTATTTAAAATCTTTAAGGGGCGCCTGGGTGGCTCAGTCCGTTGAACATCCGACTTCTGCTCAGGTCATGATCTCACAGTTTATGAGCTCGAGCCCTGGGTCGGGCTCTGTGCTGACAGCTCGGTGCCTGGGGCCTGCTTTGGATTCTTTGTCTCCCTCTTTCTCTGCCCCTCCCCCGCTCATGCTCTGTCTGTCTCTCTCTGTCAAAAATAAATAAACATTAAAAAATTTTTTTTAATTCATCTTAAAACCTCAGCATACACAATAAGAAAACTCCAATTTGAAATTATTAATGAAAAATAGGAATTAATTGCCATAAAGAGAGGTAACTGTGAGAGTGCCCCATGCTATGAAAATCAAATGTTAATGTTCAATTCTACTTAAATACTATTGTCTGAAGACCCTCAGCTCAAGGCCTACCATCTGTTAGAGCAAAGAATTATAAGCATTATAGAAGTTTTAAGGACCCATTTGTACCAATTTGAGACTTTTTCTTGAGAAGAACAGGAAGAAAGTTGAAGAGGGAATAGCTGTGTGTGTGTGTGTGTGTGTGTGTGTGTGTGTGTGTGTGTGTGTGTTGGTTTTATGTGAGTATAGTTGACATACAATGCTACATTAGTGTCAGGTACGAAACATAGTGATTCACCATCTCTATATGTTATGCTGTGCTCACCGCAAGTATAGCTACCCTCTCTTACCATACAGTGTTATTATAATATCATTGGCTACGCTCCGTATGCTTTTATTATCTATCTATATATATGTATTCAAAGCAAATGTATATATACATAGTCATATATATATGTGTGTGTATATATATATATATATATATATATATATATATGATAGATTTTTTATTCTTGTAACTTATTCAGTAACTCGAAGACTGTGTCTCCTTCTCCACTTCATACATTTTGTCCATCCGCTGCCCATTCTTCCCTCTGGCAGCCATCCCTTTGTTCTCTGTTTTTATGGGTCTGATTCTTTTCTTTGTTTATTCATTTATTTTGTGTTTTAGATTCCACATATGAGTGAAATCTTACAGTATTTGTCTCAGCCTGACTTATTGCACTTACCATAATACCCTCTAGGTTTATCCATGTTGTCACAAATGGCAATTAGCTCATCCTTTTTTAAGGATGTACCATATTCAATTGTCTATGTATATATGCACATATATGTGTATACCACATACCACATCTTCTTTATCCATCCATCTGTAGATGGACAGTTGGGTTACTTCTGTATCTTGGCTGTTGTAAATAATGCTGCAATAAACAGGGGCACATATATCTTTTTGAATTATTGTTTTCATTACGTTTCCGCAGGGGTGCGTGAGGGTTCCTTTTTCTCCACATCCTCACCAACACTTTTTTTTTTTCTTCATTTTAGCTATTCTGGTAGGTGAAAGTGATAGTTTATTGTGGTTTTGATTTGCATTTCCTTGATGATTAGTAATGTTGAGCATCTTTTCATGTGTCTGTCGGCCTTTAGTATGCCTTCTTTGGAAAAAAGCTATTGACTTCCTCTGTCCATTTTTAATCTGATTGTTTTCTCGTGTTCAGCTGAGTTATATAAGTTTTTTATATATTTTGAATATTAACCCTTTATCAGATAGACTATTTGCAAATATATTCTCCCTATTCGCTAGGTTGCTTTTTGTTTTGTTGATGGTTTCCTTCACTGTGCAAAACATTGTATTTTGGTGTAGTCCCAATAGTTTATTTTTGCTTTGGTTTCTCTTGCCTGAGGAGACGTATCTAGAAAAATGTTGCTATGGCTGGTGTCAAAACTTACTGCCTGTGTTCTCTTTTAGGATTTTTTCTGATTTCAGGTCTCATATTTAAGTTGTTAACCTATTTTGAGTTTACTTTTGTGTATGATGTTAAAAGGTGGTCCAGTTTTATTCTTTTGCAGGTATCTATTTTCCTTAGCATCCTTTATTGAAAAGATTGTCTTTCTCCATTCTGTATTCTTGTCTCCTTTATCATAGATTAACTGACCATATAACTGTGGGTTTATTTCTAGGCTCTCTTCTCTCTTCTGTTGATCTGTGTGTTTACTTTTGTGCCTGTATCATACTGTTTTGATGACTACAGCTTTGTATTATGTCTTGAAATCTGGAACTGTTATACCTCCAGCTTTGTTCTTTCTCAAGATAGAAGCTTCTCAAGCTCTTTGGGGTCTTTTGTGGTTTCATACAAATTTTAGTATTATTTGTTGTAGTTCTTTGAAAAATGCTGTTGGTATTTTGAAAGGGATTGCATTAAATTTGTAGATTTAATTTGTAGATTTAATTTGTAGGTTTATTCTGCCTTGGGTAGAATAGACATTTTAACAATCTTAATTCTTCTAATCCATGAGTATGGAATATGTTTCCATTTGTTTCTGTCACCTTCATTTTCTTTCATCAGTGTTTTGTTGTTTTCAGAGTACAAATCTTTCACCTCCTTGGTTAAGGTATTTTATTGTCTTTGCTGCAATTTTAAATGGGATTATTTTCTTAATTTTCTCTCTGCTACATTATTATTAGTGTATAGAAATGCTATTAGTTTCTGGGTATTCATTTTGTATCCTGCAACTTAACTGAATTAATTTATAACTTCTCATAGTTTTTTGGTGGAATCTTTAAGGTTTTCTGTATATAGAATCATGCCATCTGCAAGTGGTAACAGTTTAACTTTTTCCTTACCAATGGATATGGATACTGCTCATTTCTTTTTCTTGTCTGATGGCTGTGACTAGGATTTGTAGTACTGTGTTGAATAAAAGTGGTGAAAGTGTCTTGTCTTGCTCTTGATCTTAGAGGAAAAGCTCTCAGTTTTTCACCATTGAGTATGATGTTGGCTTTGGCATTTTCATATATGGCCTTGTTATGTTAAGGTATTGACTCTTCTTTCAGTCTTTGGTAGAATTTATCTGTGAATCTGTCTGGGCCTAAACTTTTATTTTTGGGTAATTTTTTGATGACAGATCTAATTTTGTGACTAGTAATTTTGTTACTTGTAATTGGTCTTTTCAGATTTTTTGTTTCTTCCTGACTAATTTTAGAAGATTGTTTGAGTCTAGGAATTTATGCATTTCTTCTTGGTTGTCCAGTTTGTTGGCATATACTTTTATATCATATTCGGTTATAATCTTTTTTATTTCTGTAGTGTCGGTTGTTACTTATCTTTTGCTTCTAATTTTATTTGGGTCCTTTCTCTTTTTATTTTTTTTGATGAATCTAAGGGTGTTTATCAATTTTGTTTACCTTTTCAAAGAACCAGCTCTTGGTTTTATTGATTATATATACATATATATAATTTAATTTGTATATTTAATTTGTAATATATATATATATATATACACACACATACACACACATTTATATATATATACATATATATAAATGTATATATATGTGTATATATATAAATGTATATATTATCTAATATGTAAATTTAGTCTCAAAGTCATTTATTTCTGTTCTTATGTTTATTATTTCCTTCTACTCACGTTGGTCTTTATTCTTCTTTTTCTAGTTCTTTTAGTTGTAAGGTTAAGTGTTCATTTCAGCTTTTTCTGGTTTCTTGAGTAGGCTTGTATTGCTATATATTTCCCTCTTAGAATTGCCTTTGCTATATCCCAAAGATTTTGGACCATTGTGCTTTTATTTTCATTTGTCTCCATGTACTCTTTGATCTCTTCAGTGACTCTTTGGTTATTCAGTAGCATATTGTTTAGCCTCTGTGTCTTGTGTTTTTTCCAGTTTTGCCCTTGCGATTTCTTGCTAGTTTCATACCGTTGTGGTTGGAAAAGATGGACAGTATGATTTCATTCATCTTAAATTTATTGAGACTTTTGTGGCCTAACGTGCTCTCCTCTGGAGAATTTTCCATGTGCACTTGAAAAGAAAGTGTTTCTCTCTTTTCTGTTCTGTTGTTCTTGGATGAAATGTCCTGTATATATCTGGTCAAATGCGTCATTTAAAGGCACTGTTTGTTTACTCATTTTCTGCCTGGTTGATATGTCCATTGATGTAATTGACATGTTAAAGTCCCTTAACATAATACCTTTATGTTTCTTAGTATTTGCTTTATATATTTAGATGCCCCAATGTTGGGTGCATAGATATTTATGCATGGATATTTATAATTGTTATATCCTCTTGTTGGATTGGTCTCTTTATCATTATGTAATGCCCTTTTTTTTTTTTTGTATTTTGTTAATCTTTGTTTTAAAGTACATTCTGTCTGAAGTAAGTGTTGCTAACCCGGCTTTTTTTTTTCACTCTCATTTGTATGGTAGATGTTTTTCCAACTCTTTGCTTTCATTCTGTGTGTCTTTAGGTGTTAGGTGAGTCTCTTATAGGCAGCATATAGATGGGTCTTGTTTTTTAGCTGTCACTCTATGCTCTTTGAATAGACCAATTAGGCCATTTACATGTAAAGTAATTATTAATAGGTATGTACTTATTGCCATTTTGTTAATTTTCTTTTCTTTTCTTTTCTTTTTTCTTTTTTGTAGTTCTCCTCTGTTATTTTGTTGCTCTTTTTGTGACCAGTGAGTTTCTGTAAAGTTATGTTTGGTTTTCTTTTTATTTTTTGGATGTCTATTAGAGGTTTTGGGTTTGTGATTTTAATGAGGTTCATATATAATATCCGGAGTGTATAGCAATCTGTATTAAGTTGCTAGTCACTTAAGCTCAAACACATCCTAAAATAACTTTTTTTTTTACTCTCTCTCCCACATTTGATGTATATGCTCTCATACTTTCCATCTTTTTATTTATAATTTTCTTACATCTAATTATGGCCATTTCTTTTCCATTTAAAGAAATTCCTTTAACATTTCTTGTAAGGCTGGCTTAGTGGTAATAAATTACTTTATCTTTTGCTTGTGAAATTCTTTATCTCTATTTCACATCTGAATGGTAGCCTTGTTGGGTGGAGTATTCTTGGTTGTGGGTTTTTTCCTTTCAGCACTTTGAATATATCACACTATTGCCTATTGCCTTCTGGCTTGCCACATTTTTGCTGAAAAAATCAGCTGGTAGCTTTGTAGGGTTTCACTTGTACATAAGTTTTTGCTTGTCTCTTGCTGTTTTTAAAATTTTCTCTTTATCTCTGTCTTCGACATTTTAATTATTATGTGTCATACTGTGGACTTCCTTGGGTTCATTGTGTTTGGAATGTTCTGTGCTTCTTGAACCTGGATGTCTATTAATATCCCTTGATTAGGGTTTTCAGCTATTATTTCTTCAAATAAGTTTTCTCCTTTTTCTCTAACTTTTTCTTCTGGGACCCCTGTAATGTGAATGTTTGTTCACTTGATGTTGTTCAAATGCTGTTCACTTACCTCATTTTTAAAATTATTTTTTCTTTTTCCTGTTCAATGTGGGTGCTATTACTCTGTTTTAAAGATTGTTGATAGGTTCTTCTGCATCTTCTAACCTGTTGATTTCCTCTAGTGTATTTTTCATTTTAACCATTGTATTCTTCAATTCTCATTGGTTCCTTTAAATATTTTCTCTCTCCCTTGTTGAAGATCTCATTGAATTCTTCAATTATTCTGTGTAGCCCAGTGAGCATCATTATGATCATTCCTTTAAATCTCCAGGCACATTGCTTATCTCCATTTCATTTAGTTTTTTTCCTGAGATTTTGTTTTATTCTTTGTTTTGGAGCATATCCCTGTGTCTCCCCACTTTGTTTGACTTTGTTTGTTTGTTTGTGTCTATAGATAGGTGGAACAGCTACTTCTCTTGAGGGAATGGTCTTGTGAATGGTCATCTCTTATGTATACTGTGTGTGCTTAGTGACTTTCGTTGGCTGGATGGAGCTGTGGCTGTTGTGGGCTGGAGGTCCTGGGGCTCTCCACATATTGGGCACCATGGCAGGACAACTAAAGCTGAAGTGGGCACAGGTTGGTGCAGTCCTTGGTGCTCTCCATGCAGTAGGTACCCTGGTGGGACAGCTAAAGCTGAAGTGTGTACATGCTTGGGTGTGCTAAGGTTCTACATGCACAGGACACCTTGGTAGGATAGCTGAGGCTTAAGTGGTTGTGAGCCCAGGTATCTTGGGGCTCTCCATGCAGAGGGTGCCCTAGCAGTGTGGCTGCAGCTGAGGCAGGGTGAAGTTTGGGAAGTGCCAGTGTTTTCTGTCCAGTGGCACCCTGCTGGGACAACTAAAGCTGAAGTGAGTGTAGGCCAGGGTGTTCCACGGTTTCGGGATGCTCTGCTCAGAGGGTTCCCTGGCAGGACAGATGAAGCTGAAGTGGCTATAAACTTGGGTGTTCCAGGAATCTCCACACAGAGGGTGCCCTAGAGGGGCAGCTGTGGCTCGATATAGGCTGGGAGCTCCCGGGCTGTTCCGCATAGAGGTCACACTGGTAGGACACCTAAAGCTCAGGTGGGCATGGGCTGGTATGATCTCTTTGCCCTCTCTGCAAAGTGTGCCCTGGCAGAACAGCTGAGGCTGAAGTGGGTGCAAGCTGAGAAATCCTGGGGTGCTCATTGCAAGGAGTGCTCTGGCCAGGTGACTGGAGCCAAGGCTGGTGTGAGCAGGGGGTTCTTGGGGTCTCTGTGCAGGTTGGCTGGAACCACAGCATGAGCTAGGGATTCCCATGGGGCTTTGTGCAAGGGTCACCTTGGCAGGAGACTGGATCCAAGGTATGTGTCAGCCAGGAGGCACCAGGGTTCTCTGCTCCAGGAGTGCCCTAGTAAGCCTTCTGAAGCTGAGGAGGTATGAGCCCGGAATGTTCTGGTTGCTTTGCACCTGCATCACCTTGGCATGAAGGCTTGGAGCTGTAGTGAACACTAACCAGGGGAGTCCCAGTGTGTACCACTCTGTGGCTGCCTTGGTGGGATGGCTGGGGCTGGTGTGGGCTAGGGACCCAGGGCTCACTGACCCAGTAGGTCAGTTACGGAGCCTGAACCCTTACTGGTCTGTACTTTCAAGGTGGAGAGGGAGCATAGCCCACGTTGACTCCTTCCTCCCAGAGAGAATTCCAGCAGCTTTTGGCAGAGTTCTAGGAGTGGCTCTCTTACAGGCTCGTTGACTCTGAAACTTTAGCTTTTGTTCTGTGCCCCAGTACATGCAAAGCAGCAAGCTGGCTGTGGTATCTGGACACTGTTGTGGTCTGCACTTGGAAGGTGGAGAAGGAGCATAAACCATGTTGCTCGCCAGTCCCTCTGACCCTGAGGGAGTTCCACCAGCACCTCTGCCACTTGTCACAGTTCTAGCGTTGTCTCTTTTCTATGCCGGTTGCTCTTTTATTATTTGTTTTGTTTTATTTTATTTTAATGTTTATTCATTTTTGAGAGAGAATGAGAAAGGCAGAGTGCAAGCGGGAGAGGGGCAGATAGAGAGGGAAACACAGAATTCGAAGCAGGCTCCAGGCTTGAGCACAGAGCCTGACCTGGGGCTCGAACTCACAAACTGTGAGATGATGACCTGAGCTGAAGTCAGATGCTTAAGCCACTGAGCCACCCACACACCTCATCCGTTGCTCTTTTAAACCACAGCCTTTTTTCTGTCCCCAAGGACAGAGGAATCCACCCTGGTCCCTCAGTATTGTTCTTCTCTACTGCAGTTTGCAATGTGGAGTGTGGGGGTTCCCTTTGTCTCCCCTTCTCTCTTATTGTTCTCTTCTGTCGTTCTTTCTCTCTCTTGTTATGCAGATGCTATTCAGTTAGCCCTCAGTTCTTCCTTCAGGAGGATTTATTCTTAAGGTAGGTTTATTCTAGTGTGATCTCTGGAGGAGGTAAGTTCATGGTCTTCCTATGTTGCCGTCTTGGACTAGAACCTCTTCTGTGTTTTTTAATTTAGTATTATTTGATGCCATATCTATAGGGACCACATTCCACACAGTGACAAATGGTACCTTAATGCAATCTACCTTGTGCAATAAAGGAAATCAGTTGGAGGAGGTATCTGCTTCCATGGAATTAAAGAAAGAATAGTCTCATTTTACAAGATGTAGAAAAATGGTTTATGCCAGCCAGCTCATTTCCAACTAAATGTGGATTAGCACTTTGTAGATTTTGTCACCTCAATCCAGTTGTTATTTCCAGAGCTTAATTTGAGTGGGTCTTGAAAAGGCAGCTGGCATGATTGGGGGTGGGGATGTTCTTTACCAAGGCAGACCTTCACCATGTCTAATCTCCATGTGTGTTCTTGGGAGCAAGCTAGCTCACAGTCCACCCCATAGGTACCGTATATCAGCTTCCAAGTCTCCTAGGACTTGCAAACAGCATGACATATAATTCCGATAGTGTATGGGACATGTTTCATGGCTTTGTCACCACAGTCTCCCTAGGAGAATTTAAACATGAAGGTAAAGGATCTATACACTGAAAACTGTAAGATATTGATGAAAGAAATTGAAGAAGACACAAATAAATGGAAAGATACACTATGTTCTTGGATCTTAAGAATTAGTGTTGTGTTAAAATGTCTATACTACCCAAAGGCATTTATAGATTCAGTGAGGTTTCTATCAGAGTTTTAAAAATTCATTTTTTCAAAAAATTTCATTTTTCACAGAAATAGAAAAAGCAATTTTAAAATTAATATAAAACACAAAAGACCCTCAATAGCCCAAGCAGTCCTGAGAAAAAAGAGCAAAGCTGGAAGCCTCACACTTCCTGATTTCAAACTATACTACAAAGCTGTAGTAATCAAAACAGTATGGTATCAGTGTAAAAAACTGGCACATAGACCAATGGAACAGAATCGAGCCTAGAAATAAACCAAAGCAAATTCTTAGAATTACAACACACTCTAGCTCCATCCATGTCATAGCAAATGACAAGGTTTCATTCTTTTTAATGAAATAAAAAGATTTATTCATAATTTCATAGACATTTGGGTTCTTTCCATATTTTGGCTGTCATTGATAATCCTGTAAACATCAGGGTGCATGTATCCTTTTGGATCAATATTTTTGTATCCTTTGAGTCAGTAAAATAAATCACTCAGAGAAAGACAAATACCATATGACTTCACTCATGTGCAATTTAAGAAACAAAACAGATGAACATATAGGAAGAGGGGAAAAAGGGGGAAAATAAAACATAAGAGACTCTTAATGATGAAGAGACTGAGGTTGATGGAGGGAGGTGGGTGGGGATGGGTTAATCGGGGGATGGGCATTAAGGAGGCCACCTGTGATGAGTACCAAGTGCTATATGTAAGCGATGAGTCACTGAATTCTACTTCTGAAACCAATATTAAACTGAAACCAGGTTAACTACCTAGAATTTAAATAAAAATTGAAAAAAATTTTAAATGAACTCTTGGGACTATATCTAAAAAAAGAAATGGTGTTTAAAGACTTTTGTAATGAAATCTGAGGTGTCCTGATGGTACGAGAAACAGCTCTTCAAGTAAACCAGAAATGAGATGATGGATTCAGGTGACGATATTGTCCGTTATTCTGAGTCAGGCAATGTGATACCCTTTGACTTCCTTTCTTCTATTTGATCATTCTGACAACTCCATTGGGCAGGTATTGTTACTCCCATTTTCCAGATGGGAAACCTGAGTGTTGATACGTTTAGTAATTTGATCAAAGTCATATTGGTCCATTCTTCGTCACTAAGGAGCTGTGATTTTTAGAAGGCCATGCCACTTTCTTTTCCCTGTCTTCCTCATTTCTAGAATCACGAACTTTAACCAGTAGTTTTGAGCTTGAAACTCAACCACAAACTGGGTGTTTTAAAATGGAAGATATGTATTCTTTCACAATTCTGGAGTCTAGAATTCCAAAATCAAGGTGTCCTCAGGAGCCACATGCCCTCCAAAGTTTCTGGGGGGACAGTCCTGCCTTGTTTCTTTTCACTTCTGGTGGCTCCAGACCATCTTTGGCATGTGACTGCATCCCTCCATTGTGTGCTTCCAGCTTCATGTGGCCTTTTTGTCTTCTGTATCTTCTCTTTTATAAGGATGCTTACTGGATTTAGGGCCCACCTGGATTAATCTATGATGATCTTACCTTGAGACCGTTAACTCTAAATGGCTTTTATGATGTTTAAGTATGTTCCTTCTATCCCGACTTTGTTGAGGGTTTTTGTTAAGAAAGGATGCTGAATTTTGTCAAATGCTTTTTCTGCATCGATTGACAGGATCATATGGTTCTTATCTTTTCTTTTATTAATGTGATGTATCACATTGATTGATTTGCAAATATTGAACCAGCCCTGCAGCCCGTGAATGAATCCTACTTCATTATGGTGAATAATTATTTTTATATGCTGTTGAATTCGATTTGCTAGTATCTTGTTGAGAATTTCTGCATCCGTATTCATCAGGGATATTGGCCTGTAGTTCTCTTTTTTTGCTGGGTCTCTGTCTGGTTTGGGAATCAAAGCAATGCTGGCTTCATAGAATGAGTCTGGAAGTTTTCCTTCCCTTTCTATTTTTTGGAACAGCTTGAGAAGGATAGGTATTATCTCTGCTTTAAATGTCTGGTAGAATTCCCCAGGGAAGCCATCTGGTCCTCGACTCTTATTTGTTGGGAGATTTTTGATAACTGATTCAATTTCTTCCCTGGTTATGGGTCTGTTCAAATTTTCTGTTTCTTCCTGTTTGAGTTTTGGAAGTGTGTGGGTGCTTAGGAATTTGTCCGTTTCTTCCAGGTTGTCCATTTTGTTGGCATATAATTTTTCATTGTATTCCCTGATAATTGTTTGTAGTTCTGAGTGATTGGCTGTAATAATTCCATTTTCATTCATGATTTTATCTATTTGGGTCCTCTCCCTTTTCTTTTTGAGAAGCCTGGCTAGAAGTTTATCAATTTTGTTTATTTTTTCAAAAAACCAACTCTTGGTTTCGTTGATATGCTCTACAGTTTTTTTAGATTCTATATTGTTTATTTCTGCTCTGATCTTTATTATTTCTCTTCTTTTGCTGGGTTTGGGGTGTCTTTGCTGTTATGCTTCTCTTTCCTTTAGGTTTGCTGTTAGATTTTCTATTTGGGATTTTTCTTGTTTCTTGAGATAGGCCTGGATTACAATGTATTTTCCTCTCAGGACTGCCTTGGCTGCATCCCAAAGCATTTGGATTGTTGTATTTTCATTTTCATTTGTTTCCATATATTTTTTAATTTCTTCTCTAATTGCCTGGTTGACCCACTCATTTTCTAGTATGGTGTTGTTTAACCTCCATGCTTTTGGAGGTTTTCCAGACTTTTCCTCTGGTTGATTTCAAGCTTCATAGCATTGTGGTCTGAAAGTGTGCATGGTATGATCTCACCTCTTTTATACTTACGAAGGCCTGTTTTGTGACCCAGTATGTGATCTATCTTGGAGAATGTTCCATGTGCACTCGAGAAGAAAGTATATTCTGTTGCTTTGGGATGCAGAGTTCCAAATATATCACTCAGTCCGTCTGATCCAATGTATCATTAAGGGCCCTTATTTCTTTATTGATTCTGTGTCTAGATGATCTGTCCATTGTTGTAAGTGGAATATTAAAGTCCCCTGCAATTACCACATTCTTATCAATCAGGTTGCTTATGTTTGTGATTAATTTTTTTATATATTTGGGGGCTCCCGTATTCAGTGCGTAGACATTTATAATTGCTAGCTCTTCCTGATGGGTAGACCCTGTAATTGTTATATAAAGCCCACAGCTAATATCATCCTCAATGGGGAAAAACTGAGAGCTTTCCCCCTGAGATCAGGAACACGACAGGGATGTCCACTCTCACTGCTGTTGTTTAACATAGTGTGGGAAGTTCTAGCATCAGCAATCAGACAACAAAAGGAAATCAAAGGCATCAAAATTTCAAAGATGAAGTCAAGCTTTCACTTTTTTGCAGATGACATGATACTATACATGGAAAACCCGATAGACTCCACCAAAAGTCTGCTAGAACTCCTACATGAATTCAGCAAAGTCTCAGGATACAAAATCAATGTACAGAAATCAGTTGCATTCTTATACACTAATAATGAAGCAACAGAAAGACAAATAAACTGATCCCTTTCACAATTGCACCAAGAATCATAAAATACCTAGGAATAAATCTAACCAAAGATGTAAAAGGTCTGTATTGCTGAAAACTATAGAAAGCTTATGAAGGAAGTTGAAGAAGATACAAAGAAATGGAAAAACATTCCGTGCTCCTGGATTGGAAGAATCAATATTGTCAAAATGTCAATACTACCCAAAGCTATCTACACATTCAGTGCAATCCCAATCAAAATTGCACCAGCATTCTTCTCGAAACTGGAAGAAGCAATCCTAAAATTTGTATGGAACCACAAAAGACCCCAAATAGCCAAAGTAATATGGAAGAAGATGACCAAAGCAGGAGGCATCACTATCCCAGACTTTAGCCTCTACTACAAAGCTGTAATCATCAAGACAGCATGGTATTGGCACAAAAACAGACACATAGACCAGTAGAATAGAATAGAGACTTCAGAACTGGACCCACAAACGTATGGCCAACTCATCTTTGACAAAGCAGGAAAGAATATCCAATGGAAAAAAGACAGTCTCTTTAACAAATGGTGCTGGGAGAACTGGACAGCAACGTGTAGAAGAATGAAACTAGACCACTTTCTTACACCATTCACAAAAATAAACTCAAAATGGATAAAGGACCTGAATGTGAGACAGGAAACCATCAAAACCCTAGAGGAGAAAGCAGGAAAACACCTCTCTGACCTCAGCCGCAGCAATTTCTTACTTGACACATCTCCAAAGGCAAGGGAATTAAAGGCAAAAATGAACTATTGGGACCTCAAGAAGATAAAAATCTTCTGCACTACAAAGGAAACAATCAAAATGAAAAGGCAACCAACAGAATGGGAAAAGATATTTGCAAATGACATATCGGACAAAGGGCTAGTATCCAAAATCTATAAAGAACTCACCAAACTCCACACCTGAAAAACAAATAATCCAGTGAAGAAATGAGCAGAAGACATGAATAGACACTTCTCTAAAGAAGGCATCCGGATGGCCAACAGGCACATGAAAAGATGCTGAACCTCACTCATCATCAGGGAAATACAAATCAAAACCACACTGAGATACCCCCTCACGCCAGTCAGAGTGGCCAAAATGAACAAATCAGGAGACTATAGATGCTGACGAGGATGTGGAAAAACAGGAACCCTCTTGCGCTGTTGGTGGGAATGCAAACTGGTGCAGCCACTCTGGAAAAAAGTGTGGAGGTTCCTCAAAAAATTAAAACTAGATCTACCCTATGACCCAGCAACAGCAGTGCTAGGAATTTACCCAAGGGATACAGGGGTGCCGATGCATAGGGGCATCTGTACCCCAATGTTTATAGCAGCACTCTCAACAATAACCAAATTATGGAAAGAGCCTAAATGTCCATCCACTGATGAATGGATAAAGAAGTTGTGGTTTATATATACAATGGACTACTACTTGGCAATGAGAAAGAATGAAATATGGCCATTTGTAGCAACATGAATGGAACTGGAGAGTGTTAAGTGAAATAAGTCATACAGAGAAAGACAGATACCATATGTTTTCACTCTTATGTGGATCCTGAGAAACTTAACAGAAGACCATAGGGGAGGGGAAGGGGGAAAAAAAGTTACAGAGAAGGAAGGAGGCAAACCATGAGAGACTCTTAAAAACTGAGGATAAACTGAGGGTTGATGAGCGGTGGGAGGGAGGGTGGGCATTGAGGAGGGCACCTGTTGGGATGAGCACTGGGTGTTGTATGGAAACCAATTTGACAATAAATTTCATAATAAATAAATAAGTAAGTAAGTAAGTAAATAAGAGACCCTTAACTCTAACTTCAAAGATTCTTTCCAAATAAGGTCACATTCACAGGTTTGGGGGTTAGGACATGGACATAACTTTCAGGGGCTACCATTCCATCCCTACACTGCGCCTCTGTTACCCAATCAGAGAAGGAAGAAACTGAAGAACACTGTGATGCTTCTAGCCAGTCCTGAAATAGTGCAACTCCCTTCTCTGTGTTAAGACAGTGGCATTGAAAAAGGTGAGGAAGAAATAAGACATCATGACGGAGGAAAGAGAGCTGTTTCATTCATGGCTTTCAGAGTCACCTGGTTTCCCTGACGGCACTGTAGTGCCAGTCTCACGGTCGAGTCACCCGCCTACACACCTGCCTTCCGTGCCCATGGCACACAGGTTTCTTAGAAAAGCTACCCTCGAACTGCCTTGATAGGCAGCGCCCCCCACATCTTCAGAATTCTCCCCAGGTCTTCAGCCGTTTCCCAATGGGCTGCCCCCTCTAAAACAAACGAAGTTATCATTCAGGAAGGGCCTCCTGATATCCTCAGATTTGCATACCCAGATGAGGCTGCAAAGCCATTTATCTCTCGAGAGCAGCCTGCTGTGGTCCCTTTTATTTTTTTATGGGATTGTCCTTAAATGGGTGATTAGTTTGGGGTGATTTATAAATGCTTCAAGCTTGGCAATTTCCTCCTTAATGAGTGGACAGATTTGTGTCTGGCTTTAAGCAGCCTTGGTTTTTGTTGTTTGAGCATGTTCGCCTCCCCCACACCTCCCCCCTGCAGCCCCCACTCGGAGTTGGCTTCAGCCTCAGTCAGCTTGATCTTTCACCACAGTCTCCCAGCATTTCAAATCTGCCCGTCTTTGGCCATTTATTTTTTTGGAAAGGCAGAAAATGAGACACACATGGCTTCTTCTTCTCGTTCCCCTCTCATTCAGGCACAAGAGGGAATTGCACTGACCTTGGCTCTGTTATTTATCCTTGCTGGGCCTTGGTTTACTCATTGGAAGGCAGAAAAATGACAGAATCTTGTTCTGTCTTAGGGGTTGAGAATGGAATTAGCTAACGTTAGGAAACTGCTTAGTGCCCTTCTCTGTTCCTGGTTAGCCCTTGATGAATGTTACCTGCTGTTTTTCCTGTTTTGATGATATGGCACGAGGCAAGCATGAAAAGTGAGGACCCTTTGAGCTTGATGCTCCTAAACCCCATTTTATCTACTTACCATTACTCATTCTTGGCCTCTGTACAGTGAGGCTTATCTGTGGTGATTCCAGCTTTCTCCCTCGCTGTGATGATACACCCTCACTTGCTCGGTTACTGCATTATATTTTGCTTTGTTCTATTTTTAATTTAATTTTTAGGCTTGCTGAAGTAATAAATGTACAGCAGAAGTCACCTTCCCCTTCCTGGGGCTCCCTTTCTGGAGGCAAAATTACTTTCATCTTTTTTTGCTATTTTCCGCAATTGGCTACTTCTACGTTTTTAAGAAATAAAGTTTTTTAGACTATTTACAGTCTTCCTAAAATGGAAGATGATAGATTCAATTTTTATATACTCTCCCACACAGACACAAACCCTCACATAAGCTTCCCTTTTCCTCATTTTTCCATTGCTGTTACATCATAATTTGGGGTCACATTCCTATTCTGTACTCTTATTATTTTCATTATGTAGACATTGTTGACTGCTGAGCCGTGCAGTGAATGATACAGTTAACTCTTCCTGTCCTCTACAACCTGGATAATTGCTTTCATTACTTATTTTAATTTGCTTAGCTTTCTGGGTACTTGTCACGAATTTTTTTTCTCAACTACTCTGGTAAAACATTAAGACCATTTTTAATATAGACCAACACATCAGATAAACCATCAGTTTTATTTCCTGAGAATCACTATTGTGTACCAACCCGACCTGGTTGTCCCATGAGCCAGCTGCATGATTATCTTCCCAGGGACTCCCTTTCCTCTTGTGATTGGTGTTCTCTTTCCTGGACCTGATGGAAATTATTCTTGGTTTACTCACTCATTTCAGTGTCCCAAATCCTCTAGCATCCTGGTGAGGCAGGATGTCTGGAACACCAACAGTATGAATGCTAGACATTGGGGGAAAAGACGTTTTATTGTTACGTTTGATTCACACTTTATTTGGGTGTGTAATTCTGGGTTGGAAGTAATTCTGAGAAAATTCGAGGCCTTGCTCTGTTGCCTTTTAGCTTTCAAGTTTGTTGTTGAGAAGTCTAATGCTGATTTTTTTTAATTTAATTTTTCTTTTTTTTTGAGAGAGAGAGAATCCCAAGCAGCCTCTGCACTGTGAGCGCAGAGCCCAGCACGAGGTTCCATCTCATGAACTGTGAGATCATGACCTGAGCAGAAACCAAGAGTCAGATGGTTAACCAACTGAGCCACCCAGGTGCCCCCTAATGCCGATTTTTTATCTTTTATGGGTGACATGCATGTGTTTATATGTATATATGCATATATATGCCTCTCAGAAAGTCCTTAGGTATGTAGGTATATGTGTACATACTTGTGTGTGTGTTTTAGGAAGTCCTCTGCCTTCTTAGTCCATCGTGCTCTAAAACTGTCCTAATGATTAAAGTGGACTTTTAGTTAGCTGCTTGGTCTGGGGATCCATGAGCTTTTTCATTCTAAAAATTCGTTTTCTGTTGCTCTTGCATATTTTCTAGTTTTATGCATTGGTAGATCCCCTTCCCTTCTTTCCTTTTTCCTGTTTACTCCTTCTGGGCCTCCCATTTTGGACTCTTTAGACTGAGCCTCTAATTTTATTGAATCTCTTCTACTTCCTGTATATTTTATCTTTTATTATACTTCCCGAGAGATACTTCTCAACTGTTTCTTCCACTTCTTGAACTATTATTTTTCTATCATAAGTTTCTAGATAGTCTTTGTTATTCTGAAAATGTTTCCTTTTATAGAATTCTCGTTTTGTTTCCTGGATATGATATATATATGTGTGTGTGTGTATATATATATATATATATATATATATATATATATACATATATATGTATACATATATATGTACATATGTAGACATAGGTATATATATACATATATATGTACATATATATACATATATATGTATATACATATATGTATACATACATATATATACATATATATTATATACATATATATATATATATATATACACATATTATCTCTGTAAGTATGGTGATTAGGGTATTTGGAAATTTAATTCCATTTCATGTACTATATATTTTTTCCTACTTTACCCCAATCTATTTGTTTTGGTACTAAGCTTTCATTTTTGAAGATTTGTCCACGAATCTGGTTGTCGTTGATTGTTCATTCATATTTTAAGAAGTAGGGAAGAAGCTGATTGAAAGTGGAGTGGGTATACTTGTGTATGTGTTTGAAGTAAGTGTGCATGTTGAGATGAGTGTGCAGCATTTCATATTTGTCTGTGTGTGTGTGTATGATGTATGTTTGGCTTATGTATGTTTGGGATATATGTGTATATGTGTCTTTGGGATATATGTGGGGGAGGAGTACCTATTTGTATATTTTTAGAGTACATGTATGCAGAGTATCTGGAGTGTGTGACTCTTGTGTGGGTATGCCTGTGTGTTTGGAGTGTGTGTTTCGTGGGAAGAGATTGGTGGCTTAACTGTAAGGTAAGCAGGTGGATTCCAACTCTTTTGTCTTGATAATCCTTAAATGTCTACCCCTGGAGATTTTTTTTCTCTTGTATCATTCAGTTTCTCAACTTGGGAATCCTTCAGTCTTCTACCTTGGGAAGTATAGACTCAGCTCCCAAGATGATTCTAGGAGCCACAGGGGGCTCATGATTGGTGTGCACACGTTTACTGCATCCCCCTTTTCTGTTCATGGCCTCATCTGACTCTTTGCTGTGCCTTGAGTTTTCATGATGGGAAAGCATGTCTGGTTTGGTATTTCCAGATAAAAGGATCCCCTTGACGCTAGAGGTCAGGATGGGTCCTAGCCTAGCACTGAGGTGTTGAGGATGGTCCCCTGGAAATCTAACTGTCCTTTTCACAAACTTTGAGCTAATTCTCCTCTTTTCGGCCTCACCCTCTGCACCTCCCTTTTGAGACCACTAGTACCTCAGCTCCCAAGTCCCTTGTGAGATTCAGCATTACAGACTGGCATCCTTGTTGCCTCCCTCCCCACCCGTACAACCGTTTCTGTGTTGAGAAAAAAAATGGTGTTTGTTGTTGTCTTTCAACTATTGGCATCTTATCTTCTGTTCTCTTTGTCCTTGTGAGTTTATAGCTTTTTGTACCTTTATAGTATCTTACTGAGATTTTGGAAGGAACAGAAATAACTGCATGAGTTCAATCACTGCTTTCCAAAAGTCTCACTCGTTGCGAACTTACCATGAGGTCCTTACATCTCCAAGGAATGTGACAGAAAGTGGGGGTGACATACATTTCTAGATGGATATATATAAATAGATATTTTTGCAAGGCTCTGTGCATTATGGTGGCCTGTACAAATGTGTTTCTTTCGACGTACATTTTCTGAGCATCTACCATATGGCCAGACATTGTTTTAAAAGGGGACGGGGGGAATGCAGAGGCTAGCAGACATCTCTGCTTTGAAGAAAATCACATTCTAGACAGTGGTGGGAGACAAAATACAAACACTGTCAGGTGGTTTTAAGTACTATGTGGAGAATAAAATATGTGAGTGCTGGAAAGTTACCAGAGGACTAGTTTAGGTTGGGTAGTCAGGGCAGGCCTCCGTGGAAAGAAGATATTTAAACTGTTCTCTGACTGGGGCGCCTGGGTAGCTCAGTTGATTAAGCATCCAACTTTAGCTCAGGTCATGATCTCACAGCTCATGCGTTCGAGCCCCATGTCGGGCTCTGTGGTGACAGCTCAGAGCCTGGAGCCTGCTTCAGATTCTTTGTCTCCCTCTCTCTCTGCCTCTTCCCCATTCTCTCTCTCTCTCTCTCTCTCTGTCTCTGTCTCTGTCTCTCAAAAACTAAACAAACGTTAAAAAAAAAATTTAAACCGATTTCTGATTGACCAGAAGGAGCCAGCAGTACCAAGGCCAGGGGCAAGGGCGACATGGACACTGGCAGTAGCTGGAGCAAAGGCTCTTCGGTGGAAACTGATGGCATGAAGAAGCATAAAGAAGGATGGCGGGTTGGGACTCAGCAAGTTTTCGTTGGCGGGGGGGAGAGGAGGGGATGTAGCATGATTTGACTGCAGCTTTTGTAAGCTCACTCTGGCTGCTCGTTTTGGAGCAGAAAGGAAGGTAGGGGCCAGGATGGAATCCACAAGGTCTGTTGGAAACTGTTTCAGTAACTCAGAGAGAGGTGCTGATGGCTTGGCCAGATGGCAGGGATGGGGCTAAGTTGTTTTGGCAGCCCAGAATGCAGGACTTACAGTTGGACTGGATATGGAAAGAGAATAATCAAGAATAATGTTGGCATTTTTGGTTTCTTTGGGAGAATCTGAGGAGCAAGTTTACAGAAAAGAGCAATTTTGATGGTTCTCGAATATGAATTTTAAAAAATCTTGGTATTACAGTATAAGCTATATACAGAAAAGCCCAACCATTCTCAGTTTTTACCAAGTGAACACATTCACATAAACACCATGCAGATCAAGACAGAGAGCATTACCAACCCCCAGGTTATGTTAATTTTGAGACTGGGGTGTCTTCCATAGCCAAGTGGGGTATTAACTGTCTGGAGGTAAAGGTTGGGAGCCATTGGCCTATAAATGGTACTTACAATTGTGGGACTCGATGAAACGAAGAGGGAAGAGATCATGGTGGAACCCAGGTTTTCTGCTGTTGCACCATGGGTAGTGTGGATAGTTGGATTGAGAGTCCAGGGGCAGGATCACACTAGACCGCTGGGTAGCAGCTGTTAGGTAGGCGAGACCAGAGACCATGGTGGGCTGGAAATCAAGAGAGGGTTTTGAGAAGAGCACGACCAGATACACTGAAAGGTGCTGAGAGACTTGGAATAACGAGGTCCGAGACAGGTTCTCTGGCCCCGTTAGCGTGAGTGTCCCTAGTGATGCTGAGGCATGGCTTCACTTGCGGGACAGCTGTCCAACTGAATCACTGAAGAAGGAAACTAGTTGTGAGGAAGTTGAGCCAGCAGTATGACACAGAAAGAGACTATCCAGTGAGAAGGGGACCACTGGAATGTTCTGGTGTGTATAGGGGGTTCTGGGACTAAGTGAGATTTTTTTCAAGACTGAGAAATGTTTTCCAAGTATGTTTACTCTTGGGAATGATCCAGTAACAGGCTGAGAGTGAGGTGGGAAGGAACGGGTCTGAGCTCTAAAGAAAGGCAAGCCTCCAGAGTACACATTTATTTTAAGCAATAACATTTTCCTGTTAGAACAGAAATTGTGAGCTGAGAGGGGGTTGTATATGCAGGTCAGCTGATGGGCACAGTGGTAGGGTTCTCATCTTACTGTTTCCATTTTCTTCCTGAAGTATCAGCAAGGGCTTTGGGTCAGAGGAGAGAAAGAGAGGTGCAGACAATGGTGCAGACAGGAGAGAAGTGGAGGGTGGGGACGGAAGAGAAGGTAGGAAAGAGCCATAGAGACCCTTGGAAAGAAAACACACCAGAGAGGTGCAATCAGCTTGGAAGTTCTCGGTGTCCTCCTGAGATCTGCAAGCAGGAATCTCTAGTGAGACCAGCCGGCATAGTGGTAGCTTTCTTTCCTGTACCCATGTTCAAGTGCTTGGGTGCCCCATTGGAGTAGGCAGGGGGAATATCATCAACAACATCACTTAGTACTGGCAACAACCCCACCAGGGGTGAGGTAAGCTGCCCGGGGACACAGCTCATCTGTCATGGAGCAGGACTCCCTTCTGACTCTACAAGCAGTGCCATTCTGTCCTGTAGAATTGCTGTCACAGAGTGAAGACGGAAGGCAACCTAAGCGTCAGAACAGGGACTTCCTCAAGTGTGGTGCTTTATGGTTTTTCTTCTGAGAAGAGTCCCTCTTTTTTCCCAGCAGGAAGTAAAACTACAGGGTGCCTGGGTGGCTCAGTTGATTGAGCATCCGACTCTTGATTTCAGCTCAGGTCATGATCCTAGAGTTGTGGGATTGAGCTCCATGTCAGTTTCCATGCTGAGCATGGAACCTGCTTAAGATTTTCTCTATCTCTTCGTCTGCCCCTTCCCCCCTCCCTCTCCCTCTGTCTCCAAAAGAAAGTGGGGGGGGGGAATAAAACCAAGAAGAAAAGATGTGGGAAGACAAACTCATTTCCAGCTCCTTGCAGGTCTAATTGTCAAAGACGGTCATGTTTAGTTTGCTTCCATTTGCACAGGATCAGTTTGCCAAGCACATCTTAACATGATTTGTGAATTATTCCGCATGCTGTGTCATCTGTCTTTGTTACCTTCTCGACTGACGGGGACAGTAATGAGTTCAGTCTATCAGGATAGTGGGGAACTCTGGTCCCCAAGTCACATACGCTCAGCCTACTTCTGCTTTCAGCCAAAGCCACGAGGGCTGTTGTGTGGGAGTGCAAGTGCAGCTTGAACCATGTGCTCCGCCTTGAGCGTGCCCATCTCTACGTTGTGCCCCAGGGCCTTGCTGTGAGGGCTCATTCACCTGGCATGCATGGTACCCAGAAGCATTTATATGCATGCACAGACACAGGTGTGTGTATGTGTGTGTTATTGCCCCTGAGGCCAACCTGAAACCAAGGGGAGTTGGGATGTCCTGGCCCTGCCACCTTTCTAGACACTTCTGGGAGGCATGCCATTTGCTCAGGAGGTCCCAGGAGCGTGGAGCCCCTGGTGCTCACAGAAGTACCCATGACAGTTGCCTCTTACATTGACTTTCTCTCCCCCCCCCCCACCTCCCCTGCCTTGCTCTTCCTGCCCTTTCTCCTATTTTCTGAGATTTCTTTCCAGATGAACCCCTATCCCGAAGTCCCTGTCCCAGGTTCTTCTTTCAAGAAAACTTCAGATACAGACTTGGGCAATGATTCTTTTAGAGTTACTCTCACAAAACTGAAAACATTTCAGGATGGTGTAGGTGAATTTGACAAGGGACAGGGTGGGTAGAAAGAAAAATATAAGCTGCTGTAGAGAAAGGGGTTAAGAGCTTGGGCTTTGGAGTCTGATAGACATGGGACCCTGAGGACTCTGCCCCATGTAGGTTAGACATTAGACAAGTGACATAAACTCTCTGAGCCTCCCTCTTCACATCTTTAAAATGGGCATGATGGGGGGGGCACCTGGGTGGCTCATTCGGTTAAACTTCTGACTTCAACTCAGGTCATGATCTTGTGGTCTGTGGGTTCGAGCCCCGTGTCGGGCTCTGGGCTGACAGCTCAGAGCTTGGAGCCTACTTCAGATTCTGTGTCTCCCTCTCTCTCTGCCCCTCCCCCTCTCATGCTCTGTCTCTCTCTGTCTCAAAAAAACAAAAAAACTAAAAGAAACAATTTTTATTTTTATTTTTATTTTTTAAAATTTTTTTTTTCAACGTTTTTTATTTATTTTTGGGACAGAGAGAGACAGAGCATGAACGGGGGAGGGGCAGAGAGAGAGGGAGATACAGAATCAGAAACAGGCTCCAGGCTCCGAGCCATCAGCCCAGAGCCCGACGCGGGGCTCGAACTCACGGACCGCGAGATCGTGACCTGGCTGAAGTCGGACGCCTAACCGACTGCGCCACCCAGGCGCCCCATAAAAGAAACAATTTTTAAATGGGCATGATGGGTAAGGGTTTCCCAACAGAGATGCACATAGAAGCGTGGAGTTCTTGTTAGAGATGCAGATTCCCGGCTCCCATCTCACGGAGGTGGAGTGGCTCGGTCAGTCTCTTCCACTTGTAGCCCCAGCATTTCTCCTGCAGGCTGTGTGCCCACCACGCCCTGAACAACGCTGTCCTGGAATCGTGTTAGATGGGGTAGAGCCCTGTGCATGGGGAGAAGGGGAAGAATTTCCTATATCACCTACCAAAGCCCTGCTAAATGCTCGTGATGAGGTTGATAGGGAAGGTTTATCGTCATTGTTCTTAAGGTGCCACCTTCAATTACTGCACCATGCCCATCACCTGCAACCTTCTTTCTCCAGAAAAGAAACAGGAATCGGAAGAGTAGGTGGTGTCTGTGGCAACCACCCAAGGAGGGAACAGATAACTGGGTGACCCTGGGCAGTCAGTTCCCAGGCTCCAGTTCCTGCGGGGCAGACAAGGATATCTGTCAGCTCTTACACAAGGAGAAGAAGCCTCCACCGCTGCTTGCCGTGGGTTCCTGAGGGTCTCCAGAAGGGGGTGCCCTGTGTGTTCGTCACCAGCCCAAGAGGGGCACCAGCTCTCTCGCTGAGATGTGCTGGGAGTTGATCTTAGCACAATGTTTATCTCCTCATGTAAACCAATCTAGCTGGTTAGAAAAACAAGTTTTATTGCATTCTTAGTGCACTTAGCTGGCTGGTCTCCTATAAAACCATCTGTCTGATGATAGAAATAACTTATCAGTATAAACGCTGGATAAATTGGATTAAGAAATCACCGTGTGCTGAGGAAGTGGACAGAATACATTTAGAAATGGAAGAGAGGATACCAAAAAAAAAACAAAAAAAACAAAAAACAAAACAAAACCCCAGTCAGGGAGTGAGAATGGAGTGGTGGCTGAGCCCAGCTGTAAGTCCCAATTCCTCTACTTGACTAGCTGTGTGACTGAGGGCAGGTTACTTGACTTCTCTGTGCCTCAGCTTACACATAAAAAGGAGAATTCAGTGAGAGAATACATGTATTAATAGTCCTTGCGGCCATGTCTGCAAATACTAAGAGTTCAGTAATGTCAAGTTATGGGAAAATTGTTGACATGTTGAGGTATGTGCTCTGCAGGGCTGGGACCAGGGTGAGTAGTGTGAGGGATGCCAAAAAGCTCAGTAATCAAGGTAAATAGTCCTTTCATGTAGTGTTTTTAAACCTCAAAATCCATGATGAACAAGTACCAATTAAAAAAAAATTTTTTTAACGTTTATTCATTTTTGAGAGAACAGAGAGTGAGTGGGGGAGGGGCAGAGAGAGAGGGAAACACAGGATCTGAAGCAGGCTCCGGGCTCTGAGCCATCAGCACAGAGCCCAATGTGGGGGTTGAAGCCACAAACCAAGAGATCATGACCTGAGCCCAAGTCGGACACTCAACCAACTGAGCCACCTAGGCACCTCCCAAAATTTTAAATAAAAACATGATGTGACCCTACAATTGTACTACCCTGCCTCACTTACCTTATGCTAATCCTGGCCCTGGACTTCCAATAAAACTTTATTTACAAAAACAGGTGACCAGCACAAGGGCTGTAGTTTGCTTCTTTTAATTTTTATTTAATTTTTTTAAGTTTATTCAGTTATTTTGAGAGAGAGAGAGAGCAAGCAGGAGAAGGGCAGAGAGAGGGAGAGAGAGAATCCCAAGCAGTCTTCGTGCTGTCACTGTGGAGCCTGATCCAGGGCTTGAACTCATGACTATGAGATCATGACCTGAGCCCAAAAGAAGAGATGGACACTTAACTTAAGCCACCCAGGTGCCCCTGATGCTTTTAATTTTTAAAAAGGATTGCACTAAAATGTTATTTACCCTTATTACTGTTTTTTTGGCACCCCCTTATATTTTGTACCCCAGGTGCATGTCTCACCTGTCTCACCCTAGTCCCCATCCTGGATATTCTCTCTGTGACTCTCAGAGAAATTCTAGATCATAGAGTCACGCTATGAGCTCTCTGAGGCTCTCTGAGGCAAACCAGAGTTTCCCATTTAGCCAGAAGATAGGAACTATTAATCGAGTACATGCATGTGACACTTTGTGGGGAGTGGCAGGCTGCAGGGGATGGCTCTGAGGTCACCTTAAGGCAAAACCCCCAGTCTAGAAAGAGAAAGATCTGCTTTCACACATTCTCTTTGCACCCACAAAGTCTGTTTTTGAAGTTAAGTGCAGGGGGCGGGGGGGAGGGACAAGCAGAGGCCAGGAGAAAGCTGGATGAAAAACTCCAGGACCAAGAGTTGCTGCCTTTTTCTTTGTTGTTTTAACCTTCTCGGTGCTCTTCCAAAGGAAGCATTTGTCAGTGCTGCTATCAACTTTAGTGCCTGGTGTTTATAGCTCTGGATTTAATAGGAAGGACATAAACATATACTTTTCATCCATTTTCACTGTTGTGCTCCCAGCTCAGACAACAGTTAGGATTATCATAACCCTTTGGAGGGAGCTATTACGGAGCCCGTGGTTTATTCCTTTCCTACCAGGGCCATAAAGACTGTGCCTCGGTGTTCAGAGACACACCATTAATGCCTCCCGGTCGTTATCCGAGGCCCCCACCCCACCCCATTTGTTAGGATTAATCCCCTTTTCAAGGCTTAAAGTCAACCAGTTTTTACCTCTCCCCTGACAGTTGCTCAGACATTGCAGGGCCTGTGTATAAGACTTAGGCTGTGGACTAACCTTTCCTGAGGGCAAATAAGTTAGGGCTTGGAATTTTTGCTCATTTGGCCCTTTGGCTAGAGCAGGGGCACTTCTGTGTCATTTAGACCCAGAATGCTGCCGACACAGCCACTCACTCCAGAGAGCCAGGGAGAAAATGAGCTTTCTTGCAGACTTAGCCACCAGCAGCCAGTGTGATCTGAGCCAGGCCAGTTAACCAGCCTGGGCCTCCTGCCAGTGGGTGGAAAATTCGGTCAAAGGTGGGTCGTCACCAGCCTGGGAAGACTGTATGTCTAGGAGAAAGGCAATGCTGCTGGGGGGCACTGATCTGAATGCCCCATCACAATTCTCAAGCCAGGGGACCATGACTACAGATTGTCTAGCTTTGCAGAGGATCTAGCAAGGGACAGAGTCCTTCCACTGTTAGGACTCTGAGTAAAGTATATATGAAATGTCTCAAATGAAAAAGGAGAACACAGACACAGACACAGACATAGTGCGCATACACACAGATGCACCAAGCAGCCATCCTTTCTTAATGAGGAAATTCTGACACAGCACAAAGAAAAGGTTGGTTTTTTATTATTTCCATACTGATCTTTGACTTGCTGGGGAGTTGTTTCTTTGAATGGAAGTGAGTTTTGTGACATCCGGGAGGACAAAAAAACTATTCAGTAGTTTTTTGTTTTTTTTTTTAACATTCAATTTATTAAAACTATAATCTTCCCTCACACTTTTTAATTCCAGTTTCTAAATCTCATGATCCTATTTATAAGTCTCGTATTTTAGCAATCTCATTAAAGGAGATTTTGTTTATTATTTAAGCTCATTTATTAAACTTAGTTAATTAAGCCTTTTTAAACATTTTAAACTTAATTTCTGAGCTAACTATATTTAGCTTCCTTTTTAAAAACTTCATTGTATTGTATGCATTTTCAAAACTTTCCAATTAGTCACCCAGTTCCTATAACTCTAATAAATTAAACTTACCTAAATATGGTTTTAAGATCTCTTAAGTGTTTCAGTACTGTTTTAAAAATAGATCAGAGCAGTTGCAAGCTTATGTTAATCAAGTGTCTGTTTCAGACAGGAATTTGTAAGAGTGATTGATTAACTCCCTCAAACTTATTTCTCACAAAAAATTTACGCAAGAAAGTAAGCAAAGATTTTCCAATGTAAAAAAATTATATGGGTTTATTGCTTACAGACCTTCCTTTACTTCTAAATCTTTATTTAAAAGATGCTTACCTAGGAAACATATATCGTTTCACAAATTCAGGTTCCTAAAATTCCCCAGCAATCAGAGATACCAGCTGGAATGTGGATTAGACTCATGTCATGTCCCTGATGGGCACAGTCCACACCAGGGTCTCCGTAACTCAGTCTACTGATCCCACAGATCCACTCAGACTGTGTTGGATTTTGTGCTTCTCTGACCTTTTAAAATATTTGAATTTGGTAGAACTCTGCACTTGGAATCATACATATTTTTATTGATACTAAAATTAATATCTGAGCGGCTTCTATATTTCACAAGGCTGTATTTGACTCATGAATACTGTTATGAACTGAATTCTGTGTCTCCCCCCCCCAAGTCTTTTACACATTTCATTTATTTGTATAAATGAAAAAAAAGATATGTTGAAATCCTAACTCTCAGTACCTCAAAACATGACATTATTTGGAGAGACGGTCTTTACAGAGGTAATTAAACTAAAATGTGATTATCAGGGTGGGCTCTTATCCTTTAGGACTAGTGTCCTTATCAGTGGGGAAGCTTGGACACAGAGGCAGACCTATACAGTGGGAGGATAATGTGAAGATGGTCCTGTGACGTTGGAGTCGGGACTGAGTGATGCACCGACAAGCCAAGGGGCGCCCGAGCCTATCAGCAGCTGGGAGACGGGCGTGGAACAGATCCTGTCGTAGCACCTGCCCCAGGGAGTGTGGCCCTGCCAACATCTTGATTTCAAACTTTTGGCCTCCCAAACTATAAGAGAATGATCTTCTGTGGCTTTAAGCCACTCCATTTGTATTGTTGTGTATTGTTGTGGCCGTCCTAGGAAATTAATCTACCTACTGAGGCTATCATTCCTATGACCCTTTGTTTCTGCCACTTGGAAGGATTTACCACAGCTTCAGAGTAAGTTGACTCCATTTTGGTTTTTTTTTTGTTTTTTTTTTTTTCAACTTTTTTTTTTTTTTTTTTAAATTTTTGGGACAGAGAGAGACAGAGCATGAACGGGGGAGGGGCAGAGAGAGAGGGAGACACAGAATCGGAAACAGGCTCCAGGCTCCAAGCCATCAGCCCAGAGCCTGACACGGGGCTCGAACTCACGGACCGCGAGATCGTGACCTGGCTGAAGTCGGACGCTTAACCGACTGCGCCACCCAGGCGCCCCTCCATTTTGTTTTTAAAAATGACATTCTGGGGTGTCTCAGTCAGGCATCTGCGTCTCATTTTCGACTCAGGTCATCATCTCACGGTTCATGAGTTCGAGCCCCTTGTCAGGCTCTGTGTTGGAAGCGTGGAGCCTGCTTGGGCTCCAATCAATAAATAAATTTTAAAGAAAAGTTTAAATAAATAAACTTTAAGAAATTACTAAAATAACAGAAAATAAAAATAAATAAAAATCGCCTTCTACCTCACCCTGCCCTTCGTTCTTCTTGTTGCTGTCTCCCAGCAACAATACTATCACCGTTGGATAAATACCATCCCCATTGGATAAGTATTGTCCCCCTTTGAAGAAGCAGTGTCCACTCTGACTCTTCATGACTGACCTCCCTTATGGACTTGTGAGTGCTCTTTCCAGTCTGACGTTGTCTTGTTCAGATCCTTGTTCATTCTTTATTTGTTCTCTCCTCTCCCATCCCACCAGGATGTTAGTTCCAGGAGGCTAAGGACCTCACCTGAATTGATGCCTGCCTGTATCTCTGGTATCTAGAACAGTTGCTTGGTACATAATAGGCATCTGATGAATATTTATCCTTTGCTGAGCTTAGAGCAAGTTCAAGATAATAAAATAGTTCCCCGCCAGTAGTTACTCGATACTTTAAGTTCTTCTTCTCCTTTCTCCATCTACTTGGAAGATATCAGTGGAAAACCCAACTCCTCTCCCTCTCTTTGCTCTCTCCCGGCTCTCCCTTTCTTCCTCTTCCCTTCCTCTTTTCTACTGTCCCTCTTTTTATTCTCCTTCCATGACAAGAAGCATCTTCCATATCCTAGGCACTATGCCAGGTATTGGCAGGTCCTTATGAAGCTTAGATTTATTGGGGTGACAGACATTAAATTAATTGTTAGCATTTTAATTAATGTTAGGAAGGAAAATCCCAAGATGGTGTGTGTGCTTATGATGCGGGACCTTCCTTAGTCTGGAGGGTGTGGGTGGAATGCAAAGCTTCCTTGAGGAGATGACATCTTAGCTGCAGACTAAAAGTAGAGGAGCGGTTACCAGGGAAAGAGATGAGGAAGAAGATTCTAGAAAATGGAACAACATCTGCAAAGGTCCTGAGTGGCAAAGAATGCTGTGGAAGAGATGAAAGTAGGCATGTGTGGTTGAAACATGGGTAAGGCTGAAGAGGGAAGTTGAAGGAGTCATGTTAAGGATGTGGGGGCTTTTCATAAGAGCAGTGGAAGCATGGGGTTTAGGCTGAGTGAGGTACATGACCAAATTTGTGTTTAAATTTTTTTTAATGTTTATTTATTTTTGACAGAACATGAGCGGGGGAGGGGCAGAGAGAGAGGGAGACACAGAATCTGAAGCAGGCTCCAGGCCCTGAGTTGTCAGCACAGAGCCCGACACGGGGCTCGAACTCACGGACCGTGAGATCATGACCTGAGCCAAAGTCGGACGCCCAACCGACTGTGCCACCCAGACACCCCCCAAATTTGTGTTTAAAAGAGATTATTTTGACTGCCTTAAGGAAGAAGCATGCACAGGATGTGCAAAATTGAATTTGGGAGGCCAGTTAAAAGACTACAGCAGTGGCCTTGCTGAAAAATCCTGGTGGCTTGGACACTGTGTAGCCCCTGTTTTAACAGACAGCCATTTGTGTAGATGACATTTTCTAGGTTGTCAAGTGAATGGGTCTCCTCACATATTCTATACAGCCAGGCAGTATAGCAGTTGGCACAGCCTTCTTGGAAGGGGTGTCTCTCAAAATGGAAAAAGATTTTGTGGGGCATCTGTGTGGCTCATTCAGTGAGCATCTGACTCATGATTTCACCTCAGTTCATGATCCCCGGGTCATGGGATCAGGCCCTTCATCAGGCTCCATGCTGAGCAAGGATTCTTTCTTTCTCCCCCTTCTGCCCCTCTCCCTTGCTGATGCTCTCTCTCTCTAATTAAAAAAAAAAAAAAAAGATTTTGCAGTAACACTTGTGGAATTGTTAAAGAATGAAAGAACGGAACAGAAGTGCAAAGATGAGTCTACTGAGTTTACTGCAGTGCTGGTTATGATAGCCAAACATTGGATGGCCCTTCCCATCTTCCCATGGTATGACTGAACACGTGTGTAGCCATGTGATGGTACACTCTGTACTTCTGAGCATTGATGCAGATATTCGTTCATTGACTTGGGAGAGTGCACTATCATTTTTTAGGGCAAAAACAAGGTTACAAGAGTTAGAATCCTATTTCTTTGAACAGACAAGTGTGCTCTGGCTTTTCAACAAACATAGGAACATTTCTTCCGGTGTTTTCGTAGACAAGAAACTATATGCTTGCTCTTACTCAGGCATGAGAAAAAGAAAGGACTGGTTGGGGGATGGTGTAGTAGGTGTCTTGCTGCGACACAGAGCTGAGGCAAAGTGACCTCGTGAGGTCACTCTCACTCATGCCATTGGTTTTAGGACTATCCTTGCAGGCTACAGGAAATCCTAAACACGTTTTGTTGTTTGTTTAAAGTGGTGCTCTCAATTTCATGAGTACTCAGCAAAGAATGCTGGCTCTGGAATGAGCCTTGAGAGTGTACCCCACTCTGTATGGGACTTTAATAGGCTGTCGACCCTTGCTGAAGGTTGACATCCTCATTAATGCAAAGGCACATATTTCAGAGGGTTTTTTGAGTGCTAGCTGAGATTCAGAAGTTTAGCTCAATGCCTGGTTGCTCACTAAACACTGAGAAATTGTTACTGCTGTTCTCTCAGTACGTACCTGCTCCCAGACACCTGAAAGGTTCCAGTTTTAATTGACTTCTGTTGGAGACCACATTCAAGAAAGGATGGTGGGGAGATAAAAACACTGGGTATAAGTAAGAGGCCTGGCTTTTTCAAACTCTGAGCTTTCCATGAATCCTTTTAGCACCACTCAGCCCTACTGGACTAAGTTGCTTTAACTATAAAAATAGAAGGCTAGGTTGAGCAAGCTTCCATGTCTATAAATCTGTGACTGCATGGCCTAAGGCACTGATAAAACTTATGTGACTTTCTTGTTGAGACTTCCAGGTAGAGACCATTATCTGTGTGCCTTTGGCTGGAAGGGATCTTTAGTGAACTAATAACAAAGAATTCTGTTTCTATTTGCTTTCTGACCCTGTTGCACCAGCTGATAGGCCTGCATAATGCTGTTATCAAGAATTTATGGTCACCTCCTTGCCTCACTCTTATCAGCAAAGCTAATCACATTTTAAGCTTTTTGAGTTTTTCTCCTTCAAATAATTGCTTGCCTTTACTGTCTAGCAAATCTTTAAATGGTGGTCTGATTCTTTGGTGTGGGAGAACTGGAAGATGGTTCTGGTAAACTCCAGTGATTTCTGCCTCAAGGAGGGACCTATTAAGAGAAAATGGCAGTGACACACTTTTTCTTTCTTTGCAAGGTGCTGTGGGCCTTGGCTCTGGCTGGCTCAATATTGGCTGACTTATTGATTTCTCTTCTGTGGGTGTCTCTAAAATTATCCATAATTCAAAGTTTATTACCAGCATTTCCCAATTACGTTTCTTAGTGAGTTGTTCTCAGAGATGTGATTGACTGGGTATTGTGAAAAGAAATACAAGAAGAAAAAAAAAAGATTGCAATGAAATAAAACTGGAGTCTTTGTAGGTTTTCTTTCTTTCTTTTTTTGGAGACTCATAAAGTCCCTTGTCATATCAAAGTCACTAAAACGTCCTGTAGTCAAGAAACCATTTCTACCTTGTTTAATCCACTTCTGTGAATAATGCTTTGTGTGTGTGTGAATAACAATTAGTGTTATAACAATTCTTAGCATCTTGGTGAATATTCGGAAAATAATCTAGACTGTGCTGTTGATCCTTTGAACAGAGTTGAACCCTAAGTGTAGCTTCTGTTTATAAGAACTCTTGAAAAACTTTTGACCTTGGCCACGAATTACCTCGCTAAGGGGTGACTGCACAAGTTCTCTTTGTGGATGTTCACTGGCTCTCCCTCCTTCTGTACCACACTGAGTGTATCCTTTGGGGTTCTGTGAGATGTCTGCTTTCCCAGATTCTTGGGCCTTTGTGTAGCTGAGTTAGGCTTCCAGGATCAGAGATGAGGGGAACATCACATCCTCTTGCTCCAGCCCCATACCTGTCTAGCAGCTCTGGCATAGGCCGGAAGGTAAGTGGCCCTTCTGGCTTCTGAAATCCAAGTTCTCCCATGCCTTCTTGCTCTTCTCTTATTGGGAATCTGGGCTGCCTGCTTCCTGTCTGGAGACTTGACATTCCCAGTCTTCACCTCATCTTCTTCCCACATGCTGACTGGGGTGGTGCCTGTGCTTGCCTCTTTGGAGACTGGCTCTGATTTTAGTTTTGAAATGGGCACTCAAAAAACAAGGCACTGGTGCACTTGGGTGGCCTACTCAGTTAAGTGTCTGATTCTTGATTTCAGCTCAGGTCATGGTCTTATGGTTCATGAAATCAAACCCCACATTGGGCTCTGCACTGATAGCATGGAGCCTGCTTGTGATTTTCTCTCTCTCTCTCTCTCTCTGTCTCTCTCTCTCTCCCCCCTTCCTTTCCCCACCTCTCAAATAAGTAAAAACTTACCAGGTAGTGATCCCATTTGAGAGAAACCAGGGATAGAAAGCATCCCCCTAAAGAGAAACCCCAGTAAACATTTTGCCGCTGTTGTGTGCTTGAGTGGGTTAGCTCACTAGCATCAATATGACAGTACTAGAAATGGAGTGGCCTAAACAATGGATATTTATTCTTCATTGTTTTAGGCTAGATATTCAGAGATCAGGATGTGGGCACATTTGGCTCCTTCTGAGAGCTGTGGGAGACAGTGTGTTCCATGCCCCTTGCCTAGCTTCTGGTGGTTTGCTGGCCATCTTTGGCATTCTTTGACTTGTAGAAGTGTCCTTTGATCTCTGCCTCCATCTACACACAGCCTTCTTCCCGCCTTTGTGTTGGACTCCAGATTTCCCCTTTGTATAAGGACATGGGTCAGATTAGGTGACAGCCCACCCTATGACCTCATTTTAACTTGATTACCCCTATAAAGGCTCTAAATAAGGTCACATCTTGAGGTGCTGGGGGTTAGGACTTCAACCTATGAATTTGAGGGGGACCCAGTTCAACTCACACATTGAGCATTAGGCAGCACCAGAATGATGATCATACTATGGCCTCCTCCACCCTGATGGAAAGCTGGATAGACATTAGCTTGACAAGACCCATGGGAAGCTGTGGTTTCCCCAGCAGTAGGAACATCAGACATTTTGGATCTATCCTTTGTTTAATGCTTATAGAACATCAAGCAAGTTTGTATAAATTATCTCATTAAATCCTTATAAAACCACCCCACGTCCCTTAGATTCCTGCCAAACTCATCCCGGTGCCTACCTCATCCTTTGGGATTTCTAATCATTTACTTCTGTTTTCCCACTCAAGCCCTGCAGGTCTCCTTGCTGTTCCTGCATATCTGGTATTTCCCCATCCTGTGTGCCCCACCACCCATTCCAACTCCCAGCTTCCTCCCTCCCTTCCCGTTCTCATCTTTCTTCAAATGGCACACATCAGTGAGGCTTTTGTTGACCATCCTGTTTAAAATAACAATACCTTTGGGGTGCCTGGTTGGCTCAGTCCCTTAGGCATCTGACTGTGGCTCAGGTCAAGATCTCATGGTTAGGTTTGTGGGCTTGAGACCTGCATTGGGCTCTGTCCTGACAGCTTGGAGCCTGGAGGCTATTTTGCATTCTGTGTCTCCTCTCTCTCTGCCCCTCCCCTGCTTACTCTCTCTCTTTCTCAAAAAAATGAATAAACATTAAAATTTTTTTAAAAATAACAGTATCTCAGAAACCCCAGAACACCTTACCCTTTCCTTGCTTTATTTTTCTCTGTAGCACTTATCATTGAATACATTCTATGATTTTCTTCTTTGTTGTTTATTGTCAGTCTGTCTGTTTTAGAAGGTAAGCTCCCAGAGGGCAAAGATTTGTTTTCTGTTTTGTTCATTGCGGTAGCTCTAGCCCATCACATAACATTTAGCGCATAGTAAGAGTTAAGAATATGTCTTTAGGGGTGCCTGGGTGGCTCGGTCGGTTAAGCGTCCGACTTCGGCTCAGGTCATGATCTTGCGGTCCGTGAGTTCGAGCCCCGCGTCGGGCTCTGTGCTGACAGCTCAGAGCCTGGAGCCTGTTTCAGATTCTGTGTCTCCCTCTCTCTCTGCCCCTCCCCTGTTCATGCGCTGCCTCTCTCTGTCTCAAAAATAAATAAACGTTAAAAAAAATAAAAAAAAAAAGAATATGTCTTTAGTGAATGGATGAGTGATTGGAGTAAGTGTTACTACCCCAATTTACAGAAAAGAAAATAAATTCAGAGTGCTGAAAACCAAGAACAGAGCTAGAAGGCAGGGCCACAAATTAAAATCCACACTCTTAGAGATATGCAACTGAAAATCACACTGAGGTATCACCTCACCCCGTTGAGATGGCAATTATAAACCAAACAGAAAATAACAAGTGTTGGGGAAGATGTGGAGAGATTGGGACCCTCCAACACCGTGATGGGCTTTTAAGATTGTACAACCGCCATGGAAGATAGTGTTCCTCAAATAATTTAGACTGTAACTTCCGTATGACCCAGTAATTCCACTTTGAGATATATATCTGAAAGAACCAGAAGCACAAGCTCGAAGAGATACTTGCATGCATACACTTGTTCACAGCTGCACTGTTCACAGGAACCAAGAGGAAACAATTCCATTGTCTGCTGACAGGTAAATGGATTAAGAAAATGTGGTGTATACGTAAAATGAAATATTGTTCACCCTTAAAAAGGAAGGAAATTCTGACCTATCCTAGAATATGGATGAATGTGGAAGACATTATATTGAGTGAAATAAGATAGTCACAAAAAGACAAATACTGTAGGATTCCATTTATGTGAGGTACTCAAAATAGAGACCGAAAGTAGAAGGGTGGTTTTGAGGCCCCGGGTGCGATGGGGAAGTTCTTATTTAATGCATTTAGAGTTTCAGTGTTACACATGAAACAAGTTCTGGATATCTGTTTCACAGCAATGTGAACGTACCTGACACTGGTCTGCATACTTCAAAATGGTTAAGATGGTAAAAAATAATAATGACAGTTATTGTTTATATAACATTGTATTTAAAAAAAATGTATTCACTGGAATAAAATGAGGGAGAGTTTCATTGCAGAAAATGGCAACTCATAAATGTGGAAGGAATGTAAAAACATAGAGCCCAAACCATCCATCCTCTGTAGCCTCTTGGAGTGTTACCTCTTGGGTATGCCTTCTCGGTGCTGGCGAATATCAAATGGTAATGACCTCAGCAAGAGCCGCCTGTGTTCACAATGAGAAGATACTGGTTCTGAACCTCACCATGAAACCAGATAGTGCCGTCTAAGACTCATAGAGTGCCTTTCCCTTCACAGAGAAGAATCCCTTAATCAAGAGGAATCCAATATTGGGGAGGTAGGCAGAGACCACATAGAAAAATGAAGGGCAGTTAAAAAAAAATTTTAAAAAAAAAAAAAAGGGGTGCCTGGGTGGCTCAGTCGGTTAAGCAGCCGACTTTGGCTCAGGTCATGATCTCACGGTCCGTGAGTTCAAGCCCCGCGTCGGGCTCTGTGCTGACAGCTCAGAGCCTGGAGCCTGTTTCAGATTCTGTGTCTCCTTCTCTCTCTGCCCCTCCCCCGTTTATGCTCTGTCTCTCTCTGTCTCAAAAATAAATAAACGTTAAAAAAAAAATTTAAAAAAACAAAAAGAAAAATGAAGGGCAAATGCATTTGCTACATCTCTAGTAGAGGCACTTCTACGTCAGAGCCAGACCACACCCTAGAGTAATGGTATGATTGGGGTGTTGAGGGAGTTTCTCTGAGCAGTTAGGGCAGGAAGTACAGAAGAGTTTACGCTGGGCAAAAGTCAAAAATAGGGCCTGAAGAAATGTTTATAAACACTACATACCCAGGAAGTTGTTTTCCAGCCAGGGATTAAAAGATGGGCAGCTTGGAGAGGGAAGAAATGGCTCCTCAGGGAATCTAGGAGACACTGGTGTGCTTGACAATGGCTGGGATGCAGGCACTGGAGGCATGTCTAGAGACACCTCAGGTCTTAGCCAGAACCAGAGCCTCCACCCCCAACCGGGACCTGTGCCCATGCAGGCGTAGTTATGGCCACGCACACCCTTGCAGTGTGAGGAACAGTTTGCCCGGATGCTTGTTGGCAGCTGGGAAGGAGGGAGAAGAAGGCGTGGTTTTTGAAATCTTGGTCTCATGAAAAGTCCTCAAATTTGGATGGCGACGGTTGGGTTAATTTTACGTGTCACCTTCACCGGGTGAGCCATAAGGTGCTCAGATGCTGAGTCATACATTATTCTGGGCATTTATATGCGAACATTTTTGGATGAAATTAGCATTTGAATTGGTAGACTGAGTAAAGCAGATTGCTCTTACCAGTGTAGGTGGGCCTCATCCACTTAGTTGCTGTGCTGGGTGGAACAAAACCTTACCCTTCTTCAAGTAAGAGAGTTTTTCTTGCCTGATGGCTTTTATGCTGGGACATTAGTTTTTTTCCTGCCTTCAGATGTGAACTGAAGCATTAGCAATTCCTGGATCTCAACTTGTCAGCCTTTGGACTGGAAGTAAACCATCTGCCCTCTTGGGTCTCCAGCTTGCCCATTCTCCCTGTAGATCTTGGGATTTACCTGCCTCCATAACTGCGTGAGCCACTTCTTTATAATAAATACCACCCCCCCATACATAAATAGGTGTGTATGTGCACATGCACACACATATATACATACATCCCATTGGTTCACTTTCTCTGGAGAACCCTGACTAGTGGTGCAAGTTAGGAGTTAGGAACTTATGGTCCATGAGCCAAATCCAGCCTGTACCTGTTGTTGTACGACCATGAACTAAGAATGGTTTTTACCATAAATATTTGTAATCATTGTGATGTCAGGAACATGAACTTTGAACCCCAAGTAAACAAAAGTCCTGCACCCTCACATTCTTCTCATTAGTGTAGGCTTATGTCACTAATACTTACACTTATAAACTTGGAAATTCATCAACAAAACATAGTGGAAATTTGTTTTCTTCTTCTTTTAAATGTAATTTCTACACCCCGTGTGGGGCTTGAACTCAGGACCCTGACATCAAGAGTCCCATGCTCTACTGACTAAGCCAGCCAGGAGCTCCCTGTTTTCTCTCTTGTTATATAAATGTCAAGATAACATTCTTGATTTTATCTCTTGACCCACCTATCCTAAAATACTTACTACCGGGTCTTTAATCAAAAGGTTTGCTGACCCCTCACCTAAATGCTAATCTTTTGCTCTAAGTGAAAAAAATTCTGGGTACCTAAAAGCCACCCAACACTCTTTTTGTGTTTTGCTTTTTCAACTTTAAAAAGTATCTGTGTTAATATTCTGTTAATTTTTAACATTAAAAAATGAAATCAAAGAAATTTTCCCAGTGGGCATAATTAGAGCAGCACTCGCATCTTTTCTTACTGAAGAAGGTAAATGCTGGTGAGGAGACAGGCTGCCTCTTCCCTGTCTGGCTGGCTGCAGGCTTTGTGTGCTGCCCAGGTTGGAACTAGGCTGGGTATTGATGATGTAGTATCAGCACTGACTTGGTGCCAGCCCTTTCCCCTGGCTCCCGGCAGCTTGAGTCCCTGCAGTCCTGTTTGTCACTGCTTTCTCTTATTTGCTGCCTTTCAACCCGTCTTTATGAAGCCAGCTTGGATTTGTCTTGGAGTGTGCTTTGTTCGTGGTGGAAATGGTGAGGGCTGGGCTAGCTTCACAATGCCCTGTGGAGAGAGCTGCTGCACCCCACCCAGGTCCTCCAGCCTTGCTTCCTGGGCAACACCTGGGAGGCTTTTTGCCCAAGGCCACTGAGAAGCCATTCTGACGGGAGAAAAAAGCCAGGCTTTCCAAACAGTGGCCTTGTCTGAAGCATGGTCCTGCGTGGTAGTTTTTATGTGCCCACCCATCAGGAAAGGCAGTCATGCTCACAGAGGTCAGGTTTTTCATCTACTAGTTAAGCTAAGAGGAGACCTACCCTTGCCTTCCTTGGAGAGGTACAACTTTGTTGTCTTCCTTGGAGAGGTAGAACTTTTCTGGTTCTGAAGAAAGGTTTTTCCTACCTCAGGACTTTTGCACTTGGCTTCTAGAGTTGTGTGGAACATTCTTGCCCGTGCTCTTTGCGTGGCTGCGCCTTTCTCAAACTTTTAGCTTGCAGGTTAAATATTTAGAGGGGTCTTCTCTGATAATCTGGGTTAAAGTATCATATCCCTCCCCGAGTGTTCATTCATGTATCATATTTTATAAACTCTGTGGTATTTCCAGGAACTCTTCTGAGGATTAGGGGTAAAAAACACAAATAGTCAAAACCTCTGTGTATTTGCAGTATTTGTCAAACTTTAGCATGCAGCTAAATCATCTGGTGGGCTTGGTAAAACAGATACCTTGACCCATGATTGCCTGAGTCAGTTGGTGTTGGGGAGGCCCAAGAATCTGCACTTCGAGCAATACTCCAGGTGCCGCTGGGGCTGCTGGTCCAGGGACCCCACTGGTCTGGTGGGTAAGTCTCCTCTCAGGCCTGTGCTTGCTTGTTTCCATGTCACAATCGTGATAAGTCTTTGCAAGTCTTTTTATTTCTTTGTTTACTCATGTTTCTTTTTTCTCAACGGGTACTCTGTGAGGGGAGATCATCTCTGCCTTGTCCCCAGTGTATCTCCCATGCCTAGCAGGTGACCAACATATAGTAGGTGCTCCAGAGATAGATGAAGGGGTGAAGGCCAGTGGACAGCAAGGAAAAGCCTCTCGTTCTTCCTCCCTGTGAACACCCCTCTCAATTTAGCCACTTCCATTTTCCATGAGAAATCTTAGAAGGAGGGACAAGCAGAACCTGAGTTAATCTCTCATCCCCAGTGAGAACCTCATGTATTTAGTCAGATGACTTCAGCGAAAGCAGTGCTTTATGACACACGCAGTAAGATTACAGAGTAGGTGAGTAAGAGGTAAGAGAGAGAGACAGGCAGACAGAGAGACAGATCGAGACTATGTGATGGTAGGTTGTTCACAGGTATTGAATGGGTGGTAGGAGGAAGGATTTTGCATCAGAGACCCCGTGGCATTTAAGCTTCCAGGCAGTCTTTAACAAGAGTTCCTAGAATTCAGGCAGTGAGAGAATTCTTGCCGAGGACCATCTTTGTGCCCAGGTTTTTTAGATTAGAGACAACTCTGTGCAGTGAAATCTCATGCAGCAACTAGGGGCAAGCCAGTCAATTTTACCTCATGCCTGGAGATAGACCCTTGTCCCCTGCCAGTTACAGCAGAGCTCACAGTGTCTTTGTAACTTAGAGCAAGACGTATTAGAAGTTTTCTAAAGAATGTTTTGGTATTTGGCACCATTTGCAATTGATGATTTCATAAGAGATACAAAGCGTCTTAGTCTGTTCTGGCTAATGTTAACAAAATACCATGGACTGGATGGCTTCAAAACAGCAGAAATTTATTTCTCACAGTTGTGGATGCTCAAGTCCAAGATCATAGTTGAGTTCCAGCAAAGGCTCTCTTCTGTGTTGTCAAGGGCTGCCTTCTTGTTGTATCCTTGCTTGGCAGAAATGGGGAGGAAGCTCTCTGGGGCCCCTTTTGTAAGGCCACTAATCCCATTCATGAGGACTCTGTCTTCATGAGCTAATCACCTTGCAGGGGCCCCATCTTCTGATACCATCGCCTTGGGGGTTAGGTTTCAACCTATGAATTTTAGGGGATACAAATATTCAATATGTAACACCAAAGGAGGCTTGAGTCATACCCTGAGGAGTTCCCAAGCCCATAAGGTATAATTTATTTCCTTGGCACCTAAATAAATAAAAGCCCCCTCAGCACAAATGTAGGGACACTGGCCTCATTTTGCCTTGGATCCATTCTACCTCAGATGAGAAACAACCTAGTATCTAATACTTCTTTGCAAGAATTGTGAACTCAATAAAAAGTGGCATATATAAATTCATTTTCTGACAGAGAGACTGTATGTAGATCTCATCAGTGTTTGCAACAATCTGTGCTCTCAAGAGGCCAAAGGAAATTTGGTTTGAGAGTTACAAGACATGAATTATTTTTAATTGTGATTTTAATTGTGATTGTGGACATACATCATAAAGTTTACTATTTCAACCATTGTAAGTGCACAATTCAGTGCATTACGTTTGTAATATTGTACAACCAGCACCACTGTTTCCAAAACCTTTTTATCACGTTGAACAGAATACTTTGTAACCATTAAGCACTGATTCTCTCCCTCTCTCCCTCAGTTCCCTGTAATCACATTTTGGCTTTCTGTCTATGAATTTATTCTGTGTGTTTCATATAACTGTAACGATACCTTATTTGTCTCTTTCTGTTTGGCTTATTTCATTTTGCATAATGTTTTCATTGTTTATCTATGTTGTGACATTTATCAGGATGCTCTTCCTTTTTATGGCTGAATAATATTCCACTGAATGCATAGATCACATTTTGTTTATTCATCTTTTAATGGACACTTGTGTTGTTTCCATATTTTGGCTGTTATGAATGGTACTGCTGTGAACATTAGTTTACAAATAGCTTTCGAGTCCCTGCTTTCAGGTTTTTTGGTTTTGTTTTTTTGTTTTTGTTTTGTTTTGTTTTTTTCTGAATAGTTTCCCAGAATGGCTGCACCGTTTTTACATTCCCGCCAGTAATGTATGTATTCTGATTTCTCCACTCCTCACCAACACTTATTATTTTGTTTCTGTTTTGTTCTGGTTTCAATAGTAGTCATTCTAGTGGATATGAAGTTGTACCTCATTGTGGCTCTGATTTGCATTTCCCCAGTGACTAGTGATGTTGAGCATCTTTTCATGTGTTTATTGATCTTATACATCTTTTGGGGAGAACTGTCTATTGAAGTCCTTTGCCCATTTTTAAATTGGGTTATCTTTTTGCCATTGAGTTTGATTAAGGTGGGCCCCTAATCTCATATGACTGGAGGTCTTTATATATTCTGGATATTAAATCCTTATCAGACATATGATTTGCAAGTATTTTCTCTAGTTATGTAAATTGTGTTTTCACTTTCTTAATAATGTCCATTAGTGCACAAAGTTTTTAATTTTGATGAAGTCAAATTTATCTATTTTGTCTTTTGTTTCATACATTTTGACATCATTTTTAAAAATCCATTGCCTAATCCAAGGTCGTGAAGATGACATGAGATTTTCTGGACTAGGAGATCATCAGCATTTGTTGTGATTTGGTTTAAGACAGTACACTGGTTTGTGAATCCCCTGAGTTATATGCACAATTTTGTGCTTGTCTGCAGTTTTAAAGAGATCTCTGTATTAAAGATAAATAACAAGGGAACATTCTGGAATCGTATGAATTACTGGCTGCTTGCTTTAGAGTTTTATCTGCTGACATCTCCCAAAGCATCACTTTGAGAGGCAGGTGTCTTGGCTCACCCTGTGGCAAGATCTGGAACAGGTAGTAGATCTTTCACCCTTGGAGGTCTTTTCTCTTTATATATGCTGAGTATTTATGAGTTTTAGTGGGTTTTAAGAAACACATTTAATATTTGGCCTTGTTTCTAAATGTAACACGATATACTTCCTTTGGAATTATGCTTGATGTTAATTGAAGCAATGAATTCCAAGTCTGGTTTGTAAATTGTATTTGCTCATAAGGGAAATCAGATCATGATAGCTTTGGTATATATTAAAGAAGTGACCCCAGTGAAGAGGAGGAAAAAGCAGGAGGGTTAATGGAGTAGAAAATAGAAACAGGTTGCATTCCTGAAAAGGCTGGGTCAGAAAGAGCCAGAAGATTGAAAAATTGATGAAGAAAAATTGGTCAGGTACAAGCCCTTCACCAAAGTACTCCTTAAAATGTTGGCTTGGAATCCAGAAAGGGGGCATGCACATGTTCTTAAGGTAACAAAGTCCATAAATGCTCATAACAAGCCTCGGGTTATGGTGAAGGTGGCTCTTAGAAACTCATTTTTTCATTAGAACCGATACCCCTTATTCCCAAGACTGCGCTACAACTGTTCTGGGTAAACGTGAGGCATTTGCAAAGCCCATGGTCCTTGTCTTAAATGTGTCCTTCCCAGGAAGTGGAAAGGCTTAAATTATATTTAATTAGGATTTATTCAGCTCCTCTGTGCTTTCAGTTGATCAGCACTGAGAAACTTGTTTATGGAGGTGAATGTTTACTGCCTTTGGAAATCTGTGGCCTCTGCTTAGGATACCTTGGAGATTACTTCTGGAGAGAAACTCTGAATGAGTGGCAGCAGGGGTTGGAAAACCGCCCTCTGATAAAGAGTCACCCTGTTAGTTCACACAGTGGGTCACAACTCATGGGAGGTGTTTCAGAAGGCTGGCTAATCAGAGAAGCTGTGTGGTCCTAAAACTACTTAAATTGTCTTCTTCATTTTACACTCAGTAGGACCATTACATCAGGTCAGATTCTTTACCTCCGGATAGTGGTAATACCTGAGAGGAACGGCTTTAGCTGGGAAGGAAGGGAGGTGGAAACTTACTCTTTCTTAGCTCCTGATCTGTGTGCTCTTGATAGGTGATGGAAAAAGAAGTCTGGATAGGGAGATGGGTGCTTACCAATGGTCACCTTGGTTAACTCTGCAGAAGTCAATTGACCAACCTTGTTAAAGTTATCATCTGCAATAGCATAGAAGTGGGAAGCAACAGGGTTATAGACAGATTTATCCCTGTGTTGGAGAAAGGCACAAAATGATTAATACAGGTTATGCAGATACTTACTGACTAAATGTTTATATGCCTCCCAAATTCGTGTCCTGAAGCCCTAACCCCCATTGTATTGGCATATGGAAGTTGGGCCTTTGGGAGGTAATTAAGTTTAGACGAAGTCCTGATGGGGTCTCCCTTATGGGATTAGTGTCCTTATAAGAAGAGAAAGACACCAGAGCTTCCTGTCTCCCCACAATGGAGAAGTAGCCATCTACAAGCCACAAGCCAGAAAGAGAATTGTCATCAAAACCTGATCATGCTGGCACCCTGGTCTTACACTTCTACTCAGTCTCCAGAAGTGTGAGAAATAGATTTCTGTTGTTTAAGCTTGAGCTAAGTAAGACATAAACAAGCCAGTCTGGCATCTGCTGCAATATGAGCCTGTCTCAGAGTGAAAATCCATGGGCCCCCTGTCAAGGAAATGCTATTTCTGAGCACAGTGATTAAGAATGGCTGGAAAGAATTGGTTTTTCCTTTCCCCTTAGTTGTATACTAGCTCTTTCACTTTGAGCAAGTAGCTTCCCTAAGTCTTGTTTGTTTTCTCACCTGCAAAAGGATAACGATCCTACCCATCTCATAGGCTCTTTATGCTCAAGCAGTTTAGCACATATAAACGTTTGGCATAGTTTCTAGCACACATTAGGTGCTCAATAAATGTTGGCCATATTGAATGGCTATTTATGGTCATGCAGAGAGTTTGGCTCTTTCCTACCTCACCAGTCCTAGCACCCACCATTCTCTCCACTGCTTTGTGAGCATAAGCTACACTGGCTGTCTTTGGGTGTTTTTGTTTTTTTGTTTCAAGTAAGCCATGTCTCTCCCACCTCAGGGCCTTTGCATATGCTGTTTCCTCTGCCTCAAATATAACCACTCTCTTTACCTAGTTAACTCACATCCAACCATTGGCTTTCAGCTCAACCATAACTTTTTTGGGAAACGTTCCTTGAATTCTGTGGCACTAGCTCTCTATCCACCCCCTGTTGTAACCATGCTGGCATATTTTTTCAAGTATTTTTGTGATGATTGGGTTATGATTTTTCTTTCCCAACAGAAAGCTTTATGAGAACTCACTGTGGCCTTAAACTCTGCAGGCACAAAAAAGTGCTGACTGAAGAAATCCATGCTGTGTTTTGATGTAGCTCCCAGAGCACAAGGGTGGCAACTGTTCCTCAGAGCTGAAAATGCTAAGTCAAACCTATAATGTCCGGGGTGGCAGCTAAGGGAAGAGAGCTAAATGCACAATTCAACCTGATCCTAATATATTTTTGAGAGACTGAGGTCTAGACACTTTCATTTGGCTTGTGAGGACTTTGGCAAGACTCAACAAATAGGTAAGCAAGTTTAACTCTACAATAGCCCCACTGAAGAAAGAGTCGTTAATGGCCCATTTTTCATTTTAAAAAGTAGCTGAGTGCACTGAGGTCAGCATTCTGCCATTGGAAGGCAAAACCACATTCCTGGCAAATCACAGGCCCCCTTGGACAGCGCTCTTTCAGGATCAGTTGAAACTGGAAGCTAAAACAAAATGGATCATTTAAGAAAAACCCATCTGAATGAAACCCAAAGAACCATGCTTTGTTTTGTACCTGCTTTAGGGAATTCACATTTAATCAGAATTGAAGGCTACAGCATTTGCCATGAGAATTCTTGCATATTATCTCGGTTTTAGTGATTTCTTTTTAATTAGTTGCTGCTCGGCAGAAATCCTAATGTGCTTCAAACAATCAGGAGACAAATAAAACTGGGAGTTACACTTGCTTATGGTACAACTGTGTTTGCTTTCTTGGTTTGGGGCAATTTTGCTAACAAGTGACCTGTAACCTACTTCTAAAGCTACCAGTAGATAATTATTTCGTAAATTTTCATACTTCAGTTTATGATACTAATTAGTTCTCCAACCAGTATTCCCCAGGCAACGTCTGTAGTCCTACCTCATCACATTTGTGATTCTTGCGACTTGGGATCTCCTGTTTTCATTTAAAAGATGAAAAGCTTAATTTAAGCCCCCAAATTCCTGTATTTTTATGTGTTGTCTGTCATATGTTCTTGCCAGGAGAGTTAGAATACTCTGTAATTTAAAACTCAAAGGGAACTGAGCAAAATGCTTGTCGTTTTGAAGCAATTTCTTTTATTGCAGTCATGACCGTATTAAAAGTAATAACATAACTTGAACAGACTTCAAGTTACTTCTTGAGAAACAGATGGAGGCACCGTGGTGACAGGTGAAGGGTTTGGCATCAGGTGGTTGCAAATTCAAATCACATCCCTACACTCAACTGGGCAAATTTCATCATAATCTGAGTCTAAACTGTTGATAAGGCCATCTGCCTTGCACAACTGCCCCACCTTTGGTGAGATCACATGGTGGTTTTGCACACTCATGCTTGATAATCTCTATCAGTGCTATGCAATAGAAATAGATTATGTGCCACATAGGTAATTAAAATTTTTCTAGGAGCCACATTAAAGATGAAATTAAAATTATTTTATTTAACCCAACACGTGTGAAATATTAACATTTCAGTATGCATACAAATTGAAATGTCCTTTTTAAATTTTTTAGTAGTCTTTTAAATTCATTTTATTAAAACATTTCAGTTTAGGTTAGCCATATTTTAAATGTTCAACAGCCAGATATGGCTAGGGCCTCCTGTATTGAACCATGTAGCAGTGAATCATTAATGAATTCTCATTTCTATCCCTTTGGGGTTTTTTTTGTTTGTTTGTTTTTGAGAGAGAGGGTGTGAGAAAGGGGCAGAGAGAATCCATGCAGGGTCTGCATTGTCAGCACAGAGCCCAAAGCGGGGTGCAAGCTCACGAGCCATGACATCATGACCTGACCTGAAGTTGGATGCTTAAAGGACTGAGCCACCCACAGGCCCCATCCCTTTGTATTTTAGAAGTACTGTTTAAACTTGAGTTTTCCAGCCAATGGAGTGACTGATGTGGAGAAGTGGGAATCTGTCTTCTAAGTCTGAAATTTATGTAGCTATGAGAGGAATAACCATGAGCACAATGACTGTTAGAGTATAGTTGCTGGTGGTTTCTTGAGTTTTAATTGCCATAGGCAGTATGGTTCTAATGGGGAAAAAAATGTATTCCTTGACATCAAAAGTGGGCATCCAAATCAAACAGTGCTATCGAGTACAACTAAAAACAGCTTGAAAAAGAAATCCATAGAATTGTCTAGTTTAGTTGGTCTAATGTTTAGGTTTTTAGATCTTGAGGCCCATGAATGGACTTTAGGGGGCACATAAGTCCTTTAAAATTATTCACAACTCATCAGTGTTATTTATTAAAATTTTTTTTTAACATTTACTCATTTTTGAGAGAGATAGAGTGTGAGTGGGAGAGGGGCAGAGAGAGGGAGACACAGAATCTGAACCAGGCTCCAGGCTCTGAGCTGTCAGCACAGTGCCTGATGAGGGGCTTGAACTCACTGACCATGAGATTATGACCTGAGCTGAGGTCAGATGCCTAACTGACTGAGCCACCTAGGCACCCCTCAATGTTACTTATTATAGGTCTATTTTTCTGTGTAGAGAATCCATAGCTTCTGTTAGATTCTTACATCGGCCAAGGAAATCAGGGAAATAAAGTATCAGCAGCTGGGGCAGTAGAAAAGTCTGTCGGTTCCAGAGGAACTTCTGTTGACACAGGAGCTAGGCTTTGACACCAGTGAGAACAGAAGTTCTAAATTGTCTCTTGTCACTATTACCCAGGAAAATCCCTCAACTCAACCACAGGCTGGGAAATGCCAGCACCACAAGGCACTTGGGAGCTCAAATTCACTGAAGAAATGGCAGATTCATGTCTCCTGGCTTATGCTCACTCCAGGGTATCCACTGGTAAAATGTGTTTATTTTTTGGTTGAGGGCACAAGTTGAATGCATCTGAATTAACTGTATATATCTACCTCTCTTGTGTCGCCATGGCACTAACAGCTATGGGAATAGGTGGTTGGTTCTAAATTCAAATTCTCATTTGTTTATTAAATGAGCCCCATTTTTCTCCTTGAGCCTCTTGCTCATGGATAAAATGATTTCTGATTTGTCTTTGAATTTCTTTTTGGAGTGGATTTGCTCAATTAGATTTGGAAACCTGTCACATTGCAAATTGTGACCAAATGTATTTATATGATGGAATGATTTTTTTTTAATTTAATCTTTATTTTTGGGAGAGAGAGAGAGAGAGAGAGCGAGCAAGTGGGGGAGGAACACAGAGAGGGAGACACAGAATTCAAAGCAGGCTCCAGGCTCCAAGCTGTCAGCACAGAGCCCGAGGCGGGGCTTGAACCCATGAACTATGAGATCCTGACCTGAGCTGAAGTCAGATGCTTAACCAACTGAGCCACCCAGGCACCCCTATATGATAGAATGATTTTACAAGTAAGTTGTAATGGAAGGATCTAGAATTGGACTTGTTTTTAAGTGGCACTGGCTGACTCCTAAATCTGGTGGCATGTGGGAAGCTCTGGTGAGAAACTTCTCTACTTGACTTTTGGGTCACATGATTGGACTGGAGCTCTTGGTTGTTGTGGCCATATACGTGCTTCTGACCTTGAAGGAGAACAGACAAGGGGAGGAAAGCTATTTCCCCTCAGAAACCTGCATACTTCCATGTGTCTTAAAGCAGTGTTTATGGTCTGTGAAATGTGAACTAGGAAGAAAGGTTGTGAGATAAGAGAGCACTACAGATGTGCATCATCTGGGAGCCGAAGGTCTGGTTCTGTTGGCTGGTGAACTTGGGAGAATATAGGAAAACCATGCCCCGAATAGTCCACCCTTTTGTAAAAACTTCTCTTCGGAGGGTTGATTAATGTAGCAGATGTAATTATCTTTGCAGCGCCTAATCTGGAAGAGACAATGAACAGACATCTTAAGCAATTCAGTGTCTTACCTTCATGACATTGTTCTGTTGCCCAGTGTGACTGACTCCTAGTCAGTCTCAAGATTTTAGCCTCAAAGAAGGCATTTTGGTTGAAGTAGGGGACAGGGGAGGAATATATGAGATGCCTACACACCTGGTCATTTCAATCACATTTTTGGCCATATCAGGCAGTAAACCAGATGTCAGACATCATTGCAAATGAAAATGACACCCTTCCAAATCCTATCTTGATTTTTTTTTCAGTAGGTATTATAGCTTCAATTGGTGTCAACACCAGAGCCAGGGAACAATTTGTAGCAAATTCATTATTTAAGACCCTGGGGGTTGTTGGGATTTTAAAACATACCAGTTTTGAAACCCACTCATTTTGGTGACTTATGTTATTCTGTGGCAATACCAGATAATTTGCAGAAATGGAAAGTTGGGGCTAGCCACCCAGAGGTGTTTTACTGGAAGGCAGTAATGGTTGCAATAGACCAAAGAGATTTCGTTGTAAACATGACCCTGATTGATAAACTTGCTCCTACTTATTCTTGTCTACAGGATAAATGGGCCAGGTTGAGGCTTTCTGCAAGACAGGAGTCAAAATGGAGGATTAAATGGTGAGTTAGATGCCTTATTCTTTCTTCACTGATAGACATTTGTTTCACGTCTGTCTTTGGGTTTTGGGCAGAATGCAGGTATTGGATGATCTGACATATATTCGCAAAGAAGTAGATAATGTAATGGAAGTAAAAAATAAACACTGAAAAAGGCTTTTATCAGCACCACTGCAAAAAAAAAAAAAATGAGGAATCACTTCAAAACATGTCAAATAGAAAATAATAATTTATTTTAACTTCATTTTAATGTTTGTAACTAATCATGATTTCATGAGCTTGCTTGTAAAACTCTGTCCCTTCAAATCTACAAAGCAAAGGTTTACTACAATGAGCACTTAAAATTCCACAAACCATCTCCATCCACAACTTTCCTGTACATGCAAATTCTTCCATTGGGCTGCAATATTTGCAAACATGCTTTAAACTTCCATAAAGCTGCATGATATTTTGCTTTCTGTTAAAACCTTTACACACTCTTGGGAACTTTAACCAGAAAAATGTTTAAATGTGTATCCCAACTCTAAACACTGCTGGTTTGGTTATGTATATTAAATCATTAACCACACAGTTTGGTAGTGTTGAGTTGAAGCCTTGACCTAAATTATATATTAATGGTCACTCATATGAAACACATCCAACAAAGTAACATTATAAAATAGAGTTCCATTAAAAATACACACTGGCAGTTGTATCTGTGTTTTCGGCAGGGGAAAAAAAAGCGTGTTTAACTTTTTTATATGAATATAGTTTTAAACAAATTATTCTGTGAAAGTATGCTTAATAAAAAGATCTTTTTGAAATTTAAACACTTTATGTAAAAGGTAGGAAGTAAAAAAGTACAATTGCTATTTGAAAAAAGCTCTGTTTGTTAATATTGCCTTTGTTAAGGGTGGTTTTTCTCCACTTAAAATAGAGCTAGTTGCAGAGCTGGCCAATCTGGACTATAAACAGGATGACCCTATTTATCTTATATACAAAAACTTGCCGCATTGAACGAGGCAGGAATTTCTACCCCAACGGTAGCGTTCTCTTTTATGTACACGACGCAGAAGTGAAAATTATACAGTAGTCACGGATAAGAAGGAATTGTATACTCTCGTGCCATCTGGTGATTTTGTGCCGTGGGTTAAGAGTTCCTGGATTGTCATCCAATTATCAAATATCTTTTTATTCCTCTTCTTCATCATCTTTTTGTGGCTCAGTTCAAGGATGTTCATCTCCTTCCTGTCGTCGGCCGCTTGCTGCTCCTTGAGGCAATCCAGCCGGCTCTGCATCATGAACTCGCGCCTGCGCCTCTGCTCCTTGGCCTTCACCACGTGCTGCTTCCTCTCCTCTTTGCTCCAGTAGCGCCCCAGCTTGAGCTCGCTCACCGCATCGTCGTCGGTGGTCATGCCGCTGCGCTCCTCGCGGATCTTGAGGGCGCGCTCCCGCAGCAGGCGGTCCCGCACCGGCCGCTTGGTGATGTAGCGCGTGCCGTCGCTGCGGACCTTCACTTTCCACTCCATCCTGGCTTCCGCCTGGCCGGCCGAGTTCAGGTCCTTGCACATGCTCACCAGGCTCATCTGGCTCTGCGCATACTCCACGGCCGACTTCTGCTGGATCAGCTGCATGTAGCTCTGGTAGTGCTGCGCGTGCGCCGGGATGTGGGCGTGTTTGTAGGGCGAGTGGGGGAAGGGGGACAGGTACGAGCCGGCCAGCTTCGGGCCGGGGCTGGGACTCCCGCTGTCATCGCTGGGCCTCCGCTCCCTGCTCTCGGGGGCCTGGCTGGTCCCCAGCTCTTGAGGAGGAGGGGGGCTGTAGCTGGCGCTGCCCACCTCAGGATCTTCGGTGATGGCCAGCAGGTTCTTTGGGGACGGCCCGTAAGCTTCTGTGGTCCCCACGGCCCCCTCGCTGCTGCCCTCTGCCACTCTCCTCAAGGAGTTGTCGGGGGACATTTCCAAGGTGAGCGGGGTGCTCCGGCAGCTCTCCCCCGTGTTGTAGGCGCTCGAGCTGTCTTTGTCGGATTTCTCCGGTAGCTCGGTGATGTCCGACAGCTCGTGCCTGCGGACGTCAATGCTGGTGTTGTAGTTGCGGAAGCCGCTGTTGTGCAGCATCCAGGACTCGCGGTACTGCTCCCGGAGCTGCTGCATCTTGTGCGCGCGCACGATGCTCAGGCATTCCAGCTCGATGCTGCGCAGCTCCTCGTTCAGCAGCTCCAGCTCTTTGTCCACGCTCTCGGGGTCGCTCTTGCTGGCGTCCAGGGGGCTACTGGCGTAGTACAGGCTGTAGGGGTTGCTGTTCTTGGCCTGGCACTTGAGCTCCAGGAGCTCCCGGAAGCGCTCGCACTCGTCCACGGGGATGCCCAGGTAGTCGGCGTCAGCGCAGTCGGCAGACAGGAAGGACTCATTGCTAAACGGCAGGTCGCCGCTGCCCAGGGTGTCCTGGCTGCAAGTGAGCTTCCTCTGCCCGGCCAGCGGGGTGGATGACGCGGTGGCGTCGTCGACGTTGTTCTCCTGCTCGGAGCTCTCATCGTTGCGTGTGCTCTCGTCTGTCCGTCCCACGCCGCTGTCCTTCTCGTGCTGGTTGGACAGGATGGTGGCGGTGTCTGTGGTTCCCCCATCTTCCTCATGCTTCTTCTGGACCAAGAACAAATGGCCAAAATGAGGGAGGCCCCGCCCGTGGTTACCAGGTTCTACCTTTCCGGTAGGGCAAGGGTTTTTCAGGACAGGGCTTTCTAAGGCTCAGGGGCAGCGTATGGGATCAGTACTAGTTCAACGATCTGGCCAGATCGACCGGTGCTAAACTCCTACACTTCTCATCCTCACTTTTCCTGTCTAAGTGGAGGGGAAGAGTCACTTTACCACAGTGAATGATCCTAGCCATTCAAGGTCCCAGTGCATGGAGAGCAGGAAGCCTACAGGGCCTTATTACTCAATTAGTACTTTATCAGGACTCTGACCACGGAAGGGGGCTAAAACAATCTAAGCAGCTCAGGCAACACCCAGGGAATTGCTCTACTTTTGAAAACATGACTTCATGTTTTCTGACCTGCTGTAGAGCTGGCCCGTGTGTTTTCCCAACAGCCAGCAAGTCAGCTGTACCTCCCATTACTGCTCAGCTTTAAAAGCCAAGCTGCACTCCCTTGGCCGGTGAGAGTATTAGCTTGCATTTTGTTGGTGTGCAAACAGAAAAACACTTCATTTTTTTGCTGCCTTCCGGGCCGGTGGGTTTCTGATGGTCTTTCACATCATGAGGGAGATGGAGGGTGCACATTTTGCTATCCCTCAGAGGGGTGAGGGGCTGTGGCCTTACCTGCTGCAGCATGCTGGCGGTGAACTGCATGGCCTGCTGGTGTTGCTCCTCAAGCATGTCCATGTGCAGGTGGTCCAGAAAGTCGTTTCTGTCATCGTCCATCCAGCCCTCATCCAGCTGCGGAGAAGAAGCAACAGCCACCACAGGCCTCAGAAAAGATTCCTTTTGTTTTCATTTTACTTACTTTTTAAAAGCAAGGATATTACCCTGGGAGAAGGGGAGAAGGCTCCCTCTTGCAGGAGTCATCAAAGTGCAATGTGCCCGTTGGTTTGGTGTCCATCAGAAAACTGGCATCTTTCACGTGAAAGAGACCTTCGACCCTATACCATGTCTGGCCAAGTCTCTGGTGTCCATGGTTTTATTTTTGCAGGGTGACACCCTTGCATCCCTAGCAGCTACCGTCAGTGGAGCAGGCCCTCTGTGTTCGGGGGTCAGGTCGGGCCAGCCCTGTCTCCTGGCCTACACACAAGGTTAGCAGGCCCTGAAGAGTGTCTAGTTGTGGTATGGGAAGAGTTCTTTTTGACACAGAAAATAGGTGTGCTAAAACTAGCTGCCTGGGGCAAGGCTCATCACTTGTTATTAGGCCAGGATCTTCCTAGCACAGACTCTTCAGGGAGCTGAGATCTTACAGCCTGTGGGCTGAATGTGGCCTGCTGTTTGTGGCCACTTCTGTGCTCCAGTGGCAGAGTCTAGCAATTGCACTGGAGACTGTATGGCCCCCAAAGCCAAACATATTTATTATTTGGCCTTTTGAGAAAAAGAAAGAAAATAAGAATAGTTCTTTAGTTTTATAAAATAAAAATTGTATTTGATGTGTAAGCTGTACATCGTGATTTAACATACATAAATGTAGTGCAATGATTCCTACAATCCACCCAATAACATAGCATTTCCTCACACAGCTACTTTTTTCGTGTGATGAGACTATCCAAACTCTCAGCCAAGTTGTAGTAGCTATGCAGTGTTACTGACCACAGCCATCATGTGGTAGGTTCCCTTGGCTCTTGGGTTAGAATTGAGGTCCACACAGTGGATCTAGGCTGAAACATTTGTCAAACTTTAGAAACTCAAACATCTTGATGGTTATGACCCCGGCTGTGTTTTCCATTCCATTATATTTCCTTCTCCTCCCTCATTCCCATGCTAATGAGCCTGCTGGGCCTGTGGTATAAATGCCAGGCTGCATGTCAGGGGTCTCCTTACACAGTAGATTTTAGGTCACATCAAATGAGACTACTTTTTCAGGGTACATAGTGCCTTCAAATTCAAACTCAGTGCTTGGGCAGTAGTCCATAGGGCCAACACACTTGGGTTTTTGGTTTTAGAAACACAGACCCAGGGCGCCTCGGTGGCTCAGTTGGTTGCGGGTCAGCTCAGGTCATGATCTCACAGTCTGTGAGTTTGAGCTCCACGTCGGGCTCTGTGCTGATGGCTCAGAGCATGCTTGGGGTTCTGTGTCTCCCTCTCTCTGCCCCTCCCCTGTTCATGCTCTATGTCTCAAAAATAAAGTATTGTATGGAAACCAATTTGACAATAAATTGCATATTAAAAAAAAAAAAAAGAAACCCAAATGCTCAGTATGCCACGGACTTCAACTTTGTATATTAAAGATTTAATAAAATGAAGGAGATCCAAATAAAAAAATAAATTTAAGAAATACAGACCCTGCTTCATTGGCAGCAAGTTGACTCACCTGGAGTTCAGGCCTTGCAATCAGCAAAGAAAAGTTCTTGTTTTCTTCACTGGTTAGAAGAGCCACAGCCTCTTCACGGTTCTGCACCTCTATCCCATTAATCTTTAAAAAAAAAGAAGAAAAGTGATGAGGCATCGGAGGGGTGGACAACAGCATAATTAGTTCACCCAAAATCATTCCATACTGTTCCAGGCGGCTGTGTCACCCAGTCACAGCTGGAACACCGAACTTCCACAGAGCTTGAAAAGGATGCTCATTTTCAGAAGGAAAGGCCCTGCTCAGACTAGTCTGTCACTGTGACAGGTGTACAAGGCTACTAATGTGGAAGCTCCTTGAACAGAAGTCGCTGAGACTCCAGAAGGCAGACTGAGAAAAATCACCATGTTGTGAAGAGGGAACAGCTGAGCAATTTCATCAGACAGAATACTCAGGCAGGAACCGAAAGGGAATTATTACAGACACTCATTATTACAGATCTTTTCAGAGAATATGGGAGAAAAAGCAGCAGCAGGTGTGATGTGACCATTACGGAAGGGGAAGGCACATAAGGAAATGGCATTACATGTGGTGTTTTGGTTGCCCGTTTGGTACCTGAACCTTTTTTAGGTGGGACAGAAAGTCTAGTGAGGGGGACTCTCTCACACCTGGTATGGAGGTGTTAGTCCCAAAGCAGAGGATTTCTCCAGGCGGCACAGGGATGGTCCCACTGAACAGGAAGGTGAGCCTGCCACTCAACTCCTTATGCCAGGGAACCAGGAGGCAGCAAAGGGGTGACTTGGGGTGACTGAACCCAGTTACCAGTGGAGACAGGCAGGGCCATGTCCAGAACCCAGTACTTCCATGCCCCGTAGTGAAGGCTAATGGAAAGCTACAGCACCCCAAACACAGGACTGCAGGTGCATCAGCACATTTAGGAATCAAGGTCTGGGTTACTCTACCAGGAAAGGGTTCTTAAGCAGCTGAGGTTTGGGATGAAGTCTGAGGAAATGCAGAATAAGCAGTGGAAGAAGAAAATAAAAATTACTCGTGGTGAGGGGTGTAATGGCAGATATAAACATGGTGGGTTAGAAATGAGATGGTGTGACTGAGAAGAGGCAGACGCTAAGCCCTGTGGCAAAGAATCTCAATTTCTGTGAGATTAAAACAGACTGCTGTTGAAACAAGCCAGTCTCATTTTGAGTCCAAAGAGCATTCGGGGTCCTGGTGAACAAACTACCCATAGAAGCCATTCTATGGTATGGTGGCATTCAACTCATGAAATTTAAAATGCTTCTCCATCTATTTTACTAAATTTGCCCAAGATGTTTCTGTTTTCGGGGCAAGACCAACCTTGACACATGTGCTCCAAAATTAAATTTTAATAAAAGGGAGGAGGCACCTGGGTGGCTCAGTCAGTTAAACATGGGACTTCGGCTCAGGTCATGATCTCACTGTTCGTGGGTTCGAGCCCCACGTTGGGCTCTGTGCTGACAGCTCACAGCCTGGAGCCTGCTTCAGATTCTGTGTCTCCCTCTCTCAAAAATAAAAAACATTAAAAAAATTTTTAAAACAAGAATTATCTTGGTTCACAAGTGGCCAAGATTACTGGCTTGACCTGGGCCCCTGCTGGGTGGTCTTTGACCAAAGAGAATGAAAGGAAATGAGGTTCGCCTTCTGTAAGGTGCTGGGGCACTCTCTCCCGTTTGTCCTAGGCCTCCCCACTCCCTGATGCATCTTACTTTCTGGGGCTTGTGATTCACTCATTCATTTAACTTGTCTGGCCTCACTATATACCACATCTGATTTGGTAATCCTGGTTCTTTAACCTCTTCAGCCCTAAAGCTATTGACGTAACCCATAAAATGTGCTCTCCACTGTCAGGCAGGGGACGAAGCTGCTGGCTGGAAGCTGACGTACCTGGATAATGCGATCTCCTTCTCGGATGCGCCCATCCTTGGCCGCGATGCTGTTGGGGTCGATCTGAAACAACACAATGAATATGTCAGCACAGAATAGAGAACTAAGACACATATAGAAATAAACAAGACTTAGTGTCATGCCAGGAGAGACCAGCATGGAACGCTCTGTTTCCAAGTCCTTTCCTGGGCGTGCTCTCGGATGCTTGCATAGCATCCCTGTTACGTGGCAGTGTGTGCAGACCCTGGGGACTTAAGGGATGGAGAGGCACAGCTGACTTGTGTTGCATTCACAGAAATGAAAACCAGTGTGATGCAGAACAGGTTCAAGGGTACCCTTCGCTATGTTGTTCATCATTAGCCATTGCCTTGATTATTGTACTAAATGCTTCAATTTTGGAAAACAACTTTAAAAACAAAATATAATTGAGACAGACAGGATTAAGTATGGGAAAAATCCCTCCAAATTCAGTCATAGAGGACCTTCTTAAGCTTGGTGAACATAGTACATCCAAAGGAATAATTATTAAGCCTAGTAAACATAACACTTTGTTCTTCCCACAGAGAGAGGTTTTATTTCCTCACGCAGTTGAGTGTCTGTGCTTGCAGACATGGGAGTATATGGGAAGGGATCCATGCTGACAGCAGTGGCTTTGCATTGTCTTCTCTAATAAGATCAAAATAGCTTCCATCTATGTACTTTGAAGATGCATTTAACTTACATGAAATCAACTATATACACATTCAACCAAAAGGAAAAAAAAAAAGAGTAAGAGATAAAGAAATATTTTAAAAAGTGTAAATGATTCCATCCACCATCCCATTCAATGAACACGAGAAGGGAAATGTGAATCTGCTCTTCTTCCCCTGGGGCTGAACACACAAAACCATGTAAACGGCTCCGTTTTATGGCCGATTTGCAGGCTTCTCCAGGGTAATTTTGCCTTATGTGCTGACATTTGAACTTAACTCCCATGTAAAGACGTAACTCCAAGGACTGTGTGATGAAGGGGACAAAGACATTTGTGTCTTTCCGAAGACTTCTCAATGAGCCAGAGGTAAGGCTGGGTAATATATAATAGAAAAAAAAAAAAAAAAACAAACCTCCTCTGGTCTTGAGACGATAGTTAGAAATATTCAGCCTTCATACCTCACTTATATAAATCCCAATGTCCTCTTCATCGTCTGTCCGGTAGCACACTGTGAGGCCCAGCTTGTCCTGGCTGTTCATTCTGTAGAGGTCCACTTCCTAGACAAAGAAAGGGCATTTCTAGTGAGCCTCAGAAGGCGGGGGGGGGGGGGGGGGGGGTGGGAAGGGTCAAAGGCTTAAAAAATATTTTGTTTCAATGATGAACTGGATTTCTTTGTATTTGAGTGTGTAGAGCGGTTAACTTACTAAACAAAAAGTGATTATGGACACAGGATCAATGCCCACGGCATTTCTGACCTTTCAGTCAATATAAAGTCATTTTGAAAATAGTTATTTTATTGATCCCCCAAAAGAAAAATTACCTATATTTCACTCAATGTCAAGACTTCTGGGGTAGGGCTTTTAAAAAGCATTTTTTCAATGTCTGCCACAAATGAGAATATTTCCAAAGGCCCAAACCATCCAGCCATTTCAGTACAAATGTTTCCACTGTGTTCGTTAGATTATTTCACGTTGCATTCCCTTAACATTCACAGTAATAGAACTTGCAAACAGATTACACATAAATTGATCCAAGAAAGGAGGGTAACGTGATAGCATGCAATTAATGCTTTCCACAACAGCTGTGATATTTACAGTCGAGAAATTAGTTTCAGCCGCTATTACCGCAAATTAAATAAGATAAAAGCAAAGTGAGCCCAAATGTGAGACACATGAGCACTGGGAACGTCCCTGTATATGCCAGTTAGTCTGCGCTTCAGAATGAAGTCAGAACTTTGAAAATTGTTGGAGCCTTGGGACGAAGTTCTGGGTTTTCTGCAAGTATTAATAGGCCACATTGCCTTCTCTCCCACACTGCCAACTACCCCGATGACATTCTGCAGCAGTAAGCCACAGGCCTGTTTGAAGGGCTGCCTGATAAGGTCTCCACCAGGTCTCTTGGCCTGGTTTTTACTGTTGACTGCTTGCCAACCAGGAGGGTGAAGGCATTCAGAGAGAATGGGACTTTGAAACCATGGTCTCTGGGGACCACTTCCTCTCTCTCTACTCTTCCTGGCGGGTAAGGATGCACTTGTTTTTGTGGGAAAGCTCAAAGCAGTTATACAACAGATACTTCCTGAACCCTCCCTTGTGAAAGGCAGGGTACCCAACACCATGGACATTTTCAAGGCTGAAGAATAGCGGGTACAAATGTCCTGGGCCAGTAATGCCAAAGCCCTGTGTGCAAGGGAGAGAGAGGCAGGCCGAGCATGGCCAGGTATGAGGACAGATTAGGTGGGACCCCATAGGCCAGAGTGAAGAGCTCTGATCTTATCTCAGCATCGTGGGAACCAGTGAAAAAGTTTTTTTTTTTTTTTTTTTTTTTAAATTTTTTTTTCAACGTTTTTTAATTTTATTTTTGGGACAGAGAGAGACAGAGCATGAACGGGGGAGGGGCAGAGAGAGAGGGAGACACAGAATCGGAAGCAGGCTCCAGGCTCTGAGCCATCAGCCCAGAGCCCGACGCGGGGCTCGAACTCACGGACCGCGAGATCGTGACCTGGCTGAAGTCGGACGCTTAACCGACTGCGCCACCCAGGCGCCCCCAGTGAAAAAGTTTTAAGTGACGACTGTCCCAATCTGACTAGTTTCCGCAGAATTTCTGGCTGACAGATGGGAGTATAATGTGGTGGTAAAGAATTGGGGCTGTGAAGACAGGCTGACCTGTGTTCAGATCCCAAATCCACCTCCTTCTAGTATCTTTGTCATGTACTTGTTGCTGTATCTAAGTGTCACTAGGAATTGCCACCCTGCTGCCTTAGGCAGGGTCAAGACTCATTGAGGTTAAGGCATGCAGAGCTCTTAGCACAATGCCTGGCCTACAGAAAGCCAATAGGAAATGGGAGTGTAATAATTACTGCAGGAGTGTTTACGTGCCTCAAGTCCCAGAAATTGCTTATAGCAGAGTGGGTACATCTGCCCCCCCCCAATAAGATGGCTTTATTTCCTCAACACTAACATGTTAGACTTCTAATTATAGCTTTAGCAATATGGCAAATTTTCATTAAATGAAATCCCATTCATTTCTGATACTTGAATTGGATGGAAATTTCTCATGTTTTGAGAACTGGACTTAAGCACAGTAATGGGGGAAGTGTGAGTTTAAGGGTCACTATTTAACTACAAGGGCCAATTCTTTCCAAATCCTTTGGAGTAACCAAATTACATACCTCAAATGTATTGTTAGTCACACATCCTCCTCTTATGTTTCAAACACATGCCCACATCTGTCTCAGGTTACTCTTCATTTGGGTCTGGGTAAGAGCAAAGACTCTCTGTTTTAGCCCTTCCCAAGGTTAGTGCAAATCAGCGGAATTTCCTGATGATTTGTTTGGGTCCAAATGCACAACTGTAGCCAAATGCTACTACCACAGAGCCCTGTGCTATGTATCATGGTGGAAGCCAGATGGTTTTGGAACAGGTCCATGTGCAACCAAAGCAGAGAGAGAGAAATGGAAAGGTTATAGGAAGAAAAACGAGCCAGTAAATGTTGTGATATTCCTTTTAACAGAATTGAAAACAGTAATATGAGTTATAGCTTTTTCCAAATAATTGAGCCACCAAGGTGAATATCTAAGCATAAAAGATATCAGAGTTCACATGTGCTTCCAAGTGTGGTTGTGAGGAAGTCAGTGCAGGCATTGAGGGAAGTGTTCAGAAACTATTACAGCATTTGGTCATAATATCCAAGAACAAGATTTGCAGGCTTGTCTCATTGGCCAAATTGTCTATCGGTTCAGGTACTGTGGACTCAAGTGGCAAGCTGTATATGGGGTGAGCTATATGGTCTCACATGGTACAACCACATATTGGTAACACACTGAAAATTAAACCAACTGGTCGACCTGGTCATCATCGTTTTTCATTGCAGACAGTCTGAGAAGCACAGCTCTGTGAGGACTCCATTTTGAGAACTCAGGAAAGTGAAAAGTCTAGAAATCATGTTTTAGAAAAGAACAGCATAATGTACTATGGTTATTCAAATGAAGAAGGAAGACTCATAAGGAATGTGACAGCTGAAGGTCTGCTATGTAAAAAATGATTACCTTTATTTGGCCTAGTTCCCAACATGTAGTCAGCTATCTTAAGGGCTAAGTAAATGATTTCGATAAAAACCTAACGTGAAAATCATTTCTACTATGTTTTTTCAGTTAGTGTTTTGACTGACAGATAAATTGGAAAACGATGGAACTATAAATGTGGACATTAGTTGATGTTGCCATTGGTAGGGGGACTGTTTCCCTTCTGAATCTGCCAGTTCCTTTCAACAAATCTTTGATAACCAGGGAGAAAACTTTCTTGCAACAAAATGTCAGACTGGAAAGGAATACATCCTCAAGTGTTAGTTGCTTTAAAACAATATTCCTGAATCCCTGATAAGTGAATCAAAGATACTACATTATACTCTCCTTGAACACATTTTATATTCTGTCATTAACCCCACATGTGATTAGCCAGTTAATAATAGTTTTCCAATAAATACTGTTGGAAATTACACACAATACATGATGGTCAAACATTCCCACTTTTTTGCAAGGGAGACAAAAGGTTCTCATTACCCGATCTACTCCTAGGTAGTGATGTACTGAGAATGCAGTGCTCCCTTCCTACAGAGAAAGATTTAGCCGACATTGCATTTAGCCTTTAAATCCTATTGCAAATCCTCCCAGGGCAGACTGTGAGGGTGACAGTCACATTTTCACTTTGGCCAGATTTGACTTAAATATCACAAAAGCCAAATTCCATCCTTGACATGGATACGAAGCTGGTTCTAGCAAGACACCCACACCATGTGACAGGGCAGAGCACAGAAGCCAGCTCTAATCTGAAACACTTGCCTTGAGAATGTTAAAGCTTTGTCTTCCAGCCCCAATTCCACTTGGCTGTGAAGCAAACTTTAGGACTTGCTTTCTAAAAGAGATTCAAGAATGGAAGGGTAATTCTAGTTTAAGGCTAGTCCTTTGGGAACAGCTTTCTGTCTTAGAAATCATCTGGTTTTAAAAAGGATGAGTGGTACCGGATGAATAATGTTGATATTACATTTCAAGCAATAATAAAGGAAGGGGTGTTCTGGAGTTTACTCCAGGTATGTACTTGACATTGATATTACCTAGGATGGCTTGGGCTATAATGTTTCCTTGTGTTAGCTGGATCTTCTGAGGAGCTCTAAACAAAAGCCAGGAAAATTTCATTAAGAAGGCATATGGTGTAACTTAGCTATGGTCACTCAATTTCCAAGGAGTGATTCAACATCCTAAAAAAGAGCCTGGTTGCTAATAGCTAAGCAAAGAGCAAACCATAAAAGGTTTTCAGAAGCTCTAGAAAAACAACATAGTAAGTAAGAACTGCTACCACTACCATCTTGACTCTCTCTAAATCTGAGTTTTATCTTGGGTGCTCCTAAAGAAGATTATATTAAGGCAACAGTAGCTGTGTAATAACGTGTGCAGTAAAAAAGGATCTAGCCAAATACACTGTGCACAGTAGGTGCTCAAAATTCAATAAAAGAGCTTGAGATTGCAAGGCAGAAAAAAATCCAAATGAAAACCAATCCTGGCTCTGCCACTCACAAGCTAGACTGTCCTGGGAAAGTCACTTCACTTCTCTGAAACTTCTCAGCTATTCTACAATTTCATAACCAGATATGGTGTTTGGGGGCTTAGCAGACAGTTCTCCAAGCTCACTGGGTAGTTTGTAAATTCTCAACATTGCATTCTGACTCCAAGCTAAAGGCAGAGCCTTACGCAACTGAGCACATCACTGAAAGCTTAGAGGTTATCAATACATATCTGTCTGTGATGATGGAGATAAGATTTCAAAGAAGACCATTAATCAAACTGGTATGAATAATGTATTAGCATTATCTGGATTACAGCTCCCCCACCACCGGTGTCCTGTTGCTTACTGGTCTAGATGGACTGTTGGATAAAAATGAACTGCTAAGCCTGACATTTCAGATGAAATTGAAACGATAGCCCAATTAAGAGAATTAATGGGGCCATTCCACCTGGGTGATTCAAGCTTTCTGTTTCAACGTCAGCCACTTTAATCAGAGGGGATCCTAGAGACTAATTTCAATGGCTTATCCCACTCTGGGAAGACGAGTCACTGAAGCATAACTCTACCTTATCGGTTCAGAACTGCTGTGCATATTTCTTTAAATTATCTCAACCCTTTCTGTGTCTGCATAGGGCTAAATGCAACACAGAGGTGTCTCTAAACAGGCTGCACTTCCCTTCAAAAACCTTCATTTGAGATACGGTAACAAGGTATTTATTCCTTCACTCAACAAATGTTCACAAGGTACCTACTATGTGCCAAGCGCTATCCAGGCATGAGGAATGTAGGTGCGAATGATTTGGACAAGAGCCCAGCTCTCATGGGACTTGTATTCTAGTGGAGGAGCCAGACAATAAGTAAGAGATGGCACTAGTGGGGCAGGGATGCTTTAGACAGAGTGCTCGGGAAGCCTCCCTGGAGGTGACATTTGGACAAAAGGCGGTGCCAGACTGGGCCACGCTAAGATCTAGGCAGGGGCTATTTGGACCAAGAGAAGAGTGGGTGGAAGGTTTTGGTGTGTACATAGTAGTCTGAAGAATGGTAAAGTGCTGATTATACTAATAGGGTGAGGAGGCCAACTCAGGGAAGGCAGGGCTGACTGTGGAAGGTTCCCCGGAGAAACCCTTAAAGGCTAAAGAAAAAAGTATAGATTCGCTGAGGCATCCTGTATCTTCTTCAGGACAATTCCAAATCCCTAATGATCTACTTAGATTATTCAAATGAAACCAGGTTGGGAGGTCATTTTAGTCTCCCCGTTGAAACTAGCTTTCTTCTCTTTTCTCACCTCAAAATTACATCATCAGAACACAACATAGGTGAGGGGAGCCTCACAGCCTGGAGAGGCGGCTACTGATGAAGCAACTGGGAAATTAAAACAATAGATTAAGGAAAAAACCTTCTTCAGACATCTATTTTCCTTCTTAATTGCCTACAGGAAGATCTAGAACAGGTGTTCAGTACCTGAAAATTTATGGGTAATTATGTGGCTGCTCAACCCTTGGGTATACTTGGGTATAATCCTTTTAGCTTTACGGTTTCACAATAACAGGGAATTGACACTTGCCTAAATACGATCATTTTGTGTGCTTTAAAAGACAGAACATCTGTTTTTCTCTACACGTGTGCTTCAGTATTATCCCAATACACTCATGTAGTTTCCTCCTATATAATAATCCATGGAACTAGTTATCTTTTGAAAGGTGTAGAACGTTGATGTCATTCGATGCAGAGGCTGAGTGGTGTGTTAACAGTGGACCCCCAACCCAAAACACACTCTTTTTGTAATCTCACCCCAAAGTGGGGGAATACAAGGGGATGGAATGTAGCAGAGACAGACTAGACTGTTGGCTGTTCTAAGAAATCTCTGAAAAGCAGGAGATGACAGGTATGTGCCAGTCTCCCTAAGAACCGGGTCTGTTTTAGCAAACCCAATTCTTGGCACTGAGGTTGGTTTATTAACATTCTGGAACTGACCAGACTACCTTCCAAAGCCTCTGAAACAGGGCAGTACTGGAGGTACAGACATCGTTCTCTTCCTGAGAAAATGCAACAGTAAGCTCCAGGAAGACTCTGGAGTCTTTCCCACTGGACTTAGAATAGACCTTTCATCCAAAACCACCAGGTTCACTTTATGAGATGTGCTTAGTTAAGAGAAATCACCTGGTGACAACTAAGCTGGTAAGGACAAACGTCCAAATGTGAGAGCAGCCTTCCTGCCTGGCATGGACTCATGACCATGTATTGGTTTTCTTAGGAGATGCCAAGCTCACGTCTGACAATCCTAATGGCTAATGAATCACAAGGGGCTTCAGCTCCTTAAGTGCAAGCAGGGTGGTGACTTCCTGATTTGGCATTTCTGGCACCAGTGTATTCAGTGTAACCGATGATCAGTGAAAGCAGGCAAATAGAAATGAAAATAATCATGGATTTAGCAAAATCTCAAGGCATCAAAGGTCTAACTTAAAACATTCAACTAATCTCTTAAATACTTGGGGTTGTTGGCCTCTGCTTTTTAATCATGAAAAGAAGAAAGTCTTAGCATAGTGCTGCATGTCTACAGGGGGCGGAGTCATTTCTAGTCCATAGGACTTCACTCTGCCCCAGGGAAGCGTAGATGGCATTGGAGTCTTGGAGGCACATCTTTACATGAGAGTGGATGAAATGGGCAACCAAAGCCCCACTGCTTTGACCCATGACAAGAGCACACGGAAGCTTGGACTTCTTCACCTCGACGTCAAGCCTCCTCCAGCTTTAACGTGCAATGAGGCACCCGGACATCTTGTTAAAATGCAGATTCTGACTTGGTAGTTTTAAAGGCCAAGATTCTGCATTTCTTGCCTTCTCCCAGGTGATTCTGTGCTGTTCCTATACACATTTTGAATAACAAGGTTCTAGGGAACGGTTTTAGAGTGGCGTCTACCAAAAGCAAGATGCTCGAAGATAGTTCACACTGAGAAAGTTACTTCGTTTACTAAGGCAGACTCAGTCTGGCTAGTCTTAACAGATCTTTAACACAAGCCAATCTCTTAAGAAAGAGAAAAAGAAGGAGTGGGGCAAATCAGCCCCAGGCTCCCAGTCCTTGCCAGGCACCACCAATTAACACTAGGATGCGGTAACACTGCCTTATGTCCACTGTCTATATTGTATAGCACCTTCTATTTATGGCAGTGATGCTGATTTTCTGTTGGAGATAGTTATAGAGCATTTCCTTTAGAATAAATTTACCTTGGTTGAAGTGAGTTGGGTTAAAGCAAAATAGAAAGTAAACAATGATTCTGGTGGTATTCAGATGTAACAAACTGTAAGGCAGAATGGGCCAGATTGGACAGATACTGTAGGAACTCAATGACCTTCCAGAAACCATCTGCAGGCTCTTTTAGACATGAGCATGTTTCTAGGAAGAAACCATAGCTTCCATCAGGCTCTCGAAAGTGTTAGACACCAAAATAGAACTCAAGAACTCACTGCTATCAACTCAAGTTTAACTAAGTGCCCATGACTTACCGAGTCTACACTATACAGCTGACTCTTGAACAACATGGGTTTCAACTGTGTGGGTCCACCTACATGTGGACTGTTTTCAATAACTACAATAAGGTACTGGAAGAAATGTATTTTCTCTCCCTTATTTTCTTTTCTCTACTTACCCAATTACAAGAACACAGTATACAACACATGTAACATACAAAATACATGTTATTCAACTGTTTATGTTACTGGGAAGGCTTCTGGTCAACGGTAAGCTAATAGTTCAGTTTTTGGAGATTGAAAATGTAGACGTGGATTTTAGACTGTGTAGGAGGTCGGCACTCTTAATCCCTGTGTTGTTCAAAGGTCAAATGGGCTCCATAAATCTAGCTCCTGAGATATTTAATAGCTTTCTAAAGACCTCTGTCACAATTACATTGATCATCAAAAAGCAGTGTTGTCCTATAAAGATTATTAAATAGCCCTTCTTCTTGTAAAGCACCGTTCCAGAGAATTCTAGACCCAGGAAATGTTAACAGGTACCTGGCCAAAGAGAAACTGTTAGAGGAAGAGAAGTAGGTGTGCATAATTCTGCCTATTCAATTTTCTCCCCCTCTCCAGGGCATTTACCATGCTCTTTAACGTATTCAAGACTGACAAGTCCTCTATGACAAAAATCTGTTCACTGTGGTTCGCTCTGACAGTTCTCAAACATAGGTGATGTGGAACCACCTTTGCGAACACTGTGTATTAACACCATAAGAGCTAGCGTCCTAGGGGAGGCACTGGCTGCTTCATGAACTGGCCCTGAAGTTGGGGCGATGAGCCAAGTATAAATAAAAGGCAGAATCCTTAATTTCCTTGAAAGGCACAAGGCTACATTTCATGTAGCAGTCAGTGGATGGCAAGTGCTGTGGTCTACAGTTGATGACAAGCAGGAACCCCGGCAGTTTATAGAGTCAGAATTTCTGCCATTCCAGTTTAGACCATATGCATTTAGCAGGACATTTAAATTTTCAAAAAGAAATGTCCCAGAGTCAGTCATAACTTTAGTGCCAAATACACTGATTTTCTGCATTGGGCTATAGGGGAGCAACCAGCGAAGACATTATTTGCACACTTCTTCAGCTTCTGTTCTGGAACAAAAACCCTTGGTAACTGTAAGGAAACCTGGACGAACACAGCTGTTTTCCACTTCTCTGCTGCTCAGCAACTCATCAACCTCACAGGTGTTGGTTAGTAGCCCAGATTACACGATGGTTGGCCATACAGCTGAATAAAGCATTACGGGACTTTTCCTGGCTTACCTTCTGATGGTGACACAGGGTTTACCCTTGACATCACGAATCTTTCTCAAAGGTCCCAATTATCCTATTCCGTAAAGTCACTTTTCAAAAAATGCTCTTGTATTTTTTGAAAACACTATGAAATACAGGAATCAGTGTTTACACAAAAGCATAAATAAATATATCTTGAAAGTTGGCTTTTCTCTTATTTTCTATCACTCTTACTAAATCACAAATGAGAACAACAACTCTGTAAACTGATGTCCTCCAGGGGAGGTGGGAGGGGGGACAGGTGATAGTGGAGGGGTATTAAGAGCATACTTACCGTGACAGGCACTGCGGTGCATACAGAACTGCTGAATCACTATATCGTACACCTGAAACTAACCTAACACCGCAAGGTAGTTATACTGGAATAAAAATAAATTGAAAAAACCTGAGAGGCCAGTGTGCCTACACATCATCTAGAATCTTGAGTCCTATTTGGCCTCAAGTAACACTTAAGGAGAGCCATGGATTTTCTAATTTTTTCAAGCTCAGTGTTAGTAAACTTTGGGCAAGCACTTTGGTGTTGGTGTGGGCTAGCTAATCATTTATCCACCTATTCTTGCCTCTGAGTACAAAAGGTGATGACTTCAAGAGCAGAAAGGTAGGGAAGCTCACTGTAGTTGCAAGAATGTGTGGACTTGAGAGCCTGATGAAAAGGAGATTACACGAATTCAAAGATCTACAACAGGACTTACTACCCTATCATTTAAGTAATTTTAAAAAAATCCTCCATTTCTGCTTTGTGATCCAATTGTTATGCTCTGTTTTAAAGGGAGTTGGGAGAAAAGCTCAATTACGCCTTTAAATGCATGAGTGAAAGTAGTTCTTGTACAAAAATCCACTCACAGTGGCTATTTTACTAACATCCATAAACTACACTTAAAGGGAACTTGTCAGTCTTGGGAAGGAGCCCTAAATCTAGACAGGCTGTGCGCTTACCTCCAACTCCAGCTCCTCCCTGTCCATGTCCTGATGGATGCTTCCAATGTAGTCATTGGGGTCATAGTACTCGTGGGCTGAGGGATGCCTGCAAACAGAAGAGAGACCTTTCAGGCCCCTTGCACTTGGAAGTAGCTGCTTTCATTCCCCCCCTCCCCCCGCCCCGTGACAAGGGTCCGTTGTGATGTGGCACAAATTCTCCAGGGTGCTGTCTCAGCTTGCTTCTCCCTGCCTGTGTTTCCCAGCAGGGTCAGGACCTGTCCTGTAACACTTCTGTCCTCTGCACTAAAGTCTGTCCCCTTGGAAGAAGATGGAGATGACAGTGGGGCAGCCTTAGGTGCTTCCAGGGACCATCCCCCAGTTGACTAGTCATGTGGGTCAACAGGACTCATTTCTGGTTTGTTTTTTTTTTTTATGTTTATTTATTTATTTTGAGAGAGAGTGTGAGTGGGGAAGGGGCAGAAAGAGATGGACAGAGAGAATCCCAAGCAGGCTCTGTACTGTCAGCACAGAGCCCAGTGCAGGGCCTGAACTCACCAACTGTGAGATCATGACCTGAGCCAAAACCAGGAGTCGGACACTTAACCGACTGAGCCACCCAGGCACTCCAAGAGGACTCATTTCTAACTCGAGGTTGGAGACATACTCCTATTTCCTGCTTATTGCTTCACCGATGGATTTTATCTTTGGGGAGAAAAAGGCTGGGCTTCAGGCTACATTCAAAGACATGTGTTGGCCTCTGAGTCAGGTCCAAAGGGACTGTGACAAAAAGTGCTATGCTGTCATCTAGGACAGTGTTTTCACAACTTTTGTCATTGTTCCCCAACAAGGAATACATTTGGCATGAAAACCTTGTATGCACATACAGGTATATAATGAGCATACATACATGCACACATAAAATGCATGAGTGATAAGCACACATGCATAGGCAGCCACTGCTCAGAGAACAGAACCTTGAGTCTCTCTCTAGGACAACAGATGTGAAACACTATTTACAGAAACACTATACTACTTACACTATTTACAGAACCCACCAGCTCTCTGGAAATAACATTAACCGAACGTCTAGAAGCAAAGGCAGTGGGAATGATAAGAGGCTCGGCCGGCAACTCTGAAAGGTGCCAGATGTGGGCGGCAAGTTTCAGCCTGATTGTTGACTGTGGGCTCAAACCTTCTTGTTCTCAAAGGTCAGCACAGCAATCAATGGGCTCTGGTCTTCCCTCCCACGCACTTACTTTTGAAAAAACAGACCAGACATGAATGGTCATTCCAACGAGGGCTGGCTTTCAGTTTTCTGGACCTATCAGGGCCTATCAGGTAAACATACTGCCAGCACTTAAGGGGCTTTTAGTACTGAGGATGCTGTTGGAAGGCCTGGGCTTTCAAGCATCAAGTTAACACTCCCCTTTCAATCCCGATGCGTACTCTTGCTCTCCTCTGACCTTGCAGCCAGAACCTGGTCTGACCTCTGCACTCTACTGACATTTCTCAAGTTTCCCCTTGGGGGTAAGTCATGTCATGTTAACTAGACTTAAGAGGAAATTAAAGGTCTGGTTTCTAAAAGGCCCATCACTGTGACAGTTCACCATCTGAGAGTCAGGACTTGCCATAAAGGCCTCATCAATACTGGGAGGCAGTTTTGGTCTATAAAGTCAAGTAACTGGCATGAATGATGGTACTCAGTGAATCAGGCAATTCTTTCACAGGACCAACTGGGACGCAACCGAGCAGCGGTGACTAAGAGCTGGGAGTTGAGGTGATGCGGGACCTGCCTTTCAATCCAGCTGCCTACGTAAGCTGAGGAGAACGGGTGAGCATGTGAGTTCCCCACTGCATGGGAGGGGCACTCGTGAGGCATAAATGAGCTAACAGTTCTTTGCACACTACCATGTGCCCTGAGCATGGATGTGATCGGTGGCCCCTCCTTTCCCCTTACACACTGTCCACTGCAGGGGAGATGACTTTGTCGGGCCTGGGCAATCGACCCTGGGTTCCTATAACGGCTAACAGATAGCACCACGGGATGAAAGGCAAGCCTCTGTCTGGCACCTGACAGAACCACAGGGAACGTGTGCTCACTCCTGCTTCTGAGTTACTAGCAGAAACCCAACAGGTATCACTCAGAAGTTTGCCACAGAAGAGGAAAAACGCCCTTTAAAATAAAGCACAAGTCTATGATCTGAACAAGGAGCAAGACACGAAGAGCCAGGAGTGACTCTCACATCACCTAGAGAGGCTGAGGTGGGGAAGTGGACACATTGCCCTCAAATATGCAAAATCACAAGGGAAAAGCTATCTTAAAGGGGCCGTCTTCTCAGCCAGTGGTCTGTCTTAAAAAATGTCTTGCTCTTCATTTTCTTCCCCTAAATATTTAATCTGTCACTGAATTAATGATGATTCCTGCTGCCACTTATTAGGGAGAAATTCCCACACATTATTTCCTTTAATCCAACACTGTACTCTAAATGCTATTACTATTTTTCCTCTATTAACACGGGGATAAAGTAAATTACTCCAGCTGCCCAGCTAGGGATGAGTCTGAGCATTGGGCTTGTCTGACTGAAGGCTCTGAGCTCCTCTGTATCTCTGGCAGGAAGGAAGGTAAGAGGAGAGTCATGTGGAGGGTGATTAATGCGGGGTGTTGGACCGCAGCTGTTACTTAATCGGTAAATTCGGTACTTATATGAGGCACGTGTGGGCTTATTAACACAGATCCAGGTTTGAAACGAGACCCAAGAAAGCAGAACACACAACCTTCAGGGCTCTCTTTACGCTCCCAACATACTTTGTTGTCTATTTAAAAGAATCATCAGCATTCCCTCTAGTTTTAACGCCAAACCTTCACATTGCCATTTGTGGTGATTACATTTTATTCTGAAATAACTTTGACGACATTTGTAAGTCATTTTGTTTTGGGAATATAATTTGAGTAACTCTGCTCCAGGGTTATAATAAAGTAATTAATATGTCGGTGCGGTTTTGAGCAGGATTCAATTGACTGCCTCTATAAACGATAAAGTTAAGCATGGGCAACGTGGAGGAAAATTGTAAGAGACATCAGTTTTTTTTTCACCACATGGAAGGGAAGAAACCAGCTTCACTGGGCTACTTTACCACACTTAACACGTTAGCGTTGTATGGTCACGTGACTTACTCCTCTGGCAGGAGATAGGGATCCAACACAGGTGGGGTGGGAGAGGACATCTTCGTGAGAGCCATGATGTGCTCGAAGGTGATGTCGGTCTGGGTTCCTGTGTCCACCAGTTGCGACTCGGATGGAGGCGTGAACATTTTGGTCCGTGGGGTTCTCCTCAACACCTGTACCACAATGGGCTCTTTGGCCGTCTTGAAAGCTTCCACAGCCTGGTCATGAGTTGCTCTGGATAAGTCTTTGCCGTTGACCTGTGGAAAAATATTTAGGGTGAGAGAGGCTTATAGTCAAGCAGAAGCAGGGAAGATTGTTCTCCTGGATGAACGCGTAAAAATAACAACTCGAGGGTGTCCAACAATTGCAGTTCTCTCTGGTTTAGGTTTCCTAAGGAATGCCTAGTGGGATGGGAATGAGTTTGAAAGACTCCAGATCTGGTATTAAATAATAAATCTCACAGTGGGGAAGTCTTGGCTTCCTACTGGGATGTCTTTAACACAGGTTCATCACCTGCTAATCTTGCTTGTGAGAGAAAAGAGCAGCCTCCGGGCTCCGAGCCTTTATCAGGCAATAATAGCTAACTGGAAATTAATTACATTGTTATGTTTTAATGGGGTGTATTATGTCAGGTGACATTAGCTTTCCCTTTATGGGAGTGATAGGAAGTTTTCTTTTTAAATGCTTTGCTTTTTTTTTTTTTTCCTTTCAAAAAAAGTCAATTAGAAATACTCAGGAAATGATAATCCAGGCCGTAGGTGGATATGGCCGCTATCAAGGAAGTACACAAATGGCTGGCATTCTGGCTGACGTTCGGGAAACGACAGCTAGTGTGACTGCGGTCCTGTTTCTCCCTGTGTACGGCCTTTGCTGCAGCCGCATCCCCAGTGCCTGTGTTTACTGAGTGTCTACCGTCTACGGCATGACTTCCATGAAGCCACCGCTCAACCCTTCTCTCAACATAGCCTGAGAAGTTGGCAGAGCAAAAATCACGTCCATCTCCCTCCTCCGACAGCCTCGAATAAACCACAAGAGATCACCTATGTAGTGGTGGGTCGCAACTCTGTACCACTGGAAAGAATCCTGGAGGCAGCATCCGATAAAAACTCAGTCAACACGGCTATCTTTAGCACGGCTTGCGCAAGAGGAAACAGAAGCCAGAACCTTATTTCTAGAAATGAAGCCATTCCCAGCAACCCGTTAGCCCAACTATTTAACTGACCCCACGTTCCAACAGTCTGATAATGTCAAGTGGCAACACTGCATGCGAGTTATCAGGCTCCGGCGTATTTCAATATTTTTCCCCAAGCGGTTGGTTTGCTTTTTTAAAGTCAGATATAAGATGACTGTATAGGAACCAAATTCTGCAGCATATACCTCTGCAAATGTTCCTCAGCTTCTCACATCTCTGGAGAACACTGACAAGTTCATGTCACTTAACACAGGAAGTCCTGAATTTAAACCTCTTAGATTAATATTCCATTTTTTCAATAGGCATGTTTGTAGTATTTCTTTATAAATGTCAAAATGAACCCTGAGCCTTTTCTTGTCTGACATACACATCCTCCCCTTAGCCCCCGCCCCCCCCCCCATTATCTTGTACTTCAAAGCACACTGACAGTTAGGGTCCCTCCTCTGAGGCAGAGGGCACTTTGGTTTCTTTGTCCGAGCAGAACACGAGTATTGATTACGCAGCCATTTTTCTATTTTTGCTAAGCCCCTTCACTCGGGCCCTACAGGGACAAGAACTCTCAGGACCGAGTGTCTTGTAAACAACCGCTGGGTTAAAGAATAGATGTCGGACTCTTTCCTTGTAATGAAGCCCAAGTGCATTGTGCCAGTGGAGATTATTAATGATCTGGATTCAATCTACTTAAGTAATTTGCTTACATCACAAGGGAGTCACGGAACAAGAACCCTGGGCTACACAATGGTTCAAATGCACCCTTCGCCGAAGCACTATTTGCTCTCAAACAAGAGCCCCGCTTCCTCAACCCGCGAGGATGGGCAACACCGGGGTTTAACACCCCAACTGTCTTCACCCCTCCTCCCTTAAGAAGGGGGTAAAAGGACACAAAGGAATTCTTTCCAGCTTTCCAAACAGCTGACCGTCTTGACCCCCTCCTTGCTCAGAGCCCAGCGTGCTGAAGGCTTGGGCTGGGAAGGAAGGGGGAGGGGGTGGGTGGTTCAACAGCAACGTGGAGATCTGTGAACTTCATGCTGTGGCAGAAACTCTGAGCCTTACTTTCCACTAGTGCCTGACACCAAGAGTCAAGTAATACAGGAATTTACAGTGTGATAGTCAATTTGTCCCTAGGTTAAATTAACGCCAGAGGCACCATGGGCAGGAGATGTGGGTGTGGCCCAGGCCAGCTAGCCACGTTCGTCCTCTGCCCTCAGTAGTCAGTCTAAGGCTGGCTCGTACCACATGTAGTTTTTACTCCCAATGAACTCAAACGTGAAGACTTCTGAATGGGTCTCACAAGATATATCCAATCTATGCTTTCTCTATTGACACGTAAATACCAGGCCTTTTGCCGAAAGGGAATGAACAAGAGATTTTCTTCCAGGAGTCTTTTAGTTGTGTCTAAAAAAGAATCCATCCTTGGAGTCTACTTTTTTTTTTTTTTTAAGTTTTATTTATTTTGAGAGAGAGAGAGTGCAAGCAGGGGAGGGGCTGAAAAAGAGAGAGAATCTCAAGCAGGCTCTGCACTATCAGTGCAGACAGAGTCCATGTAAGGCTCGACCTCATGAAACTTCGAGATCATGACCTGAGCTTAAACCAAGAGTCAAACGCTTAACTGACTGAGCCACTCAGTTGCCCTTAGGAGTCTGGTTTTTAAATATACAATTAGGTCTTGCAAATACAACAGCAGACAATGTCAGCTACCTGGTCAACTAGCATCCCTCCTTGACCCATGTACTTCCTCTCTGCTGAGAGAGAGTAGATTTTGTTTCCTTTCCACCAGATCAGAGAGCTTTCCCTCCTGGGAAGACTGAGGTGTGGGTCTGATTGACTTGGACCCATTATGATCGTCTTGTTCCTTCGGTGATGGATTTAAGCACGGACAGGCAACATACTTCTTCTGACTAGTAGGATAAGACTGGGAATCTTTTGAGGTCTTGTTTGTTCTTAAAATAGGACACGAAGTAGGAATGGCCCTTTTCTGCCTCTGGGCAGGTCATCTGCATGTGTTGCTTAAACTCAGGGGAGTATGTTGGGATCATGTTAAGAGCCAGTCTCTGAGGCCAGATTAACAACATACTGAGGGAATCAGAGCAGAAAAATGGGAGAACTGGAGTCTCTGATGATATCACTGAGCAAATGAACTAACCAAGCTTAGAACCTCTTACCCCGAAATTTCTTATCATATTCAATACCACATTCCTTATCCTTTAGACTACTTTAACCATTTTAACTTAAATCTTCACTGCTTGCAGCCCAGAACGTCCCAGTAGGTGTAAATATCACACAAATGTATTGTAAAATTAGGCAGGAATGTATTCTGATGTGTTCCTAGACACATCCTTCTATCTGTATAAAAGAATTTGTAAAAATGCTTTTCTGATTGGGAGTGGATCTTAATCAGCTCATTTTTATAGAAAAGTGATGGCAAATATTAGATTTTATGCATCAGTGCTACAAGACTGAGCAGATGTTTAAATGGTACCTACAAAAAGAAACACTAAGGACCCATGTGAATTAGTCTAAGCTAAGAGGATTCTCGGGGGCAGACAGCTGCCTTGCATCTCCATGCACACAGTTACAAAAAGCAGGAAGGCTTTTCCAACCCCTTCCCGCCTCTGACATTGTTAAAAGGCGCTGGTCCGACAACATCCATAACATCTCTACAGCCTAGGTTGAAGGAAAGCAATGGCAAAGCCAAAGGGGGAGGCCTGGAATGTTGGGGTGACTGTGAAGTGACGTTCCGTCCCCCCTCCGGGACGTCACTTCCACATATGGCTGAGTTCCAAAGAGAGGCCTTTCTGGCACCTGTGCTCACCAGAACAGTTTCAGGAGCCCAGTGCCATGTGTGTATGCTAATCAAAGGCAGTTCCATTAAACCCTGTGCACCATCTAAATGAGCTCCTCCTTCCTTAGGTTACAGCTCAGGGATGGAGTGCACAGTGTCTGCGACTATGAGACCCCACAGGGGTGGGGTCCTGATTGTGGGCTTTGGACAACTTGACTATTCTGAGTCTCAGTTACCTCATCTGCAAAATAAATGTAATTATAGTATTGTGCCTCTTAGGGTTATTATAAAGTTTAGTGAGATAATGTACTTGTAGTGCCTCACATGCAAATAACAGGAAATTTACTAAGATACTAGTACTAATGGGGATCCTATACCAGAATAGTCACATTTTCCCCAAGAGAAAATCATCTATAAATCAAAGCAGCAAAATGCAGCTTAATTAGGTAGTCTTAAGAGACATTTGTGTACTGAAAGGCTCCCTACCTATCTCCTGTTCCCGGACTACCAACATATACATTAATATTTTCAAGTCCTCGAGTTCGGATTCTCCCATGGGGGTGGGGGGGGGAGGGGTCAGGGGTGCAAGAGATAAATTTTAAAGACTTGACCCCTGCCACACAAGCTTCTTGACAGGGTATTTTAGGGATCATTACATTCTCTTAAAGGATGATGAGACAAGGCAGGAGTGTACTATCCTAGACGATCCATTTTTGCAGCCAAATTTGTTTTGAATTACCTTGTGCACATAACACTTATTACACTGTCATCTTGGAATCACATCACTGAGAGCCTTAGCGAGGGGATAACTCCGGTACACTGTCAACCATCCGAGAATGACAGCCTTTATTCTCAGGATTAGCATTACATCTACATTACACAGAACGGCTATGATGATGGCTGCAATTACAGATGGAATGCTCATCCGGTGACGTTTGGCCCGGTCAAATTAAATATCATTAACTCGCCCAATTGAACAGATTGCTTTTAAAACAGTTTATGCAGCTCTAAAACCAAGTAAATGGAATGTTTTGGAACCAGAAATGCTGATTGCAAACTTTATCTTTATTATAAATTAAAGGCTTAAGTTATTCACCTAAGGCTCTGGCTGGCCCCTTGGGACTTAGGTGCAATTATGGTGAGAATCCAATCAGTCTGTCTCAAGGCAGACATCATTGCCACAAATATGACATGACACTAAGGAACCTTCAAGAGGTCCGTTAGTGTAAGGTCTCCTGAGACAAGACAATTATTTCGAGGGTGTGGAATGATTCCTGGTTCCGATTAGGCCTGGGTAACAAGCCTGCAGCTCTTTGTATGAGGCACTCGTGACGGTCTTCTCCAAGGTCCTGAGAACTAACACAAAGCTGAGAGGCGTTTCCATTTGGGAGTAGATTTCACGGACAACCCATCTGTCCATCTTCCGGTCATTCAGTTCCTGAGAAAACATCTGCTGAGGTTATCCAGTGAGAGTCGTTCCTCTCTTGGAAGACATCAGGATGCCACTTGGGAAAATTTCTGGTGCAGAAATGAGGCTAGGGCATGTGCGAGCCACTCAAGAAATGGTCAGAAGGAATGTTGTTGTGGGCAGCATTTGCCCTAAGACATTTCGTGAGGGATCTGATTTGCTGAGGTGGCCAGAATGTTCCCACAGACTACACATCCTGGAACACAAATTGAGCCCATAACCCAGAGTAGGGGGGGGGACCTGGGTCGTCACTGTCTACCTAGAAATGCCATTGGTGAAGGTCACGTCATACATCTGTAGTATCGCCTTTCAAAACAGGAGCTTGGAAAGCTTGCACAGTGCTGTATAACTTAACTGTGAGCAGTTCGGGATACGTGCATATGTAATACTGGGAAAAGATATACCACAAGGTCTCTAAATTAGAAAATAAGTATCTATTTATGGGAAGACATTTGATTTCTGAGGATCAACATACTGCAATCACCTCTATTTCTACTGCATGTGCAAACGACCCCCAACCCCAATATAAAGTGCTAACGCAATTTTGAATCCAGCCTCCTATCAATTACGCCCCTGGCTAAAACACAACTTTCATAGGGTTCATTTAATTAAATACAGGGGCAGTGATTTCATTCTGTAAAATATCACACCTGTGTTGTCAAACTAATTAAAACTTAGGTTCCAATGGAAGTAGCAGACAATAATAAACTACATACCAACAAGTAAAAGGTTTCAAGCCCTGATTTGGGCTGAAAAAAATGGTTCTTCATTTGGAAAACTCCTCGTTCTGTCTTAATTTATTTCAAATGTATAGTCTGCTCTGGGGCTTGACATAGCGAAGGCCAACTTATCTAAAATGTAGGTGTTATGTCTGTTAAGAAGAAACAGGAGTTGGGGGCACCTGGGTGGCTAAATCAGTTAAGCATCACACTTCGGCTCAGGTCATGATCTCGCAGTTCATGGGTTCGAGCCCCACATAGGGCTCAGAGCCTGGAGCCTGCTTAAGATTCTGTGTCTCCCTCTCTCTCTGCCCCTACCCTGCTCATGCTCAGTCTCTCTCTCTCAAAAATAAATAAATGTTAAACAAATTTTTAAAAAAAGGAAAGGGAGTCTTAATGAACAAACAGTGTTGGCAGTAACTTGTTTCTGTGGAAAACCCTCACTTTACTATGTGATGTCCATGTGTAAATAGACAACACTTGCATAGATTTCAATTTCTTTGATGTAAAAACTTAAGGCATGCCTGCTTGGGTGGCTCAGTCCATTAGGCATCCAACTCTTGGTTTCGGCTCAGGTCATGATCTCACGGTTCGTGGGATTGAGCCCCGTGTCAGGCCCTGTGCCGACAGCATGGAGCCTGCCTGGGATCCTCTCTCTCTCCTGTCTCTCTGCCCTTCCCCTACTTTCTCTCCCAAGGTAAATAAACATTTTTTTAAAAACCCTTAAATCTCTTGTATGATACCTACCACGGACCACACTAGAGTTTGTCCATGTTAACTTCTAAATGTATCCTGATGCTGGTTCCTTGGGCTTGCTCCCTCTCCAAGGGGAAGATCACCTGCCATACTGCACCTGCGTGCTGTGCACACCTGAATTTATAGTTGAGGTAACTATCCTGTGAGAGGGGCCTTCCTGATGTCTGACTTAAGTATCTCAGATTTTAAAATCCTGTACTTGTTTTCTTAAAGAGAGAGTATTCCTGGCTGCCAGCCTCTAAATAATAAAATGGGTAACATGTCTTCAAGAAAGCGAGGCTAAAAATCATCTGTGTACTTAGTTTTTTGTAAAGTTAGTCCCAAAATACTGTAAAATGCTTTCTTCTCAAGTAAAAATCTACCTTAATATTTCATCTCCTTTACAAAGAAGCCGTGATGGCATCACCCCAAAGTCCCATTGTGATGACCTCCAAATGTCCATTAAACTACAACATATTTAAATTACTCTACATCTTAAGATAAACATGCACATTTCAAAAAATATATTTTTGAGAAAGAGAGAGAGAGAGAGAGAGGGGCAGCTGGAGAGGGGGACAGAGGATCCAAAGTGGGCTCCCTATGCTGTCAGCAGAGAGCCCAATGTGGGGCTCGAACTTACGAACGAACCATGAGGTTATGACCTGAGCTGCAGTTGGATGGTTGGATGCTCAACTGAGCCACCCAGGTGCCCCAAACATGCACATTTTTAAAAAAAATCATCTTAAAGGTGATAATTTAAAAATGCAACTCAACATAGGAAAGCCCAGTGTCGTGTTCTTGGAAACAAGGTGTTCCTATAGCTAAGTCTCCCCTACTTTCTATGATTCATAAGTTCTTTGGAACAAGTCTTCTCCAGTTGTATCCTTAATGCCTTTGCAGCAGGGATTGGTTTCAAGTTTAAATTCAGTTAAAAATGGTTGATCACATTCCACGGTCTGTCACCGTTCACTCCTGGCAGACATTCTTCCAAATGCCTCCAACCACCCTCGCCCTTCTCTTATTCTTCATACTCATCTGGAAAAGCCTTGACCAATTCTTAAGATCCAACCACCCGCCCAGTGTCCATTTGTACACGAGTGTATTGATGCTGGAGAATATTCACACAAGGAGAGGTCACTGAGTAGAATTCACAGCATTTTCCTTGATGTATAATCACATAGTTATTTTTCTATTGACTGCCTGCATTTTCTCACCAGGTCTTAAAGTCCATGAGGGCCTGAACCGTGTCTTTTGTTCCCCATAGCACACAGAGACCTGCTGGAATGCAGAAGGCTTGCCAACAAGTCACCTGAGTGACCTATTCATTCGTTTGCAGACACAGTCCCCTCACTGTGCACATCTGCTGGCATGGTCCTTTCGTGGTCCTTTCTACCCTTACACAAAAATATATTTTCTGCTCTATGATCTTATATGCTTAGCTAAGTTGAACACAAATCTGATGGAGTCTACTTTAGAAGTTCCAAGTTTCGAATGAGAATAAAACATATGTTTTATATATTTTTACATACATGCATATTTAGTGAGAAGCATTTTCAAAGTTAAATAATATAGCGTGGCATCCTCAATAGGATCCACATGCTATCAAGGAAAGTATCCTCTGCTTTGTGGACGGTGTGAACCATGAGGCCCAGAAAGGTTATGGGATGTCTGCGAAAGAGCACGGCAGCTCTACCCAAGCTTTCCTGTCCTCCGTGGGTTCTGTACTGCATGAGGTGAGGCGGGGCCGCTTCAAGTGAAAACGCAAAACCTCCCATTATAGGGGAAGGAGAAGACAAAGGCCAACGTTACAGACCTTATAGAAAAATCACAAAATGCAAAATGGTTTCTTTTCCTTGACCATTCTCTTCTCTCTCCTTCTCCCCTCCCCATCCCCCTGCCCTCTTCCCCCACACCCTCCTCCAGGGATCACTGCTTCTGGTTGGGCAGACTGAGCTGTGCTCCGGGTGCCCAAACAAGGAGGTGAGTAGGGTGGGTGGGCTCAGAAGAAAGGGAGCCCTTTTCTACCCGTCCCTGCCAAAGGAAGGGCAGGCAGGGGTCCCTCTGCTGGCTGCCACGAGGCCCGAAAGCCCGTACAGTGGAAGCATGTGAACACTTGGCCTCTGGGCACCTGCATTTTTGCCCTGGACACACAGAGAGCTCTGTCGGGGGGCTCAGCTCCCTTATCCCTAGGCCAAAAACGTGTCCTTCCCGAGTACTACCCTGTTGCCGAGTCTGGGAGAGGAGGCATTATCTCCCTGCGCTCCACTGCTCACCTGGGTATCTAATGAGCGGCCATAATGGCCACAGCGAAATGCAGGAGTTTCGGACACTTCCGTCATCATCAAGGCAACAGGGGCACAGAGCTCCCTCTGTGCCAGACGCTATTCTAAGCACTGTGCATGCATTTACCCAGGTGATCTTCATGTGGGGGAGATCATGTAACATTATCTGCATTTTACAGATGACATGGAAAGGCCGGAGAGCATCTGTGTAGCTGCAGACCTCTGGTTCAAGATGCCAGTGCCTTCTACCTCGCACTGGGAGAGGCACACTTAGTTCAGAGGTAGCCAAGCTTTATACATGTCAATTTTATTTAAAAAAAATTTTTTTAACGTTTATTTTTGAGAGAGACAGAGACAGAGCAGGAACGGGGGGGGGGGGGGGACAGAGAAAGAGGGAGACACAGAATCGGAAGCAGGCTCCAGGCTCTGAGCCATCAGCCCAGAGCCGGACGTGGGCCTCGAACTTACAACCTTGAGATCGTGACCTGAGCCGAAGTCGGACGATTAACCAACTGAGCCACCCAGGCACCCCTCTACATGTCAATTTTATTGCATGCAATGATCCATAAAAGCAATACAGCCGCCAATCAAAGGGGAAAGGTGTGGTTACATTTTTGCAAGCATCGCACCCAAGGCCTTATGAAAACCATTTTATTATGTCATTTCCATCTCCCTGGTGTGAACTTCATATTGGTCTCATAAATATCTCTTATAAACTTAAATTTGTTAGCTGTTTTCCTCAAAGACTAGGGGAGTGTTTAAGATAAAATTCCACCCTCAAGCCTCTAATCATAAAGAAAAGGACATATAGGAAGACTCTGGCAAACAACTGCTGTCATGCAGAAATTAAAAGAATATTAAGACAAATGTTTAATGATGTTTTATGTGACCATGGTCATTTAAGTTTCAAATAGGATCATAATGGAGATTGCATGAAGCTGTGCAAGATAAGGAAGGGGTTAGTTTCACATGTGTTAAGACTCTTCGGCTCTGGGGGGTGACAGCCTCAGTTTATTTTATTTTAATTTTTTTTAACGTTTATTTATTTTTGAGACAGAGAGAGACAGAGCATGAACAGAGGAGGAGCAGAGAGAGAGGGAGACACAGAATCTGAAACAGGCTCCAGGCTCTGAGTGGTCAGCACAGAGCCCGACGCAGGGCTTGAACTCACAGACCGTGAGATCATGACCTGAGCCGAAGTCGGACGCTTAACCGACCAAGCCACCCAGGCGCCCCAGACTGCCTCAGTTTAAATACAGGCTGATCACTTTTGTGTTAAGTCATCTTGAGCAATTAACCTCCTGGTGACTCAGCATTCTTATCTGTAAAATGGGTCAACAGACGGACCTAACTCACTGGGTTGTTGTTAGAATTCATGAGGCCATACATAGAAAGTAGTTAGGGTTTGCGCCCCGGGAGAGTGAGTGCTCAATAAATGTTAGCTGTCTGTTATCCTCATTCATTTCAAGAATTATTGGGGAACCCACTATGTGCCAGGCACTGATCAAGTGGTAACCAAAGCTCGGTGACACTGGGTGAAGAGTGAACACTGTCTGGGCTCTGGGGTGAGACACAAAGGGGTCTGAATCTCTGCTCTGCCATTTACCATATGGGATGCCAGGAGGACTACCCTACCTCTGTGCGCCTCAGTGTCCTCCACTGAGAATTTAGGTCATTCCAGCACTTCCTTCCTAGGGTTTCTGTAATCACTGAACGGTGTCAAAGGCCCTGGGGCAGGGCTGAATGTCACCATTGTCACCACCCTGCAAACCTGGACAAGTTACCAGAGTTCTCCCTGTACCTCATCTGAAAATGGAGCTGTCAAGATTCAGTGTAAAGGGTCTGGCTCAAAATCAGCACTCTCACAGGAGACACCAGCCCCTGTGTGGTTTCTAGACATTCCGGCTGACAAATCTTGGTAAAACCTGACTGCAAATACATTGTGTGAGGACATCAATAAAAAAGATTTTGTGTTGCACTCATGTCTATGGGAAAGAAGCCTTTCTCGATCCCAGCATCCGCCTCAAGGATATAGTATTCTGGAGTACTTGTACTGGATGTTTGCTTTGTGCCAGGAATTGTGCTAAATGCTGTAGACGCATGATCCTATCCCCTCTTCCCAATAAGAAGGTCATGGGTGAGGTCAGCGGCATTCTCTGTTTTTATAGATGAGAAAATCAAAGCCCAAGGAGCTAAAAGCAGCATCCTAAGACTTGTGTGAGTCCTAAGCGGTAGAGATGGGATTTGAATCACGTCTGCCCAAGTTCAAGCATAGGTTCTAACCCTCTAACCCCTGACCTGCACAGCTGGAGCACTGTGACCTGACCTCGGCCCAAAGCAAAGGTAAGATTAGGTGTACACAAGATGGGGGGGTAGAGTGAAGAAGAGCCTTCGTCACAAAAGGGGCAGGTGAGGCACAGATAGGAAATGCAAGGCTCTGATGAGAAGCAGGAAATTCGTGGCTTAAGAAAGACATCCACGGTTGACAGCTTGGTGGGAACGGGTGAGCCGGGCCAGGCTGAACCAAGGTGACTATGTCCATGGACCTATCCCAGAAACTCCCCTTGGTAATGGTCCATGTTTAACGAGCAGAATGAGAAAACACTGGTTTTGGACCTTCACTCACCCACCCCTTCCTACTAAACTGCGAAAAGCTAAAGGCACAGGAACCTCTGGTCTCAATTATCTTCTTACAAAGTTGTCCCTTCAAATTTTAGCCTCTTGTTTCTACCAACTTCCTGAGGCATTCTGTGGAGCTCTCACGATGGGCCACGATTTAAAATAGTCCAACTAGGAGGAGAGTAATGTTAGTCTTATGTTAAAACAGGAAACTCTTCAGCAGGAAGAAAACCAGCTCCATGAGACATTTCGAAGTCCTTGAATCTTATAGGAGCCACAGGCCAAGATATCAAATTTTAAAAGAAGCTTTTTGACCTCAATGATCTGTGTTTTATTTACTCCTCTTGACAAGATTATGATATTTCCTCTTTTTCAACAACACCAATGTCAGGTAACAAACCAATGGATGCCAGGAGAAATGAGAACTAATGATGATACACTTTAAATACAATTTCCTGACTCTTGTGGATTTGTGTCTTATATCTTTAGTGGAACTTCAACAGTGGTTTGAAATCTTTTTTGTTTGTTTTCTATATTTTTTAAATATTTATTTATTTATTTATTTTAGAGAGACTTGAATATAGACTCCCTGTAATGTTCTGGATCCTTAATCACAGTTCCTTCTTGGGGTCCCTCACACGTGCGCGGTGAGGCACCATGTCACCACCTGCTGGTTCCTGTCCAACGGAAGCTACTATATTGTTAGGAGCCTCTGCGTCAGAGAATCCGACATGTCCATTCTTTTGCTAGAAAACCATAGTAAGGTTGGATTATAGGAAGAAGAATGGTTTATGCTTCCAACTGATTAAAAAAGCCACTTAATCTCGTATTTCAACACCTCTCTCTACACAATGGGACACACAGTCCCTAGCCTCAACAGGAGAAGCCCCATGCATTTGCTCCTAAAATACTTTGTTCTTTGCACAAGCTTTCCCACATGATTGGTGTTTTAGAACTGTATTTTTTTTTAAAAAAAGCACATCATCTCTAATTATACAATTCCTACATTTTTAGTTTTAATCTTTACTGGACATCAACAGTTCCAAGTGGTATTATGATGGGTAATTTTCAGCATTTTTATTATGAAAAATTTTCCTGATCATCTTTTCCCTCTTAATTATCCCCATGAGGCAAATTGTAGAATAAAGTCTGCAGTTAGCAGGATGGCCTTTGCTACTCCAGCGTCCTCAGGGTCGGGGGGATGTGCTCCATATTTTATTCTCCTAGCTTTTGGCAATGCACTCATTTTGGAGAGGGATGATGGTATGTGTGTGTATTGTCCTAAACTGTGACAATATTCTCTGTTTTTAATTGCGAATTATTGCTCTATGTGTTGAGAAAATTTAGGTTAGAGGAGAAAAATATGTGTCTCTTTCCTGCTGGTTTGAGATATACTTCTAAATTTGAATAAAATTTCTAGAAGACAAAACACTTGATCCTACCCACTCACACTTCATCTGTACTATGTCTAAGAATATTGCATTTAAGAGTACTTAACATGCAGCGAAGAATCCAGATAGATCTTCAGTGAATTGCCAAGAGATTCATGGTTTGCAGATACTCCCCTTGCAACGAGAGACAACTTTCTATCAATAGACTATATAAATTCTCTTTACGTTGTCTCCACTGAAGTACAGAGTTACCTAGTGATCACGGAGAAATTAATGCAGAATTCTGGAAATATTAGCTTTGAAAGAAGAGCCAATGAAAGTCAGCAGGAATGATGGACTCTGGAGGCATGGAAGAAACAGAAATTGGTAAGATTTAGAACCTTTATGAATCAAAAATAAACTTAAGGTGGTAGTTCTTTCTCAAAGATTTATAAGTGTGATTTATAAATGGCACCAAAAGAATAATGATGACATCGTGGGATATTTATCGCCTCTAAAATAGGGAATAAAATGACTCTCCCTCTCAACTTCACAGGTACCGAGGGCTTTAAAATATGACCACATTATAATAATTGATCTTCGCTTTTTTGGTGATTAAATTCTGGGGAATAAGAATGGCAGAGTAATTACAAGTTTAAGCTGCACAGAACTCCAGCATAGAGAAGGCCCATGATACTAAGTTTTTGGATCTTAACAGAGATAAAAAATAAAATGAAAGATGTGTGTGAAAAGGATGAACATTACAGCCCTTCTAGATTCAATTCCACAATCTCCTGCTCCAGCAACTCTGCCCCGTTGTGGGAGCATCAAGTATGTCCCCAAGGATAAGGATACTCAACTGTTACAACCTCTTGACTTCATTTTCTTGCTCTCAGTTTTGGTTACCCAGAAGCATCACATCAGCGTGGCAGGTCCTTCAGACAACCCCCTCTCGGGTCCAGCAGGGGATACAGAGGAGACGGACTCCTTGCCTGTGGCCACCTAGAGAGACTTTGTTTAGGTGACAAAATAACCTGGAGTCTATTCCAGTGAACCCAGCCATGGACGACTCCAAGGAGAGGCTGGCCAAAGCACAATTGTGAACTCTCTCCTCTGCTGTCAGACTGTTAGTGACCTTTAATGAAGAAGCTAACCGGGTTGCTTTTGTGAGAGCAAAGAGGATAAAACTCTTTGCAGGGCACAGGAATTAGCGTGCGGACTCCCATCCCTGCGACAGACAAGAACCTGCAGCATTTTCTAAGATGATTTATTAGACCTGGGCAACATTTGCTAGAAACCTACCAAGAGCAAATCGTCTGGGAAGGAATTAATGATCCAAACACAACACTTGATAATGCAATTAGAATATGAGGAAATGCAGGGGTTTTCCAGAGAGAGAGAGAGAGAGAGAGCGAGAGAGAGAGAGAGAGAGAAGTAGGGAGGGAGGGGGACACAGGGAAAGATGGAGGGAGGGGGAACAGAGAGATAGAGGGAGAGAAACAGAAGTATGTGTACATGATTTTGGTTATGTCAAACCTAAAGCCAGAAAAAGGGTCTAACGAATTTCTTAAAGAGTAAAGTTGTCAGAGGGGAGGAGAGGACTGGGGTGAGATTTCTAGTTCTGGTGTTCGCATAGAGTTTAGCAAGTGTGCCCAGCTGAGTGGAAATGCACTTGCAGCTATGTTTCAGCAAAACGGGGTGTGGGACTGACAAAAATAAATCAGATGGCTGGCAGCCAAAATATGGATCCCCATCATGGAATGGCAGAGCCCAGCTTTGGGAACAGTGTTTGTCTTTAGCTCCTGTAGGCAACAGTAAAGATGTCTCCCCCGCCTGCTGCTGGTGTTTGGGTCAGGGATTCTTTTCCTTTAAACCTTTACTTAGTTGACTTAGAAACCAAGAGTCTGAAGCTCTGGAAGCTTCTCTCTGACCTCATTTCATCTTGCCTCATGGATGAGCTCACTGAAAAATGTGTTTTCCAGGGGTAACATCCCCCGTGTGTATCTAGAGGAAATGTCTGGCAGTGTATATACACTTGTTCTAACTGCTATCCTACGATGTGCACACACTCTCCCTCTGGGTTGTGTTACTAGGTTCCTTTTATTTTTACGAACGTAGGACTCTATACATTTTAAAAAATGTGTTGTTGAACACTATGTTCCCTTACCCCCTCCATTGGCTTTTTTAATCTGGAGAGGATATGGTTAACATTTTTAATGCCTCTCCAGAGCATTTCTTTATTTAAATCTTCGGTGTAGTCATGCTACACAGCCCTTTCATACTCTTCACATATTCTCCTCTGCTTTAGCTTGGCAAGTAGAAGTCAAGCTTGGGATGGCACCCTGGCAGCCAAGCCCTCTTGGGATACGAGAGAACACAGGGCACGTATGCACAGGGGAGTATCGGTCATGAAATACTTTTCCTTCAGTCCAGGACTCCTTTGGCCCTGCAGCCTCCGCCCGGCCGATGCTGACGGCTTCCGTTCAGACGGTCAGGAAGCCCACCCTGGCCACCGTGACTGAATCCTACACCCCGCACGGGGGGCCCTCCTGCCCGGCACCGGCCACCCGCAGAGCTGGGTACCGATGCATTTTCATCTCCCTCCACCTCCGGGTGCTAAGATCATGACTTCGTAAGCCTTGCAGCCCCTGCATCCTCACCAGTGGCCCCTCCTACGGGGCACACACTACATGTGTTCAATAAATACCATGTTGGACAAGTGACACAATCTGAGCACTTCCTCCAAACACGCTGTGTGTCTCTACCTTTGTGTGTTACGTTTGGGAAGACTTGGCCTTTCGTACTTCTTTTGAAAGCCTGTTTTCCTGTTTCCCCTTTAAGAGAAATGACGTGGCTACGGTGGGGGCCAATGATGTCCACACAAGTTGTCCTTCCCGCAGCCGCTGCCATCACTTTACCTGTCTGTCTCCTAGAGACCTTTTACCCCTAAAGATGACTCTTTTAGCCCAACTGTGGAGGCGTGGCTGCTCCTCCTCTGGAAATGCTGGCTTCCTCCCTTGGTCCCCAGAGCCTTGACTGTTTGACAATATGTAACAGGTGACACCATGCCATACAGACGCCAGGCCATGAGTGCTGGGAGCACAGGGCTGGTTTCAGTCTTTCCCTCAGCATGTGGGCCAGAGAACAAAGCAGGCCCTCAATAAATGCTGGCCTTGGGGCACCTGGGTGGCTCTGTCGGTTAAGCGTCCAACTTCGGCTCAGGTCACGATCTTGTGGTGAGTTCGAGCCCTGTGTCAGGCTCTGTGCTGACTGCTTAGAGCGTGGAGCCTGCTTCAGATTCTGTGTCTCCCTCTCTCTCTCTGCCCTTCACCCACTTGCACTCTGTCTCTGTCTCTCTCTCAAAAATAAACATTAAAAAAAATTTTTTTAAATAAATGCTGGCCTTACAACAACTACAGGGTGACTCTCTACTGGGATAACTTGCAAATGAATTCCTCTCCTGCCTTAACACGGTGCTAAGATGAACCTCCCTTGAATGAGGCATCACAGGATGAATGACGTAACCCCAACAGCTCTGGAACTGCCTCCCTTTCAACAAAGGAGGAAACTGAACACAGTTTCTTGGTCCAGACTTTTGACGATGCTTCTGCTGCAGATCTGTATTCCCTAGATTACCTTACACTGTCATTATACGCTCATTAGTAGAAGATTTACTTTCTGACCTCCAGCCATCCCAGAATGTAAACCCCCGAGGAGAGGGACTGTGCTTCTGACCACACTGCCAGACATTCAGTGCAATGCCAGGGACGCTGTTCAGATGGTGTGCTTGAGTCACACAGTCCTGTGTTCGGATCCCCGTTCTGCCCCTTAGCAGCCGTGCGATCCCAGGCCCGTGAATGAGCTTCTCTAACCCTCAGTTGCCTCGTCTATAAGATGGACATAACAACAGTACCTGCACTTTAAGGGGCTGTGTTGGAATCACACGGGATTCCACATATAACAGCTGTACATAAACCACGTGCATGGCAAATAACACCCCCCCGTTATTTATCATTGCTACTGGCATGAAACTTCGAATCAGTGGAACGTATTCGTCTTGGGCCTTCGCTGTCAATTCAGGGACAAAGAATACAATGCTGGAATTGTTTCCTCCTTTCTCTGGACAGTTCTTAACTGTGTCCAGATGTGGAGTAGAGTTGGTTCTGAAACTTGACAACCCCTTGAGAACAAGATGTTCTGACTCTTCACAGTGACTTCTCCCTGATGTTTTCCCCCATCCCCCCTCCCCCGTCCCCGTCACCATACGGGGCACAGGCACCTGCTCTCAGGTTCTACTCCTTGGAGGAACCCGGACAGAACCCTCATTGTGGGGGGCAGAGATGAGACAGACAGGCCAGCAAACTTGAACTTTCATTCCTGGACAGTTTCCAGCTACCTAGGTTTGTACTACAAACTTGAGGCTTAGAGAGTTGCTAGCGAGAGAAGAGAAAAGGGGCCCAGGGAAAGAGAGGCACCTTTGGTCGGGGAATCCTAACACCTGCCAACACAGTGATACACGCAAGTGAGGGCAACAGAGGGCAGCTGGTACCTAACATGCCAAGTGGTTGCAATACAAGTCATTCGTGCCAGGCGTTTTATAGCTCGATAAAAAGGAACAGAATCCTGGATGCAAAATACCGCTGCGATTCTGGGGGGAAATACCCACTGCTTTTCATCTCCTGATGCCAAGTGAAATACCGGTAGGAAGGATACTAATTTCTCTCTAGGTTTTCCAGACTCCCTAAACAGTAAACAGCTGCTTGGTAATGGAAAATCGGTTCATATTCTTTAGAGTTTTCTTTTATTAAAATGCATGTCACTTCTAACGTTACGTGCCACACCGCTGACACTTTTGGGCAGAGGAGGGGATTCATTAATTGCCACGTATGGCGAAACAGGAATGTGCTTGGGCCGCGGTACACTGTTTAACACACTGGGAGGAAACCGTTATTTTCCCACATGTCTCACAAATTAACTCTGTTTTCATTGGTTCAATGCTGTGAATCGTGTCTGCCTGCGTTATCTGGTTTATGCATTGTTTGTTCACAAAAAAGACAAAAATTTTCCTTCAGATTTCTTTATATAGAAACACACAAACATGTCAACCCCTAAGAGATGTGTTTGTAAAGACACAAGTTCTAAGTGTAGTCTCACAGATGTCTTCTGTTACAACAAATGGTGTCGTTTCAGAGAATTCGTTTGCAGATGAAGAATGCTTTATGTTAAGGAAAAAAGTAACCAGCATTTTAATACTTTTTAAAGATCTTTACAGACAGCTAACTCCTTCCTCCCCATTATTACTGCGTCTGGTTTACTTTTCTTCAGAGTTTAGAGGGGGGAGGGAAGCTTTTTAACATTTATTTTTTATTTTATTATTATTTTTTAAAAGCAGGCTGTATGCCCAGTGCAGAGCCCAACATGAGGCTTGAACTCACAACCTTGAGATTGAGACCTGAACTGAAATCAAGAGTCGGGTGTTTAACCGACTGAGCCACCCAGGCGACCCTGGAGGCTTTTTATAATCTATGATATTTCTGGGTGAATATCCTGAGTCTGGGTGGCTCAGTTAAAGGTCCAACTCTTGACTTCAGCTCAGGTCATGATCTCACAGTTTGTGGGTTCGAGCCCCACATCAGGCTCTGTGCTCACAACAGAGCCTGCTTGGGATTCATTCTCTCTCTCTCTCTCTCTCTGCCCATTCTCTGCTTGTGCTCTCTCTCTCTCTTTCTCTCTCTCACAAAATAAATAAACTTAAAAAAATAATCTATGATATTTCTTCTTGGGGCTGTTCTTCATATTTTATTCAGTACTGAAGACATTAAAAGTTTTGTTAAGATACACGTAAATATAAAGAATGCTACGCTGACTACTTGTGAGCCCATCCCCCAATTCGAGAGAAGAGCCTACCAAGTCGTCACTTTGACAAGCTGCAAATCACACGTCCGTGGGTGGCCAGAGTGCCAAGAGCTCAAGAAGGTGGCACTAGAGAGAGACCTGCCCTCCCAGGGGACCAGAGTTACCGCAAAACTATAGCACAGTAAAACAGACACTCTTAGTGCGAGGTTGGTGCAGGGAGACTCTCAGATGGCCAGAACAAAAAGGCCAGAAATAGCCCCAAACTTGACACAGGGAAAAGGGCAGTGCCCTTCGATGGAGAAGAGATGGGCTGTTCTCCAAGTGGTGCCGGGGGATCCATACTAAAAAAGTGAGGTCGACTCCAGCCTTACACCTTTCTGTGAAAAGCAACATTTATATATAGCTTTTGGAAGAAAATATAGGAGAGTAGCTTTATGGCTTTCACCATAGAAAATGTATTTCCTGACACAGACTAAAAGCACAGACCATAAGAAAAGACTGATATATTTGACTATGTTGAATTAAGGGATTTGGTTCAACTGGAATACATCATAAAGAGAGGGCAAAGACAAGCCACAAACTGGGAGAAAAGGCCTCCAACTCCTATCTCATAAAGGACCAGTATCCAGACTATGCTTTTAAAAATCCTATGAATCAAAGGAAAAAGATGAAAAATCCAAGAGAACTGGGGCAGACACTTGAACGGGCACCGCACACACACCAACGGAAGCACAATATGGCCAATATACACGTCAAAAATAGAATACTCTATTTCATTAATAATCAAGAATAAACCAGATTTAAACCAAAGTGAGATACCTCTTTATATTCACGGCAATGGAAAAATTAAGAAGTCAGGCAATACCAGGTAGGGATGTGGATCAAGAACCTGTCCACTATGATGTTGAAAGACTGCCTGGCATTAATAAAACCAAAGAGATATACACCCTAAATGCCTGCCTGCCTTCACTCTCCCCCTCCCTCCTGTCCTTTCATCCCCTCCTCAGTCTGTCCATCCATTCACCCATCCATTCATCCATATGTAATTACATACCTCTCACAGCAGTGGTTCCCAAGGGGTGCTCCCCAGATCAGCAGTATCTAAACTGGAGGTGGGGCACAGGACTCTGTGCTTTTACCAAGGCCTCCGGGTGATGCTGATGCCATGTTCAAGCTTGAGAACCAGTGCCCTAAAGGAACTTTTGTACCTTGAAATTGGTGTAAGAACGCAAGTTACAAGTGAAGAGTCCCCTCCTCTACCCCACTCCCTTTTTCTATCAAATAGAAAAAAAGAGGAAGAAGTGAGAACAACTTTAATACCCAGTGAATATGGGAATGAGAAGCAAGGCGAGGCAGATACTTAGTTGCTGGTGGGTGTCATACAAAGAGGCTTACTGGGGGGGGGGTGTAAATTGGCACTACCTATGAAGACCTCCACAATTGTTTATCCTCTGACACAACCCATAAAAATGTACACTAAGATCATTATTAAGGATCGGTCAGTGGTACTGTTTCATTGACACATACAGCTAGACCGAGTCCTGCAACCTGGAAGTGTCCCGGGAGCAGGGTCTATCCATCGGGACCTGCCATCATGGTGATGGCCACACGCTTCATCATCAGAAAGGGGACCGTGCTCTACTTATTTCACCCAGGATTCTGCAAATTACGATTCATTTGGTTCACAAGTCCTTTCTAAAAACACATTTTCTTCTGGTAGGAGGATTGTGCTTACCATCATTCACATTATTGGGGATTATGTTTATTAGATTAATTTCCCATTTACTATCGGGAAGGTAGTGTTTGTAGGAATAGGAGGATGTAAACATTAGGGGGATGCAGGATAATTCTAGAACCTCAGGTAATTCTGAGAGGGACACCGGTTGAAGAAAATTGAAGCTTAATCTGTAGAAGATACCCACACATTTACACACACACACGTATTACCTGCATACACAAGAACATGTGTCAATGTGTGATGTCTATATGTGCACATAAATTTTTAACAGACAAAACATCACGAACCTTCAATTTTCCACTTGTAAATTAGATGTTATAGAACAACTTGCTCGAAAAAAGCCCTGCCTAATCGAAACAAAATGACCTTTTGTTTTTTGGTATTAACCAACAAATGGTTATGTTTTGATCTGAACCTAAGTATCTGAGAAATGAGCTCTTCCTGCTACCAACTCATCCAAAGGAAGACTTAAGAGAATCTGCCCGAAATCTTGGGTAACTTAAGACTCCTACCTCTTGCAGTATTTTTGGTTTAACGTTCAACAGAGGTCCTCAAGGCTGAAGGAGCAGCTAACTCACCTGGAGGCCTGGTTCCACACAGACTGCTGGCTCTGCTCACAGAGATTCTGGCTCAGCAGGTCTGGAGTGTGGCTGGAGAACCCACGTTTCTAGCAAGTTCCTACGCGATGGTGATGCTGAAACTTCTGGATACCCCTCAACAGTCAGAAAAGCTCTCCTTGATCCCTTCTGCCCCTCACATCAAGATACTTGCATTCCACAGTCGAACGCTGATGTTAATAACTTTCTTTCACGTGTGCAGTATTTCAGCTTTTTCTTTATTACAAACTGATGGGTGTAAACAGATACACTGGGAGAAATTACCCTGCCAGGCCAGATGACCAGCAGACTGGAAAAGGAGGGACGCTTTGCCCAAAGCCGACAACAGACACACACACAACTCAACATGCCCTTGGTGAAGAATAGGGAAAGCAGGTCATCTGACGTAGACAAACTCATTCCTGACTTTTCTCACCGCAGTCCTTGCTGTTAGGCAGCAGAGTCTGATGGCATTTCACCAATGTTATGACACCTGCCACACCGGTGAAGGTGATGCTTCTAGAAACGTGGAGCTTTGTGAGCTTTAGAGAGTGGATGCTATGTTCCCTGCTGAATCCCACACTGGTCAGAGAAAGCAGGAGGGTTATTTTGGCTCTGGCATGCTTCTGGAGCTGCTGATGGTGTTCTTTTGTGCCTCCTCTCCCCCACACCCAATATAGCCATGACCTCTCCTTGCATTATTAATGAGTGCAAGAGAAGTCATTTATTAAAGCTACATTTTTTCAGTGTTCCATATGTTTCTCTCTGCCAGCCATGGCAGGCGTGTCATGGGAATGCAGAGAGGGGCAGTCCTCTCCCCTGTGACCATGAACCACCTGCCTCATGGCAGTATGCAGCTGTATCTATGGAAGCCATTAGGATCCTGGGACATTGACTCATTTGTCACTGCTAAATGCCTTCCCAGACCAAAGTGGGACCTACTTGATACATTCCTCATTCAGAAGCCAATTTGGTAAACACGTCCTGAATAGTTTACTGGTTATATGTCAGGACCTGGGGTGTCACATAGAACCAGACAAAGTCCCTGCATTCATGGGGCTGACATTTTCCTGGGGACTGGGGGGTTGGAGACAAGTTAACAGGTACGTGAAATTATGTTAAGTGCTAGGAAGGAAATAAACCGTATACAGAGAGATCATGGGTGGAGGTGGGGGAACCTCTTAGGTCAGGAAGGTCTTTGGGGAGAGGAATGTTCGAGCCGAGTCCTCAAGGATGAACTGGTGAACCATGTTACAGATGGAGGGGAACAACCAGTTGTAAGGTCTTACAGGGAAGGAATAAGGTGGGTTCTGGGGGCTACAATAAGCCTGCCAGGACCAGAGCAGACACACAATGGGCACACGGCAGGCAGCTTGCTGGAGAGGTAAGAAGAGGCCAGACCACACAGGCCCTTGCAGGCCACAGTTAAGGAGTTAGTTTTATCTTACGGGCAGAGCGGAGCCAGTGAGCAGGGAGTGGAATCTCAGTTCTGGGCACAGGGCTGGCTGGGCAAACGTGTTGGCAGAATGAATGAAAAGTAAATGTCTTGCAGCCCCTGTGGTCTCCAGCTGCACCTTCTCGATCCAAATCACAGTCATCTCGTCCAACAGCTCGTTCAGGGATTCCTGACCAGTACCCTTGTTTCCGGTCTTGCTCCTGATGCCCTACCAGCACATACAAAATCCATCGTGTTCAACCAATCCCATGCTGAGGGTAAAGGTGGTGACTAGACCTCCCAGGATTTCCAATGTAACTGAAGAGGATGATTTAACAGATGACACTGAGACGAGGAACAGAATATGCTCGCCTCATGGGAAGGCTCAGTGCAGGGATACGGAGGTGCACAGGACCTCACGGAGGTTCAGTGCAGGGATACAGCGGTGTGCTGGGGCTCATGGGAACACTTAGAAGGACATCTAAGCTGGGGTGGTGGCCAACTGGCCTCAGTTCTAAGAGGAAAGCAAGAGGACTCCTCTCTGGTCACCTAATGCTTTGTACAGCAAGAAGAGGTACGTAGAAAGAGGGGAGCGGGCCCTGGCCTAACCCTCGGCCTGTCCTTCCCATTGCTTCATCTACATTAAAGAGGTTTACGGTCCACTGTTAACTGATGGGAAAACAAGTACTAGTGACAGATAAATGCCCACCATGAAAAAACGTGACTTGCTCAGCCACAGGTAGGTGCCATGTCACTCGGGCAAGAAGAGACGGTTTTTGTTTTTGTTTTTTTTCCTCTTGCTTTGCCTATAACAAATCAGTTTGTGAAGCTGCTTCTAATAATAAAGCTCCGTGAACTGATAGGTTGTTGAAGCAAACACACTCTTACTTGCAGGAATGCTAAACCACGTTCAGCACTTCTATATGGAGGTCGAGTTCATGTTCATCCAATTAACCATCATTAACTCTGTCCACGCTCTATCATACCACAGCCTGGCTGACTCTCAAAACCAACAACTTCAGATGGCGTAAAAGGCACGGATTACTCCCATTGTTTTGTTGCTGCTCCTGAGAGGCAAAAGAACGTGAACTTTCTTAAATGATCCATTCTTAAAAGTGCCTGGGAAGGTGATGGGAACTCTGCTCTCGCTTGTGTCCACCACCTTCCCCTGGCATGAGGGACCAGAGGCCCTGTCTCAAGCCTTCTCATTTGTAAGAGAACAGACCCAAGCATCCCCAGGCTGAGAGAGGTGCCAAGCAGCACATGGCCAGCCCTGAGTGAGAACGCCGGGTCTCCGTGTGAGCTCCGCAAAGGTGAGCATGATTTTTAAAAACTAAGCTAAGCGTTCCGTATAATACAGGTCATCTCTTCACTGGTTTGGATAAATATGATTTCTATAAGAGAAGAATTCAGACCTCGGAATCACAGCACAGACATTGCGGCCACCCCCATTTGTGTCTCCTTCGTGTCTCAGTTTATCTTGGAAACGGGGATGGTAATATCCCCAACCCCTTGGTGCTGCTGTGAGGATTTGATGGAGAAATGCACAGTCAGCACTTGGCAAAGTGCTGGTACATAGTAAGTGCTCAGCAAATAATCCTGTGGTTGCTGCAATGAACGTCGCCGCAATTTTATCAGTATGTTTCCCTTGCCATCTTGAAAATGTCCATGGAGACTTCAGTGAATGTATTAGTTATTACAATTTCTACTTTGAAGCCTAAGTCCCAAACAGAATTAATTCCTTACTGCCCAATCGAGTGAGCAAAGATCACTATTCTGCAGAGTCTCTGGCTGACCTGAGACCTTAGAAGAGGTGGAGGGAATGGGCATGATAACCCCTTCTGCTCCCCCTGGCCTCTATCTGAAAGCCCTCATCAAAACATCTCTCCATACCCGCCTTCCCTGTGTCCTGAAAGGACACAGCTGTGGGGAGGACTCATGCCTGGCCAGTGATGAGGTCCCTGGCACCAAGCCAACGGATCCACAGATGTCTCCATCCCGTGACACTGCTCGCACACCCTTTGCCCATAACCAGGTGCCCAGTGTTAGCCAGGTTCTGGCCACAGCTCTAGAGCTCCCAGGCTCCCTAGCCCATCACCCCCCCGAACATGAGATATTCTAGGCAGTTAATCTATCCAAGTAGAAGAATGCCCCCCTTGATAGCCTGAAAGCATCTTCCTTTCCTGTTTCTCTCCTTTTCTTGGAAGCAGGCATGCTTCTGAGTGGTCCGAGATGGGGTACTTTTCCAGAGCAGGAAACAACTGCTAACTGAAACTTTAAAATGTCCCATGGGCACGGGCCCTGTCTTGATGCTCCCTGGTACTCTACAGTGACCGGGAAAGCACAAAGACTGCTATACCTCAACAGAAAGGGCAGGCAGGACACTTGTCTTGTACTGTCCTCAGAAGTACTGCAGACATCCCCTAGTATCTCGGCGTATCCCGTAACGCAGGGCATGCATCACTCATACGTGTGTGCTCTCTGCAGTGTCCTTTAACGACCAGGCAACTTCATGTGTTGCTGTTGTTTTTCTAATGTGATTAAAGGTACAATAAGGTATGTGTGCAACAAGAGGCAAAGCCATTGTTCTGCATCATTAAGCTCACAGCAGCCCCAAAAAGAAATTGTAGGCAGCTTGCCAAAGGCCCTAATGAAGAGCATCTCTTTGAATTATCTCTGGATGAGGAAAGGATCAAGTCTGAGCCCCAGAATATTTGATCCTCTTTGTGCTGCTGTTACGAGGGCTTACTGAAGCCAGACACACTGGACCTTCTGGAACTGTAATTTATGGAAACCTTAATTTCCCTGCTTTTAATAAGGCTTTGCATAATAAGAAGGGGAATGCAGTTATTAATTCCTGCAAGTGTTTTGTGAATTCCTTTATGCTATGGTTCAGGACTCGCAAAGAATAGGAGAAAGGGGATTTTACTTAGTTGGCACAAGGGTAATGGGTCCGAAAAGTAGTTTGAGTTTCCTGAAAATAAATCTGCATGGCTTCCTAAATTGCTGACAAAGTGTATTCCAGATGGAAGTCATTTATCAGCAATTTACTGCATGATGCGTTGGCCAGAAATATTTCCACATAAATTCACCTAGTAAAAACAAACAAACAGAATCCAGGCTCTTTCTTTTTGGGGGCCAGGGGGAAAGAGCCCAAATAATACAGGTGAATAAAGCACAAGTGAACGCAGATTTGCAGGACACAGGGCAGGGTAACCACATTGTGGAGGGGGCCAGTGTAATTAATACACCTACAGCAATGGATCCTAAATAATAGTTTTGTGCATGACAACCAAAAGAAAAAAAAAATACCCAGTAAGTTATTAAGACTCCATTTTTATGCCTTATATTATATACACAGTAGTGAAAGTCTTCACCATAACCACCCTGGTGATGCTTCTGCTGTTCTGCGTGGTTTGCTTCTGAACGTCTGACTCACTGAGAACAGGGGACTTCGTGCTCATCGCACATGATAACCTGGCAAAATGTGGATTACAACATCACCATATGATCACGCAGGGGATGGAGGGCAGATCTCCAGTGCCAAGGGCACTTTTGCCCAGGTTTCCAGTGTGCCCCCAGACTGCTTTCAAAGGACAGAAGAGTCCAGCGGAGTGCTGGGTGTGAGGTCTCAGGTCAGAAGTGTATGACCAACACTGATTTAAAATGCTTGGGTTTTGTAAGATATGTGCCCTCTGTATAAGGGGTGGTTGGGGGTGGGGGGCATGACCAAGCCCCCAAAGGTTTGACATTCTGTATGCTTCAGTGAAGACACACAGAGACAGAGACAGACACACACACACACACACACACACACCTTTTCTTTACCCAGGGTCATTCTATCATTAGATTGTCCACAGAAGCAGCCTTGTTTCGCTGTGTCTTTTTAATGCTAAGCGCCCTCTGGTGGCCTGTGCAAAAATGGTGCCCAACTGCCGGCTACTCCAGTTCTTTTTTTAAACTGTCTGGCTCTTTAAAGAATATGTTAATATGCGACTCAGTGTGATAAATTAAGGAATAAGCACCCTTTTTTTTCTGACCATAAAGGCCTTATTCTAGCATTCTAATTTAAAAAAAAACCTTTTTAACAGGATTATAATTTTTAGATCAATGAAGAAAAATTGGAAAGATTTAGAATGACTGAAGGGGAAAATACTTAACTGCCAAGTCAAACCTCAAGGTTCAGGATAAAACTTGAATATCTAAAAATAAAACACTCCACACAAAGGTCAGGTAAGTTATCTGGGTTATCCCTTACATGTCCTATTTCATCTCCACTGAAATTTCACGTGACTAATGATACAGAAGTTTCGAGAAGTCACCTGCTGTGGATGGAGGCACCCAAGATCAAGCCACCTGCTCTTGAAGTTGTTAACATTTTCACAGAGCGACGTACAGAAATGGCAAGAGTGAAGCATAAATGTGAACCACATGTCCCAGGACAAGAAGTTGCTCAAAGAGTCAAGTCTGCAGTAAACGCCTGTGCTCTGCTGAAAGGCATGCCTTCTAACTATTTGTAAACAGAGACAAAACGGCACGGGCATTAATCATCATCCCCGTCTCCTCTCCAACTTGTTCAAAGGGTGACCACGCTTTGACCCTTCCCAAGACATTCGCTGACACTCCAGAGGGCAGTCACTTGTAAAGGAGCTTTGTGACAGGACTGCCGGAAAGACACTTTATGACTGTCAACATCTTTACATATTCAAATACAGGCACCTAAGGAAGTGCCCCTGGGAGGGAAATTACCCAAGAGATTTAACAGAGAATACAGAGAAAAGTCCACAAGGCGGTCTCAGTCAGAATACAAGTACGCACCCGAATCCCTAATTCCTTTCCCAGAAGTTACCGTCTGCCAGGTGAGTGCCTGCCCACGCCCCCGGAATAAAAGGCAAAGCGTTACCTGACAAACTTCATAGAGCAATTTGTACTGCTCCTCTTGCTTCTGCAGGCTGCACAAACTGCATCCCATGTTTAGAGGAACGTCAAAGGAAGGCTTCAGTACGCGCCAGCACCCGGGAAAAGCAGCGTCCTGCGCGCAGGCATGAAGGTATCCTCGGAGAGCCTCAGGTGCATCAGGCGGCTGCAACACTTCACATTGGCGTTGCTCTCCAAGGCTGAAAACAACTCTCTCCCCTTCCACGCTTCCCCTCCTTCCCTCACAGCGTGCACACACACACACACACACACACACACAGACACACGCATGCACGCACACACACACACATACACACACACCACTCCCTCCTCTGAGGGACTCTGGCAGCTGGATTGTGGTCCAATGCACACGCTATATAGACTGCTGCTCATGCATATTAATCAGCTCTCATTGACTATTCATAACAGACAATGATACAGAAGCTATAATTGCCAACTATGACAGTTGAAATTTCTCTAATTAACAAGCAAGTGCTCCAGTGGTAGGGAATAATAAAAGACACTAACAATTTTGTAAGCCATTTTCTGGCAGTTACAAATAAACATGACTGCATTTTTAGCAAGGTCTCTTAGGATAATCCCTAACGCATTTAAGCTAAGTAGAAATTCATCTTTAAATATATCATAAAATTTCTGATGATATAAAATGTATTTAATGCTGCAGATAATGATGGCATATAAACGAGTTTTGTGGAATGCACATGTTTTGAATAATATTCGTATAATATTTAGTGCTTTCCCAAGTTGCAGGAAAAATCTGCCACATATGAATAAAATATAAAAATTTAAATTGCAAGGTATATATGTGTGTATGCAAAGTAACCCGGGGGTTGTAAGGAGACAGGCTGCCCTAAAGGTGAGCAAGCAGATAATCACTGCTAAAGTGCATTTTCAGTTCCCAAAGCAGAAAGTTATTTGTTACAGGGCTGCCCAGCTCACTGGAAGGAAGAGAAGCAGCCAGCTTCGTGCCATCTCTTCAGCTATGCAGACGCTGACAGATTCCTCGGAGCTCATGCCACTGAGCTAACTGTCCCTGTCTACTACAGATCTGTGTCTGATATTCCGTGTCTGCCTAGACTTAACCCCCTTCTGCTCTGTGCTGTGTGTCTAGAAAGCAGGGAGTTGCGATTACACATGGAAGGTGAGGACCGGCCGCATTTAAGAACTGATTCCTCTACCTTGCCTCTTGTTTCCCTTCATCCAGCCTCTGACCCACTAAGTTGGATGGCTTTACAAACAACAACTTTCTTTTCTCAAATGACTACCCCACCACCCCCAATGAAATGCAGAGGTAATATTTTTTCAGCCCAAATCATTCACGATTAAAAATCTCACCACTGTTTCCAAACCCTCACCCCACCTCCATCTTATAAAGGTTGAACTGTCTCCCAGGAGGACTCCCACATCCTGTCAAGATGCATCACAGGGACTGAAGAATAATGCTCCCTTTCTCTGGGAGTCCAGACACACCTGGGATGTGAGTAAAACAGTAAATAAAATCCCACCTGGGCTGGTGGCCAGCAGATACATCTGGTCCCATTTCTCGGACCCAGAAGATGAGGCATGGCAACTTGTCACAGATGAGCTAATAGTCCCGGCTTTTGCTGGAGGGGGAGGAAGGGAACCTCCATCTCAGACCCACACCTGGTGTCACTATCGTGGCTAGAGCCGACAGCTGAGGCGTGCCACCAGGGAAAAGAAGCCACAGATGGCGCTGGGCAGCAGCAGTGACCTCTGACTTGCTCTGATGTTGAGAAGGGCCGTTTGGATCCATGAGCAAGTTACTGAGGGCTCGGTTTCCTGATCTCTAAAGAGCTAGGCAACAAAGTACCTTGCAGAGTTTTGTTGGAACGATGTAAGAAAACACAAGCTGTCAAGCCAAAACCAGAGGTCATGCTTGTCCACTGCCCTCACCCAGAGCCTTCCATCTGTAGTTCTGCTCTCTTCTAACCCAAGTGAGATCTCAATTCCTTCCACTTCCATTTACCGCCACTCCACCTGGATGATCCTAAGACCCGCCCCATGCACCTTCTGCTTCCTCTCTTGCCTACCCGCGGGGTACCCATTGTAAGGTTGCCAGGTCGGTCTTTATAAAGCAGAAACACGATCACTTTTTTTGCTTAAAAACGCTGCTACGACTTCTCGTCAAACCTGGATTAGAGTCACATCCTTCACAGGGCTTCCCATGCCCTGTAAACTCTGGTCTTTGTCCATCGGTTTCTATCATCTACTGGTGCTCACTTCACTCCCAGCAAGCCACGTCCTTCCTCAGGGCTCCCTCCGCCAGAATGCCCCTCCCTTCTTCTTCCTACCCAACGCAGCACCCCCATCTCGGCTCAAATGAAGCCTCATTAGGAAAGCCTTTGTTGGGGTACCTGGCATGAATTTATTTCTCAATCCTCCAAATTACTGTTCTATCACCCCATTCACTTCCTCAATCTTCCTGTTCATTCAGGCTGTTTGTTGCTGTGTCCTTGGATAAGAACGTCGGCCTCGTGAGGGCAGGGAACTGTGTCTGCATCTCTCCGGGGCTCAGCCCTGTGCAGGCACTGGGACAACACCTGTCCTTTGGTTGAAAGAACACATGAAGATGGATGCCTCACAAACCCATGCCCTGTAGGGTGAACCGGAAGTACCCTATACAGAGGTCAAGAGGGAGCTTGGTTTTCCTCCCCCAAAGCTGTGGAGCATTAGGTCATTTTGTGGTAAGCTGTTGTGTGTCACAGTAGCTTATACCCACCTTTTTTCCTGCACGTCCACAGAAAAATAGACAAATGGGCTCCAGCTCAATGGATAAGGAACTGACGCAAACCCTTTTAGTCTTTGTTACAAAACTTTCCAACCTTGTTCAGAAGCGAATTTTATCACATATTGCCCTGTGCTTCAGAAATGTTTCTCAAACTTCTGGGTCTTAGGAAGCCTTCACACTCTTAAAAATTATTGAGAACATCGAAGGGCTGCTGTTTATTTGGGTTACACCTACCGATGTTCACAATGTTAGAAACGATCAGAAATAAAAAAATGCCGATTCCTTCATTTAAAATAGCACTAAGAAACCCATTACATATTAACATAACTAACATTTTTATGAAAAAATTACTGTATTTTCCAAAACCAAAAGAATTTTGCGGGAAGAATGGCATTGTTTTACATTTTCACAAAGCCCTCTATGTCTAACTTAATTGAAGACAGCTGGTCTTTCGTTTCTGCATTCAGTCATTTCTGCTGTGTGATGGCTTCTAGAAAACTCTACTGGACTGTACATGCAGGAAAGAATGAGAGCAAAAGAAAAAAAAATAACATCTTGATGTTTATCAAACTCTTGATGTTTATGAACATAGCTTTGACCCCATAGACCCCCTGAAATAGTTCCTAGGTGACAGTATTGAGAATTGCCACTCTAGAAAGACACATCTGTGAGCTAGGAGTCCAAGACTCTCACACTTGGTGGCACCTGGGTGGCTCAGGCAGCTAAGCCCCCGACTTCGGCTCAGGTCCTGATCTCACAGTTTATGAGTTCAAGCCCCACATCTGGCTCTCTGCTGTCAGCGCAGAGCCTGCTTCAGATCCTCTGCCCACTGACGCCCCCCCCTGACCCCTACCCCCGCTCCCAAAAATAAATAAACATTAAAAAAAAGAGCATCATGCTTGGGGGCGGGCAGAAGAGTGGAAGGGATACTAATCCAAAGGCAACTCATGGTTGGTTTTCCACTCTTACGATCAATTACATAGTATTTGGATTCAAGAATGAAAAACACTTGTACCCATTATGCCTAAAACAGGACTTACCAAAGCGATTATTTGCCGTAGCTATACCCCTTCCTTTGTACAACCATCTAGAATAGTTTCATTTGCAACATGTTGCTTTCACGGAGTAAGAAACACAACTGTGTAAAAGGAGGTTCACCGGTACTGTGATACGAACCAAGGCATTTCATATCGCGGATCCAAGAGGCACAGATCTTAGCGACAGGAAGTTCTTTACAACAGACCTGTTTCTGAGAGAACGGCTGTCCCAGTAAAAATGAAAAACTAGTTGGCGACACAGAGACGCACATTGTTTGGCGAAGATGCTGAATGTCCTTTTCAAGTCGGTAATCCCATCATCGGAAAGCGCCTCACAGGCTCACCCGCGCATGTGGGCCCTCAGACAGCCGCCTCCTCCTGCCTTCACAGGGATGAAAAATACAGTGCAAAGTAGGGTCACCGAGGACCAAGGAGACACAGACAGAAGAGGCACATACTAAGGGCCGAGGGTGCCCAGGGAATAGCTTGTATAATCATTCTCTGAACTTCCTAAAGTCATCAGGGATGCCGTGAGAGTCAGCAGATGGATGCGAGAACTTACGTTCACCTGACTGTGGAAACAACTATCTCATTCAAGCACATTCCTCCAGCACACAGACTGCGGTGCCTGTATGTCCGATACCTGTCATTTGACCTTCCTGGTTTTTCCTGATGGATGATGAACACAGGTGTCCTCAAACCAGAGTTTCAGTCGGAGGAAATATTCTTCTGGGAAGAGCAATGACAAAAACCAAGTGGGAAGATGGACCCAAGTTCATCAAGTTCTCAAGGGAGAAGCGGAGTCTCTTTGGGGGTCCGCACCAGGGGGCTGTGGAGCCGATGTCACGTCCCTCGACTCTCTCAGAGACCCGCCGGGTGGCTCTGCCTTGCCTTAAGCTCTTTTCAGCTTTCTTCTGGATCGTGACGATTCATTAACTTGGTTTCTTCCTGCTTTGAATCTCACTCTTTCAATTCCTACTGTACAATGCAGCTACACACACACACACACACACACACACACAGCTGATAAACCACCTCACTCAAAGCACAGACCAAGCTCCCAAGCACGCGGATCTCACCCATTCTGCTCTGCCCGGCCTCCCCTGTCTGTCTAGCAGCACTTCCTGCATTAGTGTCCTTCACGCCTCATGTTTGTGCACATGGTGGGCCCTCGGCTTGCACCACCAGTTCCAGAGCCTTCGGTGTGCCCCTTAAATCTGCCCCCCTCTACCCCTGCAACGGAGGCCCTTAGCACTTTTGCGGCTTCCTTTGGGCACGCTTCACACTGTGTGGTCCTTCTGTGTTTACATCTCTCTTCCTCACTGGGGAAGACCAGACCTAATTCAGCTATGGATGCCCACCCCTCCCCTCCCCCCAACCCCAGGGGCTCAATACGTATCTCATGAATTAATTCAGCATCTGATATTCACTAAGTACCCCCTCAGGTATGAGGCACCTCCCTGAGTTCTGAGAACACAGGAGTGACCAAAATGGGCACAGAATCCAACTCTCACAAGAAGGTCAAGGCCATAAACCTCGGCCTTTTATGCCTGCTATGGTCTGGATGTTGTGTCGCCCGCCAATTAATGTTGAAATCCTCATGTCCAGGGTGATGGCATTAGAAGCTGGGGTCCTCGGGAAGTACTTAGTTGATGAGGTAAGGGAGAGCTCATGAACAGGGTTAATATTCTTGTAAAAGAGACCCCACAGAGCTCCCAGTCCTTTCTGCAGGGGGATGATACAACGGCATCTGTGACTTAGAAGGAAGCCCTCAGCCAGACGGGCTGCCCTCTGATCTTGAACTTCCAGCCTCCAGAGCTGTGAGCAATACATTTCGGCTGTTCATAAGCCACAGGATCGACGCTGTTCTGTTAAGCAGCCCAAATGGACTGAGATTCTACCTTTTGTGGGATCAAAGTTGTTCCTATGAGCCTGGTAAACCGAGTCATGGCCAGAGATTCAAATCCACCATGGGCTGAGGAAACAGTTTTGTGTCTTTTCGTTAACCTTCCCCTTTGCTGGGGTGGTGTTTCAGTAGCCTGTCTGAACCACGTTTAGTGCTTGAACGAGGAGTAAGAGCCGCGAGAAAGCCAAGTGTGGATGAGAATCCCATCACCAGCGCGAAGAAAAAAAGCCGCTGCAAAGAGGTTAGAACACACAAACGCATGAATGTCACAGGAGCTGAAACCACACAGAACAGCAGCTCTAAGTGCAATTTTGTTTCTGAAAAGGTCTCTAAGCTCAGAACATCTGCGCAGGACCTCAGCTCCTATTTTTATAAACCAGAGCACGTCCTCCCTTTGGAGTGAGGTGATGCTGTCCGGAGGGCACCTGCTGGGCTCCGGGGACCTGAGGAACACCCTGGCTGCCGGCCACCAAGAGCTCTGCCATTTTCCCTTGAGGCAGTCGGGAGCCAAGGCGCACACGAGGCCTTGGGAGGGGCCGATGAGGCCAGGGCGAGGGCCACCTGCTGCACCCACCCACAGCCACCGTTCAAACACCACGCGGGCGGACGAGCCCCGGCCACCGGGAGCTGCTTCCTGAACCCCAAAACATGCCACTGGACAAGCCACCAGAGCAACAGGGATTCGTCACGGGGAGGCTGGGACACGCGTATTTTTGTGGAAGGTAGCCAGGGGAAAAGAGCTCCAACAGGCCTCAACTTCGACAGAAAATTCAAGTTTCCTGGCGGGCGTGAAGCCTTGGGGACACCCCAGTGGATGCTTTTGTTCCTTGAAGGCCCCGCGGCACGCTGTGTCCCTGCTGGTGCTTGCTACCGGAAGTGAGTGCGTGCCTCCATTTCCCCAGCTAGAGCTGAGATTCCTGGAGGGTGGACTCCTGACTGAGTCATCTCTATGACCCCTGAAATGCCTAGAACAATATCCAAACCCTCTCCAGACTGAGTTCCTCACACAAAAGAGGGAGCACACCCTTGGCCGTGGCTCAGGGAGTCCGGTGAGGAAGGAAGGGTAACGGGTCAACCTAGTCCAGCCCAGAAGAACAACTTGCGGGGTATAGGAAGGACATTCACAACCTCCTGGGACCTTGGGTTTCCCCATCCTGCAGGGTGGCACCCACCCCCCAAACCAGGACGATGGAGGCCTCCCTCCACACACTTATTCTACAAAGCCTGTAAAACTTCTGTGAACACAGCCTGAGGGTGTACCATAAGCCAAAAGGGAAGTGACAAACCTGGGGAGCCCAAACCCTTCCAGAATGTTCTAGAGCAGGGGGTGGGGAACTTCTACCACAAAGGGCCAGAGAGTAAGTATTTTACATTTTGTGGGCCAAGAGAGGAAATCGAGGACACTACGTAGGAACCATTTTACAGTGTAGAAAACACTCTTCATTGGCAGGCCGTGTGTACACAGGCTGAGGGTTGGATTTGGCCTCTGAACAAAAATTTGCCCACCAGACTGTCACAGTCTGAGCAAAGAGCTCATTTTGTCTGTGTAACACGATGAGGCACTGCTCCCTCCTCTCCCCATGTCATGAGGAGAAAACTGAGGGGCAGGCAGGCAAGGTGACTGACCCACGCACACATGGCAGGTAAGGGCAGAGACGAGACCCAGATTCAGACTGGGTAACCCCCAAGCCCGCGAGCCGCTGCACATCCCTTTGTTTCACACAACCTACTGTGTTCGTTACGAACACTGGTGCAGGCAAAGAGGCTCTAAAGGCCAGCTCCCTGGCGGGAAAAGTAGGAGGAGCTGCAGAAAAAACTCTAAGTCACACAACGTATTCACACTGATGCTGACCGACACCCAAAATCTGTAAGTAACTGGCCTGCCTTTTGCTGCAATGGCGATGTGTCTCTGTCTCGTGCTGGGTATTAGTTTCCTTTTTGATGTTTACAACCACCAGCAGCCTGACCCCAGGTGTCCCTCCTGAGGCCAGGGCCTGGGAAACGTGTCAGGTCCTCCCGGAACCTCTTTGCTCTCACACAAGTGACAGACTCCTCAAAAGCTACATTCTGAACACCATGAGGCGTGAAGAATTTTGTAGCTCTGTGACCAAGCTCCCGGCGACCCTGGGGGATGTCTCAGGCCTGCTGCGAACCACGCAAGTCTGTTCCAACCAATGGATGTGGGATTCCTGACAGCAGGAAAGAGGATTCCAGGCCTGGAGTATAGGCAGGAGATGGAAGAGAAGGAGACGTGACAGAGACAGGTGTGTGAACACAGGGAAGACGACTGGAGAGGATGTCAGGACAGGATCTGGGGGAATTAAGTTGGGGACATGCACATCCTTCAAAGTCCTGATGGGGTAAGCCAGGCTCAGCTTTGTGGAGACTGAACGCAGGTGACCAAGAAGAGACAGCAAGCGACAGGACCACACCGCCAGGATGAAGGACACTGGGCAAGAGGGAGGAGGGAGAGATTTGGAACTCACATGGCAAGAGCACCAACTGCGTTGCTGTGGATTGAGAGAAATGACTAGAATAACAGGCTGGGAAAGAAGTACATAAAGGGACAACTGAAGGGGACCAAACCTTGGAGGGAAAGAGGAGGAGACGGGACTTCACCTCAGTATGTTACAGGTCACAGACTGTAGGCTGGACCCATGCAACATCTTCAACGTTTTGGGTGAGGTGCTAAGCAAAAAACAAAATCCTGAAGTTTCACCTAAAACGTGTAGTTTCTTTGTCAACTTTAGATAACCCCCCCAAATCCGATACACGGGTGGCAAACGTGTGTCCCCTTGAGATGGGGGGGTGCTCTGTGGTCCCCACTTCCCTCGTGGGCCTCCTCACTGGCCGGTTTAAGTGGCCGTGGCAATACAGTAAGATAGAAAGCATAAGCAGGTGGGCGTGAGACCGCGGGTGGAGACTGCAGGCTGGGCTCCTCCGCCCGCAGGGAGGAGGCAGCGCGCCCCGACGCGGGTGTGCTGGTGTCGTGAGCTCACCCGGGAGGGGGTGTGGGAACCAGGCTGCTCCCAGCTCACCAGCTCTGGCCGGGCTGCTACGAGGAAAGCAGCGGCCAGACTCCGTGCTACAGGTGGAAATAAAAGCCTCGCTTCATACCTACCACCAGTGATTCACACCTTCGTACTAATTGCCTGCTCTGAGCCAGACACTGTGTAGGGATGAACGAGAGACATAAAACCCCCGCCCTCACAGAAGAGCCACCCTGCGCCTGACCTGTGGCTACCCCGGGACTATCGCAGCTCTAAGTTCAAGGATGGCGCCCAGGTGGCAAACATCGACAATCCCAGTAGGTCGACCTTGGCCTGGGTAACTTTCCTTGCCTCCCCTTCCCACTGGGGGATGGCAGGTCAGAGGGAGGAATCTTCCCATTTCTATGCTGGTCCATTCCAAATTTCCAGCCATGGGGGATCACCATTTTTTTTTTAAATTTTTTTTTTTAACGTTTATTTATTTTTGAGACAGAGAGACAGAGCATGAACGGGGGAGGGTCAGAGAGAGGGAGACACAGAATCTGAAACAGGCTCCAGGCTCTGAGCCATCAGCCCAGAGCCCAACGCGGGGGCTCGAACTCACGGACCGCGAGATCATGACCTGAGTTGAAGTCGGCTGCTTAACCAACTGAGCCACCCAGGCGCCCCGGGATCACCATTTTTGATAGATGGCCCCAACACAATGTACTTCGTATTTTTCTTTAAAACTACTCCCTTGTTGGGGCACCTGGGTGGCTCAGTTGGTTAAGCATGTGACTTCGGCTCAGGTCATGATCTTGCGGTTTTTGAGTTCGAGCCCCATGTCGGGCTCTGTGCTAACAGCTCAGAGCCGGGAGCCTGCTTTGGATTCTGTGTCTCTGTCTCTCTCTGCCCCTTCCCCATGTGTGCGCACGCGCGCTCTATCAAAAGTAAATAAAATGTAAAAAAAAAAAAAAAATTTTAAAGCTACTCCCTTGGTTTTATTTAAATAAAGTATTTTTGAAAACAAATTGATATCTATGGTACACGGGAAACCATTTTCATCTACCGTGTATAAAAATTACCACAAAAATAATCAAGAATTTAAAAACAGAAAAGGGGCTCATTCCCATACCACACAAGATCTTCTATCCTGCCATGTTTAACATGTTTTTGGAATGAACATCCACTTGGCACTGAATTTTAGCCACACCATGACGTTTCCCATGCCTGTTTTGCCAGTCTTCTCTGTCTCCCACTGTCCCTCCTATGCTTGGGTCTGTTTTATGACGACACCCCCAATTCTTCCAACCCTACTGTCCTTTTATTGAGCCTGTTAGCTCTACCTAGAACACCCTCTGCACACTCTGCTTCCTCAAGTTTGAATTCCGAGCTTTTAAATCCCATTCACGTTAAAGCCAACCCCAATTTCACCCAACAGAATTCACCTAGGTGAATTCGCCTAGAATTCTAGACCCTAGGTGCTGGGCTACAGCTTTGCTGCAATCTGCTGTTTGCTAGTTTCTTGGGGGCACGTCTTTCTGTCTTCCTAACCATTTGAACAAACAAACGTCATGCTAAGTGTTCACAATGGAATGGTGACTCCAACCAGCTTCTTCCTTCTAAGGGGAAAGCTGCAAGTTCCCAAAGACAGAAACCCCACAGTGTTTTATGACTAATAAATAGCTTCATTACAGTGATTCATCAATAAGCAGGTATTTACCAAGCATCTGAACTGCACATTGTACCCACTGAGGGAACAGAGAAAAACTGTGAAACCTTGTCTTTATATTCAAAGACCTGACACCCTCCTCTGGAAGACAGGGCTGAACTATTAAGGGGGAAGGGAAACTCTGTGCCGCGGAGAGCCAAGGTTGAGGAGAACAAGACCATTGCTCCTAATGGCCCCCATGAGATAATTATAACAAAGCTCCTCGGGGCCATGCTGCTGGCTCTGCTGTAATTAAGACAGCCTCTGCGGAGGAGGCAGGGTCTGAGCTGGTAGTGCAAGATGGAGGTAATCTGGATGAGGGAAATAACCCGGGTGGTGCGATGTGTGCGGAACAGCACAGGAGAGAGCCTGCCAGGTGGAGACGATGCAGGATGTATGGGCCATGGTGGGAAGTCCAGGGGAATGATGGCCTTGAGGACACATAAAAGGTGGGACAGAAGCCCCGTGTGAGGAAGCGGTCTGGGACTGGTGTATATGCTGGCGGGAAGGGGGGGAAAGTATAAAATGGCCAGAGGGTGACACAGGGTAGAGGCAGGGACGGTGAGAAAGGGCCCAGACCCGAATTCCGAACTGGGTGTCCTAATGGGCAAACTATTTAGTACTTTTCTTGGTGGACGCCAGGTTGAACTACCGCCAAAAGCGGGTCAGGGAAATGCAGCTTCTGCGTTTGAACGTGGGCCAGCCTCTAGGACTTAGGACCAACCCCTGCCGTAGACTGTTTTTTCCCAACAGCTCGCAACTGAGCCAGAGGCTCCTGCGCTGTTCATGTCTGAAGGAATTTGCGGTACAGGAAAGGCGCGAGCTGGATGGAGGGCTTGGGCGCTAACGGGGAGCTAATTCTTTATTTTAAAATCACTCAAAAGATAAACAAGTAGTTGAGAAGAAGAGACTTATTTGACGGGGGGAAAAAAAGCCACCGTGGCAAAGTGAGGCTTCATAAGTCACTTGTACCACTAAGGTTCATGTGGTATCAAGTCTGACGCTACTTGTCAAGCTTCTATCCTGGATTTACTTTTGATATAAAACAGCACTTCAGAGAATAAGTAGGCAAACAATATTATGACCAATGGCTTGTTTTAAGAGAAAAATGCTCTCACAAATGGCAGTACTAATTTTTTAACATTCTCTGGGAAAATACAGCAACTTGACATGCCTGAGAACTGGGTAAAAACTATTGACATTGTACTTAATCTTTAAAACTGATATATGTGTGTCCAAAAGCTAATAAAGTTCCCTCTAGTATAAATGGGGGGGTGGGGAGTAAAACACTAGATCACAGGCCACACTCCTATGCTTTTGATTCCGGTCTTATGGGCAGAGCCCAAGGGCAGAGAAAATTGAAGTGATTTAAAATAGCCTCTGATAGGATATATCTGATATTAGTGGGCTTGCTGAAGCGAAACCGTAATATCGGAGACATACAAAGGTGTAGAGCCCGTTAATGTGCGTCCGAATGTTTGGATGCCTGGGACCGCCACATCTTTCAGGTGACCCATCCACGGGTGGGCAGAGCTATGCAGGATAGTATGAATGAGAAAGCCAGGAAGTGGGTGCTCCAAAACCACATTTTATTTTATGGGATGAACGAAGGAGCACTAAGGGCACCTTCTTTCCCTTTACACCTTCCCCCTGGATAGGAGTCCCCGCCAATACACCGAGTTCTGCCCATCTCCTTTCTGGGTCCCCCTGACATGACCTACCTTGGGGCAAGGCAATTCACCGCTGGAAAAGAAATAAATACACAGTAATGTAGACGGAGGGTGTTTGTCAAAGCTTTGCTTGACCAAGCCGTCCCACAGTCCCACTTGCCCAGCACACACGCTAACCTATTAATTGTACTGAACATGAGACTGTTAGTTCTCTGCCCCTTGGGAGTGTACAGACCAGTAAAATTATAAAGGGGAAAAGCATCTAAGAGAGTAGCCAAATGTATGTACAACCTTGTAAGGACTTTTAAAATAACCTGTTAGGGGGCACCTGGGTGGTGCAACTGATTAAGCGGCTGACTTCAGCTCAGGTCACGATCTCACAGTTTCTGAGTTCGAGCCCCACATCGGGCTCTGTGCTGACAGCTCAGAGCCTGGAGCCTGCTTCCGATTCTGTGTCTCCCTCTCTCTCTGCCCCTCCCCTGCTCAGGCTCCCTCTCTCCTCTCTCTCTCAAAAATAAATATTAAAAATAAAATAAAATAATTTGTTAGTACCTCAACTGGAAAAAATCTTCAAAGATACAATCTAAGAATTTACAAAACAGAATAAATATGTATTTACAAAGTACTCACTGTCCTATTTAGCTGTCTGTAGATACATACTCTGTAGGAACGTACTCTCTGTATGCACGGCAGGTACAGACAGCAACACATCCCCGGGAAGCTCGAGAAGAACATGCAAACCGGGATGCTTCTGGTGACATGAAATTTCCCTGCCTGGAGGGAAGGGTTAACCAGGGTGCACAGAAGGATGGAGAATGAAGCACTGTTTCTTCTCCTTTCCTTCTTTAAAATATCGAATCGGAGGTGCCTGGGGCTCAGGTGGTGAAGCGTCGGACTCTTGATTTCGGCTCAGGTCACAATCTCATGATTCGTGGGATTGAACCCCTCATCGGGCTCCATGCTGATGGCACAGAGCCGGCTGGGGATTCTCCCTCTCCTTCTCTCTCTGCCCCTCACCTATTCTCTCTCTCTCTCTCAAATAAACTTTAAAGAACAAGAACGAAATACTGAACTGTAATGCTGCGAGCCAACCCGTTTTGTCTTATCCTCTTAACTTGTGCCTTCCGTGTCTCCCATGTGTTCAAGGCCGGGGGAGGCGGACCTGCAGTTCCTGCCTCTCCCACTTCATTGACTGCCAGCTTGTGCCAGCTTCTGTCACAAGACGTGACAGAAAAGAGGACAGAAGGAGTCCTGACTGATTCAGACTAATGTGGGCTGGGCCTGCACTGCTTCTCGCCAACCTCATGAAAATACACCCATCCTTGCAATGTATGTGTTTGTCTCCTGGCAATAACTGCCCCCCTCGCCTCCCGCAGGGGAACTTGGGTGGCTCAGTCAGTTAAGCTTTGGACTTCGGCTCAGGTCATGATCTCATGGTTCATGAGTTCAAGCCCCACGTTGGGCTCTGCGGTGACAACGCAGAGCATGCTTGAGACTCTTTGCCGTCCTCTCTGCCCCTTCCCTACTTGCACTGTCTCAAAATAAATAAAAGAGCTTAAAAAATATAACTCCCCTCCACCCCAAAGTTATCTGAACTGGGAGAGAAACAAACTCGGCACATCCTTGCTCTGACCGTCCTGCCATCGTCCAGCTCCTCCAGTTTCTAAGGAAAAAGGAGGCCTCTCTCCTTCTGAACTCAGGTTCTTGGCACTCACAGAGAGGATCTCTCCAGCTCCAATCCCTCCCACTGTGCCGTCCATGCCCGCCCCTGCGATCTTTTTCCTCCCCAGGCCTGTAGACATTTCCTCACTACTAACATGTCAAGAACCAACCCCCCCCCAAAAAAAACACATTTAATTACTTAGACGTTGGGGTGTACCCAAATCACCCCTTCCTGAGTGGGTAAGGTGGTGGGGTTAAATGCAGATTCCTAAGCCCTACCCAAAGAGGCAACCATTCAGCAGACCCAGGCACCCGTTTTTCATGCAGGTGGTCCATGAGTCACAGGATGAACATGCAGATTGTGACGTGGCCCCAAAAGTCAAAACAGGCGTCTATTTAAAACGAATCACCATGACTACCACCACCAGAGTACAATGCCTATTAAGCACCTTGGATTTCTCGCTATAATGTTGCATGTGGTGTGGTTGGGGTCGTTAGGCTGATGTTCATGAGCTTTTGAACCTCTGCTTCTTGTATGTTTCCTTCCATTCTATTGAAGCCTGGTCTTTGAGACAGAGGAGGAAGAAATCACAGATAATTAGGGCTTAAAATATTCTTATTTCATGGTGGGGATAACAAGTGAAACTACAAGTAATGATGTAATCCAACTTGTCAAAAAGGAAGAAAAGAGGAGACAGAAGGCAGGACAGAGCCTTGGGACCCGGCATGCCATGTCATCTTGTAATTAACTAACTGATCCTTTAAACTGTCAAACTCAGAGAGGAGCTCCATGGCCTGGCGTCTGATTAATATTCATATTTGGGCACTGGATGCTCTGATTTAGGTCCCAGTGGTTGTAGTTAAACATCAGTCTTTAAAAAAGAGAGAGAGAAATAAAAACCTGCCTGGCCAGCCAAAATCTCCAGGTTTTACATTCATAGGGAAATGAGGGGAGGCCACCCTGAAGTCCATAATCCATGGCAAGAACAAATCCTCCACGGATGCATATTGATTTCTGCATCATGATGAGGACTTGTATATTGAAAAAATAATTATTTTGCTTCTTCCTACTGGCAGCCACATTGTTAATCACACTCTGGGCCTCATTGTTAAATAAGCGAACAGCGCGTGTAAAATTACATAGCATTCGGTAATATAATCAAGCTTTTAATTTCAAACAAAAATAACTGAATATGTAATTTAATCAAAACATGCTAGAATCTATCATTTAAACTATAATAAGGGGCAACCTGGACTTTGATTCTTCTAGCACAGGCTGCAAAAGAACATATTTCCCTCCCTCATACAGACGTCCCTGGATGAAAAATATACTTCCATCCAGGGTACAACAAGTACCTGTACTAACAAATGCGTTTTGCAGAAAAGGCAGTTCGCTTAAGAAAACAAAACCAGCCCCCCACCCCCACCCCCACCCCCCCATGGTGTGTGAACCCAGGTCACACTCGCAACCATCAACAGCCGGCTGGACACCCTGGGGGTTGCTCTTCCAGAAGGTGGAGTCATGAGGAAGCGTTCTTCGGAAGCACCGGACCAACCCGGCCTTTGCCTTCATGCTCGGGTCACGTTTTAAAAATCAAAACCCTTCCAAGGAAGAAAATGATTCAACCCAGCTTCACTGTGACTTCCAACAGCAGCGGCTTTTAGGAAAGATTTCCCAAATTAGGGGCACCTGGTGGCTCAGTCAGTTGAGGGTCAGACTTGGGCTCAGGTCATGATCTCATGGTTAGGGAGTTTGAGCCCCACGTCAGGCTCTGTGCTGACAGCTCAGAGCCTGGAGCCTGTTTCAGATTCTGTGTCTCCATCTATCTCTGCCCCTCCCCTGCTTGCCCTCTCTCTCTCTCTCTCTTTCTCAAAAATAAACAAAAAAACTTTTAAAAAAAAGATTTCCCAAATTATAATTTGCGCCTTGTCTCTCATGGCATAAGTCCATCCCACAGTACCCTATCCTGGATCGAGACGCCTTGCAGCCCACACACTTTCTCCACTGTAATTCCTCTTCATCCTATAGAACTTACTCTCGGGGCGCCTGGGTGGCGCAGTCGGTTAAGCGTCCGACTTCAGCCAGGTCACGATCTCGCGGTCCGTGAGTTCGAGCCCCGCGTCGGGCTCTGGGCTGACGGCTCGGAGCCTGGAGCCTGTTTCCGATTCTGTGTCTCCCTCTCTCTCTGCCCCTCCCCCGTTCATGCTCTGTCTCTCTCTGTCCCGAAAATAAATAAAAAACGTTGAAAAAAAAAAAAAAAAAAAAAAGAACTTACTCTCAAGCTCTTGTTAAACTTACCACTATGCTATTTCAACTTAGATTTGAAAATGGGTGACACTGCTAATGAATGCTCCATCTTGGGATCATAATTCACAAGCGTACTGAAAGTAAGTGGTGTGGAACAGCTAGACTCAAGTTGATGAATTCAGCCAACAGATATTGAGGCCCAACCATGTAATCAGATACATTAATAAGTCTCAGTTCATTTCCATTTGGTGGGGAGAAAGGCCATACCACTCATACAATCAATATATTTTTAATAAAGGAATAGCCCACTCCTAATAAATAAATATATACATTACAAATGATTGAGAAGAAACTCATGGCCGAGCTGGTGCAGGGCACAAGTTTAAATTCCACAAGGCATTTATGGACTTTGACTAAGCAGACGAGGACAAGGATGAAAACCACCCAACAGCATTAAGATTATGTTGTCTGGGTCAGAGCCACCTATGAAACATCAGAGCTAAAAACCTCTGGAGCAAAGACCAGCTGATGGCCACCCATTAGGAACCTTGGATCTTTAGCCCCTTTGGATGAGACCATCAAAGTTAATGGTCAAAAATATCGTTTCCTCTGACAATTATTTCTAAGATGACTTGGAATGGTTCTCACGCTTTAAAAAAAAATAGCTGACACAATGCCAAATTCACAAACACCCACCACTACTTGGTGGGTCTAGGCCATCGGGGAAACCTACCGTCACTGCCAAGCCTGACCTGTGAACTCCACATGGGGAGGAATCCAGTACCAAGGCAAGGAGAGTCTTGACGTCTCACTTCAGAAGTCAGCACACAATGTCAGTGCACTGCTTGCCAGATGACATCCTGTGCTGTGTTCCTAGGAGCTGCAAATACTCCTTCGGGAGGAGAGCAGACTTGGGGACACCGAAACTGGCTCAAATCCACAGGCAGTAAAGTAATTAATGGTGCCTTTCAGGGCAAGCGCAGTAAAAAAATAATTGCTCTCAAATTTTTACTGCTAATGAATGATTGGTGTAGTCAATATTTGTGTTGTTGGGAGTGGACGTGTGTGTGTGTGAGTGAGAGAGAGAGAGAGAGAGAAACAGAGACACAGAGAAGGAGGAAGAGTCTTTTGGATGCAAATACCCAAACCAGTCTATCAGCCTGGTTAACAACTTTGAACCTCCAGACCACAAATACTGAATACGTTGACTTTAAATGTCTAGGGGGAACATATGCCATGGATCAAAGAACACACTGATTAATCCAACAGAGACTAAAGTCTGTCACTTTGGTCATGGTGCAAAAAGGAGCCAAACAAGGTCACTAAAGAGCGTAAATAGATGGGAGAGAAAGACCAAAGTTAAACTGGTTTCAAAGAGGGGTTGAGCTGCCAACCCCCTGTCTAAACGTGACTGGATGAGGTCCATGTATCTCTTTCCCCGGCTCATCTGCCCGCTTGTGTTAAAACAGCACTTCCCCTTAAGACAACTACCAGCTTGCTGACGCCAGGTAACTCTCACTTATGCCGTAATCATTTACTATTACATTAGGTCATCAGCTCTGCCTCTACTGAATCGCAGGGACGCTCCAGCTTCTCATCACACACACGCAGCCCTGTAAACAGATGTAAAGATAACTCTGCTCTTGTTTAATGGGAAATCGGTTCTCATAAGTAACAGGAATCCACTGTGAGTATGAACAGTGAACCCAGAGAGAAAGTTCTGAGAGCCAAATACAATTGGATCTTGGCTAGTGTACTTAAGAAACAAGCTGCCGGGTTTTTGTTTGTTTGTTTGTTTGTTTAATGGGCCAGTTTGCCCACTGGTTAGAACACAGATGCAGCTGAGGCCATGGCAGTGAGCCTGATTCCCATGTGAAGAGGACAAATGGCCTTGTAGCTACAGAATGAATCCTTAATCTCCACATCATTCCAGAAATATGCACTCTTTGGGCGGGGGCAGAGCACATGATTAAAAGACAGAGTCAATATGGTGGGTTAGTAGCAGGGTCTCAGGCAGAAGTGGGGGGAGGCGGGGGGCGGTTAGACTGGGCCACAAACACATTTCCTTTCTCTGCCTCCAACACGGGGATAATCATTTGTCATCTTCTGCCAAGACACCACAAAATATCTGCCACAGAGAATTCTCTAAAACTGATGTGGGAACAGACACCTTGTGCAACTCTGTTTACATCGGCTTCCGTCTCACTGTGCCGAAGACAGAGCCGTGTGCTGGGAACTGCATGCTCTTACAGGGAACAAAATAGGAGGCCGAGTCAGTTCGGGCTGGGCCAGGCTTCTTGGATGCCCTCACTGCCGCCTCCACGGTATCATGATTCATGCGTTGATTTAATACTGGGAATTCCAAATCACATGCGTTTTTTTCCCTTCAGCTCTCCTTCTGGGCACCCTATTTTACTTGGTTCCAAGTTTTGAGTTACTGCAAGGCCACCCCCCACCCCCGGGCAAACCAGGCTAACGCTTCACTAAGAGGATATAGTTGAAAAATTTTATAAGTTATTCATGAAGTAACAACTGGTCGGCACCAAAGCAAGCTCTGCAAGGGAAATTCCTTTTAACCAGCTACATATCTGGGGTATTTTTTGTTTTAAGTCCATGGCAGTTGTCCTTAACTTGTTCTTCTGCATAATTTATTGGGCAGCTGTCAAACATGCATGTTCTCTTGTCGCGTATCTGACATCTGTACGCTGAGAAATGACATCAGAAATGGGCAGCAAACAAACGGACACTCCGAGATTGAATAAATGACAGCAAAGGAGTACAGTGAGGAGAGAAAACAGTTGGGACAAAGTATACTACATCCTTTCCCAGCGGGCAGGCCTATGAATGGATTTACTGTTAATTCTTCAACAGTCCACAGGAATGGACTTATTTCACAGAAACACTTACTTCAGAATGACTGGCAAGCTTTTGTTTAAAAAAGCACAATCATTTTAATACATGTGAATTTGTCTTCTTCTTGCCTGAACTACACACACACACACACAAACTATATATATATATATAAATTATGCATAATTATACAGCCTATGATGATTTTATAAAGTCAACAATGTTGATACCATAATGAAATACATGGTTTGAGAAACTCCTAAATCTCCTGAAGAGAACGCCTAATGCCCGCAAATGGGCCAAATAACGCAATTCTGGCAACCTCACCTGCACAGACAATTGATCTCCCTGCTAACCCATGAAGCATTGTTGCTAAGCTAACACACTCATTCTTTTTGATCTCTTTCCATCTCCTGCATTGTATTCTGTGCCTCTCATCCACATCCAACATCAACAGGTCATTTGCAGAGTGGTCAGTGTTGGCCAATATAAATAACTATTATAAAACCTCTAGCATGTTTTAAATCAACAACCCAAGTGGCCTACGCTGTTTGAAGACTAAATTCCAAATATTTTGATGGCAGAGGGTAGCCTGGGCCTGTGAAAAGTACAGGTACAAATTATCATTAAATAATCGGATCACAGCAAGCTATTCTAGCACAACGGTCTCTATTTTTAAACCAGCTTGAAAACAAATAGAGATGACAGCGCCCCTTGGGCAGGACGGTAAGCCTGGGCTTTGTACCACAGGCAGGTGTGTTTCAGATACGGCTGAAATTACCAGTACATACGTAAATCTACAAGAGCCAGAGAATTTGAGAGCCCAGAGCAACTCAGAGCAGGCAGAGGTAGTGACTCTTAGTCTCTAGCTGCCTCTTTCTCTGCCCCACCCCCAAAGCCCATTAGCAATGACCCCCCCCCCCCCACAACGCTCACCTGAGCAAGGCAATGCATTGCGACATCAATGTGCCTCCAAACAAACTCTCCCTTGACAGAATAGAAACGGGCTGATGTGAACAGTCTAAGAGTTGCTGATGTCTCCCTTTGAGAAGGATATGTATCCTCACTCCAGATTTACCACTTCTGTTTGCCCAGGTTGTTATTGGAATTAATCTGTATTATCTAAGAACACAATCATTAAGCTGGGTGGAGTAGTATCTATAAATGCTAAGGACCAAGTGAGCCAAGAAAAATATTGACCATGACCATGATGAAGATCTACATGTTACTGCCATGGAGAGATGACTAGAACATGGTGCTGAGAAACAGGAGGTTCTAGAACAAGCACAAACAGTGCAGCAGTATTTTACATGTAACTCAAAAGGTGGATAAAACAATGCAGGAGTAAGTAAATATATAACATCCAGAGGATGTTTACTCACATCTCATCTCTGTGTACTGGGATATCAGCTGATGTGAAGTCTCTTCATTATTATTATTATAAACATTTTTTTTCTACTGATACTTGGGTATGATTGACTTCTCATCCCTAGGATATTGGTCTTTGAATTTCTACACTCTCTTGGTGCACCGGCTGATTTCTTGTAGAGTTACATCCAATTCTGCATCTCTTATTTCAAGGTTTGATTAGTAGTGTACAACTGAACCCTTACCATTTTGGAGTTCCCTTCCCAATTTTCATAAAAAGTTTAAGTTTTTCTAATTGGGAAAAGAAGCTCTTTTCACTGTGAAGCAAGAATCATGCTGAGTAATGACCAAAGACGATACTGAGATCATCATCACAGATATGCTGTAAGCATCAGTCAGCACCATGCATGCATGCATTATTTAATCCTTATGATACCTCCACAAGGTAAAAACTCTTGCCTAGCATATTCTTTCCAGTTTGCAGACAAGAAAGGTGAGGTCGAGAAGGTTAGGTAACCTACTCAGAATCACACAATAATTGTTGGAGCCAGAATGTAAACTTACTTGATCCAAACCTAGAGCCTGAGTTGTTGTTATTTGTTTTTTTGTTTTTGTTTTTTTGGGTTTTTTTTGTCTATTTATTTCTGGGAGAGAGAACACGATGTGAGCAGGAGAGGGCAGAGAGAAAGGTGGGGGGGAACAGAGGATCCAAAGCAGGCTCTGTGCAGACAGTAGAGAGCCCAACTCAGGGCTCAAACTCACAAACTGTGAGATTATGACCTGAGCCAAAGCCGGATGCTTTACCCACTGAGCCACCCAGGTGCCCCTAGAGCTTGAGTTTTTAATGACTTTGTGACAATGTGTTAACATTACGAAAGAGGTATACTGTGGTCCCCACACTCGTAAAGAAAGACAATTCAGATAAAGGAATTCAATGACATTCCTTGAAGGAAATCAAGACTCTGGCCAGTACAAGTCACCTATACAAATCTACTTTTTTAGCCCAAAAAGGCTCTCACTAGCAAGGCATATATGATTTCTGAGCTTTTTTTTCTCACCTGTAAAACATACTAAAATAAATCTTGTTCCAAGGATGAGAATGCTTTGTTTCCAAAATCCTCTGAGAGGATGGGATATAATATCCCACATTTAACAATGATGAGTCGCTTTTCTCTAGCACTGAGCAAACAAAACCATAACACTGCATTTGGGTTTTTCAAACACAAATTGATACAAGTCAAAATGTACATTTTCTTCACTTGTTTTTGCCAGGCCAACTGTCCTCCTCTGACCCCCTGCTAATTTTCCTGATGATGTTTGAACAGAACCTGCTGATTTGGGTAATTCCATGTCCATGCACAAAAATAATTGATGACATCAGCATAGTTAGGGGAATTAGACTTATTACTTAATTACAGAACCAGCAGAGGGAGCACAAACCCTGCATAAATAATAACCATTTCTTCTGAGCTTCTTAATAGTGGCAACGGTCGTAGGGAGAAATACATTTAAAGCTAAATTATGAGAAGATGGGTCTTTGCTTTCTTGGAATGGTGTTAAGGCAGAAATCCAACATACTGTCTGTACAATTTACATTACATAAATGTCACCTTCTTGGGTATTGAAGAGGAAGAAGGAAGTGTTTGTGCACATGTGGACATGTGTGCATGTGTGCCTCTTCGTACCATGGTGAAAAACAAATGACACCCTCTCCACTGGTGAATTCATTAAGGTCAGATGATGAGACTGTCCTAGAGTTGGCAAATATTTACTTGTTCAACCATTATATCAGAACGGCTTTCATTGTAGCTGTGCACATCCTGACAAAGTACTGAGAGAACAGACAAACTTGATTCTTTTAAGATGCATTCAAGGCTTACATTTACAGTTGAAGAAAGGTTCCACACAAAATAGCATAATATTGTGATGGTAAAAAAAATAAAGATAATCGTATTTGTAAAGAACTATCTGCCTTAAGTACGGCGAAGGCTCTTAAGTAATGGTCATATTTTTGAATTTGAAACAGATGTTGTTGACCTTTTTATTCTGGAAGAATAAATGACCAATAGCCAGTAAAGAGATAGGTTCAACCAAAACAACACTTTCAGGGATAAATGGAAGAAATAGGGCACCCATTTATCCTTTATTTGATAGGGTGGGTCAATGGCTTTAAAAACAGCTAAGACCACTCCCCCACCCCACCCCCTGCCACCCAGCAAGATGTACAATTTAGCCACAGAGATAATGGAAGACTTGATTTCTGTGCTATGGATTTCCTCTGTTGATTTTGCCAGGATGGTCTCCCCATCACTAATATGGGGAAATTAAAAAAGCAAATCATGGAACTTATACATTGAAATTTAAATGACACACAACCTGCCACACTCAAACAAAATGTTTATTTTGAAAAAGTCTCCTGTGGAAGGATAGAGGGCAATGAATTTCAGCTTTAGCTCATATTCAGAGAATTACCAAGACCCAGGAATAGGGAAATGGTGTTGGTGAAGAAAGGCCCCAGTACAGGTTTGTCTGCCTCAAGTGAGAACCAGGTCAGAGGATGATGGGGACGGCTGTACTGTACCCAGGTGCCCCCAGCGCTTCCGCCAACCTCTTCTGCATGAGGCCTCTGTCCTATGGGCAGTGTTTCCCACTATCCTGCAAGCCTACTACCCCAGGAAAGTGGAACGGAAGAGGCAGCAGCAGACCGGCCATGGAAACTGGACAGGCACTCTGGTGCAGAGAGACCTGGAGCCTGGTTATCAACAGGGAAAGATGTGACCCACCCTTGCCTTTCCCCCCCCCTTGCTTTTTATCTTTATTTACCCATCAAAGACTCTGAACACAGTGGACCCTCCAAATGTGACCCTGGTCAACTGGCTGCAGTTTACTTTGGGCTGGGTGTGCTTTCTTGATGAACGTGATCAGAAAAATGAGGTGGTCCTAGAGGATGGAATCTACTATGGTGCCCACAGTTAGGACTGTTAGCTGACTGCTTCCACATCTGATACCACCATCAGATGGCATCTCTCTTTCAGGGATTGGTGGCCTCTCAATAGTGCTTTCTTCCACTGCTTTGAAAAAAATCCAAATGAGTTCATCTTACTGGGACAGGTACTCCCCGTGAATGAGTAGTACGTCTCAGAGCAGATGTGTGTGGATCCTTCTTTCCATTTAGTTTTCCTCCAATGTTTTGCATATTCGAAGGTTTAAGGGCAAAGCAGGATTTACTGAATACCTATCATATATACTAGTCCAGTGTGAGAAGCCTTAGCTACATGGTTTCACTTAATCCTCCAAGTAGCTTTATGATTTAAATAAGCACTCCCTTTTCTTGCTAGTTCATAGACTGGGGAACCTGGAGATCAGAGCAGGTCAGCAACTTGCCTAAGGTTAGTATGCGGTAGTCACGAATCACATCCAGAAGTCTGTGAATAAAAGGGAGATGGTAGAATCCACCACTCTTAGAATTCTCAAACATACATTGTGGCGATTTTGTTGTTGTTGTTTTATGCAACTAAAGCTTGCTGGTTTGAGAATTAACAGCAAAAGAAAATGTCTGAGCAAAAGAAACCCCCTGGAAAAAAAAATCAACTGGTGAGAGAATAATGATTGGAAAAATAATGATCTAGGCTAACATTCTCTTCAGTGATCTCTAGTACCTGCATCACGGGTTGTGTCCTCCACAGGAGTGAGCTTTCTTTTCCAGCATGATGGCAAAGGTCATTACAGACCCAATCAACAAGCCAACTAGCTCCTCATGTGTCAGAGTCATTAAGACCAAAATAAATGGGACCGACAGTCTGAGGTCTGGAATCCTGATCCGTCTTAACAATCCACTGAAAACCACAGGTTTTCTATGAATTCAGAAACTTAAAAATTCTCTTCAGGGAGCATGTTTCTGGCAAGAAAGTCATTTTCTTTATTGATGATACCGTATTTTCTAAATGAAAAGTTTAACATTGAAAGTGATATGAACATACTCTTATTGAGTTTTCGTAGTTGATCAAGAACGAGGCAAGAAAATAACAATGTTTATTTTCATCCAAGAAATGCATTTACCATAGCTTGTCTATGGATTACATATGAATATAGGGATTCATACTGTATTTATTACTATAACTCATTATAATATGTGTCAAGTGATCTCAGAATGAGTCAGTCAAGAGAGACCAGTATGGAAGGCGGGGGGGGGGGGGGGAGGGTCTTATCTGATCATGTTAGGAAATGGTTGGAATCCAAACCCAACAATTATATCAGTGAAAATAGCCAGGTTTGACTAGAGCTAACCATTTGTCAGGCCTATGCTATGTGCACATGTTTTTATTTTTAGCATTTCACAGCCATCCTGAGCCAATTCTACATATAGTTGAGCAAGCTGTAGAAATTTAGGATACGTAGTACAAATTTGGAGAACCCAGAAATCTTTAAAGGAATCCTTTGGACACTTCCCCCACTTAACTGAATAAACACCAGAAAGACTGTGTTAGTGAAACTCACCTCATGAACATATGAAGCACTAATTAATAAGCACAAATGTGTTTGTGTCAAAAACAGGTAATCTGCTTCATTCATCTGTTTAGAGACACTGTCTCTGCATTCACACCCCCAAACACAGTTTAAGTTCTGGTGACAATCTAGGAAAAAATGCAAAATGTTTCCAACAGATTACTGGTTTGCTTTTTCAGAAAGACCTAGAGATAATATTAAGTCATCCGGATGGTTCTTTGGCCAGTCGATGTTGTATCACAGACATGTCACACACTTGTGAGAAAGTACATGTCACAGCAACTGCCAAGTCATCCAGAGTCTGAGGTTCCCTAAGGACAGGGGTTCGGCCAGGGGGCGGCCAGAGAAAGGGCCATGATTCACTCTCACAGCACCACGGCCTGGACAGACTTGTCTCTAATTGCCTGGCTGTCATCTCTGAGATACTCCTGGGTGATATTGTGGCTAGAGTAATGAAGAAAATAAATACACCGAATCCCATATATTCCAGGATCCTGAAATGCTCTATTTATTTGCTCAATATTCATTAATGAGGAAAAAAAATCAGAGTATCATCTTTCATGTTATGCATCGACACCGTATATCATTTTTGCTTGAGTGTAAATTGTGATGTGAGTTCTTTCAATTGTATGAAAAGCAAGGTGTCAAAGAGACGACTAATTTGCAGTGATGCTGTTCTTTGTGCTCACATTTCTGATTGTGGAAGTCTGCAGTTCGAACACCAGCATAATCAGCTCAAACAATCTGAACGGTAATTTTGCTCGAGAGGTGGAGAATCGTAATTTCATCACGGAAGCGTTGCATAGCTTGTGAACCTTTAAAAAGGAACTTGATTCCATTCAAGGTCTAGAGGCTTTCACCCTATTGTATAATGTCACAAAAAGTCTCTAAAGCATTTTAGATTGGATATAATGACATGTCAAGAGAAAAGCAAGTCTCTACTTGGCCTCCAGATCCTTCTGAGTGTGCCATCAGGGGGCCGTCCCAGTCTCTCAATTAACAACAGCAGTGGCTGCAACCATTTATTCAGTGGCCACCACCAGATAAGAGGTACCCTGCAAAGCACTTGGCACCCATTACCGTGTTTAGTTTCTACAACACCCTTTTGCTGTGGGCTTTACTTGCCATGCTTCTACACACAAGAACAAGAGGCTGAGAGGGACTCAGTATTAGGCTCAAAGTCAGGATTCACACCCGGACTGTCTTGGTTTGGGCCACCCAAGTAGACCGCTGCCTACGGCCGCTCTGCTTGTTGTGTGACTGCTCACTGTTGGGACCAGCACTGGCGGGAAGGAAATGGCACAGGGAGAGGAGAGGCTGAAGTCTCGGTCTTGCAAGAGATGTGCACTCAAGCAAGGAGAAAAGGAAAGCTTCAAAAAGAACTGGTCGTCTTACTGGGGGAGCAGTGGCAGAATTCTTGCTCTCGGGCGGGCTCACTGCATTGTGACCTCAAGGAGGGCCCATCCTTGCTCCGTCAGACTTAGGAAGGAAAGATCTGGCAAAATCAAGAAGCAGACAGCTGAGATAATCATGTGCAACAGTATTTGGGAGCTGTCTGGTTACTCAGAGTCAAGAGGGTTTTTGGCTCTAGGATCCCCAACAAACAGCATGAGACATCACTGGATAATTCGTATGCTACTACTTATTACAGACATTCAATATATATTATATTATGCATATATATATTGAATGTCTATATAAATGAATATGTATTTATTGAATAAATAAAATAATATATATATTTACTGAATGCATATATAAATGAATATATATATATATATATATATATATATATTTATTATAAACTGATTTATAACGTAGAAAGTGGGGGGGGTCTCTTTTTTTTATCTGAAAGCCAGATTCTGCTCTGCTAGGTTTTCAGAGACCCCCCCCTCATCCAAAGGTGCAGTTGCTAAGTTGTCCCCAGATCAAGGAATTGTATGAATCTTGTAATAAATCTTAATTACAAAAGAACAGAGTATCCGCCTCTCTTTGCTGGACTAGAAAGGAAGTGCTCACAGGCAGAGGTGGTGTAGTATTGGGTGTTTTACCCACAGAGGTAGCCTGGCACCTGGCACATAATACGAAGCCCTCGATAACTAATTCATGAATAATAAAGGGTATTTTCTTTTGGGTTTATTCATTTTTGCATTCTGAACCTCAGGCTCTCTTCCTTTTCTATGTATTTCTCTTTCTTCCCCTCAGGTCCAGCATCCCCTATTGAAAACAAAGCGACTTCCTTAGGCATGGTGGAAGAGGACAGGATCTGAACATCCATCGGCTCGTGTGCTTCTAGGTGGCAGAATCTGAGAAGCAGACTTGGAAAACAAAACCCTAATTAAACCAAACAAAATATCCCTTTCTAATTTTCTATGGAAAACCTCTGAAGGGACCAGAGTTGATGAACAAAACCACACTGCCATACTTCACCATGATGAAGCAAACCCTAGTGGGAGGGTCAGAAAACGGCTACTGGGAAGTCACAATTATTGTTGTATATTATTTGTGTTTAGTGCCAGAGAAACGATTTTCTTTTTGCAATATCTCTGTCCCAATAAAATTAAGAACTTAGCGTAGGATCCAAATTCCCCCCAAAGGAGTCAGCTTAAAAAAAATTTACTAGCTCTCCTGCCACTGGGATTTATGGTTTCTTCTTTAATAGCAACAGTCTGATACACTAGAAGTTTCTTTGGTCACTACATGGATTCATTTATCTTTCTTTTGAAATATGCACTGAACATTTTAAACAAATTCTGGTGCTCCGAATTGATTGAATTTTGCATCGAGGAATGAATTGTAAAATGGCTTTTGGAATGGGTCTCCGGAACAAGAAGACTTTAAAATAAAAACAGATACTGAAGACTGTATTTTCCTGATTGTCAGTCAAGCTAATTATGCTTTACTCTAAAGCTTTGTCTATCATGCAAGAAAGCAAAAGGCAATTGGGGGCTTTCTCTTTGCACAGGCTGATGTCTGGGAATATAACACCAGTTTATTCACAGCAGGAGGCTGCTGTAATTGGCATCCCATTTTCCCCTACTAGAGGGTAATTCTCAAGCGAAGAAAACACAATGTTAACAAGATTTTACAAATTTGACATATGGTGTTCTATCTGAAATGACCAACACAAGTTCCTGGTCTCCCCAAGCAAACAGTTATCACTAGATAGGACTACAAGAGAACATGACGGGGTGTAAAGACACCTGGCATTCTGTTAGCCGATTGGTAAACCTGCCACCATAGGAAAACAACAAATAAAAGCAACAAAAGGTAACACACCCAGGATAGATGTGTCTTAGAGAGGTAGTGAGGACAGAACAACAATAGCCTCACCTAGAACACCAGGCTTCGTTAACGACATTTGGTTGTGCCTAAGGCATTCGAGGCGAAGATTCAGACCAAGGAGAGAATGCTTCCTGAGTCCCGTAAGGTGGGGGTAGGGCTGGTCCACAGTGTGAGTGAAAGCAGTAATCATACAGGATGAACAGCACCTAGAAACGGTTCTTAGCTTATATTCATTCCCTCCCTAAACACAGAGAAACTCTAGAATGAACTTATAGGTAAGGTCAGATTGCCTTGATGTGAATCCAAAAACTTTATCACAACATCTTTCTTGTTCAAAGTAACCATATACCCCCCAATGGGGGGATTCTGTTTTAATTAAAAAAGGAATGGAAGAAAATATTCTAGTACATAAAAAACAAAGCAGAAATACATAAAAACTTTCCAGGACAACAGGGATTTTTCTCCCCCTTCCCCTTGAGCAACATTTCATTCTTTCTTGGTAAGGCATTGGGTAGATTCCAAAGAAGGGCAAACATGGATCCCTAGGAATTTATCCTGGATTTGCTACTAAGATACTCACAGTTTATTGTCTATAACTGTTGCCAGACCCCATCTGATATTCCATCTGACCCCAGCTGAAGAGGTGGTGCGCGGACTGGAGATTCCTTTTAAGGTTGGTGATCTCAAGGGGATTACACAAAGGGATTAATGAGCGTTTGCAACCACCAGGTACTGGCAGTAAAGGCACAGAGTCAGGGCAAGTCCTGATTTTCATGGGGAATTAAACTGCCTTTTGTTACCACCTGCTGACACATAATTGACAATCAATGAGAATCTGCCCAGGTGAAGGAAAAAGCATGGTAGAGCCACTCTTTTCTTTCAGTGCACTCAATCCCGCAGACACCGCATACCCCGCAACAACTGTTTCTCCCGTGAGCCTATTTGCGCGTTCCTGCCCATTTCTTCCTTCCTTTCTGGATGTGCTACAGTGGTGATTCTCAACAGCACCTGAACTATTTTTAAGTAGTACAAGGACAGGCTTTGAATTAACACTGAATCCCATCACAAGGAGCGTTTTGCTCTTTGCAATGTCTGACTACCCTCTAGACCGCAAAAAAAAAAAAAAAAAAAAAAAAGTCAGAGGTCTCAGATATAAACAAGTAGGAAGGAATCTCAGTTTGGGGCCGATATGTGTTTTTGACCTTGCTAATATGTGCTAATCTAAAAGGGAGATGTGAAATCAGAGTGTCCAAAAGATAGTACAACCCAGCTGGCATCTATTAGCGGGCTGTTTTCAGTGTAATTCATTTTTACAATCATTTTTTTTTTTTTTTATGACAAGTATTACTGATTCTCCATTTCCAGAAGTTAGAGAAAACGGTCACTGAAAACATTACTCACGCTAGGCGAAATAAGCTAGCCACAGAAAGACAAATATTTTGATTCTACTTATATGCAGTATCTAGAGTAGTCAAATTCATACAAACAAAAAGTAGCGCCGGTTGCCAGGGTCTAGGGGAAGAAGGGAATGGACAGTTGTTTCCTGGGTACAGAGTTTCAGTTTTACAAGGTAGAAAGTTCTGGAGACTGGTTGCACTACAATGTGAATTATATTTAACACCACTGAACTATACACTTAAAAAATGGTTAAGATGGTGAAACTGATATTTTACTGCCACGAAAAAACATTAGAGAAAAAGCAGAAGATAATGTGACTGTGAAGAAAGGTCAGAAAATGTAACATTGTGGGCCTGGAAGACAAAAGGAGGCCTGAACCAAAGAATGCAGGTAGCCCGCAAAAGCTGGAAAAGGACAGGAAATGGATTTTTCTCCAGAGTCCTGCCAATGCCTTGATGATAGCCCAGTAGGGCACATTTCAGCCTTCTGCCTTCCAGAACTGTGAGATAATAAATTTGTGTCGTTTTAAGCACCCCTTATCTCCTTACCCCCTGAAAAACACAAGCACACAAACACTTTTCCCCTGAGTTAACTAAAGCATATTTGGAAATGCTATTTGGATGAAGTCCGTGTCTATGGAAAAACTGTGAATACATATGAACACCTGATGTTTGGTGAACACACACCTCATCTGCTGGGCTATAAAAGGCAAACAAAGTTTTCCAGGATTTATTATATTTAAGAGGCCTCATGACCACGGGGACGGATTCAAATTAGATGTCAATACACTTCACATACAACTTGACTGCAGGCCAACGGTCTTTCATTATTAAAAGCACCTCCCTCCCAAACTTTCTCATCACGCTGACTGACGGAAATAGGAACCAGGAATTAAGTTGAGGAACGGGAGGCAGCAAGCCTAGATTGGGCTCATCACTTCATTTCCAAGCCTCAGTTTCTGAAACTATGAAATGGGTGAATCAGTACTTCCCTCTAAAGAGCTGCTGTGAGACTCAATCAACATGCAAAGGCCACTTTTGGCACACGCCTGGTTCCTATTATTAATATGATTATTACCAGGCATTCTTCTTCTACCAAATAGCTATTTTCTTTCTGGGAAAAAAAAACAATTAAGAAAAAAAATTCATCACTTTAGCATATATTAAATCTGAGCAACTCCAGCCACCAGCCCTTCGATAATTTGGAGGTCACATTATTTGGAATGATCTAGGACACTGCCATGTTGGGGCAGGCATGTTCTTGGGGACGGCCCTTCCATTTGCTCAGCTCTGAGTGAAATTTGCCAGTGCTGTGTGCCTGTTCACCGGGTCACGACTGTGACTGTAAGGGCCAGCCCAAGAGCTTGAACCATTTAATGTTTAAAGCCAGGCCTGAGCGCCAGGTTTTTCCACAGCTGTCACTTATCAGCAACACAATACCCTAGGGATATGTATTCATCAAATACTTATTGACTGAAGCTGCAGGGTTTTTTTTTTTCTTTCATAACGTTAGAAAATATTGCTTCTGATTTAAATAGTTTTCTTTGAGGGATGGAAATCAAAAACAAAGATCCATTTTCCAATTGTACGTGTTGGCGAAAGGTGAGCACTTCTGAAAATATCTTGGGAGCTTAAGGCAGGGTTTCTCCACACTGGCACTACTGACCTCCTGGGCCAGATGATTCTACATTGTAGAGACTGTCCTGTGCTTTGTTAAGATGTTTAGCAGTACCTCTGGCGTCTACCTGCTAGATGCCAGCAGGACCCATACCCCTAGCTGTGACAATCAAAAATGTCTCCAGACACTGCCCCAAGTCCCCTGGTAGCAAAACTGCCTTCAGCTGAAAACCACTGCATTGGACTATGATACCAACCCTGAGATTACGAACAGCAGCTGTTTCCTTAAAAGAAAAATTAAAAAATACTTAACACAGAAAGAGTCACAGTTATGGCTACTAGTTGTGAATAATTTAAAAGAAGCCTCTTTATATTTTTATAGTGTCCTTCAATCCAATAAATATAAATTAAATGTAATAAGTGAAATAGCTTTGTAAATTGCAAAGTGCAGTGCTAATGATTATTAAAATGATATCAGCATGCTCTGGGACTATACAAAGCATGGGCTGCTTGAAGAACTAACTTTTTATTAAACCCATGCTTTGCGGCAAATACTTTACTCACACCATCTCATTTGAATTTCAGCCTCTGATTTGTATCAATGAGGGAGCAAAGGCTCAGGAAATAAAGTAACATGATCAAGGTCATTTGGCTAGTTAAGAGGTGGTGGCAGGATCTGAACCTAGGGCTATAACTCTCCAAAGCCAGTATCTCCTATCCCACCCACTGCTTGCCGTATGCTGTGGATGCCAGTCTGGAATGGGAGGGAGGCACTCCTATGTTGTTTGACAAGCCCTTCTGGAAACAACGGCACATGTATCTAGAGAAGCCAACCAGGGTTGGAATGAAATCTATAACCTGGAGCTGAAGTCATCTGACCTGGTTAAGTTGAGCCTAAATTCCAAATTCAAGACCCACTGGGCCAATCATCCAACGAGCCAGTCACAAACTGACATTTTTAGGGTCCATTCTTAATACCCACTATCCTTTTTCTCCCTTTAGATAGTCAGAAAAAGAAGCTTTGATGCAAATAGGAGAAACACATGTCAAACTGACCTAAGTAACAAGAAAGAATCTACGTTCCGTTTTTCAGTTTTTAAACTTAGTATTTGTAATGGGTTGAAATGGGTGCCCCCAAAAAGGTTTTGTTGAATTCTTAACCCCTAGTCCCTCAGAATGTGACCTTATTTGTACGCAGTGTCTTTATGAGGTAATCGAGTTAAAATGAGGTCATTAGGGTGGGCCCTAATCCAATATGGCTGGTGTCCTGATAAATAGGGAGAATTCAGACACAGATGTGAAAGAAGAGAGAGAGCACACCAGGTGAAGATAGAGACTGGAGTGATAACACCTACAAGTCCAGGAACATCAAAGCCTACTGGGAACCCCTAAGAAGCTACAAAGAGTCAAGAAGGAATTCCCCTACAGCCTTCAGAGGGAGCATGGCACTACCAACACCTTGATTTTAAACTTCTAGCCTACAAAACTTTGAGATGATACATGTCTCTTTTTTAAGTCATCGAGGGACTTTGACAGATGAGGGAAATGAATGTTACGGCAGTCCTAAGAAACTAACACAGTTTCTATTTCAGAAGTTAATCCGTAAGCAGACTTGGGAAAATAAATGCACATGGTATGTTTTCAGGGGGTTCTAGAACACTGTGTTTGCATGACTGTCAAGCACACGGAGCTGTCTAAGGTGGCTTGTCAACTGAGTCGTGCCCGCCATATGCATGTTTTGGCCCACTGCCATGTAGTGACAGGGCCCTCACCCATGCCAACTGGCAGCTGGGCCCCAGGTGGACTCTGTCCACATCCTCAAGGCAGATCTCTCCTAGGTCCGAGGCAAAATGGCCTCCTGGCTTCCCCCCGAAGGCTTAGAATGTTTATTCACATGAATTCTAATGGATCTGTAAAAAAAAATTACCATCTTAAAGTTTCTATTATATTTCTGTTAACATTTTCTATTACATAAATATGTTCAGAGGAAAAAGGAGGGCTATTTACTACACACTGAAACCCAAGGGGCATTAATATTCATGCCCATCTGAAATGTGGGCAAAGGCAAGGATGAAGTGGTGGGCTATGGAAAAGAGCAACAAAAACTTTTCTGGAAATTTTCTCAACTTAAGTACAGAGCCGATCTATTGCCTTTAAGATACCAGGGTAGAGGAAAATCGATGTGAAAAGTTAATAAGCTCACATCTGGCATTAGTAAAGCAATGCAGAAAACCACACAGCCCATCTCCTTGGTGAGCTAGGCCAGTGCTGTTATTTAATTATTGCAGTTCTGGCTTTGTTAGACCTGCCAGCGCAGGATTTGTTTATAGGTGTCCCTTCCTTCAAATCCGCCCGCAGAGGCTCACCCTTGTCATTTGTCAGGGGCTAAATAGCTCCGGGCCAAGAGAAGACATTTACTTACAGAATCTTCAGATTCTTTTAAATAGGCCTTTGGGATTTTGCCACTGACTGTTCTGTGGTGAGAGGCTCTGGACACCTTGCACTGGGTGTTTCTTTTAATTGACTAACCTCGATGTCGCTGATCAAAACCACTGTAACCCACACATGCCCTCAGTCTGAAGCTTCTAATGACCTTTCCCTGGCCCTCAACACATATGGCCGAGACAATGCAAACATCATTTGGAAGATGAGTAAATTCAATAACTCAATTACAGCTACACCAAAGCACCATTTATCAAACTCGGACCACAGCACTTTGTCTCTCTTAGGTCTCTGTTTTTCCACAGCCAGGCATTTGGGGAAAGTCACTAATCAATTTAGGAATGATTAAATTGGAATTTGTAACACTTCCCATTATTAAACCTTCAATCTTCATTACGGCAACTTAATGATTACATCATGGCTGAGAAAAACAAATTATGGGTAGCTGGCATCATTCAGAGAGCTGCAGGAGCAAGTAAACTGTCAGAAACACCACAAGTCTCATACGTGTCGGTGTATAAATGATTGCTCGATGTGTACAAAGAACACCAAACTGCCATTCACTGTAGATAAAAATACACAGGAAAACTTGACCTAATATGTTGGCCTATACTGTACTCTTGCTTTTTTTCTATAGATTGAGTTGGTTAACCTGGGATGAATGGATGGGAGCTGGGAACCCTTCAAAAATCTATGCAAATCTGTGTGCAAATGAGCTTCAATCCCAGAGAAAGGTCCTAAGATCTTACCTGACCCCTACAGGGGTACAGAAATAGAGATGGTCTCTAGTTAGTAAAGGGAAGGCATGTTCTATAGCTTTCCACTCTTACTTTCCTCTGATGTCCCTTGTCTTCTTTCAAACTCCAGTGTTAGTTCCCCGATCAAAAACTCTTTCACAGGAAATAATTTTTTTCTCAACTCCTAATAACATGGCCAATACTTTATGAGGGTACTTTGCAATTTCTACCATTAACCATATCCTCAATATTCTGGCAGTCAGAGGAAACTCAGCAGGGTTACCCATGGGACTTTAAGTACTGACATTCTTGTGGATTCTAATTGTGGGCAAACAGGAAAGAGGATGAAATTCAAGGAAGTGAGGGTGATTATTAATGGCGAGGAGAAAAAGAAAACATGAATTCTCAATATATATTAGGCCCATTTAAAAACGATACTGGGCGCCTCGGTGGCTCAGTAGGTTAAGCACCCGGACTCTTGGTTTCAACTCAAGACACAATCTCACGGTTTGTGAGTTCAAGTCCACATGGGGATCCGTGCTGACAACGTGGAACGTGCTTGGGATTCTCTCTCTCTGCCCCTCCTCTGCTCGTGCTGTCTCTCAAAATAAGTAAATAAACTTAAAAAAAAATATTACACACTATAGAAATTTACAGGGTAGATACAGCAATGACGATGATAAAAGTAGTACTGAGAGTCTATCGGGCGTCAGATAATGTGCTAATAAGCACTTTAAAATTCAATGTTCACTATTAACCCCCTGAGGTAAGTATTATTCTCCTCAGTTTACAGATGAAGAAACGGAAGCTCAGAGAAGGGAAGCAGCCTGCCTGGTTACAGTAGCCAGCCACCAAGATGGCCCTCAACAGGCCCCCTCTGGTGTTCCCAGTCTTGCAGTCCTCTCCTACTATGTACCAGGGCTGGTCTGGGTGACTAATGGAATACAGCAGAAGTGACCAGATGTTACTTCTAAGGTTAGGGTATTAAAACTACTAAGGCTTCCTTCATCTTGGGCACTCTCTCTGTCTCTCTTTCTTGCTCTCAAGGAAGCCAGATGTAATGTCATGAGCAGACCTTACCATGGGAGAGTAACTGAGGCCTCTTGCCAACAGCCGTGGGAGGGAACTCAGAGATGGAGGCCCGGCCCTGCCCAGCCTCAGATGGCCGCTGCCCCAGGCAACAATCTGAGTACACCCTCGGGAGAAACCCTGACCCACAGCCACTCAGCCCTAAGCCACTCCAGATTCCTGACACTCAGAAACTGGGTGGCAGAATACAGGTGCGTTGTTTTAAGCTACTAGGTTTGGGGGTCATTTGTAAGGTAACGATCATTAAAATATTAATCACACACCTAGTAAACAGGAGAGTCTGGATTCAGACCCAAACCGGCCTGGCTCTGGAGTTGGTGTTCTTACCCTCCTTCAACGTTCCTAAATCACTCCTTTAGGCACCTAGGACCTCCCTTTTATGGGAAAGCAGAAATTTCTTTCTGCCCCCACTGCCACCTTAGGAGGCACTGGTAGAAGGAGCTGTGGCCCTCCTCGGCCTGCCAATCACCAAAGACAAAGGTCAAAGGTAACACAGCTCATCATCCTGACAGATGGGAGAAATCCCAGCGCTTAGCAGGTGTGCTGTCTCCCTGCTTCTATCAGCTTTGGAAGTTAATTTTATACACACAGGATTTCTAAAGCTGCCCGCTATTAATGGCATTCAGTGGGGAAAATATAACCACATCTCATAATTGCCTTATTTATTTAAAAAGGTGGAGTAGATTAAACTCACCAAACAGCATCTTCCACCATGGGGTTTACATATTAGAGCAAATCTAATGAACGATAAGGTCACTGTCTTGCATTCGTCTTCATTTAAAAATGGATGCAGTGAGAAAACACCTGCCTTAAAACACTGTAGGTCCATAATCTCCTTGCAGTCCAAGCTTCATTTATGGTGAGAGTGCAGAGCAAACGCTACCATTACGGTGACAGTGTTCACTTTTAAGCTCAGAGAATAGAGAGGCATTAAACAAAAGCGGACCAGTGGGAGACCCATCCATTTCAGGCCCTGGGAAAGGTCCCTCTTTGCCAAGTGAAGGGGGGAAAATGAGCCGTAAGGCATTAAGAAAGGAGCAAGCTGTGAAATGAACCAAGGGGTAGATGGTGCGGTTCATGACCCTGTAGCCTCATAACACAGTCCTTCAGCCACAGGGTCGCTAATGAAGGGCGATGCCTGGAAATTAATGGAGTGGTATGGGGTATTCGGGTGAAAATGGGAGCATGGTGATTCTTCCAGTCCTTTCTGCTCAAAGAGTCAGGGCAGAATGGTTATTAAAGCTTCCAGCACTTTGGTAAGTTAATATTTCACCATTATATGATTAGAATGAGCAAGCCCAGACATCAAGTACCCAAGCATCTTCTTTTTGAAAAACAGAAGGGACCCCTAGTCCTAGAAGGAAGAAAGAGAATAAAGGCAGGTCCATCTGATTCTAAGCTCTGATGTTCTGATGAGGCAAGGGCCTTCATTTTCTTTTGTTTTAATTCAAAAGGCCCCTTTAGCCAAGTGGACCCTGCAAAAATCCTCCACTGGGAGCTCACGTCCTAATCACCTCCTTCCAAAAGCCTCACAAATAGATATTTATGGCAAATACAAAACACTGAGCATGCTGACTTATGAAAGGCCATTTGTTCCATCTGTGAATTGAGACCTGAAACCTTTCCACTTTCATGTTATCTGTCATTTTTCTCCCACAAATGAAATGAATAATTCCTCCTCATGGCAGTCAATTTCAAATTCACAGGGTTCCCCCACCCCTGAACCCATTATATTTTGTTGCATAAAACCCATCTCATAAAATAAACCTCTCAAAGTTGTAAATTAAAAAATAAACATTCTTGAGAAAATGTCAAATGCAGGCCTGAGAGAAAGGCCAAAAAATCCATTTAAGGGAATATTGCAGGGAATCCGTCCCCAGAAAATTGGGAGAAAACACTCAGACTGGTGATTGAATATAAATTCACCGCCTTCAGCCGATTTGTAATGAAATGAACCTTTAGCTAGGGGTTGCTATATACTTTTAGAACGGACTATGAGCCATGCCTGCAGTGGAGGGAAATCAAAAAATATGTACCAGAATATTAAAATAAAAGCGAGGGTGAACAAATGGAGAGGGCAAACAGAGTATCTGGCACCATGTCTGGGTGTGCAAATAAAAAGTCACAGAAAATACTCCCCCCACTGCGTGGCAGGTGCATTTAACCTATAAAATGTACCCATATACCGACTGCTCAGGCTGGTAGGCTTTCAGTGGCAAATCCTGAATGCTAGAGACATTTTCCTAGGGTCTCTGGTCGCTTCCCAACTTCATGGTTTGGCACGTGCTTCAACATACTCAGAAGCACAGTACACAAACACCACGGTGGCAGTCACCTCCAAGATGGCCCCAATCATCATGCCTTTTGGTATTCACACCCTGTGTACTCCCCTCCCACATCGTACCAGAGTTGTTCTGTGCGACCAACAAAATACGCAGAAGCAGTGGTGTGTCATTTCCAACATTAGGTTATAAAAGTCACCGCATTTTCCATCTGTTGTTCATTCTCCCTCCTTCTTTTTCTTTCTGATCACTTGTCCTGGGGGAAGGCGGCTGGCATGTCTTGAGTAGCCCTTTGGAAAAGCCCACCTGGGGAGCAACTGAGGCCTGGTGCCAACAGCCGGGGAAGACCGGAAGAAGCCTTGGCAACAGCAAATCTCTGTGAGGGAACCACCATCAACACAGATCCTCAGGTGAGCCTTCTGACGACCATCCAGGTGGCCAGCCTGACTGCAACCTCCTGAGAGGCACTGAACCAGAAGAGCCCAGACGAGCTTTCCCCAGATGCTTGACGCTCAGAAACTGTGAGACATTAAATTTTTGCTTTTGCAGACATGGTAAACTTGGGGGATATTTGTTATACAGCAATAGACAGCGACTACACCCACTGATGACACCACGTATTTAGTGAGTTCTTACAATGTACCAGACAGTGCATGGAGTGTTCTTCACGAACTGTCTCACTTAATAATACATCACACACCCTATGGTGCAGATCCTACTTTGTTATTCCCAGGTTATTATACAGCATTGCAGGGAGGATTAAATGACATATAAAGCACTTGGAAGAGTGGCTGGCACTTAGTGAGTACCTTCTAAATGTTAGCTATCAAGACTGTGACTATTCCCGTCAGAGGAGAATATCACGGGTTAACAAGAGCTTGCTCTGGGCCACACTGCTGGGAGGTAGCAAACACACATTACACATCTCCCAGATTCCAAGGCCCATGTTCTAAAACCAGAATGCTTCTTCCTCTGACAAAACAGTCTCCAGTAAACAAAACAAAACATATGCTATAAGCAAAAGTAATTAATTCACGGGTTATCTATGGTCTTGGATTAACCATGATTTTTGGGTCTTAGATTAAAATCCTCTTTGTGTGGGGTGGTGGGTCAAAAATATTCCTGAAGGCTACAAAACTGTTTTTAAACATTAAAAAATACTGAAAGCAAGGACTTAGCAAAAAACAAAAGCCTACTAACAAATTGAGATTTTTATTTGGTGTAAAAATTTACTGAATACCAGCGGCATTTACAACATGAAACTGACTGAACGTTGCCCTGAGTCACTAAGTTGCACCTATCCTTAAGATGAAATCAAATAACAGAGGGGTCTATGTGCACTACTCAGGCCAAATCCTGAACCTGCAGAGAAACTAACTTAAGGGTTCTGTTACTAGGTTCAGAAGTAGTTGTTGAATTAAAAACAGTCAGAGAGGTCCAGCCCTCTGACGAACGTTTTTTGTCTTGAGCACATCACAGGTAGGCTTATAATCTCTGTGAGATTAAGTACTCTATAAAAGAATAGGAAATAACAGAAGCTACAGGCTGGTAATGTTCAAAAAACTCATTTCAACCAAGTCTCATCCAGTTGATTAATCAACATCCACCTTTTATCTTCGGAAGCGAGCCTTCAGTTCTACATAATTCGCTGTTGAATGAACATCTGTTCACTGCTGAGATTTACTCAGCCTAAGTGCTTGTGGAATGAGAAACTAAGAAATGTGGCTTTAATCCTATTCCACCTTGAAGAGGTCTCTCCTCCTCTGTGGTTAGGCAGCTTGAAAAAGGTACTGGCTTTCTGCACTCTCATTACTTTATGATGCTCTCGTCATTTACCAAAGTAACACAGCGACTTCAACACTGCCAATGAGGGCATCCATACTCTTTGAGCCTGCAAGGAGTCAAAGTTAAATTCCTTCTGGCAGGGTTTTCAAATTGTGAAGGGAGCAATCAGTAGAACCAAATCCCGCGGGACTCTAATGCGAGGAGACGTTCCTTTTTGCCAGTATACACTTGTCCACAGTCAACCCGCCAAGCTCCTTTCCCATGGTTATTTTGTGGCTGTATCCGGTAAGTACCCAAGAGCACCTAGGGGGCGTCATCCCAGACTGCTGGAGCCTGGAGAGCAGGCACCTGCTGATATCGCTCCAATCTAGCAACCACGTGTGAGCTCGGCCTGAGAAGCAGATCACCACTGGTGTGGCCACCAGAAGTACTTCAAACATGGTCTTTGTAATGACAGCTTGTAAGGAAGGACCCAGGCCTCTCCCCACTCCCCCTCCTGGAACAGTTTAACCAGACAGGTGGGGCAACCCAAAGCAATCCTGCCTCCCTTCTTGTACCCTGCCCCATGCCCATGCTCCCAATTCATCATGTGGGGAGCTCAACTCAGTCTACACAAACGTTGCAGGTTCTCACCCATTTGCTGAAAACACAGAACAAAACAAAACAAAACAATACAACCTGCTGGAGGGATAGACTGAGTAGGAGGGGTAGCTTATGGGAGGAAGGGAAGGAAATTAGGTTACGTGCAAGGGACACTGTAGTGCCTTGGAATACAATTTCCAATATAGACGCTGGCACCAGGTGTTCCAATAAACCCTTTTGTTTGTAATGTGATTTTATTGGGGGCAATCCAATTACAGAGAAGTTCAAACCACCATCCTTAGGGTAAGACCTGAGGCCAGGGTCTAACTATTAATAACTCTATTAATACTCCTCTTCACCAAACAAACCATGTCTGCCCTTGGCTGTTGTGACTGCCTGTCAGAGAGTGCCCTGATCCTAAAACCGCTGGGGCATGAAGGCCAGCCAACCTGAGATCAGCCACAGCTCGAAGCCACTGTTGTCAAAACTGTGGCCAAGACGTTATCAAGTCCAGCAGAGTTCGCAGCTCTCAGAACTCAGCAGCTGGGACAGGCCCTTGATAAGGTGGTTATTTCCCACTGCTCAGAACTCCAAGTGACCCTCTAGAGTTTTCCTCTGCTGAAACGGTATCAGTTCAAGATCCAAGTGAGTAGGCTCAAACCTTTGGTCCTCTGCACACACGGATGGGTCTCTCTGCTCGGAAAAGCTGCCCACGGTCAGTCTGACTTGCTTGGCTAGCTCTCTGCTCAACCATGTTTAAGACAGGCTCTGCTCTGTTCTTTCCTGGACACCGTCTCCAGTCGGCTCTTCAAGTCCAAATCGGAAAGGAAAGCTCTCCCGGGACCTCCTCCCTCGCCTGCTCCCCACAGTCCATGCTTGTTTCCATACCAGCCCTGGGTCACTGACAAGGGCAGTTGGTAGTTGCACCTCTCACTGTACTACACTGTGTGTCCTCAAGACAGGGGACCTTTCCTTGGTCGATCTGCACCCCTCCCACAAGCAGACGATGGATCGGTCTGAAGAAATGCTGTCAGTGCATAACCTTGCTCCCAATTCGGTATGTTTAGAGTGTCTCCTGCCCCTGTGTACACACGGCTTTCTCAACCACAGGCCCCACACCAGTTTCTTCCCCATCAGGGTCCCAGGAGAAGCACGTTCTGCACTTGGCGCCCATGTAGTTACTGGGGGTGGCACTACTGAATCTTCCACTCACAGTTCTGTGAATGAGGTACTTGTATTATTCTTAGTTTAGGGCTAGGAATTAGGGATCAGATAAGTGACTTGCCCAAGGCCATGAAAGTGTAGTAAAAGACACACGCGGGATTTGGCCCAGTCTGTCCTGACCCTGAAATCTGTGCTCTTCACCACTATGTGTGCAAACAGCTTATCCTTATGGGCTTTTGGACCCTTCGACACGGGGGCTGTATATGGCCATCTGAGGTGTCAGAGGGTAAAAGGGTCACGTTGCCCTTGCAGGAGTATGTCACTTTGGAGAATAATCTTCTCCTCTTACCTCAAAGTAACAAAAAAATGGAGGTAACACAATTTATTAAACTTTATAAAAAGGTCAGATGATAGGAATCTATCTCCTAAAAGACAAAGAGCTGGATATATGGAAACCCAGAGTTCATGAGAAGGAAATCACTCATTCTACCCTTGAAAAGAAAAAAATGGAACCAAGTATTCAAATTTACGAGCAGGTTGTTCATAAAATTTATAGTATCGTTTTAAAAACTTAAGGGAAGGGGCGCCTGGGTGGCTTAGTTGGTTGAGCATCCGACTTCAGCTCAGGTCAGGATCTCACACTCGGGGAGTTCAAGCCCCACGTCGGGCTCTGTGCTGACAGCTCAGAGCCTGGAGCCTGCTTTGGATCCTGTGTCTCCCTCTCGCTCTCTGCCCCTCCCCCACTGAGGCTCTGTCTTTCTCTCTTTTTCTCAAAAATAAAACAAACAGTAAAAAAAAAAAAACTTAAACGTAAGAGACATCAGAGATTCTCCAATCCGCCTCTCTCACCTTATGAAGGAGGACAGAAAGGTCCAAGAAGAGTGAAAAAGAGCAGAACGACAAAGCTAGCGAGGGGACACAGCAGGACTAAGCCCAGGTGTCTTCCATCCCCGCCCAATGTCCTTTCCATTATCCAAGCGTGGCAAATTGTTTCAACACGAAGGGCACCTCTGACTGACCGGCAGTGGCTGCCTGGAGTGACAAGCTGTGAAGGCTCTGAAGCCATGGGGGGAGGGGGGGGGGTCTGAGGATAAGAAGGCAGTGAGTGATTAATCAGGCCTGATGCAGGGATGGGTCAAAAGATGAAAGAGTCAGCTGCTCCCTTCTTAAGGTCTTTATTCACAGAAATGTGTCTACTTAATTGTCGTGAACTCGTAATTTATCTCAAGAGCAATTACATTAATACCATCACAAGAGTCTAGTTCATCAGACTGTTACAAATCTATTTCAAAGAGAAAACGCATTTTGATTTGCAACACGGGATCCCAGAAACCTGGACTCTGCTTTAGAGGAAAGCCACCAGAAAGGGAGATGAAGGTAAGCTCAGTGGAGAGCAACACACTGGAGAGTCTCAACTCTTCACCCTCCTCAACGCTTTTACGTTAGATGTACATGCCATGTCCCACTGGCCACCGTGGCCACCACTCAACTAGGCTGTATCAGAACGGCTAAATCATACATTTACTACCTGGTTCCTAAAGGCATCTGACGTGTTCTTTTGTTTTGTTTACACATCTCTGACAGTCTTCAACTCCATTTTCTAAAACATCACATACGCGAAAGTACCTGTGCAACATGCTAAGAGAAAGTTCCTGTCTATTTTGTGATGGCTCTGAGCAGGCTCAGCTGAGTACCCTAAGACCCTGCAGGAAGGGAGGGGCCCTAGGATATCCACAGGGCTGGTCTGGAAAGCCCCCCAACAATGAAAGGACCTGGGTTGCCAGACACCATCACATAAGTAATACAGCCTTTGAGGGATCTTGAACTGACAATGTTTCTGAGGACAAGACATTTTTTGGTGTTTCTGCCAGGAAGATCCAGAAACTGTCATACATGCCTGGGTCAATCCAAAGTATCCAGCCTCTCTCCAACACTCCTCATTACACTAGCATGACTGGTCCCTGGACACCAAAGGCTTAGGGAATTGCTACTGATGGTTTCCTATGCTATTGTAAGTAAAATAAAATAAAATGTTCTTGTGCATTAGAGAACCAACACGCCTACCTTGCCTTTGCTTCATAATCCAGAGTAGAAGAGGAAATTTTCCCTCTACGGCGGGGTTTAATGAACAAGATCACTGTGGTTGTTACAGATATCCCAGGCACCCGAGTGGCTGATCAAAGCACAGAGGGAGAACATCACCAAGAAAAATCTCCAGGGTTAAGGGAAGAGCTTCATTTTGCAGCAGTCCAGAAGAATCCACAAAGATACACCTTCTGGAGCTCACTCTCCCCACTTGCAAAGTCAACATAACGAAGATGTGAGAAAGAGCAGTTAACATGTAGCTTTTAGGCTAGATGCACGTTTGTCATCAGGATGCTCTGTCAATGATGTCTTCACAGGGCTGTCAGTTGTCCCCGGGAAGAAACGTGTCTGGGTTCACAAACGCTGCGGTACTTCCAGAAAAGGACAATTTAGCTTCTAGTGTTCATCAGGGGCTATCACGGCAGCTATCGTAATGCTGTTTCTGGTTTCCTGTCACTAGCTCTTGCCTGTGCAAAGTGTCGGCCCTGTAGTTAACCAAATGTATGCCTATTCTTTAAGATGCAAATACAGAGGTGATGGAACCTATGTGCTATAAAGTGAAGTTACTTATCTGGTTGATCATGTTATCCACAACATACAGCCTTATAGACCAGGGGGGAAGGGTTTAGCAAGAAGCTACAAATACAACTGCTTCTACTGAGCAAGGGGTCCTGCTTTCTTGGAACCACAGCCTACTCAAGAATTCGGTGGGAACAAAGTCCACTGATGATATCAGCAAGCGAGGCTTCAAAATTAGCCGTGAAACACTCTCTACCCTTGCTTTTTCCTGATTTGTTTTCAGAGGATGGACAGAATGTCAATTCTCTTGGTCCCCTTTCTAGGAATAAAAACTGCAACCCCATCACTTAAAAGAGGAATTGGGTTTCACTGACAAAGCTGGCAAAGGGATCCCAAATGGAGGAGACAGTGGACAGAAAAGCACAGAAGCATGACATTCTTGGATGTACCTGTAACACAGGATGGCTGGTGTGTCAGGCTTGGGTTACAGCCAACTGGAGAGGTAAGTGGGGGCTGGGAGGGGCCGGGAAGGGCCCTGGGGACCTATGGCAGCCAGAAGAACTTTATTCCATGAGGTAAAGATGAATCACATCATGGCTTCAGAAAAATGTTTAACTCTTGCAGAAAGTGTAACAAAAGGATTGCAGGAAGGAGAAAATGGACGGCAGGTGGGAATTAAGGAAAGAGGTACAATGACCCTGGCAAGATAAAGGGGGGTCTGGGGTGGAAATGCAGAGGAGGGATAGATATGAGAGACAATGACAGGAAATGAGAGCTCACAGGAACTGACAGGTGAGTGAGTGAGCAAGCAGAGTCCAGAATATTTGCAAGATTGGTAGCTTGAGCAACTGGGTGGATGGCAATGCTAGGCAGACTTAGAGGGTAAGGACAAGGAGAAGGAGGGAAAGCAGGAGTCTGGCTCATAAGCCTTAGGCTTGACGTATGTGACATCTGAGGAGAGATGTCCCAGAGACGGGGTGGGGGGGAATACAAATCTGGGTTCTGGAGATGGGGCATGATAGATATGGGAGGTGCCTAAGCAAAGACTGCTCAGAGCGTGTAGGGAGAGGTGAGGTCACAGGAGCACGGGGAGGGGTTGCTCAAATGTCCCAAGACCCAGGGGTTAAGAACTGACAGTGCTTGCTGGGTAGGACAGCAGGAAGGTCTCACAGTGTCCTGTGCCAGAAGATCTTCAGGAGAAAGGTGGGGAAAGAAGCCAGAATGTGACACAGAAAGTCAAAAAAAAAGGACAGACTATTCTTCCAAGATGACTAGTAGCTACCAGCAGATAGCGAGGAGGCAGGGCCATCAAGGGGAGGAAGGTGTAGCCTGGGGAGGGAGCCTTGCTGCAAAGCAGGGCCAACAGGCCAGGAGCAGCAGCACCACCCGCGAGCTTGTTAAAAATTCGGAACCGGGGCGCCTGGGTGGCTCAGTCGGTTAAGCGTCCGACTTCGGCTCAGGTCACGATCTCGCGGTCCGTGAGTTCAAGCCCCGCGTCGGGCTCTGTGCTGACCACTCAGAGCCTGGAGCCTGTTTCGGATTCTGTGTCTCCCTCTCTCTCTGACCCTCTCCCATTCATGCTCTGTCTCTCTCTCTGTCTCAAAAATAAATAAACGTTAAAAAAAAAAAAAAAGTTAAAAAAAAAAAATTCAGAACCTCAGGTCCATCTCCAGGATAAAGGAGTCAGAATCAGCACCTGAGCAAGATCCTCAGCTAATGTGTTTGCATATTCAAGTCTGAGAAGCTGGTAATGAAGGAGGCTTGGACTTCCTGTGTGAGCAGGACCGGAGGCACCTGGGAAGAGGGAGAGCAAATGCTCTCCTAGGAGAAGTGAGATGAGGTGACAACAGAAGGAGGGAATTTGACCTTAAAATGAAGCCAGAAAAAGCCAGATATCCTAGTATTTTCTTCCTTTCCTCAATTTCCAACAAATACACCTGGGTGACGAAAGTAAGCTTTTTACTTACAGAGAACTGAGGGTCTCAGTTCTCTGATGCATGAAACAGGGATAATGGGGATTAATTTCACAATTAATTTAATTTATATCATCATCAACACGACGGAATGGGAAATGCTTTCCTCAAATCCTCTTTACATCTTTTGAGAATGAGGCCCTTACAGAATCTGAACCAATGACAGAAGGATATTACAGTGTTTCAGATATGGCTCCACCCAGATTCTTCATCGTAGAAGTAGTTTTCCTACCATGATTTGGCTACTAATGGTCTGGCAGCTTCAGAGTCAAATATGGTTTGCATCAGAAAGAATTACGTCCTCCATTTAGGACAGACAGTACTTCATTCTTCCAGCAACTTTGTGAATGAGATCTCTGTCAAGTAGAAACCTAGAGGGGTAGCAAGACATGTTCATTTTAAACTAGAAGACCATGAAAAATGTGTTTTTTAAATACAGGCACTGTGAGAAACATAGCTAGCATGCAAAGGATGACAATTAAAGTAAGTCAATTTCAGGAAAATTGGTAGGTAATCTGATGTGTGTTGATGTATCCGTCTCCACACATAATGTTTAAGAAGAAATTTGGAAAAACTTACAGGCAAGGCAAGGCTGATAAAAACCTGTAATTACAACCAAAGGGCGGCCCGTGTAGCCTCTTTATCAAGTAATTAACAACATGTCTGGCCACAACGGCCTGTGACTCAGTGTTTCCAATTTCTTTAAGTGAATTTTAAAGCTATTACCAACGCCCTTGCCAACACACAGCAAGAGATGGGCTGAGGAGCTTTTGTGCAAAAAACTTTATCTTCATCAGAGGAAGGTAAGTGGATCAAGCTGACAGGGAGCAGGCAAACAGCATGCGGCAAGGACGGAAGAGTGTGGTGAGGGAAACAGAAAAATAATCAACACACTACCAGACACTGGGGTCGGGGAGATGCCAATGGCTGTAAATGGCTTGCTTTTAGGTCAACAGCTTGAATCCGGCTCCGATGGGCAATAACTCCAAATTCTATGGCCTGTGTAAGAGCCCATGGATGGGAGGGGTGGGATTACAATCCAGGCCCAAGTACACAGCTGGGAATTTCCACGGCTTTAGACTTGGCAGGGCACACACAGACTGGAGAGGAGACTGGGAGAAAAACGATCATTCAGCCGACCGATATGATTTTTCAAACACCAAAACAGCCCCATTAAAACCAACAGACAAAAAAAGCCATACGCTGGCTTAGCAGTTGTAGAGTTTCTGTTTGGGACAATGGAAACGCTGTGGATATAGACAGGGTGATGGTTATATAACCCTGAGAATGTAATTAATGCCACTAAATCATACATTCAAAAATAGATGAAATGGTAAATGTTAGGTTATACACAATTAAAAAAAAAAAAAAAACAAGAACAGAAACAAAGGAAAAACCATACATTTAACTTATCCAGTCCATGAAAATTTCCTCAATGTAGCATCAGCCAAGCTGGGAGGCAGACCTGGGAGGTATTTTGTGTTGTGATTATTTATGAAGCTACCAGTACCTGTTTGTCATCGATAACATTCAGACCTTAGTGTCACACATGTCAGAAGTCAGAGACGTTTAACTTCACATCAGAAAAACTAAGTATTTTTAAAGTGTTGGAGGGGCACCTGGGTGGCTTAGTCGGTTGAGCATCTGAGTTTGGCTCAGATCATGATCTCACAGTTCATGGGTTCGAGCCCTGCGTCGGGCTCTGTGCTGACAGCTCAGAGCCTGGAGCCTGCTTCAGATTCTGTGTCTCCTTCTCTCTCTGCCCCTCCCCCGCTCATGCTTTGTCTCACTCTGTTTCTCAAAAATAAATAAATGTAAAAAAAAATTTTTTTTAAATAAAGTGTTGGAAAAATATTAATAAAGTAGCCTAAGAAATACCCTTAAACCTATGCTCTATTATAAGATAAATATGCCTTGGAATCAAAATGTCTTTTGCTCCAAATTGGAAGTCCATTGTATTTATACTGTCCTCCCTACCACCAAAAAACTGGCTAAACATATAAATACTCAACATTTCCAATTTATACAGGAATCAAATGGATTTTCATAGTGAGTATGATTAAAAAAAAAAAAATTTGCCAGTACTGAGCACTGACTTCTATAAAGAAGGGATCTAAATGTCAACTTCTGGTACTGATTTTCATTAGCTTCAGTATCTCTGAACCTAGAGATGTTTCCTAAGAAACAGTTTTAGGCTTTGAAATTCAAGGCACTTGAATAATTTTTTTTTTTTTTTTTTTTTTTTTTTACCAAACTTAGATAGCGTTTAATTCTGTATCTTATTATCAGATGGTCAAGTTCTTCTTCAAAAAGAAAACAAAGAACTTTTACCCCTGGAAAAAATAACACCAATGCAATAAACACTTACGTAATAAAATGGAACAGAGGAAACCCAAACTATCATTTCCTACATTCACTCTGCACAACAAACAGGAGAAGGCTGCCTTCCCTTTCTATATTTTCTGGGAGGCCAACTAATCAGTTCATTAAAATACACAAGATGAAGACGTCACAATTACCCAAAGCCAACTAATTACCGCTGAGACTGCCCGGGACACAACACAGCTCTCTCCTCTAGCAACATCCAAGCCTTCTCTGGCTGAAAACAAAAACCAAGTTTTTTGCAGAGTCAAAACAAATGTGCCACCATTAAAGAGCCAAAACATTCACCATCTTGAATTTCTGCAAGTGTCTTAAGAATGGTTCTTATGTAAGCCCGTAATTTGTGTGTTGCTATCTGACACCCAAGTGTGGAAAACATTTGGAACCCATCTAACTGTCCCAAGGATTTCTCACTCACTGCCTCAAGTGTGGCCTTTTACTGCTCCCTGTTCAAAGCATTCAACTTTGAGGCCATTTCTCAACAGGGCAAAGCCTCCCAGAAATATCACCTCATGAGAAGGCCAGAAACCATTTTCTTATCTCAGAGCAGTGTATAGAAAACACACACACACACACACACACACACCATACACCAACTGCAGGCTGATTTGCTCCAACTTTAGATATGCTCTTTTCAATAAGGGTGTGATGGAGGCATTAGGCTTTTATATTTTATGAGGGCAAATTCAAGGCATGGTCTGTGGCTTGACTTTTAGATTAATTGTCAAGCCACATGCCAGTACAGGTCCTCTAGCTACTAGATGAAATCCCCCTTTGAAGGAAATGGATGAAAATCTAAGTTTTTGTCCTAAAAGTTTCCTGGGGGGGCGGGGGGGGGGGAAGCTGAGCCTTTTGGGCAGAAATAACCCACGAATGAGGTGTACAAAGATACAGGTACAATTTAAGGAAAAGAGCGCTATAAGGAACTAAACTTGTCTCCAAATACCTCTACCAATTCCGTATCAACCTTTCCCACCTTCTCCCACACTGCCTTCATTATTCTTTGTGCCTCAACCACAACATCTGCTTTCAGTTCCTCCAACAGGCAAGCCCTTTCTGGCCTCAGGGCCTTTGCACGTGCTATCTGTCCTGCTTAGAACAACCTTCTTCCCAACTCTTGCCTTGGTTGCCGCCTTCTCACAGCCTGCATTCTTGGTTTAAATGACCCATTTGCTAAAAGACCACCTGCCTACCATTTCTAAAACTGTCACCTTTTTGGGTTTTCTTTGCCTTGGTCTCCGTATTTATTTCTTATCTTAGTAGAAATTATATTCATTGGAGGCGGGAGGGTGGACAGATGGCATACTCTTTTTTACCTGTAGGACCAGCTCCATGTACTCAGAAGAGCCCCATGCTTGGGGCTTAATGCTCTGCAGTCACTATCTTGAAAGTCTTAATAATTTTACCTTCGAATTTGTGTTTTGAAACTGAAATCTGATTATACGATGTATCTGCCGGAGGCTTATAGGCTTGTCTCACGTGGCGTCGCCCTGGGTGCTGCTGGCTTCCTCTTCCCTGCCTCTGCTGCTGACTCCACCCTTGGTGGGGGCTGGGCCAGGAGAGGGTTGGAGTCAGGTGTATGTGACTGTGGCATCTTTAGGTGGGGCATGGCAGTGGAGGTTTCCCAGTATGTTCCGTGCGGGGTTAGGGCTGCAGACCCATGGAGATACCTTCCTTCCCCGGCGGGGTCACGGGGCGATGGGCAGGCAGCTGACGGGAAGGGGACCCAGCAGTTTGTTGTGCATGTGGCAGATTGCAGGGCGGGCCCCCAGAAGCCTGTGAGGGTCTGCACTTGCACGTGTTCTGTGGATAGCTCTATGCCTGAGGGAGCACAACATCAAACAGCAAATAAAAACCCCACAGTGGGTAGACAGAGAGACCACGGGAGAAAAGGAAACAGCATTATTTACATGTCTTTAAATGACTGACCCCCTCTTCAGAGTTTTCAAACACCGTGGTTCTCTGCTTTCATTCCACATTGGTCCCTGCAAATCAGGAAGCTTACCCTGTTTACAACTATATCCCTGGCATCCAGCACAGATCCTGAACTTTTTTTTTTAATGTTTATTTATTTTTCAGATAGAGAGAGACAGAGTGCAAGCAGGGGAGGGGCAGACAGAGAGGGAAACACAGAATCCAAAGCAGGCTCTAGCCTCTCAGGTGTCAGGACAGAGCCCGACTTGGGGTTTGAACCCACAAACTGTTGAGATCATGACCTGCGCTGAAGTCGAACACTTAACCCACTGAGACGCCTCCCTACCTCCTTTTTTTTCCCCCAACTTCTGTTGAATAGAACCCTCTACGCCTTTCTGTCAGAACTAGTTTCAAGGGGTGGGAGGAGGGCTTTCAGAGGGCACACTACCGAAGACTGAAGGCAGTATCTGACGTCCTCGCTGGGCTTCTGGGCAGCTTCCTGGATGCGTGCAGGCACCCGAGGCGGCGGTGGTGCAGAATGTTTCCGGGCTACGTGAACCCACCAACGTGATTACAGAAGAATGATGGGATCTCACAGGAGCCTGTGGAATCAAGCCCCATGACTCATGACCACGTCTCCTCATCTGAGAGCCTATGCACTAACTAAAAATGCTCTGCTAAACTGACTTCAATCGCCACTATCTGCCCTACAGAACCTTAAAGACATGAGTTTTCTTCTACACAGCTAATTTCATCTTTACACCCCAGCACCCGTCTCCCTCTGTGAGGATGTGTAAGCAGCAATGCCTGCCTTCCTCCCCCGGGGGGAAAGGAGAGCCCCACGTGGGCCAGAAGGCTCTGCATGGCTGGGGTAACACTGACCATCCCATCTCAGACACCGACTGTCACCACTGCACACAGAACCCCAAGTCCCCTGCAGGCCACCAATGGGAGGGAAAATACTGAGCCTTGTCAGGATTCCTGTTTATGTACAATCAGGTACCCTGAAGCTTTTTGGATCCATGCATCACTCGGCCGAGAAAGACTCCAAGCCCCTCTTATCATTCATGGCAAGAGTGATTCGTGCTTCACTGGCATGGGTGTCCGCACCCAACGTGGGCGAAAACCTCACAGCCACATTTGTACCTGTGGCCAAAGATTCTATCCTTCATCAATTCTCCGGCTAGAAGTTCAAATGCATGCCATGTCAGCAAAAACTGGGGGTATGTGGTTACTCTTCTTTACTGCGATCAGCATGAAATCCTACGTAAGGAGAAAAGGCTGCTGAGAAGGTACATTCAGACTCCAATGGCCCTTCTGGTGGAGGCCTGCTTCTTTGGCAGGCACGACGCCACAGAACTCTTGCCTGAAATAAAGAACGCAGGCAGGGGCTACTGGTCTCTGCACCTCTGAACTTCAAAGCAATTAAAGCAACTGGGCCCAACTGGCTGCCAAAGAAAACAGTGTCAGAGGACTCCCCAGCCAGAGGTAAGTGCGGGTGTAGCAATCCTGAAATGCACAGCACCTCTCTCTTTGCCATCTCAGGCTGAAACTACAGTATCAGGAGCCAATGAAACCCTGCCAGGCAAACCCTCCAAGGTCAGGGTCAGTTCAGTAAACTCCAGGAAGGCTCAGGGAGCCGGCTGCGATTCCCAACAGTCCCAATGGCTAAAGGCTCACACGCCATGACCTTCTGACCCTGCTGGCAGCCAGGCAGGCTGCACAAGTAAGTCCCTGGCCAGGAGGGCCCCTGCTCAGGTTACAGAAACTCCTATTTTAAATCCGTGAAAGTCTCTCCGGGGTGCTTAGGAGGAACTCCCGCAGCCAGGTCATTCCTGCTTCAGGGACTACACGAAGATCAGCCTATAAATGACTCAATGGTCCACCAGGGGCTCCTCCCCAAAAGAAGAACTCACAAACCATTGTAAAGAGCAATCTTAGAAGATTCTGAGAACCAGCAGTGAAAACCAGCCAATATTTCTCATGTGCTCGACTCCGGGAATCCTCTTCCTGGGCCCTATCATGTCTGTACACCGATTCAAGGGGTCTCTGAGATTTGTAAACTGGTTTTCCAACACTAAGGAATCAAAATATTCACAGAAAATCCTGTCGTGCTGTCTCCTCTTGCAAAAACGTGTAAGTTCAGGCAGCAGGGGCTTGTGTGTCTTTGAGGCAGTGACCTGTCTTCTTTTGTCTGTCTGAAGCCAGGCTGTGTGCCCATGAGCCCCCTCCCAACAGTGCCCCACCTCACTCTTGTCCTTTGCCTCCTTTGCCCTAGGAGGCGCTTGGGTTTATGACCCTTGTCCTGAACATGCTCTGGAAAATGCAAGATTTACCACCTGTCCAAAGCACTGGTAGAGGATATTCACTGAGCGCCTCTGTGCAGTTCCGCGCTTAGCAATATGGGAGCGCACAGGCGTGTTAGAAAGCCTCCCTTCACAGGACCTGAGAGCAAGGGGAAAGATGAGGCATATTTAAGAAAAGGGGCACTGGGGGAAGCAGTGTGGTACTGAGCTAAGCTGCGCCATCTGGATTTTCTGGGAACCACCAAACATGAGCATTTCCCTTTCTTCCTCTACTTACAACTTGGAAATATTTCTCATACAAAATTTTATACGAAAAGAAATATGAAAGTGGGAGGGAGGGTAGCTCTGAGGCCCCCATCTCTTTGGCTTTCCCTTCTTATTCCAGACCTTCTTTTCGGCCCCAGAGAGACCTCCCCTGGAACTCGAGGCTCCCCAAAGCCCAAGCTGAGCCCTCAGGGACCTGCATGAAGCCTGAGGTCTCTCCATACTCTCCTGCTGTGTCTGTCTGAGATGCCCCATGGAAACGAGCAGGGGGGTGTGATGGGAGAACTCCCTGTTACGCGCCACAAGAATACAACTGTTAAGAGATACGATGACAATACTCAGGACCTCATCTACAACATGGAGCCTATGAGTGACTGGAACTGTAAGGTAGAAGATCAAGTATCGTGGTACATCTCTAAACCATGAATGAGACTCATCACCCAAACATTCAAAATGGCACCCTAGCAGATGAGGATGCCTACGTATGCACGTGCCCGTGTTTGTACCCACACCCCTCCACACACACACAATATGAGCACTTGGCAAAAACCAGACAGACTGCAGGCTCAAATACCTGGTATTTCTGTAATGCGTCTCTCTTTTCACCTATACTGTATCCCCACTTGGTAACAGCTCCTTATTCCTCCCCTCCTTCTCTCAACACGGTTCAGCTGAACTTGACCCCATTACTAGTTCCAGAGATGAGCATGTGCCTGCCTCAGCCCGGCCAATAATACGGCTACAAATCTTTGGCATTAGTGGTTGGTTAAAGGATTGCACATGACCTACACTGGTACAATCAGAGACTGCCGTAAGATTTTCGATGGAATTATTAAAAAAAAAAAAAAAAAAAAGAGCTTGCTTTTACCCTGGGTGGGGCTGGGCTGACAGGAACAGTCTTGGAAACGCTAGGGGCCTTTTTTACCACCGTGTGTGTAGAGCGGGGCCCCAAATGAAACCAACCAGAGTTAAGCACAGCTACGAGATGCAGACAAATCTACGTTAGATGACAAGATTTGAAGAGCTGGATCTCGTTGAGCCAAAAGCTAGATGTGCTTGTATTTTTCCACTGCTTGAGCCAATGAATTGCCATTTGTTCTTTTTTTTTTTTTTTTTAAATTTTTTTTCAACGTTTTTTATTTATTTTTGGGACAGAGAGAGACAGAGCATGAACGGGAGAGGGGCAGAGAGAGAGGGAGACACAGAATCGGAAACAGGCTCCAGGCTCCGAGCCATCAGCCCAGAGCCTGACGCGGGGCTCCAACTCACGGACCGCGAGATCGTGACCTGGCTGAAGTCGGACGCTTAACCGACTGCGCCACCCAGGCGCCCCCTGCCATTTGTTCTTTGTTTTGTTTACTGCTGAGGCCAATTTGTGCTGGGGTTAGACACATGCATTCCAAAGAATCCTGACCAATATAATCTTCCTTCACTGAGCAATGCTGTACTTCAAGCTAGTTAAATATCTTCAGTGCATACTAAGGCTTTCTTACTACAAACGAAGAGAATTAAAAAGTAAAAGGCTATTTTCATGATCTGTGTATTCCTATCTCCGACATTACTCATTAAACAACTGATTCTGACTACATGTCCAAATCTGACCATTCCTTAAAGTAACTCCCTTTCTCTTGGTTGACTATGAAGCTCAGGGCACGACAGTCCTGACACATTTATAGACAGCTACTCCTGGGAAGATGTAGGAATAAAATCTATGTGTACCTTCTGTCAAGCCATTTGCCCTCATCCAAAGCAGCACTAATATAATTCAAATACCTCACGTAACACTTATAAAGGGAAATACTTATAACCTATCAAGTACTATTTGCAAAAGTTTTGCGGCACCTGCTTATGGATTGTTTTTACTGAAATGGAGTATTTAAGAGCTGCTGGTTGTGGACATAAATTTCTTTACTTTCTTCAAGAAGCTTAATTTATAAAGTAATTTTTACCCACCTATGACATTTATCTTCTGCATTATTTTAAAGACACTTATGTAACCACATGAATTTATTCAGTTTCTCCAATGCCAAAAGACAAAATCCAAAGACTGTAACTTTTTTTTAACGAAGAATATGACTTCTGGCTCCTCAGCCGGCCATAGTGTAAGACAAAGCTTACTTTTCACGCACTAAACAGAAAAGAAAAAAAATCTAGTAGTGCAAAACCAGTAAATCAAAAAATTGCTTTACAGAATGATTTACCAAAGAGTTCCTTTCAACAGCAAGATGTATTCATTCAGCAAGTGTCTTACCTTTTACGTAATTTTTAAATTGTCCAAGTAATATAAGAACACATTTTGTTTGACAAAAAATTAAAACACGCCCAGCATAGCTAAAATTCCTGCACTCATCTCCAGTTCCGACAAGAAAGCAGTGTTGCCTGTCTGGGATGTGCCCTCCCAGATATTTTTCCTTATAGGTCTATACTGCTTGGTATGGATGCGTCTTTCCACAAATGCTGTCAAACATCATGCAGCATTATGTAACTTCGTTTTTTCTCCCAATAGTTGTATTTATTACAGATCAGTCCCTATTAGTTAGTGCACATATATTTGTCTCATTATTTGATATTCCATACTTTATTCTGTTGTTGATTGGCATTTAGGTTGCTTCTGATATTGTTTTTCCTCCACTACAAATAATGTTGCCATGAGCCTCTCTTATACCAATAATAAAGGCCTTCTCTTGGGTTGATTCACACTCATTTTTCAGGCAAACACATGTTATATAACAAAAGGTGGCCAACAGACAAAAATACTGCCCCAAACTATCATAAACCAAAGGTGGTTTTTCCTAAATTTTTAAAGAAACAGATTATTTTTGGGGCACTTGGGTGGCTCACTAGGTTAAGCGTCTGACTCTTAATTTTGTCTCAGGTCATGATCTAATGGTTCATGGGTTTGAGCCTTGCTCTGGGCTCTGTGCTGACAGGGTTGGAGCCTGCTTGAGATCCTCTCCCTCCCTCTCTCTCTGCCCCTTCTCTGCGTATGCTCTCTCTCTCAAAACAAATAAACTTAAAAAAAATGTTTTTTAAAGAATTAGATTCTTTGCTTTTCAAAAACTGTTACAGAACCATAGCTCGTATTCAGTTTTACGTGATCAGATACCCTGTTCTGATCACAGATGGTTAAGAAACCACTGAAATATCAATACAGTAGCATCCTCCAAAATGCCCAATGGCTGGGGTTGGAGCAAGAACAGGGAGAAGGAAGGGCAAAGGGGGCTTCTATTAAATTACCAAAGGCAGTAGGGGACCTGTGGATGCCAGGTGGCTCTGATCTAGGTTTGCCGCTTACTGTAGCTGTATCCTCTGGAGTGAGTTATGGAACTTCCCCACGCTTCAATTTCCTTGCCTGTAAAATAAGGATAAGGACGGTACCTTCCTCTACATTGTTGTGATGATTAAATCACTTAATACATTTTCAGTGCCTAGACAGAGCCGGCCACGTAGAAAACCTAATGGATATTAGTGAACGTCATTGTTCTTACTATTGTTATTGTCACATTTCTTTCACTGTTTGGAAAACAATGTCCCCATAAGAATGGGGGTTTATAAAGAATATCAGGGGAAGTCCTCGCTGCTTTTGAAGTCTTTTATTAAGACTGAACTTGAACTTGGCCTTTTAAACTTCTTTCTGATCTCCCCCCATCCCCCTTTTCCGATGTGAGGTATGTCACATTTCACTTTGGGCCCTGAGTATCTCCTAGCTCAATTACTAGGGCTGTGGGACGTTAATCGCCAAGGCTCCAGTCTATACCAGTGTCACTGCCAGAGTAATCCTCCTAAAACACAGCCTTAACAAGCTCTGCCCCCACCCAACAATGGTTCCTTGTTGTAAACTGGATTAAGGGAAGGCTCCTCATCCTTTTACTTTGGCAACTCAGTAACCCAGCCTAGCCCACCTGTCAGGTCCCACCTCCGCTCAAGACTGATCCCATTTTGGGGCGCCTGGGTGGCGCAGTCGGTTAAGCGTCCGACTTCAGCCAGGTCACGATCTCGCGGTCCGTGAGTTCGAGCCCCGCGTCAGGCTCTGGGCTGATGGCTCGGAGCCTGGAGCCTGTTTCCGATTCTGTGTCTCCCTCTCTCTCTGCCCCTCCCCCATTCATGCTCTGTCTCTCTCTGTCCCAAAAATAAATAAAAAAGCGTTGAAAAAATAAAAATTAAAAAAAAAAGACTGGTCCCATTTTAACCACCTACTTTGATGTTCTGGGCCCTTTCCACCTCTGTCCACCACAGCCACACTTTGCAGAGACAACTCCTCTCTTTCCACATCTGTCTATCCAAAGCTCTGATTTCTCCGTGATGTCTAACCTAAATAATGTAGCCCATGTGGATCACTCCATCAACTCTTCTGCTCATTTTGAGCCTTGATTGTTTGTTTTTTCTCATGTAACATGGCTCGATTTTTGCACGTCTGGTCTACCAAGACAGATTCCGATTTTCTCAAGCGGAGGCATGGTGTCATACATTCCTTATGTAGTTCACATGCTTTTCTTCCCAAGCAAAGTCTGTTAGGTGATTCAGACATCTTGTAATCTTCGGAACTATCTGGATAGGTTATTTTAAACTCTTGCTGAAATTTTGCTATGACTTCAAGAACTCGATTAAAGCTGCAAAGTCCACACACAAAAACCACAGCCGCTTTAGTTTGTTGTGGGGCTGTTAACAACCAAACCAATTTCTCCATTTGATTCCCATCTCTGATTAAATTGTGTCAACTGCCCTCCTGAGGAGGGCATCTTTCCAAGTCCTTTGTACACTCAAGTGGGAAGTAGATATCAGAGGTGATCCCTTTATTGAGAGTCCCATGTACTGGTGTTCCCACTTCTAACCTAGCGAGGATTCATTCAACATGTATCTGTTGTGTGCTTACTATGTAAAAAAAATAAGCAACCCTGTCAGGGAGGAAGGTATAACCCTAGGCTCTCTGGGTGTCAAAGGAAAGCCGTGCAAATTTGACTCTCTGGTTCCATACTTGGTGGGAACAAAGTGGCTGACATTGTCATCTAAACTCTAAAATAAGCTGTCAAACGAAGCTCCTTGGATTATCTCCCGCTCTTAGAGTCGTGTTATCAAGGAAAGACGAAAAGCATAACAACAGCTGAAAGGAGAGAAAATCAGATGCTACCACACATGCATCTTGATTAAGTTGACTCATGATGCACAGAGTTAAGTGTAAAACTTGTTGTCTGAAGTAATTATTATGTTTTCAGTCAAAATTATAACTTGGTTGCAGCTCAAATGATAGGTTTTTACAGCAAAGATTCCATTTCCATAACGGTGTTCTTCACTGTCTAAATAAATGGCTTCTCAGAAGAAAGGGGTCTGTCAAGATAGACGTGAGAAGAGAAAGGAAGATACGTAGTTTTCTAGAAGTTTAGGCCAGCATCAAGTACAATTATTTTCTTCAGTATTCATTAAATATTACATTTAATATCTTTCTGAATGATCTTTTATTAGTGTGGTTCCCCTTCGCGCCCCCCCACCCCCCCCCAAACAGACACACCTAAGTAAGGCTGCTTGATCTGACTTCCTTTTTTGCAGTATGTTATGTTTTGGAACTGGCATCCTGAAACCAGGCAACTGAAAAAAAGGACAATTTTCAATGTGTAGCTACAGAGAAGGCAGCTTGGTCAAGGATGTTAAGTGGTCAGACGTACGGCAAGTCCCTCAGGGGTCCAGGCATTTGTAAAGATCGGCCGTGGGATATCTTACAGAAAACTCTCCAGTGTGGCACACGGTGGCAAGAGGCTCTCTTCAGCTGAAAGGAATGACCGAGAGGTATGGTATCAGAGCGCCACCTCCTGGCAGAGCTACAACAATGTTTTACACACTGCAGTCCTTCCTAGAGAAATTTTTTTGACCCTCTTAAAATAAGAAAAAGTGAAATTCTTCTGAGGCACGAAAGAGATGCGAAACACAGTTGTGGTTTTGCATTTTGGGGGCTGGATATATGGGTACTACTGGGCAGGGAATATTCTACTACCACAGCTAGTTTTATTTTAGATAAGGCATTTTTATTGCAAAGTTTTCTCGATCTCAGTTTTAAAACTTTAACACTTTATTATAAATATAAAACGTCCTCTCAAAGAATTGTGGTAACTGTTTTTTAAAAAGAAAATAAACAAGTTTCAGATAGCTGTATGTGTGTGTGTGTGTGTGTTTAAGTAGGTTCAATCTAGATTTTAATGGTTCCTTCAAAAATTTTTCTATTAGGTGCTACTTTTACAAGCAAATGTGTAAGTGGCACATTATTTACCTAGAAGATTCTACTGAGGTCATAAATCTGATGTGAGTTCCATTTACAAGTGACAGGTGGGTTAAACATCTGGGAATGCATAACCACGTTCTAGCATTACACATGGGTAATTCTTTATGTTTAAACCTCAACGAAGTATGATTTCATAGTTTAAATACTGAACCTTAAAAAAAAAGCAATTTATTCATTTTAAATCAAACCTTTATCCATAATGCTTCATCCCAAAGAGCATTCCCACTGCTGTCTCTTCAGTTTCACCTAACGAATAACGAAAAAAGTCCTTCTTTCACTCTGTGTTACTTTTTGATTATAGAGGACACCATCTACTGCTTTTCCCCGTGCACGCTGCAAAGTCTTAAAGGACAGAATACGAGTACTTTTCCAAAAATACAACACAGCATTTATTGTGTCTGAACTCAACTGTCTCAGTTCAACCACGAGTGTGTCTCAAGAAACATGGTAAAAGCTTTGAAATTCTTAGGGGCAGAAAAGCATCACAGACTGAAATAAAAAACCTACAATTAAAGCTTTTATACAAAATTTATACATAGATCAAGTTCTGCTCTCTGACACATAGGCAAGAAAGCAAGGGGGGAGGGAGAGAAGTTGGACAGATGCGTTTTTGTATTATGTCTACAACCTCCACATTTGAAACAGAACTCAGTGAAAGAGAAATCCCAGCATGTAACTCCTTTTTTGAATAGAAATGCAAACACGGCATCCCAAAGTCACAGGGTACATGCCTGTGTATCATTTACTCGTACTTCTGTCTTCTTTTTATTAAAAAAAATCATTTACTCGTATTTCTGTCTTCTTTATTAAACGGAAATTAATATTACACTCGTGGCTGTGTATGCGTGTCTGCCTTTTGTGGGTACATTATTGTTTTCCCAGGATGACCAACCAATGCACCTCATTCTCACCATTAATTAGAACACGTATGTGGTTAAACACACAGGAATACGGGGTTAGTTAGCAAGTGTTGTGTAACAAATGAATTCACATAAAATTTACATGTGATTTAATTAGCTGATAATGGGTCATTAATTGAGGGGCTGAAGAAAGGAAACAATATTCTTTTGGACACATAAAGGCGCCATTCAGGAAGAATAGATTTGTTTTTACTGAGCCCTTCTCGGCTAGGAAAACCACCTGTGCAAATACGGGGCTCAAGTCAGATGACAAGCAGGGTTTTTATGGTACCAGGAAGATTTTCATCTCCATGACAACTTTCCTGGTTCCAAATAGAGAATGTTATTTTTCTGGAATCAACATCTCGGCCCCACTAGCGGACTCAATCCGAGCCTGGCGCTCATCTGAACACTCCTTGGGCAGCCATAATGCTGCTTCTGCCAAATCATTATTAGTTGGTGATTATAGATCTGACATATTTTATAAGAACTCTGTCTTCTGAGCCCTGCATTTTTAAGGAATGAAGTAATGCTCTGAGTCAACAACTCACCCGAACGACAAACCACTGCTCCCATCCCCACAGTATATTACTTATTGTTAAGCGGGTCCATACCCATGTTAAGTGGTAAGATTTCATTTATAAAGATAACCGTTTGGGGATCACACATGTGTGTGCACATAATTTAAGAAGAAGAATTGCTCAGATACTAATTAACCACAGGACTGGATGATTGGCATGTTGAGAAATGCACGGGGAAGCTTCCTAGGAACTCTACTCAAAACAGGTACGGAAGAAACCAAACAATGGTGTCGCTGTGCAATTGTGCTCGTGATACGGAAAGAATGGTTTTTCTAGCAACGCCAGCAAGTGCTTCTGGTTCCCTGGAAATACCATTCCATCAGGTTTCTGCTCTTTAGACAAATCCCATTCCTGTTCTACAGTCTCTCCACACCCTGGAGAGGCAAACGTAGAAATCAAGAGCATGAGACAGAGGAACTCAAGGCAGGGTTTTGCTCTTTTGATTAAGAATTAAGCCATACTTTCACACATAGATGTCGTTTTATTTCACTGGTTTTCCACGAATAACCCATTTGGGCACTTCTGATACTAAGGACCCCTCAGACAGAACACTTCTAATAAGCCTCAAGTCCCTAAAAGTTACAGGCTTGGAAGACAGACTTCGGGAGAAGCACAGACTTGTGTTAAAAATTCGAAGTCACAGAAGTTCATTTAGGCAACTTTCTTCACTGGGTCAGGTTTGTTACTGTTGATTTTAAGAGAACTGAGCCACAATGCCCTGGGTAGATATAATACTGCACCAAAGACTCCCAGACAAAAATCAGCAAACACTGATTACCTGTATCAGCAAAAACATCTTCCAGGAGACAAACCACTAGACGTATCAGCCTGAAAACCAAAATTTTCAAATAGTATATCTTGTGAAAGATACTCAGTTACAATTTATCAAATCTCTGACACTTGAAACTTAATGCATTATTTATTTTATATGCTTATTAAATAAGCAATGTTTATTAAAGATGGTTTATTTGTATCGCTCGAATCTCCAAAAAAGGCAAATGGGAGTAAATACTTACAACAAAGATGAAAATGTTGGTTATATTTAATATAAATGAAGCTTTTCTACATCAGTAAAATAGAAGAAGATGAACATATGAACCAAAACATGGGGATGATAACAAGCCTTGCACCAAAGAGGAAATATGATTGGCTAATGACAAGGTCAAACAAGATCCAACTCTGTATGTAAAACAGGTACTAATTTAATTTTAATGTTATTTAAAAAATTTTTTTAATATTTATTTTTGAGAGAGAGAGACAGAGTGCAGCCAGGAAGGGACAAAGAGACAGGGAGACACAGAATCCAAAGCAGGCTCCAGGCTCTGAGCTGTCAGCACAGAGCCGGACACGGGGCTCAAACTCACAAAACCACAAGCTCATGACCTGAGCCAAGTTCAGAGGAGTTCAAAGGCTCCACTGACTGAACCACCCACGCGCCCCAACAAGTACTCATTTAAATAACAAGGTGCCATTTTTTCACTTATCAAGGGAGCAAAGGTTAAAAATAACCCAGTCCTAACAAAGGACAAGGGGAAAATATGCTCAGATATTACCTATGGGAAAGCAGTGGTGCCCACCTTCCAAGGGAGATATTCATAATAATGGGACAAACACTCCACTTCTAGAAACTTTGAGGAAAAATGCATAAATGGACTGAAGGATCCACATATAAAGACCTTCAACACAACATTGTTTATAATGACAAAAAAATGGCAATAATAGTACGAGAAGCTATAACACAGCCATATGTCAACTACATAGCCATTAAAAGCCCTGACGCTCAAAACTACCTCACGACAAAGGATACCATTTATGGTATGCTAAGTAAGAAGAGGCTACCGTACATCAGGGAAAAAAATGATTTCTTTTAAAACTCTGTGTGTAAGCCAAAATTTTCATTCTTGCTTTCTCTAATGCAGTTATTTACACACCCCTACACACCATCAACTACAGATAAGGTAGGAAGGAGTAACAGGTTTTTTCTCCACATTGTCGGGGGACAGGTGACTTCTCTGAGCATCTCAGGGCTTTTAGAAACCAGACTGTACCACTTCAGTAACTTGGAGAAGTGATGGCGTTTGGTAATGTCAGGTCTAATTAGAATCAGCCCAATGAGAAAGGACTTTTGGCAGTTGAACACTTGGCACAGAAAAGACAGATTTAAATGAGGCTTTCATCAATCTCTAAAACTGTACACAAGAAGGAGTGCTCAGGTGTTAATAACTGTAAGTCAGACTTACATTTTATAATCAAGACTCAACTACTGGGGGCGCCTGGGTGGTTCAGTTGGTTAAGCGTCCCACTCTTGATTTCCACTCAGGTCATGATCTCATGGTTCATGGGATCGAGTCCTGAGTCAGGCTCTGTGCTGACAGCATGGAACCTCCTGTGAATTTTCACTCTGCCTCTCTCTCTGCCACTCTTCTGCTCATGTTCTCTCTCAAAATAAAGCAACATTAAAAAAGTAAAAAAAACTCAGCTACTGCCACCCTGTTCTCCATTTGTCACAACACACAGGACTATCGACTAGAAACTTACTTGAAGAAAACCGCTATCCCTCACAGGCTGGACACTCCCACCAATCCCTCTCACCATACAGCCTGGAATAAGTAAGTTCCCTGGACAGAGCACCTCCCAAGGCAGGCCTGCCTCTCTTTGGTTATCATAGCCTCGTGCCTAAAATCTGTCTTGAGTCATCTCTAAATTCTGGGGACAGCAGCACAGAAGTAGAAGAAAACAATGTGAGTGAAAGAAGAAACACCAACCGGTTTCTCCATACAGAATTCTGCCATCCTGGCAGTCAATTTCACCTCAGAGCAACACATCAGGTTGAGGGTAGTGCCTCAACGGGGACCAGTTCTGCAGCTACTTTTCAAGGACCACCGATGACCCCTGGGACCACCAGGGGGCGACAGAGGAGTGACCAGATTTCCATCCTTAAGATCAGCCAAGAGGCCTCTAATTTGGAGAGCAGGACTTCCCAGGTAAGGCCGGTTTTAAATTTTAATCACAAATATAAGCAGGGTCTTCCTAACTTCTCTGGAAATAAAATGATAAAAGGCTTTCTGCTGCAGATGTGAGAAAGGGGAAGGAATGACACGTGAAACTGATAAGTTGGAAAATAAATACTTTGCTCTCTGCTGTCCACACCCCTAGCCATAACCAAGGCTTCCTCTTGCAAAGGACAAAATAAATAAACAAACCTCTGGCAAAAGAGCCTTTAGCATCCCTGGGAGGTTCTACTCATATATTACAGCCGTGGTATAAACGGACGGACCTGAAAACTTTCTGCTGCAGCAAAGACAATTTCACCCACTCTTGTGCTCAACATGTGTTACCCATAAACCTTGTGTGGCCATCAGTTACTCAAGGCCTAGTGAGGGCTCTGCTACTGGTGTTTAATGCTCCTAAGATACCTTAAATCCTTTGTGGAAGGAGGCAAGACATAAATAATAATTTTTAAAACAGAGGCTTACTCTGCTATTTACATTTTTCATGTGTTTGACTTTTCCTTTCTTATTTCCCAAGACCCCCGTGAGGAGGTGCCTCTGCCTTCATGCTCACGTTGGAAACCAGCCACCGTGGGAAAGGAGGATTGCAGGATAACACATTCACTGAGTACCTACCATGTAACGGGCGCTGGGTGCCTTCTGGGAGCGGATCCAGCAGGACACAGATCCCCGTGGGGTCTCTGCCCTTGGAAGACAGAAGAGCTGGCTCTCCACATTCCATTTGTCCCCTAATTTCTCCACAAGGTGTGAATTACTCATCACTTGATTTCCTCCTGCCTCAGTTTCCTGATCTATAGAAACGAAGGAATCGAACTAGATGACGACTAATGGTTCTTCTGGATCTCACAGTGCTACGGCTCAAGGGGGCATCCTGTCAATATTTATTTTATTTATTTATTTATTTAATTTTTTTTTTTAACGTTTATTTATTTTTGAGACAGAGAGAGACAGAGCATGAATGGGGGAGGGTCAGAGAGAGGGAGACACAGAATCCGAAACAGGCTCCAGGCTCTGAGTGGTCAGCACAGAGCCCGACGCGGGGCTCGAACTCACGGACCGTGAGATCATGACCTGAGCCGAAGTCGGCCGCTTAATCGACTGAGCCACCCAGGCGCCCCATCCTGTCAATATTTATTAGCTAACTGATAGACTGGACTTTGAGCCGTGGGGGGCAGAAGTGTCCCATCGGGAAAGACACACCAAAATGTCATTTTAAATCAGGGTCTCAGGCTTTTAGGCCTTGGGAGAAAAAATATCCTCCTAAGCAATCACCAGCCGCAACTTTCAGCTCTGACAGAGTAATCAATTCTTGCCAGAAGTCGCCTGAGTACCCAACAGACAACTTCCTGCCTCCAGTCCTGGCAAGGGCAGCTCTTCTCTAGGATGTCTCTGCAAATGGCTGCAAATGTTTCCACCTGGGGGAAACCAGGGGCCTCCAGCCACCTTTCCTTGAAAGCAATAGTTGCAAATGTTTTGAAAACAACAGATTATCTTTAAAGAAGAAGCAACAACAAAAAGCCATTTGTTTCTTCTGCCATGACTGATTCATTTGTTGTACACTGGGGGTTGGGGGTGGAGAGGAGAGGCCCTCCAACAAATGTTTCCTATCAGAGGCAAGTATTTTGATAATCAGGGAAACATCAAATAAATGTGCAAGTAGCTCAGAAAATTACTTAGCGTGAAGGGTTCAGTAGGATCCCTACTGCGTTCTGTCTGCTGTCTCTTTGGTCTTTTCTCCTATGGATTAATCTGTTGGCCAGAAATCAAGCACAATTACAATAAATACAGTCAGTGGCTACGTAGGTAAACGCAGTACTCCGTACTCTTGCATACAATGTTTACAGTCTGGTCTTGCCCAAGAACCAGCAATTCCATTCCCCTGTCTGTCCCGGACAAGAGCTGGTAGCACATAAACATAAGGGAAAGCGTGCAAGGAAGCTTGCAGCAGCATTGCCTGGAAAAATGAGTGCAAACAACGTGGCGATCCAGTAACAGGGGAATGGATCCAGTGTGTGTTCTGCAAAGAGGCCTGAACCAGAGGGAAAATTTAAAGGCCCCTAAGTAGAAAGTAAAAGACTGAAAGAACATGTATCAAATTCAAAGCAAGCACTGAGTGGGGAGAGGTTGTGATCCAAGGAGGGCTTTAGTTATATATTTAGTCGTTCTAATGACGACCTATGAAGAAAAGGATATTCAGGTATTACTTTTCAATATATAAGCAGAGAAAGGAAAAAAAATACCCCCCCCCCCCCCCCGCTCCAAGCAAAACGTGGCAAAATGTTCACAGTGGCTACTTTTATGGGGGGCAGGAGTATGTGTGACTTAATTTCTCCTTTTCTCTATTTCTTCACCTTTTCCCAAAGTCCAATATGAAAACAAATAAGTAAGCCTTTGTCCTCATGTGGTCTCCCACCCGCTCACAGTTAGGAATAAGGAAGTCTACTGAAGCGGTCTCTAGTCAATGCAAAAAACAAGGGCCAAGGCAGGAAGCAGGTAGTTACTATTCCCTCAAGTACTTCTCCAAGCTAGAAAAGTGGCCCCCGTTTCCAAACCACTCCCACCCCAGCCCTGGGTATCTGCGGACCCCCTTCCACAATCCTTCCAGTCCTTGGTTGGATTCCACACTTGGGCTTGCTTGTATACTTGGACATGGGGCAAGATTCTCCCTTCTCATGTTCCCACTGATACTTGAGGAAATGACAGTGCTGCACATCTCAGCCTTTTCCTTAAATCGGATCCTTGGGGTATCAGGCCTGGGGCAGATCGGGGAGGGGGAGCAGACGGAAGGAGAAAATGGCAGCATTTCTCACCGCCCCAAAGTACGGTCCACAGCATCAGCAGACAAAGCAGGGCATGCTGTAAAAAGCAGTTCTGCTGGCAAACAGAAAACAGATCCGTGCCTTTGGACCAAGGCTTCACAGCCGCATCTGAAACAGACATCTCATTGTGCTCAGCTTTAAAAGAAGCCCTTCCCAAGCAGAGGCCTTTCGGGCTGACAGTTAAATCACAACGGCCGGTATTTACACGAACGGCTTCCAACTGTCTGGGCGAATACATAATATTTCTATTTCACAGAAACCAGGGACTGTAACAACACAGAAGCTGGCAAGACCAGAAAGTAAACCTCTGATTAGTACGAATGTGCTTAAGAAGCAAAGCTTATATCCTTGCAGGAGTTAACATAGTCCTTCTGCAAACAAGTTTGTTTTTTCTTTAATTAAGTGACAAATGTAATAGATCAGAATACACCCATACATACATGTCTCGAGACGGCTTTATGCTCATTAAATCAAGTATGCTGCCGTGAACGCTTTCAGCCATTCGGGCATTAGCAGGGAAGCTGTGTGGTTCTTAGTTTCTTATTAAAAGCTAGCAAAGCACTGCTCGGTCAGCCCAGAGCAGCAGCTAAGCATTCCAAATGCAGACAGGAAACACCTGGAACTCTGTGCTCCGCTCGGACCACACTTTACATTTCAAAACAGAGGATTCTGAATTGTTCATAAATATTTGTCTTGTTTTAATAAAACACTCTTCAACCAGTTTCATAAACCCTTGGTTCAGAAGGCTAAAACATACACGCTACTAGTCGTCCACATTCTTTTAACGTTGCATGTATTTATGTGGACAATATCCTAGAAACATAAAACCCAAAGAAAGGCATTTAATAGCGTCATAAGGGAATTTCAGTGTGTGTGTGTTTTGGTTTTTTTTGAGGTGGGGGTGGGGGGGGTGGGGGGGTGGGGGGAGGGGACAGCTCTCTGCCCCTATAAATAAAGCCCAAATCACGCATGTTTTCTGAAGAGATTTTAGAAAATACTGACTTGAACTGTAAGTTAAACCTAAGTTTCCCTAACTTGCCTATTGGGGTAAATAAGACCCAGACAAACCCTTCTGGAGGCTCAGAAAAGCTTTAATAAACTGATTATTGAACCTCCAGCTACAGGGGAAGCAGAAGCTAGCGTAGCCAAATTTTCATACTTGCACAAACATGTCAAGCCTTTTAAAATGCTTTAAAAATCTGTTTTTACACACGGAAATGAAATTAGCTCAGCTTGCATGTTGAAAATTCTGTTTGTAAAAGCTATTTTCTTATTTTCAGACTCCTCCAGATTTTCCATCATGTAGAAGACATGTATTGCTTTCATTTAGTTAACGTATACTTTGATAATAAGAATACGGAAAACGTCACACTGACATACACACATTTAGACATCAGAAGAGCAAAGGAGACGGAACGAAAAGGAAAAAGATAGGGCTTCTTCAGAGCAGTTTCTAGATGCGGTGTGTCAACCCAGGAAACTGGAATGTTGGAGATGTCTGTGGAAATTACTAAGGGCAGGTTCCAGGTTCCAGGGCAGACTTAGCCGGGAGTGGTGGCCTGGCTGGGAGCACAGCTAACACAAGGGCCACTGAAATGGGACTCCGAAGCGGCACCAGATGAAGCTTCAAGCCCAAACTGCCTGCCAGAGTAGGGTGTCTTACTCTACCCTGCCAATGTTGAGTCTTCCAGAGTCAAGAAGAAAATGCAGAGACCCAGGCTTACACCCGGAGTTAAGCGGGACAGTAGGTCATGAGAATACCAACTTGTGAGCATGGTCCAGTGACTGCAATGAGTGAGCTGCTGTCCTTTTTATCTTTCTTTAAGCAGTTGTGATTGAAAATTCCTCAATTGACCATAAACTGCTTACTCTGGTCCAACTAAGAATTATCAGCCCACTGGCCCCTGGTTAATGAAGATTAGGCTTGGCGCTGATAAGAGATTTCATAGAAGCTCTTCGGAACCATAAAAGGGAGTAGTCAGAGGTAATGATAAACTAATTCTGCATCCATGGGGCAGCAGCCGCTCAGCATCAGGTTAATGATTAACTTGCTGGACTCTGGCCAGTTAAGAAGTTGTTTAACCAGCGCCCCTGAGAAGCAAACCTGTGAACATTCACATGTCCACATAACAACAGCGCCGTTTCCTTCCTCCATCTACACAGAGCTTCAACTGTAAGAAAGTTTTCACCTCTCTCTGCCTCAAACCCAGACATTTAACATCCAGGTCCTGAACTCAGCAAGCTAGGAGTCAAGAACGAAGCTCCTATAGTTTTCTTGGATCCCTGAACCTTTATTGCAAAAAATCCACCAAATAACTATCGCTCTCCCACTAAACAAAAACATTTGGACCCATAGTTGAATGCCCCTTGGTAAAAGCTTAGTTTGTTATTCCTGAATGAAATAACTTCTATCACTCTTGAAAATGGATA